>NC_072775.1:5264588-5948917 GCF_022539595.1 Amphiprion ocellaris
CATTTGTCACAAAGTTCTTGGAAAAGTGTCAGCGTCCTTGTCCTTCCACTCAACAGTGACAACAGACAAAAGCTGCTCAGAAAATCAAGTTGTCAACACTGTTTCTCGTCTGGATTCAGGCCAATAAACAACAACACAGTTCTCCAACATGAAGACTATTTCTTTCGTGAACATCTGGAAGAAACTTTAGATGTCATTAATTGAAGCGTTTGGGAACAGAGTGGTCTAAGCCACTCTCTGTACTTTTTGAGAAAAATAGGTTCAACGTGTTGTGTTTTTAAGATTGGTCTAACATTCGAAGCGCCACTGTAATGCTGTATTTGGGTTGTGGGTTAGACCACTGAAGTCTAGACCATAAAATATAACAAAATTACATCAAACTCAGTTTGGTTTTTTTGTGGGTTAGACCCCTCTGCTTCTAACCCCCACAACTATGGAACTGACTCATTCTGATACCAACGTAAAAGATGTCCGACTAAGAGCAGTTAACGTTACATTACCCTTTTGAAAAGTTTGACTGCTGTCTGCTATATTTTCATCAATCAGACATCTGTTAGTACGTTTCTAAATGTATACTATATTTGAAGCATTTATGTTTAATATTAAAATCCATTCCATAAGGCAAAAACAGACATATTATGTACTTGTGGTTACCAGACATCAAATACAACATGGACAGTGCATCAATTAAAACTGAAGCACCGCTGGTGTTGTATGTGTGAAAGTTTTTACAGGCAGTTTTATGACTCTCCCTAATTAAGCAAACATGTCCAGCTATTTGCAGTGTGCGTTCTAGTTCTAAAGAAATCATCAAAAGGGATGGCACTCACTGGGGCACACAGAGGCTGCCAAAAAGTCATTAAATATGCTTGAGTTAGCAAATGCCTAGTGCATCCCATGTTTGATAATGGATGTGGGCTGTGGTCAATGAGTGTAGCTGCTAATGTGCAGAGATCACGGCAGATAGCTGTAGTGATCTCTGCAATCAGTAGGATTTCAGAATCTTGTGGGGTTTTTTTTTCCAGGCAGTCACAAACTGAGAAGGAAACATTTCACAAATCACCCCGTTTTCAACTGACTCCCCTTAGTTAACAGCGTTTGAGCTGTAAACCCTGTGAGTCCGCAGCCTGTGAGTGTATTCGGTGTAGCTAATTGATTACACCTTTTAAAGGAAAGTTCTGTGTTGCACCTTTCAACAACAGGGCAATTAAAGCATAAGTAGATGGGTTTGAAATGAAACAGAAACACTAACACATGCATTCCCTTCCTCATTATCCTCCATTACGGAAACAGAATGTTACTGGTGCTCAACACTTTTCTTCGGCTGATCAGATGCTCAAACTTTGAAATTTACATAGGAAACAAACAGCTCCACAGTGCATTAGTGCTGTCAAAATTAGTACTCACTGATGGTTGTATTCTTTCATTTTTACCCTTTTTCTGTACCAAAAGCTGGCTAATGATAATGCCAACAAACACGTAGCTGCGGTAATTTGCCATACATTTATTAGCACAGACAAAGTGTTTATCTGGTGCTGAAATTTAACACAGATTCTCTCATGCTGCTTTATTTATGTAACAATCACCGCTAATAAGACACGTGCGAAGATCAAGGCATAGAATTGCAGTTGGGGTGCAGATTCCTGGGGAGTTTAGGAGAAAACAGCTCTACATATGAAAATACTCACTGTCGGAGGGAGTTTCCACAGTTAGTAAATGGGCTAGAGTGTGTTGTGACGTTGTAGTCATCTAAACAGTATCATAGCTAGAAGAATAAGTTTCCTTGCAGGACTTTAACCAAGTTACTTTCCAGTTAATGTTCGAAGGCCATGTAGCACCATCATTCTAGCAATCGTGTCTCCAAAAATTTCCTTCAGAACATATTCAGAACATTGTTCTCATGCATAAATTTCAATTTCAGCTCTTGTTTGGTTTGGTTTAGGCACCAAAACTACATGGTTAGGTCTAGGAAAATACCTAAGTTTGGGTAAAAAATACAACCCTTTTGCAACATGATTGAAGTTTATCCTCAAATCCTAACTTTTGAGTCATCTAATATATGGCTGTATGGCTAGTGACAAACATATGTTGATTTGAAACACCTTAGTGATACAAAAGTACAGTGTAATTGTGTAGGGCTAATTTTCAGGAGGCAAGGTTCCATCTTATTTGTAGCTAAATTACATACATGCTGATTGTAAACTCATTAGCTCAGCATGAAATACATGAAAATACTGTTTCCCACAGCACCAATCAGAAGGAAATGAAGATTTCCTCAGTGAATCTGTCACCAAACAAATATACACCTACATTCATCAGTCCAAACTACACTATCATGTGCTGTTAATCTACCAAATACTGTGCGGATCACCATTTTTATCCATCATCACATATTTATCCAGACACCATGGATGATGTGCTGTAAATTCAAACCTCTGTTTTCTTCGCTCCTGTTGCATCAGTTTGGCTTCAGTGCAACAAAGCAGTTGCCTCGACTAAATGCCTGTGGTTACCGATAATAACAACCTACATGAATATTAGTCTCACTATTATTTCTTTCAGTTCATTTAAATGTTTCTTACGGTTTGCACATTTTTATCTTTCAGTTTTGTAGCTGCTGTCATCTTGGCTGCACTCCAGCTCCTGTTTTAATGCTACAAAATAATAATAATTACCTGACGCGAATAGTGCCATTGGTGTTGTTTCCACCTTATCAGTCTGTCTGTCAATGTGTGTGTTGGTGTCATCGTGGCAAAATTCCAGAGGTGGTTTGGAGTACTTTTTGTGTTTTATGTCTGTGAGTGAACAGATGTTGTCTGTGTAATACAGTTGTGAAACTTTACAGCTGTGTAGTTGGGATCAGAATGAAAGTCAGGTTTGAAGATGGATGGAGTCCAACCAATGAGTTCTGAGTAGTCTTGTAATAATGCAGGTGAGGGAATGACGCAGTAGTAATGTTGTAGCACTGACTACTGAGCACTCATAGTGGCTGGTGTGATCCCACTGCAAGATAGGCTCTCGTTCTTCTAATAAAACTGGGGAAGGCAGTATTTTTTAGGTGTCACTGGTCCAAAATATGTCCTTAAAGCTTCAGCATATTCCTATTCAAGGAGTCTGAGAGGACTAACCTCTTCTTGACTGCATTTTCATATTGAAAGACTGGATTGACTATAAATAGCAAACCAATGTCGACGCATGATAAGCTTCTCACCTTATTTTACGGTGCTAAAATAACACACAAAATGGTAGAGGTAGGGTTAAGGTCTGGGCTTCATTTTTTTTTGTGACTACGTGGTGTGCAATGACACTCCATGTGTGTTTTTAAAAATATATTTCTGCCAAGTGCAGCTTAAATATCACAGTAGGATCTAGAAAAAAGGCGGCTTCAGGTTTACAATGTTTTTTGTTTTTTTTTCCACGGTCAGGTTTGTTTAATCAGAATTTTTTTTTTCTTAACTATTTCATTTTGAAGGTCCCCTAACAAGGTTTACTTTCCTCCGAAGTGGCTCACTGTTCATTTCAGTTTAGAGCAATTCAATTTGGTGCATGCTATATTATATATTTCACTGAAGGTATTTTTTTAGCTTTGTTTTTGGAGCAGATTTTTTTGCTGTCTTGTTTTGTCTTACAGTTTTTTTCTATTCCTTCTCTCCTGCTTTTTCACCCTCTTCCCACCTGCCATCTTTTCATTGCCCCTCCATGTCTCTTGTCCTTCTATTTAACCCTACATCCAACTCTCACTCCTTCCCTCTTCCCTTGAATTCTGTGCTTTTCCCTCCTTCTGTCCTCCTTAGGATCAAGGTTCATTTTGCTGCAGGGGAGCCAGTTGGATGCCTCAGACTGGCTCAACCCGGCTCAGATCTTGTTGTACTACCAGCAGAATGCCAGCGGGCCCTGGGTCAGCGAGCTGTGTGGACGACGTCTCCTGGATCCCTGCGAGCACCAGTGTGACCCTGAAACAGGTGAGCTGAGAACGGTTCTGCACAGTACCAGGAGCAACGAATTATTAGTTGAAATGAAAAAGGTCTCAGTTCACTGATTTGACTGGTCTCCATCAGGATTTCAATGGAGAATACAGTGAAGTTACATTGATAAAAAGGTCCTAAAGACTATTAAAAAAAGAAAACTTATTATTTAAAGATCCCCTCTGGTAAAACTTTGAAAGTGCTTGGCCTTTTAAACATATTCATGTATTCTTTATATCCTAGAGGACCAGGGATGTCCCAATCAAGTTTCTTTTATTTTTCTTTTTTCAGCCTGATCTGATCTGAGTCGTTTAATATTTAGTGTCTGCCAGTTTCTACCATTTTCCGAGATAACACATACTTCAAATACAATAACGTTATTAAAATCCCACACATATACTTGTCAGTCAAATGCATCCGACGGAATCGGTGGCACGAATAAAGTTCTTCATCCAGCTCCCTCTGTTCAGCATTACAGTCAAAAGTTCTTTGCCTTCCAGACCAGTAGTCCTCTAACATGGTGCCATTTCTGTTTGTTGACTGGTGATACAAGAATTTTCCGCTAATGTTAGCATTGATGTCTCCTCCAACTAAGAGCACTGCAAGCGGTGGTGTTGCTTAGACTGTATCACTCAACTGTTGGTAAAACTCCTCTACTTCTCCTACTGGGAGGTTTTTGTGTGGAGAGTAGCAGGAGATGATGGCTGTTTAAGGCTTTCCCTTATACACTGTCGTGACAATGTGCTTACTATCTCTCATAACATTTGTAAGAAGGGGAAGGAGATGACAGGAGTTTTGGATGACACTACCAACACCAGCAACTGATGCTCCGGCTTCATTTTTCCAGGCAGATGCAGTAAAAAAATGTGTTTGAGCCAAGGTCATGGGTAATTATATCAGTTTCTTCATGTATGCGTCGGTGTTCTTGAATGCACCCAGATGAGATGTTATAAGTGTTGATGTGCTTGTTGAGCTCCTCGCTTGAGAATTGTGATGAGAGAGTGCGACAATTTAGAGTACCAATGAAATTGAGTCTCTTTGGTCGGGAGAGTCCCTTCATGGTTCTGACATCAGAAGATACCTGCCTGGAAGGATTTGGAGCGTCTTCTTCATTAGAAGTTGTTGGGACTTAATCACAACCATGTAGGGACTGAATAGCACGGGCTTCAACCGTGGAGCTGGAATCTGGAAACTTCATCATGAATTTCTAGTAGCAGAAATACTGTGGAGACTTGCCAAGACTATCACAGGAGCAGTTCCCCACTGAAGGGGGCAGAGTGTCCTAACCATTGACTTTTGACAGTTCGTCCGCTTAACAAACAGCTCTCTATCGATGTTCACCCACCAGTGCTATCACCATTCCTGCTTCCTGAATGGCTCTTGGAATAACCCTGCATGAGTGGCAGGTGGGTGCTATGCCTTGCCAAACGACAGTCCTTGATTTGGTCCGGGACTGCTATTCGCAGCTAACCCTCATATCTGAGGGCCATTCCTCTATCTGTCACCTGAGGATCCGGTGGATGGGAGTTGCCATCTCCACAGCACTTGTATATGCTTGACAACTGAATAACTCTGCAGTCCATGAAGAAAAAAATGGCATTTCTGCATCCAAGCTGTCCCTTAATGTTACATAAATGATCACAGACCTTGTTGCTAAGCTCCATGAAGGTACTGTCGAGCAGGTAGAGTTAACTGTGGCTCCACAAGCTCTAAAATCTGATAAAAACCTTCATTCTCTACATGCATGTCAAAACATGCATTGTACATTAGCTGTAGTACATGGTTGCATCACCAGGGAAATTTCTTATTGTTTACTTACCAAACCCACTAACAATAATCACATAGCTTAACTCCATTTCAGTGTCTTTTATCCACTGAGGCCAAATTGCTTTGAAATTCTATGACAAACTGGAAGCTCCACACACTACATTTTACAAAACAGTGAGTGGGCAGGTTTAGAAAGCTGTAGAACTCCAGCAACGTAAAGTGCATCTGGGAACTTGCAGTGTTCGACCCACTGTAGGCTCTTCACTGGTGACTTTTGTTTGGATGGCCACCAGTCACAGTCTCCTGCCAGCAACCTCTTGAATTGTTTACCTGTGTGACAATGACTGTATTCCATGCAGCTGCAAATGGAAATAGATTAGCCTAGAGTGTTCGACCTGATTTTCTTTAGGGGAGCTGCAGAGATGATCAGTTAGTTTGCATGACTCCACTGTCAACGTCAAGGAATGTCTTCACATATTGGTTGTCCCGTCTAATTTAAAGTAGGTTTTATGAGCAAAATCTGTGTATACATAAACTATGTTTGAAATTAAAAGCCATATTTATGGTGCATTTGTTTGCAGTCACTGGAGGAAAACATTTCAGAGTTTGCAAAAGTTAAGGAGTCATTTGCCAAAATGTGAAGCTGCTTGTCAGAGCATTGTCATTTAGTCACCTGGTGTGATTGTTCTGCCTGAACAGATTCAGATTTGAAGCATAGCCATCACATTGTTTACCCTGTTTCTGCATTATATTCCTCGGGAGAAAACAAAACAACTATGAAGTTCAAGTTCGACAGTAAAAACAAGAAAAGTATTAAAGCTAAATATGTAGCAACAATAAACAACTGAAAATTAACTTATGTCTCTGTAACTGCTAAGCAACCACAGATAATCGGTAGCTTATATTACCTGTCAGCAATTGAAACAGCAAATATCACCAATGCTGTTTGTGTAAACAGAAACTGATGCAAAAGGATGAATATGTATTACAGTAATGCCTAAACAGCACAACCACAGTTAAGGTATTCACATCACTTAAGGCAGCAGGACTAAATTGAAAGTTTCAATATTATGCTGTTAATTGTTCTGTTTTTATTCCCTGGTGTCTTGTTAGTGTTTAATTCAATTTATATTTAATTTACAATAATTTGATAGAGCATTTCCAGACGTGTTTTACTTTGAGAACTAAAGTATGATGAATCTTAAAGCAGCCTCAGCTCTGCATCATCGAGTGTATTTTCTACATTCCTCCACCTCTGCACACCCAACACGGCTCCTCTTGCACAAGCTGTTAATCAGCTGAGAAGGCACAACAGCCAACTAGACATGATGAATGTGATGTTAAATCGGTTCCAGCCACTTCTTGTTGATTTTTAGTCTAATTAATTAATTGTGACACTGTGGTACTGTCGTAGATTTGATGTAAATCTACTTTGTACACTGGGGGAATAAGTTTGTGTTAAAGATGTGCTTAAATTCAACCTTTCAACTGCTTTCCAGGTTGGATAAACTAATGCTTATAATAAAAATAAGAATATTTTTTAGGAGTTAATTTGTTTTGTTTAGCAGAAGTACACTGCCTGAAAAAAAAAAAAAAACACTGCCAAAAAAAGTCGCCACCTGGTTTTAGCTAAGCAAATAGGTAAGAGCCTTCCATTGGATAATTACTGCAGTAATGAATACGTTTCAGCTGCAACAACTTATTTAACTCTAGCTGATGCAGTGAGGAGCTTCTCATTTCTTAAACAACCATGTTGGAAGACATATCCTGTGGTCATGGAAAGGATGTTAATCAGTTTCAGAAGTGTTAAATTATTGGCCTGCATCAAGCAAAGAAAACAACTAAGGAGATGAAACTACTAAAATCAATTTTAAAACCGTCCAACACATTGTTTAAACCTGGAACAATAGTGATGAACTGTTATCTTCAAGGAACAAATGTGGTTGGTCATGTGGTCTGATGAGTCCAGATTTACCCTGTTCCAGACTGATGGGGGCATCAGGGTAAGAAGAGAGGCAGATGAAGTGATGAACTCATCATGGCTAGTGCCTACCAGCCTGTGGGGGTTAGAGTTATGATCTGGGGTTGGTCAGGTTCAGCAACATTATGTTCCCAAAGAATGAGGTCAGCTGACTACCTGAATATACTGAAGGATCAGGTCTTTCCATCAGTGGAGTTTTTCTTTCCTGATGACATGGACATGTTCCAAGATGACGATGCCTGGATTCATGGGGCTCACATTGTGAATGAGTGGATCAGGGAGCATGAGATGGATCAGCCTCCACAGAGTCCAGACCTCAGCCCCACTGAGAATCTTTGGGATGCTCTGGAGAAGACTTTGTGCAGCGGTCCGACTCTCCCATCATCAGTGTGACATGTTGGTGAAAAATTAATGTATCTCTGGACAGAAATAAATGCTGTGACACTGTAGAAGCTTATCAAAATGATGCCAAAGAGAATGAGAGCCGTACTCAAAGCTAAAGGCCGTCCAACAAAATATTAAAGTGAGCATTTTTTTTTTTTTTTTTGGCCTGGCAGTCTATATTAAGTCCTTTTCAGATATAGGATATGTTACATTGCTGCTTCCTCTAACTGTGATGAAATTCTGTTATTTAGGCATAGATTACGTTTACATTAATATTTGTCATAGTTTCATTTAGACATACTCACCACAGTAACAGGGAGCCACAGCATGTGGGTTGGACAGTACATCATGTGATGCATATTAATACAGTGATAAATAAAATACAAAGACTTAATCAAATAATAGCAGCTTGTCCAGTTAACTAATAGCCTTATTTATTTCCGATTTCCTAAATGCTGAAAATGGTGTCCTTTAGTGATTATCATCTAACTACTACTTCACCAACACAAGATTTAACTGCAGCTGATAGACTGTGACTTTGTGTGACTGTCTAATGAAAACAGCGAGATTTTTAGTTAGATCTTGATTGATGCTGTCTCCATGTTGGGGATTGGAAGAATTGTAGCGGTTGTTCCATGCGTGTAAATGTGTGCAACTTTCTCTTTGAAAGCACTTCTGTGTATTTTGCTGCTGTCTGACATCGCAGGTATTTAGTAAACTTAGAAAAAAGACTCCCACAAACAGCTGGAAATAATCTTTAGTCGAAACATGGATTACATTCATTATTAGTGAATGTCATTCATTTGAGCTATTAGTCTCTCTTTCCATCATGTGAAGTTTTATTTTTAGAGCTATCTCAGCTTGACCAATACTTTTGCCATTTTGGAAGAGGTATGGTAATGGTATTATGTCTGACCTAATAGGTTTGACTTTATAGAAACTTGACCAGGGTGCTTATTCTAATATGAACCTGACATTTTCAGCTGGTGTCAGAATAATATCGAGATAGAAGTGCATGACTGCAAGGGGCTTTATATGCAAGATACCAATTACAATGGTCTTAAGAGCTCAGTGCACTGCAGCTTGAGACATAAGAATCAAATACACAAAGCACAAGCAAATTAAGGAAACATCTTCACAGATTTCACAACACATATCACACACATCAAAAAACTAAAAAATCATACACACAGCTTATTCAGAAAATACGATCAAATAACAGAAATGCACTGCGAATAAAAAAATGAGCTGCAATTATGAGAAGCTAAATAAAAAAAGCTAAATATTGAAATGAGCTGTGAAATGCACAGGCTGCAATGGAAATGTTTCCAGTGGGCACTTATGGGTGATGAACTCAGCTGCAAAACACTCTGACTCAAGTAGTTGTTTTGTAAGCAGTGTTGGAAAAAAAAAACATGCAAGTTATTTTTGTCTTTTGTTTTTTTTATTTCGCTTTCATGTCATGGATTTAATTTAATTAGTTCATGACTCATGAAGTAAATGTAAATAAAGGACAGGAATAAAGGACAAACAGTCAACTTAAGTAGCTCCATGGGTCTTGATTTATTGCAACAACAAACCTTGGAGCAGTGTTTTCAAATCCTTAGTGCCCTCTGAAAACATTTCTGTTGTAATCTATGCTATTGGCATCATGCCTGTATTTGTTTTTTGTTTTTTGTTTTTTTTAAAGAAAAATGTGCATGTTGGTTCTGCATGTGCAGCATATTTTACCTCTAAATGCTACACCTGTGAAGTCAAATGTTCAAATGCGCGTCCTTAATTTACTTATGTATTTTCTCTGCAGTTGCAGTGCACACAGCTCCTAACCTATACACTGTAGCTGGATAACGGAATAATGAGTTTGAGTGATAGAAGAAGATGAAAGTAAGGCTGAAACAACATGATAAATTACACTTGAGTCATGCAGAGGAAAAGCAGAAAGTCAATAAGTTATGATTGATGGGACAATATATGAATCTTTGTGACAAAACAATGGAAAAATTGGAAAAGTAAACACTAGCCGAGCACAATATCACTGTATTCTTTCAGGCAAGCTTTACTGTGCTGTACTCGTATTGAGCATAGACTACACACGTAATAGCTGCATACATGTGTAGCAAATGAGTTTCCAATTTTAGCTGTTGATAAAGCTGCATGGAGAGGGCCATCGTTTTTAATTAATGCACAGCTTATGACTGCAGTCTGTCATTTCCTCCCTCTGACTTGAAATGAGGGCCTCGTGCAGCTACTGTACATTATGTTTTATTCAAGCCACAGATCACATTCAGATTCCAAATGATGAGAACATTGTGCTGATAAAACAGAATAGTAGAACATTTTGTTGTTTAACAAGCTCTTTATCGCTCTCTCTGCCTCTGAATACATTTTTGATCTTTCCAGCCTCCAAATTCACTCAGAAGAAAGTGGGAGCATGTAAAACAGAATGATATAATCCATCTTGTTATGATAGCAAGTTAAAAGCAATTTAATCTCAATCAATTTAAATGCAAAATTCTCACTCCATAGATGATCTGGACCATGCTGTGATTCTGCTTAATTTTTCTTTTAGTGGTGTTTAAGAGACAAGTGCATTTTTCTAATGTATATGGAAGATACAAATAAGCTCATTGAAATGATTGTGTACCATACATGAGTAGCCTTTTAATTTATTATTTTTTTTAACTGTTTTATCAGAAAACAGTTTCAAAGCAAGGTAATAAACAGGACGTGTTCTCTGTCCCTGTGGAGGTGTTGATGGTAGACTTGTGGCTTGGCAACAAACATTTCCAATCATATCACGTACAAAAATAGCCCTGGCTTGGAGTAAAAAATAAAGCTGTATAGTTGGTAGCAAACACTAAAAAACAATGAAAAAGTAAATGAGTTTCTTTATGAAAAATGCTTCAACTTTCAGATAAGATTAAAGTGAGATTGGGCTGATATGTTTGCTTAAAGTAATAATCGGTTTCAATTTTATAAACAGCACATAGATGCCACGTTGTGTTTTTTGTCGGAACTTATACTGATAATGTTGTGCAAAGGTTATATCTGTACCTGTTAATTACACTGAGAATAGTCTGACTCACTGGCTATAGACTCCAACTATGAGGGTGTTGCTTCTACCATGCATTTCTTGCAGCTTTCTCTTCCCCTTCTACTATATATTACTATTTTCAAAATCCCCTCCACAGCAGGAAACAGCAACAGCCACCTCTTAACAGCAACCTGCATGCTGAAAATGACAGGTTTTGTCAAAAATACGGATGTTCCTCTGTGCAAATGTACCACCAAAACAAATCCTGTGACACTGTTTTGCAGTGTCACAGCAGAATTCTTAATAATGAGGTCCAACCAGACCATTCTCCAGAGCTCACAAAGCACTGTGGATGTAGGTCTGGCTATGCAAGACTACACTAAAAATCTTTTATTTTTTCTGCTGCACTTGTATTTTTGCGACATAGTTGAACCATTTATCTAAATTCATGAAATGGTATAACTCAAATTTGTATTTAAACCTCTCCTCCAAAATGTCTGAGCTGTGTCTAAATATAAACTATTACTGTATAGTGTAAATAGCTCTTCAGTTTCCCCTATGTCAAGTTGCGTAACATGCCAGATATTAACATCTGAGCAAATTTCAAGCTGTAGAAAAGCTAAACAGTCCCTCCAGGATTTTGCAGGCTTTTTTCAAGATTGTTGCGACCTAAAATGCCAAAATTGCGGAAAAGTTACAGTGATTGGACAAAATTGCAAGGTCGCAATTCACGAGATTGGTTAAATTTGTGTTAATTGTTGCGATCGCAATATCACAAATTTCTGGAGGGACTGGCTGAAGAAAAGTTACTGAGGATGAACTTCATTGAATGTGAGAATACGGAACTAGCCTGAAGTCTCTTCTTTTTATGAACAGTTCATGGACGGTTATGCTGCGTATTGACAACAGTCAGCTGTGTGATACTATGGTAGAAGCTATCATACGATCTGAAGTTGTTCTATTAAATCACATCTTTTTTCTTTGACTTCTAAAGGATTTCCTTCCCTCCTGTGTTTGTAGTCACCATGTGTTGCTCAAAGGTCATTTGTCGGTTTCTCATGATAATATTGTAAGATCTTGACCTTAACATTTAAAATAGTTTGTAATCTATATTTTAACTTCAAATGGAAAGCACGTTGGGTCAAATGCAATTGTTTTAAATGTGCTATTTAAATAAGGGAGACTTGACTTGAAGCAACATCCCAAATCTTTCCGCTGCTGTAGTGTGGGTGATGCTGATTGCAAATGATTGTGTGCGATGTCTGTGCATTTTAATTGAAGCTGACTGTAGAAGTGGTGACATGACATGTGGGAGGGGGGCAACAGCACTGCCAAAATCAGATGCTGTTTACTCCAAGTACATCTGTTCATATCTCAAAAAAAAAATAAAAATGTTTACATCCCCAATGAGGACAGAATGAAACATTTTAATTTCACCTGCTGTCTTGGAAAGCCTCCGCCTTGTGTCTTGCTCATATTATGGTTGCAGCAAAAAATCTCAAATTCAAAGTGGAGGAAGTGTCTTCCTTGTTTTGCATCCATTATTCAGCAGTCTAACTCTCCCCTGGGCAATGCAGAGTAAGTTGTGAGACCTTTAAATGAATCAAAAAGCTGGTCTAGTGTGTCTCATGCCTGCACTTTTTGAAATAATTTCTGAGACTCTCCTACACACTCAAACCTCTGCTCTGCCCAATCCTTAGAATGATATATGGACCAGCAGCGAGGCGGCTTCAGCCATTGTATTGTATTTTTCCTCCTGATTCATTCGTAATGAAACCGTTGTGCATATGTGTGATTATGTGTGGGTCTCTGAGCAGGACACTGTGCGCAATGGCGTGGGTGAAAGTGTGTGTGGGCTGCGAGGAGATTTTCGAGGTGCTATAGATGACCTAAATCCAATCCTCTTTTCTACTGGAGGAGATACTGATGAAAACTGAGATGGGCTGCGACAATATCTGTGCTGCTGCTGCAAAAAGAGACATTAAAAGAAGCGGTGGATGCTTTAACGCGAGGTGCTTCCCTTCCTGCAGAGCTCTGAACCTGAGTGTCGAGGATGCTGATGTTTACAGGCTGTTTACAGCACCTTCTTTCCCTCCTCTCTGGAGGGCGTGTGGGACTTTTATGAAACACAAAGGGACATTTAACGCCTCTGGAGAAGCACATTCCCACATCATAACACACTGGCTTGATTAATGTGACTGCATAATAGATCAGGGTGTGGATATCTGCCCGACGAGACAAATCATTTTGTGACACAACAGAAGAAAAACATACTTGCGGTGTAGTTGTTGCTGCCCACACAACAGATCAAGAATGCCAGGCTATTTAAGGGTGATATATATACTTTTTTATTTTTTTGTATTGTTTTTTTCTCCACCCCAGTCGACCTAAATACAGTTCGGTTCTACAGTATGTGTTTTTAAAGGTGAGAAATAACAGAATAAAATGCATCAAAAATAAAGTGTGAAGCTTAGAATCTGGCTCGGGAGTGCAATTAGGGAATATAACACCTTGGAAGTGTAAAACAAGTTTGAGCCGAGTACCGTGACCCACGCAATGAAACAGCAATTAAAAGCAAGACGAGGCGTTGAGAGTTACTCCGCAGCTGCACAACAAATCTCCTCGCCCGCTCCGGCATTATTTATTTACTTTTTGGACATCGTTTAAACCGTCATTCAACATGTTAAATGAGCTTTCTACTGTCAGATATTTCAGCCCTTCATTACTCATTTAACAAAGCAGCAAAGCAGCAATTATGTTCCGAGTATTTACATGTTGGGAGAGCTGCCAAGGGAAAGTGTTGGAAAAGCAGCCATGTGATAGTAGAGAGTATATGAAAAGGCTTTTTCTCATTCAGGTGATGGTTCCAGGAAACGTTATGCGTTTTACAAGAATAATTACACAAGGTTGGGAGAGCAGAGCATGTACTTGCATAATGCAGCTAAGCAACTGTATAACTTAATGAGCTCTTTCACCCTGACCTCATTACTAAGAAGATCCTTAAACTTTGATTATTAAATAATTGTGATCAAGCTTTGTATTATGCAGCCAGAAAACTGTTTACAGACCAACCTCCTGATTCAGCACTAACCTGCCATAATATCTAACCAAATGTGTTTTCTTTCAGTTTTACCTTCAGATAAATTGGTGTAGGTCTGGGGTTCTCTGTCTTTTTGGCTAGTAAATCATGACCAGTCTTGCAGAGCAGCACTGTAACTACATCTTTACTCAGAAAAGACTGATAATGTAAGATAAAGTTCCTTTAATTCAATTAAAAAGTATAGTGTCCCTATAGTTAACTGTCAGGAAAATTCTTCAGTGGAGTACTAACTTCTCCAAATTAACACTCGGAGTCATCTCTCAAGTCAAAGCAAAGTTTTACTTGTGGCAAGGAGTCAACATGAACAGAACACAGGCTGAACAAGTGACTGACAAAGGTGGGAAACAGCAGAGCTTTATACAGGCGCAAGTTGTACAAACAGTGCAGCATATTGTAGCGACCCTCTGTGACGAATGAGTGAGACTTTATTCTGCTCTCTGGTTGTTTATTGAACCAACACACAGGCTACTGTGGGCCATAGCCAACACCAAAATAATTATGAAAAACCTTTAACTTAGCTCCAGAATTAGACGCCGTTCCGTTCGGCATGGAGCAACACACACACACACTACTGCTGACTCTCAGCCAATCCGAGGTGAGCTAACCAAACATGGCATGTTCACTGACATTAGGTAAATCTGAAACTGAACAAAAAACATTGAAACCTGAACATCAACAACAATACCAGTTTGTTACAATATTATCTTATCTTCTTGTAAAATGACTCATGCATGCATGGAAGTCGTTGGTAGTCATGACTTTTCTGCAGAACTGATCGATACCGTGATGCACATAGCGACTTTGTTTACATTTTCATCGGAGTTGTGTCTTACGGTGAAAATTGACTTGCGTTGATCAGTAGGAACAGAACTCCAACATAAGTCAAGGACTTCCTGTAATCATATGGGCTTGTATCAGGTTAGAAGTGGAGCTTCTACAGTCTCTGAGAAGCGCTATTTACTGGCAAAGGCACAAAGTTTTTGCTATCTCTATTTTTGTCTTGAGTAGAATTCAATAAATGACACTGAGATCCTTACTGGACCTGGTCTTAGAATTGACTCAACTCAAGAGACTCTCCTGAATACAAATATGATATCAAATATAAGCATACTTAAAAGGACAAAGTGCCTGAGTCATTTCTTTTTTATTCAGCTACCATGAGCAGGAAAATCGGTGAATACGATTTCCTTTAGCCTGCCAGGTACTGACAGTTGACCTTTTCCATTAACAGTGGCGTATACAAGCCCAGGGCCTGCGCTCCTCACTTGCCTCCTATTGAGCATGAGGGAAACATGCTGTACATGTTACCCCTGAGTAACCCTCTAAACCAAAGGTGAGGCCCCATCAATCATACTGAACAAAGTCAAGGCCGACATCTCTCCCGGGAGCTGACAGCAGAACAAAAAGCTGATGCTTCACTGTTCTTTGTTAACAGGCTTCACTTATCAGGATGATGGCAACACAGAGCATGCACATTGTTCTAGTCCCACTGGTGAGACATTGAGCATTTTAGAGATTCTCTATTTTTTTTGTTAAAACCAAATGTCTCTTGATCTCCCCTCAAAGAGTGACCCTGTCTGCATATCAAACAGTCCCACCGGGGTCCCGATCCTGAGGTTTAGAGACAGTTTTAGATGATCACAGTGCTTCAGTCTGTAGTACAGATGAGCAGTGCTGCATGCAATCCCATTTGCCCCAAAATGTTGCCTTAGGCCTGAAGACTAAGTGGATTTTGGGAAAATCACGACCCCTGACAAGCTTTGCTTCAGTAAATAATGATAGTGCCAAGTGTCTGTTCATTAGACTAATCGTTGATCTAATCACTTCTCATTTA
Source organism: Amphiprion ocellaris (assembly GCF_022539595.1). Taxonomy (NCBI): domain Eukaryota; kingdom Metazoa; phylum Chordata; class Actinopteri; family Pomacentridae; genus Amphiprion; species Amphiprion ocellaris. The sequence goes on from NC_072775.1 coordinate 5,280,654, forward strand.
GGCAGTGGATGTGACTCAGTCATTGGGGCCAGTCAGATATAAGTGTGAAAAACACCAAAATAAACTGAGTCTATTAGGTTCGACATTTGGAGTAATGATTCAAGGTTAACTTCAATGTAGTGCTTTGAGGGTGTCTGACTGTCTGCTCTGCTGTGCACATGAGCTCCAGGAACTAAAAAAAGTCCACTTTTGGGGAATGTAACAATTAGGCAACAGTAACTACAGAATTAGATTTTTACGATCCACTGCTACATGTGGAATAACATCTTGTAATTCCAAAAGATGCTGATGGCATGACAGAGCTGACTCATTAATCTCAACTTCAACCAGTTCTCTTACCCGTTAGAGATGGAGAATTGCCACCCTTTTTAAAGGCAGAGCATCTGTCTTCATCAATATCTTTTTCTTGATTTAATGGTTATTTCCTCCCCCTGGCAAACTAACCAGTATCACTGTAGCTAGCCCTGAACGTACTAGTGCTAATCAGCCAGAACAAATTAACTGACTTGCTAAACTGGTAATTAGCAAAGGAATTTGATAGTCAGATTGGACAAATTTGCAAGGCAAAAACCGATACTTCAATCTCAGTCTCAACTGCAAGTACCAATTACGGTTGTTACTCTGAGATAAGAAAAAAAAAAGCTGTTTTTAGATACAAAAAGTGATGTTCACCATAGCAGCTTTTGGCTGCAAGCAATCAGAGAACAGGCTCTAAATGTCTTCAGAATTCGCATTTCTGCTTTGTATGTTTTTTTCTGTGTATTCATGGAGTCAGATTACACAAAATAACTCCAAATTTTCACTTAACAGTTGCATTGCTGCATTTCCATTGCTTTGCAGAGAACATACATACTGTGTATATATATATATATATATATATATATATATGTGTGTGTATATATATATATATATATATGTGTGTGTGTGTGTGTGTGTGTGTGTGTGTATATTTAATGAGTACAAACTGCTGCCCTTCCTCGATTGCTTATTTCTCAGTTTCTTCTTTTTCATTCCTAATGAAAAGAAGATTGACATCATTATGTTTGGTAGAGCCGACCTTTTGGATGACCCTGACCACGTTCTTTGCCCTTTGCCTTCAAACAATCGATGTTCTGTGAAAAATCTTGCAGTGATATTTGACAGCTTCTTTAATTCCAATAGACAGATCACATCAGTAGTCAAAACTAGGTTTTTCTGAGTTAAAACTTTTAACTAAGGTGAAGGCCTGTCTCTTTCTCAAAGAATTTGAAAAAAGTAATTCATACTTTCATTTCTCTTCAGTTTGACTGTTGCATTTTTTATTTTTTTTATTTTTTGTATGTGGGTGTTCAGCAGTCGTCTCTTGAGAATCTGCAGCTGGAACAAAATGTGATTATAAATCTTTAAGAACAGGAAAAAAAGCTCGCATAACATTAGTACTAGCCTCCCACTACTTCCTTCCTGTCCATATCAGGATTGATTTTAAGATTCTATGGTTAGTTTTTAAGGCGTTAAATGGGTTTTAGCCACCTTATTAACAGAACTCTTACATCCTCACACCTTAGCTTAGACACTAGGATCAACCAACCGGATGTTCTTGGATGTTGCCTGGTATAAAAAATGTAGGTAAAAATGGGACCTTTGATGAGCTAGAACTTCTTTTGAACAGCCACCTGTCCCACATGGCAATATGACCCTTGAAAGTTTACTTTACTTCACGCTGAACAGAACCAAGATTTTGTGTTTAGATTGTGATACCTGGATTGGATGTAAAATCAATTTGGTTAAAGTTATTAATAGAGCTCAAATCTGTTTGTTAGCCTTGAGTTTCATGTTGCTGTCTTCTGTGGTTAAGAAGTTATGAGGGCTCAAATATTCTATGAAAGTTAATGTGAATTAAACAGGGCTTCATATGTACTTTGAGGGCCTGTAACTCAAAAGAAAACAATCATAAAATGACGATACAATTTTGCATAACTTCATTCAATCTACTAAAGTTAGTGTTCCAAACAAAGGGGGGGACGGGTTTGAGGCAATTATTGATTTTATTTACATATTTATTTATTTATTTTTTGAAGCTATCAGATAAATGACAATAGTTTTCCACTGCAGCAGGTGTGAGGTAGCATGAACATTTACAGGAACAGCTCCATAATTGACCCTTTCAGCCTTTTTCTGTTTTCTGTTATGGTGAAGGATCTGACAGCTTCGACTTCTGTTAACTCAGAGTGACCAACAACAAATAGTACTCACTAGATGTAAATCTATTGCTGTATAAGTACACAGAGAATAGAACAATAGAGGGTTGGTTATTTTAGCTCATTTTATGTTTATATTAAGTTTACAGTATTTATGGCAAGGTTTGAGAGAACACTGGTACTCTGGATAATGAGGGAGCAGAACATTGGTGCTTGTTGTCCTCTTCCAGTTTAACCAATCAGCATTGAGCCCCACCAGCATTTTTTCAGGACCAGGGACAGGTACTTGATTTCTTTCCACAAAACGGCCCTGTTAGAAGTTCTATTATGGTGGTTCTTGGAGTCAGAACATACACAAAAGGTTCCTACGGTGGAAAACAATCCAATAAAACAGCTTGTCCGCTTTTTGTTTCATTAATTTTGTGTCTATTAAGACTGCACTGACACGTGAACACCGTGTTTCAAATTGTCTTGTGTTGTCATTCAAAGAACTTCTTATGTAATGAGCTTTTACTGACTTGAGTTTGCATAAGCATTTACTAAAGGAACTCATCCATTTGTCTCGTTGCAAAGCAAAAATTCCAGACACTGCCAAGCAAATAAATTATTTTCAGCATAATCACACACGTCAAGAAAAAAAACTAAAATAAATACAGTCTTTCAGCAAGGTTTCAGTGTGATAACAGTGTCGCACTGAGCCAGTCTTTCACACACTGTGTCCTAATCAAAATCTCCGAGAGTCTTCCATTGGCATGATGCACACTGAGCAGCGCCATCGCTTTCATTAGTCGCCATTGGCCATTTTTAGAGCAGCTGCATTGTGCTGAAAGAACTGATTAAACATGCTCCTGCTGGAAATCTTTGTGAGCTTTTTTGGTGGAATTTGAACAACAATATGGCTCCAATAGCAAAATAAAAAAAAAAAAAACTCTTATGGAGTAAAACAGAAGGAGAGCCACCAAGAGGGGAATTTTCTAATTTAAAAAAAAAAAAAAAAGTTGGCAATAATGAACACATGTTTAAATCACTGCCTTTTATCCTTTGCAGGAGAATGCCTTTGCCTCGACGGCTATATGAAGGACCCGGTGCACAAGCATCTCTGCATCCGCAGTGAGTGGGGACCCAATCAGGGGTAAGTTATGATAATCACCTCAAGATAGTTAGTGATTGCTCATTGTCATGATAAAATGAAATGGAGGAACAGCCAAAGAGTCGCCCTCCACAAGAAACCAAAAGTTTAGAAGATGCATGGGTCAATCAGAAAGAATTGTGTTGGTGCCAGCATCAATTAATGTTTTGAATCAGATAAAATTGTGTGAGCACGTAAAGTACATAGAGCCTTCACTACATAGAATGTGGGTTATACAAGATTTAAGACATATAATGGAGCATTACCACATGAGATACTGTCAAAAACTTGACTGCCACACAAGGGGGAGGACATGGATTTGTAAAAACACCGACACATGCGTTTAAACCCTAAGTCTGATATGTTGTGTAACTTATATCCTAAATCCCAGCCTTTCAGAGTTACTCTGCATTGTTTCAAATTAGGATTTTATTTTACCCTGATCAGGAAAATGTCCAAAATTAATATTTCAGTTAAACAGTGATTACTTTTAAAGGACTAGTGCATAGAATTTAGGGGAAATTATTAGCAGAAAAAAAAACACACTTTTCATAATTATGTTTCCATTAGTGTATAATCTCCTGTAGCTACAAAATAATGGATTTTCTTTAGCTTCGCGTTAACCTCCATGCAACCCATTGAATTGCGCTGCCATGTTTTCACAGTAGCCTAGAATGGACAAACTAAACACTGTCTCTAGAGATGGGGATCTTTCACATTTTTACTCTAAAATGGCAGCCCCTGTAAGCTGATCGTAATCTGCAACCTCACCTGTAGATGTTTCTAAATCCTACATACTGGTACTTTAGTAGAATGTTGTGGACATATTTAAAAACATACACGTAAGAGTATAGGTATTGTGCATTCAGAGCACATCAGAATGGTACTTGATCACTCTTTTTTTCTAATAATAATAGACTAACAAGTAATTTCCATGAAGAGTATTTTGACATTTGTGTTCCAGTTCATTGGATGCCAGTGAACTAAAAATACTTTCATTTCTAGGTGTGAAACCACAGTTGCACGATGTTTAACAACTACTGACGGAATTCCCTTTGGGCCCGTGGTGAATTGAAACCCTTCTGCGTGTTTTGTCAGATTTTTTTGTCTCTTCATGTCTTTGGACACAAGGGCACTTTTCAGTAATGATTCAAAGTGATGTCTTGATATCTTTTGGCTTTAAAAAAACGCTGTTGCAGGCCCTTTTCCCGGGAAGTCATATAAACACCTAATTGGGGTCACATCTGCTTGCTTTAAAAGTCCTTGACATTTGGCTAACACCGCTGCCACGGTGCCAACCCCTGGGTGACCAATCAGGCTGCAGGTATCAGGGTGCTCCTTTCCCAGAAAATACATCAGAGAAGACAGTGTTGACCTACAGGACAAATCCCTCTGTAACAGTGGTATCAGTGTGGTACTCCAATGTGCACCAGTGTAAGACGATAACGTAATACTGCTAATACCATGCTGTTTCAAATGTATTGGACCATCATGATCAGTGTTGCAAATCAATGAGCAGGCCTGCCTTACAGCAGCATTGACTTTATATGTGATTTGTGATTAATGTAATGAAGTATTGATTGGTTAAGTGTATCATTCATTGGATTAAATATCATCCACTGGCTTTTCCAGAATTACCATTCTGAAGTAGTTAGTTTAGAAACTGTTTTTCCAGTTGATTTTATTGTGTTGTGCTGCTTTTTAAAAAGCTATTGTTTTCTATTTTCAATAGCAAGTAATTTGTAGGATCCTACAGTGTGCACACAGGAATACTATACAAGAAATGTAGGCTCTGATTGGTCTTAACAAGCATACAATTACAGCAGCCACAGCTGACTAATCAGAGCTCCTGTCCTGACTTCACTCAGTTTATAGATGGCACGCTGCTCTATAAATTAAATTGCTTTACATTAAAGAAATCACAAAATGGGAAAACATCAAGGCAATGAACTAATGAAATGTGGGTTGTGTGTAATTGACAGAAACTGACAGAAAATGATTGACTGTTTCATTCAAATCCAGATTTAATTAATTTTTTTAAGCTTTCTCAAGTTGAATTGATGATTCATATTTAGATGTATTGTCCAGTTGCACACTTACCTTTATAGATTTTTTTTTCTCCCAGTATGATGTTGTAAGAAGTGTTTCTACTTTGAACAAGTCAAAAATACATGCATTAGGAAGTTCAAAACACGACTGTCACCCAGGAGACATAAAGATCCCATGTATTATTTTTCGACTGAAGTTCTGTTTTTATTTGCTGATTACCTTTGTTTTTACCCACTGTTTGATGAAGTTTAGGCACCAATGCTACTTGGGTTTTGGGGAACATCGACCTTTCCACGACATGTTTGAAGCTTTTCCTATTTCCCCCCTTCTTATGTGGCTGGTTGAAAACAAGCAACAGTTGAATTGAAATACAAGAAACACTATAGATTCATTTTCTCTCACTGGTTAGGTTTAGGACATGTTTTAAACTTCTAATCCATTTTCTTGGTTTCCAGTGTAGCAAGTCTCACCACATCTAATATATAATCGGTTGGCAGAAAAAGAGCACCAATTAGAATGCAATATAATAAGTAAAGATGCGGAGAAAATAATTCTAAATGTATTTCAAAATGCAATTCAGTTGTGTAAGAACATTATTTTTGGAAGACAAGATTGTTGCTTGTACTCAGGTGCTGGAATTAGTGATATCCTGTGGAGTCGTCTTCAAAGCAATTCTAGTTTCACCGTTGATTTTTTACTGTGTTTATCCACCAGATCGGAGAAAAAAAAGTGTTAAAGGCATTTCTATTCTTCTAAAAAGCCATTTGCAATGACCACAGGGATGCAACATAAAGAGAAGACCTTCTTGTAAAGCTGCAAACTCCGCAGGGTACCTTTTTTATGAAATGTTAAGAACAAATAAATAGCCCACTCTGATGTTTTTTTTTCCATGTGTTGCGGACTGGCACTGAGTTCTACTAGCACTTAAAACCTTTTTACCACACAGTGAGAGTGAATGTGATAAAAGGCGAGAAGAAGTCGTGCTAAATTCTTAACCTGAATTGTCCCCAGCTATCAGAAGTAGACAGACCATGTCATTTTCTCTTCATTTTGACTGTGTCCTCTGCTAACCTCGGTGAAGAATTTTTTATTTATTTTTTTTACATTTTGAGACATCAGAATTTTTCCCCGCAACCCACCCGACTGTGCACCTCTGGATCTCGTTCCCTGGTACTCTTCGCCTGTCAGTGTGTAACAGAGTGGGCATCCTGGGGTGACTTAAATGTTTAATGATCACGGCTCGTAGAGTGGAAGCCGCTCTCCTCATCTCTTTTTGCTTACAGTAGTGCAGGACTTTGCTCAGAATGACATCGGGCCGTTGTCGCTTCTCCTTCCTTACACTCGCTTTCCAGACTGTTTAGTCCCCGAGCTGCCACTTCCCATTTATCTCCATCATTCTTCCTCTCTCACTTCTGCCTCTTGGCATCTGTTTCGTCCTCCTCAATGTTCGTCTCGCTCTGTGTTCCTCTTTTTTTTCATCTTCTGCTCTCTCCATCACCTTCCCTGCTTCCCTGTGTGTCTTTTTCCCATCCTGTCACCCCCTCCTTATCCCCCCTTCTGCTGGTAAATAATATGAGCCAAAGTCACATTGCATGTCACCTGCCAGGGAACACATTTTTCAATCAACATGTTTACACACAGCACACATTGTAATGCTGCCTGTGATTTGTGGGGCTGTGGAAGGCGGGGAACTGCAGAAACATAGCTTGTGATTTTAGGGGGTTTAGATTAAGAGGATGGGTACACTGAAAAATTTAACGCTTCTCTCTCTTTGATTTTAACACAGAGTTTTATTCTCTCCTGTCTTTTTTCCTCTGTTCCTCTGATCTATTCTTTTTTCATGCCAGTCCCTGGCCTTACACCATCTTCCAGCGTGGTTTTGATCTTGTGATGGGAGAACAACCCTCTGATCGCATTTTCAGGTAAGGAGAACTTCACAAAACTTTGTTTTATCCGACTGCATTTTCCGTGGTGCCGCAGTCAAATATCTTGTTAGAATTCTGATACGCCAGCTTTGATTGTCTTTCTCCCTCGTGATAATGGGAGAATTGTGAGCTGTGGCTGCAAAACGCCTTGTGTAGCTGTCAGTTTTTAAAGGTGCTCTGTAATGGAGTGAGAGGTGCAATTTTCAATTGGAAGAAGCAGAGCTGCTTCATTTTCCATCAGGCCATATAATCAGTCTGTTCTGACAGTGGGAATCAATTCTGAAAGCAATTTTTACTCGACATGTCTGTGAAATTGATTGGGAGAGATAATTCAGTTGGACATGGTAGGCAGCAATTAATAGTGAGCAATAATTACTTCTGTGAAAATACGATCACATGAGTGGGTGTCATTGTCCTTTGCAGTATTATGAAGATTAAGAAAAAATACATGTTTTTTTTTTTCTTTTTGTTAAAAATTCCATTAAAAGAAGACCAAAGCATGCAATATGTTCCTTGTTGGCTTACTTTTCCATCAGTCAAAGCACAGTGATTTCTTTTAAAATGTGAATCTTCCCAGTAGCTACAAGTGATATTTTTATAATAACAGTTGCTCTGTAACAGGTGTATGTGTTGCCAGCAAGTTTGCCATATTGCATTTGAAGGTGCTGATATATCAGTGTTATGTTTAATCCTAACTAGCATTTAGTAAATATTTAAAGCCAGATTTAATCTTTTTGCCACCAAGGGGCATTAAAACAAGATGTAATCACCACATTGATTTATGGTCACTTAATAAAGCTTCCCTAATGGAATCTGTGTTAATAACACTCGGCTCAAATCAAGCAGTCAAATGGCTACATTTTTGTCTCCATTTGGTGAAAGTGAACTATGACACAAAAATGACACAGGCTTCTGCCAAAAGATAACATGACAATGTACAAGAATATCATCGTGGAAAAAAAAAATCTCACCTTTTAGTTACATTTGAAGAGTGACATGTCCAAAATGGCTAAGGGTATGAATAATTTCAGGCTTGACTATATGTATGAGTTCAGCCATCCCACGGGACGCTGCTCGGCCAATGAAGTCTCTGCATTGCAGACTCTAAACATCGCAGCTCTGTGTTCAGAAAACAGTTGAGAGGTGAGGGACAGATGAGAGGAGGAAAGACAAAATCAAGTTAGACATTGTGATGTTCCAGACCTTTGCTTTAATGCATTTTCTTTGACTGGACCTCTTTGAATTTTAATTGAATACCCCTGGCCTAAATGTTTGCAACAGAGATGATTTTTTATGGGTTTAAGCATTGCATGAACAGGAACTCTAAGCAATGCCAACTCTACTTTTAGATCATTTTTACTCTCCACTAGGTAACTATATCTTAGCACATTTCTGTTAAGCACATATTTTGCTTCATTTCTAAGTCATACATATAATCCCAACACTATGCTTCTGATACAACCCCCACTACGCAATTAAAAAAAGATATTTCTTCCAGCCTTTTATGCTGAGATACATGTAATACAAAATATTAATTTTCCTTTTCAAATTACTGGATAGCCTGAAAAAGAAGAAAGTGAAAATACCCTGGAAACAGCCTGGGGTTTATCCTTTTTTTAAGGATAAAAATAAAATACGTCAAGATATGTTTTAATGTTCTACATCCTCAGTAGCCTTTACCCGTGTTTTATCACAGTAAATCTGACTTTGATTCCTCTAAGTATGCCTTAAATAGCACATATATCTTGGCAGAATCTCACTGTGACATGTTCACTTTCACAACAACTCATATAGCGACCAGTTGTCTGTGACAGAGGTACACAGTACTTTTCATAGCTGCTTTTCTCCTCACGTTCCCTGACAAGAGAAAGCGCAGATCTAACAGAGGATGTGCCACTGCCTTCATTACCAGACTCTAACTCCGTGCGTGACAGTACAGCAGCAGAAACAACAAAGGGTTGTTTGTGCTGCTGCTTGAAATACAAACGAAGCCCGTACAGTTCGTGCGGACCCCTCATGTGGCTGTTAACATCGTCTAAATGTCAGGAACAGACCGAGGAGGCTGAGATCACACTAACATCTCCAGGAATACTTTAATCCATTCCCTCTTCTCATTTCTCAGTCTGTACATCCGGCCTCTGATTCCTTTTCCCCTCACGTCTTCCACCAGAGATGTGAAGGGAGGAGGTGAAACAAGAGAAGAGTCGATACAGCAGACATTTAACAAAATAAAACATCATTGCTTCGAAGCTGTTCATTAAATGGGACACGTGGCACAGCTGCGTTATCTGTCCACAGCCCACCACTGATTTCCTCACAGTCCTAACAGTTGTCTTGTCAGCTTAGAGTATGTAGTACAATACAAATTAAAGTGACATATACTAAGGTTAAGTGATATATGCACACTTTTTTTAGCCTTGCTCCTGACATAGTTTGTATATATCAGCTCCATGTTGCACCTCTTACATACATTATAGGTGTCAAAAAAACCAAGTTCTAATTAGCTAAACAATCTTTCTGTAAAAATACCATGTGGTGTTTGGTTATAGGTGGCCATGTTGATTTTAGGCCTGAAAACAACAGCAATGTCAACTATGATACCTGTCTACTATGTTACAAAAAGTCCCACGACTATATATTGACCCAACTCATCCACCAACCTTCCTCTTTCCTGGATCCTATTCCCTTTTCCTGCATTTTAGAAATTGAGACATCCTTTGTGAAGCAAAATCAATTGTAAGCTCTAAGGTTATGTTTCAAACATGTTGTATGCCTGTTAATTAGCTTTTTCTAATTAGTTGCTTCTATGTGTATTTATTTTCAGAAAAACTAATTGTTTGCATATTTCCAGGTTAGGTTAGCCAATGTTAGAGTAATGAAAAACTCAAGAATGAGAAATAGGGACCTCAGACCTTCTCATATATGGACTTTTACTATAAAGAGTATCCTTGATCAACTTAAGGAATGTTAAAACATTTCTTAAATGTTTCGAAACAATCCATTGGGAAAATAGTTTGCATTCACTGTAGTGTTCTGATAAAGCTGCCATTCTTGTTTTTCTCCTGGTAAAAGAGGGATGTTGGACAAATTGGCTCTCCACTTAGCAATAGAGAATCTGGACAAACTATTATACGCCACACTGCATAAAATAACAAATAACAAATGACTGAGCAAAGTGTTTGGTTATTATTGAAGGTAATAAGAATTCTGACAGTATTTTCACGACAGTTTCAAGACTGGCACTCTGAGATCAATTCCTGGGTCACAGGCAGAATGATAGAGGACAGAGGAGGTTCAAACTAGAGAAATGACATTAAACTGTTGCCTTCCATGTTTGCACATTTCTTCCAGTAGCCTTTTTTCTTTGCTCCAATTGTATAATTATGAAGGGTTAAGGTAAATGTGGGGAGAGAGAGAGCAGGGGAATGACGTGTTAAGGGTCCAGACTAGTTGGGATTCAAACTGGGCACTAACTGGTGACAGTATTTGCATCCATGTGGTGTGCACCTTAACCACTCATTATACGATTTGGCCATCCTAATTTAAGCGTTTCAGTCTCTATCTAGGACCCTATCTGCTCAGGATACTGAAATAAGATGTTGAATTTCAGCAAGCGCAGACAAAAGCCATACAGACATCATCTTGTTTCCTTAAGCAAATATTACTATTAAACACCAAAGTGGATGAGGTCGTTAAAACTGCGGTATTATTGTGAATAAAATGAGACTAAAGATATGTTCAAAATTCTCCTTTATTGGAGATAAATGCTAAGAGTCAGCATTCAAGCATACAGCCACGCATAGTATTAACCACAGGAGTTCCTCACAAGGATTGCAAAGACGTTTTCCACTCAACAACTGTTTCCTCATGGGGGGGTCTTAGTGTTTTCCAAACCCAGTTTCTCTTTGGGTGAACCAAATAAGTCACACAGCAGCACACAAGTCCCTAGTTGTCCATTATAAAAACAGTGCTCATTAAGTAGCTGCTAATTTGTCCTGTGGTCACCCATATACGTCATACTGCATCGCAGGGATTTTCAGCACTCCTGCTGTACACAGTCCCACAAGAGCAGGTGAAGTGAGAGCTGGCAGCAGCTTCCTGGAAAAATACTATGAAAATATTACCATTTTAACGAACTCCCACCTTGTAGTAACTTCCCCAGAACCCAGTGTTTTACAGTGAATTGAAGACCAGCTGCACTTTGATCCACTCAAAAGTGTGACTTTGAAACAAAGGGAGTAATTGGGTGGATATAATTAAGCGTTCAATTTCTGTGGGGGTTTTAATCATTCTCTTCTTAAAGGGGCTGGTAATACACGCGGTCCCCACCATTCGCTGCCCTTTTCTTATGCTAAGTTAGCATTTTATTAAATGCAAATTGAACAATTGTAAATGAGGAAATATGTTTAGTCTGCATAAAAATGGTTGTTAACTATTTAATCAACAAGTTCCCCTCTTTTGCATTACAAGTACGCATGCATAATTCATCAGCACTAATAATGCATTTGATGTTAAACAGCATGCACTGTTTAACTTAAAGTTGGAAGTATTACATTTCATCTGCAGAGTGTTTAAAGATTGATGACGTTCAGTGACTCACAAATAAAGAATTGTTTTAAAGCCCTTGTTCCAGACATCTGTTGTTTACAGATTTATAGCCATGTTTTGTCTCAGGGGAATCTGTTATTGGCCCTTTTTTTTTGCCAGGGTTTCTCATTTGGTATGCATTGCGTCCATTAACACACAGTGTCCTTCTGCTCAAGAAAGAGTTATGGAAAAAGGATAACTTTGCTGAAAGGTAAAATAAACAACCTTTGACCAACTTGATGCCGTTACTCTGAATCACTGATGCAGCAAAAAGCATTCGTCTTTAAAGAATAGCCATTTTGATGCAACATGGTAGTTGTTTTTAGATGCTAAGAAGTCTACCCAGAGGTGGTTAAAATTCTAAATGGCATCTCTTCTTTGTTCAGCCTATATTTCTCCCAGACATAACTGAACTCATTTTGAAATCAATCTGAGATTTTGATCATTTTCTCACTCTGGGTAAATTCAGCCCCTGAGAAATGGCCCTCTTTTTGTCTCAGCACGATCCAATTTAAAATCTTAAAATGCTCTTTTTCTTCCCTCTCACTGCACTGATCTTTAATTGTCTGAAATAATCAACTCCTGAACCAACAAGAAGATCCAAAAGAAAGCATGATTGCCTTATGAATGAGACGGCAGAATATCTGAAATTTGTCCGTGATTAAGTTCAGGTCTCAGCTCTGTGTGTTTTATCAGTGTTGTCTCTCTTCTAAAATCTACACATTAATTTCAGTTTCTCATTGGTTTGTGTTAAATCTCACTAAAAAATAAGGGAGTGTGTGTGTCTGAATTCTTGACAACTGTACAGCCAAACTACTGTGGTCATTTTTTGAAACATGTGCCATCAGTTACAGACTGCACTGCACTTGTTTGGTTGATTTTCTATGTAACTTTGAGAGACAAAACGATTTATTTCTGATATGAAGAGGAAAAAACTATTGTGAGCAGCAAACGTTTCCACTGGGTAAACACTTGTGGCTTTATCTGAAGGTATAAATATCCCTGATGATGCCCTGAAGGTCATCTTGATCTGGCTTAAAGACTTTGAGAAAGAGTGCGCTGTAAACTTTGGATGTGGAGTTTGAAATACTTGGGTATTTATCAGACAGTCAGGGTCGACTGACAGATGCTTTCACGTTGCATTATGAGCTTGAATCATACACTAAAGTTCTAAATGTCTGGCTGTCTGAGGCTTAACTACTTCAATTTTGACCATTATTTCTCCCATGTGTCACTTACAAGTCCCTCAGCTTGACAGCAGGGCAATACTAAATCACCACAATACCCCTTCAATCCAAGTTCTTGAACAATGTTCATTTTTTCAGCATTTCTTCAATTTTTGGTGTCTTTTAGTCTTAAAATTAAAGCTCTGTTGAGTCAACTTAATATTTAAATATTTAGTCAAACTTTCAGCAACAAAAGCTCCCCACAGGTCTGCAGTTTTTACAATATATAATGGAAATAATAGTCCTTTTCAGCTTCTTCTTTCTGGTTTAACACTCTTCACTTTTAAAGTTTCACTGTAGAACAAAAAACTAAAGCTTCGACAAGTTCAGCTCCACAAAAAAATCTAATGGAAAGTTTTGTTTGTCGCTCAACAATGACAAAGTGTCGGTAATCTGAATATGAAAACACAAAACCACTCGATAAACTGAACAATGAGCAAGCAAACAGTGTGAAGTTTTTAAATATTCCACGTGTCCTCAAACAGCTGGAACATTAAAATGTGTCGACCACAAATACATGTAATGGAGCAATTCGTTATTAGTTCGATAAAAGAAAATCAAATGAACCACAGTACTGACTCCTGAACTAAAAAATGTACAGCCCATTTCCATCCTTTTGATGTGTAATTTTCCAAAAAAAAAAAAACGTAAAAATACCATCAAGCATACATGTCGAAGTCAATTTTATTGTCTTCAAAAGGTGAAAATTGTCACAAATCAGCGGGATTCCTGCAAAAACCCAGTCATAAATATGAAGCTACATGCAAGCAAATTAATCACAAAAAAACACCATTCACTGTATTAAAAAAATCAAACCATACATTCCCTATAAGCATTCTTACTGCTCATTATGCAATGCCAAATATTTTACTGCAATATTCCTGTGCTATCCAACACTTCATAGAAGTCAAGAGGTCACTTTCTGCATTTAGAGTACCTGCTTTCATTCACAAATCAAAGATGATGTTCACACAGACTCAAAATCCATTTTTTGCCAAAAGAAATGAAGATACAAAAAAAAACAATAAAAGCAGAACTGGTGATATTCTGAAGAGATGGCACGTTACCATGCATAATGAACACCTTTTAAGCTATGAGTTTGTGATTTTTAGTTTCCTGAGTATTTGTGTTAATGCCTCCATACTATAGACAACTGAGATTCAATGAATTGTATTGGCTTGTTTTCTGTCAGTCCATCCATCTGTCTCATTAACAGTTTTTTTCTTAAATGTCTGTAGACATTTCCACACAAATGATACTCGGACTTAAATGTGAACTGATGGTCAAAAAGCACCGCGACCTTACAAAACGTGCAAGACTTCATGCACTAATTATGACAAAAATTCACCCAAATATCTCATTGGGAAACAATGCAGTGATGACATTTAATGTGCAGAAATTCATTCAGTGAAGTCTGGACAGACATTAATGCAAACTGATACTTGACTGGTTAGTGGAGGCAAGCAACTGCAAGATGACAACTCTAGTCATTACCAAAACTAAAGTCCCTCTCTAATACACTAATAAACTAATCCAATTCCCAATGGTAATGTTTTATCTGTAATTCATCTCTTCTCCCTAATGTGTCCACATGCATTCCACTGACTTCTCCTTGTTTTTCTGTCATTCTTCTATATTTGAAACATGCACCAATAACTTTTCATGTCTCATGTACCTTTCTTGTCCTTCTGCAGATTTACATACACCTTAGGAGAGGGAATGTGGCTGCCATTGAGTAAAAGCTTTGTCATCCCTCCTGCTGAGCTTGCCATCAACCCCTCAGCCAAGTGCAAGACAGACATGACAGTCATGGAGGACGCGGTGGATGTAAGGTGAGAGATATTTATTGGTACCATTTTTCCCTCAATGTTCCTTTCCGAGGCATGACAATAGAAGCTCCAACTTAAGAAATAAAAGCTTTTGTCAGGCGGTGAAGCAGAATAAGATTTTGCTGACCGATGCACCAAACTGAGCAGAACCTGAGGAAGTTTCTTTTCAGTGCTGCACTCAAGTATTACTTGGACATTTTTGTTAAAGCCTGAAACAAAAAAAGACTCTCCCATGACAATCTTCTTCCTTTGCTGTCCCCTGTTGACTGGTCATTATTCTCACTTAATCAGCATTTGTTTAGGTTTTTTTTTTTTATTTACCACTGCAGGTCCTTTCATGCCTCCATTGGTGTGTTTTTATGAAAAGGTGAATGAGTGACACATTATGAAATGCTTTGGAGAACCTTAAAAGATGCTATAAACAGTAACTGTGGTCCACATACCATTTTACATCCTCTTGTTGGGGCACTAGCTCTGCGATAGACTGGCGACCTCTCCTGGGTGTCCCCGACTTTGGCCTAAGTCAGACTCCCCCGCGACCCTAATGAGGATTAAGCAGTGTATTGATGGATGGATGGATGGATGGATGGATGGATGGATGGATGGATGGATGGATGTTGGGGCCCCATTCCTTCCATTTCAGAATGTCCATCTGACTAAGCTCTTGACTTACAGGTTAACTTTAATTTGAATTCAACAGTCAATGTACGTCAAAGTATGTCCTTTTAAAATCACGAACATCAGTTTTCATAAACAGGCTACAACATTTAAGCATTGTGCTGTAAGAGAGTGACAACAGTCAGGTGGCTGATCCACTTGGAGTGTGTTACTAGTGGATAACCAAAACTACATACAAAATAGACCAATTTCTCCAGCATTAAAACACCAAAAGCACAGCAAATCTTTCATAATATCACCTCAAATGAGCAGATAAAGTCCCACTCCACTAGCCACTCATGTAGCTGGAGGCCGACACCAGCTGCACTACTTAAAAGATAACCTGACAGGTCGGCTCCATAAAATAAAACAATATAAACACTGTGAAATCAGTGGCAACCAGCACATGTTTATGGACTTAGCACACAGCTTAATATTAAAGAGACAATCTCTGAATAGACAGGGTGCTTCCACTTAATATGAGCATGGAACACCGTGTCAGTTATGTCCCACTTAATTAACTGTAATTAAACAAGATGGCTTCTTCCTCTTGACCCCACTCACCGCCCCTCCTCAAACTGCAAATCAATTCACAACAATGTGACAGAAATTTGTCTCAATTCTAAAAATAAGTCAGGGCAACAACCAATTCAAGGACAATACAGAACAGAATCCTCACAGCTCGTACTCAGCTTTGAGTATGTTCACAAAATAATGCATGACAAAAAAAAGAGTCTAAAAAAATCTTTTTTTAAGTGTGCTTAATGGATGCTATTCTCCCACTCTGCAATCCAAAAAGACATTGACAGTTTTGCACAGCTGGAAGAAATTAAAATTAATGGACGGTTGTGAAAGTGTTCCAGGAACAAAAATGAAAAACAAGCAAAAGAAAAAACCCATTAAGACACAAAACTGTTCCTACAGATACATTCTACTGTTTTATGGTTATTAAAAAGTGTATTTTACAGCAGCATTGTGAACATGCAGTTTGGTTTACAGCACACCTGTTGCATCATTTCATGTTTGGAAATGGATGTGTGTTTATTTTTAACTGTACTATACAGTTCTTATGCAGAATACAAGGTTTAAAATCAATATGTAGTGTGGTATTTGGTTAACAGAATTAGTCTTAGTTTTATGCAACAGTTCCTAAGCTGTGGAACACACAGAGGGGATGTATGACTAAGTGAAAAAATGTAGTGAAACTAAATTTAACTGCCTCTGTCTTAGGTGATGGAAAGTACGATAGATGTGTTTTTGATAAGTGTAAAGTCAAAGCAAGTCAAACTCATCAAGCGAGCATGTCTATCTACTCTAGAAAACAGTCTGTCTTGCTGCTGGGTTCACTGTGCATGAAAAAGTTAATCTTGCATCACGATGATCTCACTTCAGTGAAATTCCATTCAGACTGACTTTAATCTTATTGTAGAGGTAGATAGATGATGGATGGATGCATGGATGGATGGATGGATGCATGAATGGATAGATGGATAGATGGATAGATAGATAGTTTATTGATCCCGCAATGGGGAAATATATGGATATTCTATATGAGTGTAATAGAAACAACAAACAGAAAAAGTTATTTTCATCCATTTAGCTTCCACAGTAAGTACCACTGTAAGAGTAGATTTTTATACCATAAAGGCTATGAAAGGAACAGCATACAAACTGAAACATCTGAGCTCTTTAACCATTTTGCCTTGCTAGCAGAGGGGGCGGGGCTTAAGGAAGGCGACATTGCTTAGACCAGGACAAGACCTGTGCATAGGAAGAAAGCCAGGTTTTAAATTATTAATTAAAATGTTTGCTCAAATATGTATGTAAATAATAATAATTTGGACAGTGGGATCTACTGAGGGCTGCACAGTGGCGTAGTGGTTAGCACTTTCGCCTTGCAGCGAGAAGATCCCTGGTTCGCGTCCCGGCTTTCCCGGGATCTTTCTGCATGGAGTTTGCATGTTCTCCCTGTGCATGCGTGGGTTTTCTCCGGGTACTCCGGCTTCCTCCCACAGTCCAAAAATATGCTGAGGTTAATTGATTACTCTAAATTGCCCGTAGGTGTGAATGTGTGAGTGCTTGTTTGTCTTTGTATGTAGCCCTGCGACAGACTGGCGACCTGTCTAGGGTGTCCCCTGCCTTCACCTGAGTCAGCTGGGATAAGCTCCAGCCCCCCCGCGACCCTAGTGAGGATTAAGTGGTGTATAGATGATGGATGGATGGATGGGATCTACTGAGTCCATTTTTTGCTCACAATATCTGATTGCATAACTCTACCCACCAGTGTAGAGTTATGCAATCAGATATTGTGAGAAAAAAATGTTGAAACTTAATACAAAAAAAATTGAATCCACTTGTGATTACACAGGTTTTCTAATGTCTACATCAGTGAGTACACCTGTGATTTCCATTTAGTCCTGTTGCATAGACCTGATTTTAAATTACCTGCAAATACCAAAGCGTTCTGTGTTAGACATGCGGGCTGCATCTTATCTGCATCATAGCTCCATATGGAAAACAATTGCCAGAGGAACTGAGGTTGTGAGACTTTACAACAATAATAATAATTTTTTAAAATTGCAAAATATCAGTCAAAGCATAGTAGCAGCAGCAATCAGAAGGCATAAAACAACTCATAGTAACACTAGACTTAGCAGTTGAAGGTAATGCAATTACTGCAATTTAGAATAATTTGACATTTAAGAGATATTTCACACTTTTATCTGTATTTTATTTTTGGTAAAGTAATCAAATCAGTCAGACCATTTAGGAAATAGTTAAATATCAGGTAAATGTTATTCTCTTTACAAAAAAGTTAAAGAATCAAAGTAAATATTTACCAGCACTGTGTTTATAAAAGGCCAAACCCTGCAGTGAAGAGCCCAGCATTATCATATCAGATTCTCTGTAAATGTCATCTCCGTAGACCTGAGGCATAAACATGGCAGCTAGTATCAACTCACAACCACTGAAGGACAGACAATTTCTTTGTTGCTGGAACCTGAACTTTGCTCATTTGGTCGGCAGCGTTGTGAATCACCAGGGGAGTTAACATGACCCCAGCAGGTCTGGCAGCATTATTGTTGCTGAATAAAGTCTGAGAATAGGATTAGTCTGCAGCGAAGAGGTAGGTCCATGTAATTAGTTGGGAGAACTGCCTTTCAGTGGATGCTGGAACATAGTCTGTCAACAATTTAGCGTGCACAACAGGGCTGGTTACTGCTCTCATTTGCCAGTGTTTTTTTGCCCTGTGAAAATTATGTCAGGTACAATTAGTCGCGCTCAAATGAATATTCTCATCATTTCTTCTCATTAGCAACTAGGGAGTCAAGGACGGTTCTCTTCTATTTTTTTCCCAGCCAGTGGTTCCTTTCAGACCTTGATGGCTGAAATATGAAGTCGTCCTACACAAAGTACTGTAAAATGAAACTGATTAAAAGAAAGGATTTAATGTGCTTGTCAGCATCTCAATACCCACACTAAACTTTGTACTCTATGTTTTCATACTAATTATCCAAAGGGGTGTCAGGTTTCCCACACTGTGGGCATAATATCATTGTTAGCTTCTTATTTTGGTGCATTGAGTTTGCAGTGAGTTTAAGCTCATATATCTAATGTAGTCGCCATGTTTTGCAGAAATATACCATGTGTGAGATAATTTTGTCTAATCACTTAACACTACAGCCGAGTTTACTCAAGTCCTAAATCGAGCATGACACACTTTCCATTATAGTGCCTTGCGCCTTTTTAATGTCATGATGAATTGGCAGCGTTTCCACCACTGTCATTCTCTATTCCTTGGTCTTTTCTTCAGCTGAGTTGGGAGTTTTAAATTCTGTGTTTAAATTATGCAGGACCAGTGAAGGTTTAAATCCACTAAAAGAGACTTGAACTCCATTAAAATGCAACATTATGTTGCTATTTGGTCATAAAAACCAATGGATGACATTGGGACAGAACATTTCTTACATGGATTTTTTGCAAAGATCTGACATAGGAAATAAGTGATGCTAGCTTTATGTCTTGTTTATACCGCATGTAACAGAACTGATATAAACGTGTGTCTCGTTACATTTCTATGTATCATAGCTTTGGGGTGAATTTGCTTTTGTCTCTATGACACAGCTATTGTTTATGGATGAGGAGCAGTGAGTTCATTTGTGCCTATAAATAAAATGGAAGGGGGGGGGTGCACCTGGGATGACAGGATTCATGGGTCAGCCCTTCGGTGATGTAGTTGTCTGAAATAATAGGCTTAAATCAATGAAGCATCCATGAAGGCAGTTGCCCACCTGATGACCCATACTGTATGAAGCATCTGCCATCTCCAATAGTCATGGAGTCATTTCACCAAAAGTCATAATAATATCAATCTCATCGTGGCACCAGAGAAAAATCCTATTTTGGATGCTATTATCCTATTTAACAGTGCTCCGTTAGCACTTCATTTAATAGTTATTGAGCTGCAATTTTGGACTAACAAAGAAGATCACTTCCCACATGGTTGGAGGAGTTGATACTGTAGGTGATCAGACTTTTAACATGGAGGCTGGAGTTTGAATCCTCTCTCAGACCACTATTGCAGTAATATTTCTTGACTTAAGTCCTATTTTGACTTTTGCTTTCACTCATGGTTTTTCACTTGGTGTTTGGTTAAATTTAGACACCAAAGCTACTTTGTTGGTGTGCGTTAAAAGACAAACTGTTACTACGTTTACCACATTTTAAAGCTCCATTTTGTGTATTTCCAGGGTTATGACTTCAGTTTTTACATGCACTTGCTCTTAATTAATGAAGAGAATGGACCTTTTGGCCATCAATAAGGTGGATGATGGGCCAATGACATTCAAAATGGGTGGCCAGAAGATGTCAGGAGGTTTCATGCTCTGGGGACCATGAAAAATTCCATTGCAATCCAACAGAATTTGATATATTTTAGTCCAGAGCAAAGTGGTCAAGCAACAGACTGTTTAGTTGGTAAATAGCTACTGCTACACAACTGTACCATGACTAAAAGGAAGAAGTAAAGTATGTGACATTACTAAGTACTAGCTTAAAGGCTTGTTGTTTTTATGGTAGATATATGTATGTTTCGGTAGATTTAGAACTGCATATCTAACAAATAGCAACTGAGGAACAACTGTTGTTGACCTAAGATCACATAATATCTTCAACAGTAAGTTTAGCCTGTAGTGATTCACCATGAAATCTAATAAAAATTTGCAACTCCACTGTCATTCCTTTTACCAAGAAGTATGATTTAAAGCAGCACCGCAGGGACGACCATTTGTCACTGAAGCTGAGTTGCTGGTGATGGCAGAGCGACTGATACCATCTCAGTAATGTACATCAGTCTTTCACACCATCAGGATGAACAGTTTTGGTGTCATCCACACCAATATTTTTAACCATTTGTCATATAATGTATAATCAGTCTGCAGTAGTTTGCTGTAATTTGTTTTCCAGCCTCCGTCCAAACCCCCAATTATCTTTGAGTTTTTCATCTGTGAGTGCACACGCAATCATTGATTAAACTGATCAATACAAAACTACAGATCTTTGTGACAATTACCTCATTATTAATTATATCCTCCTGATGCTGATTCTTCTAATCCTGTTGAGTAGAAGCATAAAGATGATCAGTACAGTTGACAGTTTGCTGACCTGCTATTTTTTAGAAGCAAAATACATACTTGTGCAGTATGTCATGTATAATTAAATGCATTTTAACAACATACATCTTGATAAACTAAAGAGGCATGAAACATATTTTTTCTTTTTTTTAATAATTGATGCTCAGTTTGCAGAGGAATTGTTGTACATGGGGATGAGTGTATATAGTAAGATGTTCTTTGAGCGGCACCAAAAAACATTCAACTGTATATCTTAACCGAGTTGTGTTTCAGTGTGAGCTAATTGCTGTTTTCGTTACTGTAGTTGTACAAATATGTAAAAAGATCAATATCATGATGCACATTACGGCTTTGTTTACATATTCACCAGAGCTCTGATTTACAGCAAAAGTCGACTTACATCACACCATAGGAACAGAACTCTGACGTAAGTCGAGGACCCCCGGTACCTAATCCTTTTCTGCAATGATAAGCCAAAATGCCAGCTGTGAATGAGACCTAAAAGAGCAAATATTTAAAAAATTTATTCATTTTCCAAACACTTGTAATGAATTTTTGTTAACATCAGGAAAAACTGGAGACAAAAATACTTTTTCTGCTTTCAGTCGCCTAAATAAAGAAGCCTGGAGATGTGAGTAATTAGTATTTTACAAGAAAAGAGCAAAATTATAGAAAAGTCAGAAAAAAAAGTCAACGGAATTTTGGCTAACTTTCTAATTTCTTTAATCATCCTGTGGCTCCTCAAATTTGTCTCAGAATCAGTTGGAGGCTCAGGGTGTCAAAAACACTGGTGTACAGAAAATGTCTCTGCTATTACTGAAATTTTAATTGCGCATAAACTAAAGTTAGAAAATAGGAAAGGAAAGAAAGTTTAAAGTGCAGCTTGACACTAGTCCCACAGTGCAAGTTATGGAGAAACTGAAGAGGAGACAGGCAAACTTTACATTTTTATCAGATATTGTTGAATCACTTCTGTCTTTCTTTGTTGCACACTGTTCTATGTTCACGCATCCCATTTACCGTGAATGTATTCCGTTTTTAAACATGTTTTTTGCATTTTTCTACCCTCTTACTCTGTGTTTGCACACTTCAATTCCACCTCCCTTTTTCAACGTTTCGTTTTCATTTGGCAGCTTTCTTCAAAACGCTGTGTAAATACCTGACTTCCCTCTGATCTATGATCTGATGAACACTCTTCAGCTTTCCCCAGGGGCCACAAGGAAACGGTGTTAACACCTTCAGGAGGCTGTTGATTTACTCTTCTTTTGAGCTGCGCTCCCTCATGTTTGATAATCATTTGTCACTCTGTCTCTGTGGCAGACAGATGAATAGCGTTGCGTCCCGATGTTCTTTCTTTGATTAACTAGCTTCATGGTAGTTCAAATGAGTGGATGACAAATCAGCAGAGGTTTTTATTTTCCTAAAGACTTATTCTGATGGAAATCAAGTTTTGAACCAACGTTAGCATGTCCTAATGATGTTGTTTTATATGCTGGGAAGACAGTTTAACACAGATTCAGTCACAGCTTCATACAAACGTAAGGAACTGATCCCATTAGATTGTGCAGCATGGCCATAGAAGTGGAGAAGGAGACGTGTCCAGTTTTCAGTTGCTGAAGAAGAAAGTGTGAGATTATACCTCACATGAGCAACAAATTGTTACCTTTTAACAGAATCAAGCTGAAGGGTTGTATCATTGTTAACTGTATTATCATTATGGTTATGGGACCAAAGTTATAGAGAGCAACACTTGACATACATTAGCCTTCTGACACCTGTAGGCCACCACATACAATTATTTCTTCTCCTCCATCTCCTCCT
Organism: Amphiprion ocellaris; assembly: GCF_022539595.1. NCBI lineage: Eukaryota > Metazoa > Chordata > Actinopteri > Pomacentridae > Amphiprion > Amphiprion ocellaris. The sequence goes on from NC_072775.1 coordinate 5,303,687, forward strand.
TCTTCCTCTTCCTCTCCTTCTTCATATTCCTCTCTTTTTATTCTTCCTCTTCTTCCTCCTCTCTTCTTCTTCTCATTCTCCTCCTCCTTCATCTTTCTCTTCTCTTGTCGTTTTTCATTTCTTCCCATTCTTCGTCATCTTCTTTTTTTTCTTTTTCTTCTTCTCGTCCCGATTCTTCTTTGTTTTCCTCTTCTTCTGTGTTCTTCTTCTTGTCCTGCTTCTTTTTCTTCTTCTTGACCTGGTCTGTCTTCTTCTTCTTCTTCTTCCTCTTCCTCTTCTCCTTCACCATCTTTTTCTCCACCTCCTCCTCATCCTCTTCCTTATTCTTCTGTCTTCTTATTTCTTCCTCTTCTTGTCCTTCCTGTCTTTCTTCTTCTTTACCTTCTTCATCTTCTTGTCCTCCTTCTCCTCTCTCCTTCTCCTTCTTCCCTTATTTGTCTTCTTCTTGTTATTCTTTCTGCAATTTGACAACTTGCCATTGTGTAGAGCAGATGTGGTTTTATGGTGTTTGAGAGGAGTCAAAGGTGAGCGAGGAGCTCAAGTTGCGAGCAAAGGACAGATTTGCAAAAGTGTGCAGCTACATCTAAGCCACTTTATGGCATAAAGACATTACCTTCATTGAGGGGAAAAGTGTAGATGTGTAAGCTTCATGAACAGATGAGTTTTTAAGGGTTTAATCAATGTCAGGAGACGACAGACAGTGTTTTATTAGTGCTGCATTGTATGAAACCCTTGAGATGATATTCAAAAGACAATTTTAGTTGCTAAAACCTGTTTTTTTTGTGTGTGTGAATGTTATTACAAAACAAACATTTTTGAGCTATAATTTGAATATCAAACATTTCCAGCAGTTATTTTCAAAACATATGCAGTATTTATAGTTCATGGTTGCTTTCTCTCTCTCTCTGTCTGTCCAGACTGAATAACTAACAAAAGCAAACCAACCGCAGGGTGTAAGTTGACATTTAAACCTTTGGTGGTACTTTGCAGTGCTGAAGGGGCTGAATGAAAGGTCTTCTGCATTGCTTGTTTTGCTGTTCATTTAACTCTAACCCTTCCATTGTTTAGCCCTGTGAATGCTGCTTGTAATTGAGGCTTACAGTAATTTCCCTTTTCAACTGCAGTTTCTGGTCAAAATGTTAAATACAGGTAGTGCTCATTGGCCATTCATTTTATGATTGCCATATACATACAGATCAAAATGTTAGTGCCACTTCTTTTTCCATTTCAAATCAAAAGTTTTGCAGAGCCGCTTTTTTGCAGATGATTATCACAAACTTCACGAAGGCAGGGTAATTAACTGCATTTTACTATTTTAGATACATGTTTGCTTTGATTGTCTGATTGGAATTTTACTTTGTAGAAAGGTTAATTGAAGTGGCTCATTTTATTGACTTAATAAAGTCGCAGTGTCCTCCTGATACTGATTGTAACAACAGTAAAGTCAGATTATTATTTTTTTCGTCTGGCATGTTAATTAAATATGTGCATGTGGAATGCAGTGTCATTGCCAGTTAAAGGTTTTTAATGAGAATTCTCTGATTTGTCAAAGCGGAAACCAAAAAGAGCAGAACAGCAGAAAGTTTTGAAAGTTTTTGCCTTTCTAACAACACTTTGTTGCAAGGTGTAATGTACTGATCCACATGTTCTTCAGAGAATGGTCCTGTTATTATGTCAAAATGGGCAAGATACTTAAACATGATTAACATGTTGCATAGCAGCTCCAGCACCAAAATTACACAGCAGTGGTGTGTGAAGGGGTGATTGAGAGACATTGTAAAGAGCTTTGATCACTGCTAGAAAAGTGCAGTTTAGTGCAGCCCATTTACCATTAAGTGGTGGTCACCCTCTGAGCTTAATGTGCTCTTAATACAACCCAAATGCTTTGTATTAGGAAACATTTTTGCTGTCTGGATTACGATTGATTTCAAGCATAGTGCAAAAGTAGTGTTCCCTTTGTCAAGGTGCATGGTGGGTCTGTGAAGCTGAGATGTGAAGCTGAGATGTGAATGGGACTTGCATCCTCTGTCCCATCTGAGGTTAGATTTAGGCTTTAAAAGCACTTTAATGAAGGCTTTGAGAGGCTGCCACTTCAACACACTAGTGACTTGGTTTGTCTATTACTTAGCAACACTGGTTGCCAGGTTGTTTAAAATAATCTAACAATCCAGGTGGCATTGCATTTTTGCTAAAAATTTGTAGAATTTAAACGCTACTTGTCTGAGACAGAGCGGCTAGAATTCTATTAGATTGACCACATCCCATTTGAATCTGCTCTGGCTCTCCTTGACGCTAAGTTTCAGCCAAAGTTAAGGCAGTCTTTACAGTCTGGCTGCACTGCCAAGGCAAAATCTTCCCTTCAAATTGAAGGTGTTGAAGAAATTCACTCTCAGTTCTCATGCAAAGTTTACTGCATTTAGCTATTTTATTGGTATCCCGGCATATGACGGACCTGCCAACACACAGCATGAGTCTGCAAGGTTTGCAGAGTACACCAGTTTACACAGATGGATAATGGTTGTGGAGGGGATGGCAAATAAATACCAAAGTGAACAGTGGTTGGTTTGTATGTAGTTGGTAATCAGTGACAAAGGGTGATGGAATCAAAAGGTGTGGTAGGCAGCAAAGGGTAAGAAAGTTATCAATGACAAAGGCAATGGAATAAAAGAGTGTCACTAGGGGGGTGTTTCTAGACATTTCCTGTTCATTAGAATTGCATGTAGCAACATGATGTGACATTTTCTTCAGCAACTTCTTCAGCAAAAGGGTTATCTAATTTGTTCGTACGCAAGAAATATCTGACCCTGAAAGAAATCACCCTTCAAATTTCAGACACTTGCATGCTTTTCTGTTGTGCCAAGCTCAGCTCACATGTCAGTTTTGGAAAACTGCCATGAAATATGCCTGGTCCAAGGGAGTAAAGCATTTCAGGTGTTCCTGACCCCTTGGTGTTTTCTTTAGTACCACCCTCAGGACAAACATAAAATATTTTGGCAAAGCTCTAAGGACAGCAAAATGGCTGCTATGATAATCAGTCTTTCCTCCACTTTGATATTTTTGGATGTAATGGATGTTGTAGCAGCCTCAACAGCACCAAGCAGGGCTTTGAATCTTCTTTTTTTTCTTGTGTGATATTTGATGGTGAGTTGTGTTGCACACAGTCTGTGGATGTGTTCTGTCTATAATTAGAGTTGTGAAATAATTTAGCATTCACACTTGCTGTGAGTTTCATCATCTGCTCAGGCTCTGTTCAATAGGTCCCCACTGAATAAATGACAACAAAGCAATGGGCAATTATAATAGAAAAATTGGTTTGGATGATAACATCAAGTTGACTGTGAAAGGGAGGGAAACTCACTGCCTTTTTTTCACAGGAAAAGTGAAAGAGGAATGGGGGAGGTTGGATTGCACGGAGTTTGGAATAAAATTTCTTTTTGCGTTTGCGACAGAGGTGATCATTTGCTTTACCAAGGTAAAGCTCATGGCAACGCTATTACACAAGTTCTTGTTTATCATCAGCAGCACTACTCCGGTGCAAAAATAGCTGTGTGATTTAGATTCTGTGAGGGAACACTGAGGTCGGCTCTGCTTTGTTCCTCACCAATCTCAAGTATTTACACCATTGTCCTTCTGTTGGATGATCTGCTTATTGACCTTGCACGGAGTTTATGAGGAACTGAAAAAAAAAAATCGCAGTAACGTGAAACCACTGCTCAGAGCGAGGTCAGAACGATGAACCCAAGGTGTATTTCATCTCATAAGCCTACTACTTTGCATAGCAATTGTGCTGTGAAAAGTTGTAGCTTTCCTCACGATAATTACACAGAATGAATTAAACATGCAGGTATTTGCAATTCATGGAAATAGATAACTCTTCATCAAGTTAAATAGAAACCAGGTTGTCACAGGGTGTCTTGAAAAGTAGAATGTCAAAGTGCCGCTTTGACATCTCCTAGATTTTTTCTCCCCTCAGAAAAATTGAAACATGATCCAAAGAAATGTGATATCCTAATCAGATTTAATGAGAGCAAACTGCTTACTCCTGAAAGCAAGGCATTCCCAGCGGAATGCTGAAGTTCATTTACAATCATTAGCTTGTCTGAAGGTGATATTGCACAAATAAATCTTTGAAACAAAAATGATTAAAAACTTCACTGACATGGAGGGAAAATAAGTGAATCAACAGTTGAATGGATTGTTAACTGCACACAAATGGAAATTATGTGTGATTTAAAGTGACAGGAATCAAACATTGACTTGGTAGCGTCAGACCTTTCTGCCTTTTGGACCATCAGAATTTTATTTAAAGTCCCTCTTCACTTGCTGGTGTGTATCAAAGTTACATATTTAGAACTTTTTTTCTTTGAAAATGAGATGAAGCAGATTTAAATCTGCGCCACTGCTTCCTTGACAATGTTTAGATTTGGTTTGTATTTCCCTCCACTCACCTTTATCCACCTCACTGCACCTCGAGCACACCAGCTCACCATCTACTATGCATTCACACTGCAAAACTACAGTGAAGTTGCAATTTTAGTATAATTCAGCCATGCATGCGACTTTTATTGGTACAAAGAAGTTTGAAGGTGATGATTTGTCATCTAGCAAACAAGAATAATTAAAAAAACACGATATGGACAGTATAGTATAGTAGGTTAATTGGATATCACAGGTGTAACCCTAACCCCGTAGCTTGTCAATGAGCGCAAGGAATTACTTTTGCTGCATCAAGTTTCAGTTTCTCAGCTTCTGTTTTCAATATAGGTTTTCTAAAGTATCTGGTTTGATTCAGATAGTCAAGATGAATCATTAATCTTCATGGAAAAAAATCCTGCTGAGATTTATTTTTCTTCTTTTTAATGCATCTTCCACCAAACATTTTTTGCTCTGAAATTAAAATAAGTTCTTGTTTGAGTGCAATTTTATCAGTGTAGTTTTAGGTGTAAAAGAGCACACTTCTAGCACCACCCAACCACTACAGTCTGCTAAACTAGGTTTCAAAATCTTTCTCTTGAGATGACAGTGAAACATCGCTTTTAGCCTGATGTTAAGTCACCGTTTGAAGTCTTAGTGGGAAGACAGTTTTCATTTACCCTGCCAGAATCAATAAATGGTGTGCTGTATGTTACCAAACTGAAATTTCTCCTTCGCAGTGATAAAACACAGCCACAAATGCACATGACTAAATACAAATATTCTTTGTCACTGATTTCTGTCTTTGCAGAGAGGAATTGATGATCAGTTCATCCTTCGACTCTTTGGAGGTTCTCCTGGATTCTTTTGGACCCGTCAGAGACTGCACCAAAGACAACGGAGGCTGCAGCCGCAACTTCCGCTGCATATCTGACCGAAAGCTCGATTCCACCGGCTGTGTGGTGAGTCATCTTTCTTTTGTAAAACTCCACCTGGAAGCTGCCGTACGTCTGCTACAGTGGCAGAAAAATGACCTTTCCCTTAGATTTCTGTATAAATCAAATTCAAAGTATTACTGTCTGCACATACTTTTATGACTGATGCAATATGAGTGCTTTTACCTCCAGCAGATCCAACTATGGGGGATTTTGATCTTATGCCCACATACAGTCCACGGCCACTTTGCTGCTAGATAATATTCAAATGTTTTATGAATATCCTGTTGTGGTAATCTGTGTTTAAGTTTGTTTCACTGTATAAATATTCATGGATGTGTCTGCAGGCCACAATGACCCGCATCAAGGCCAAGCAGCAGCCCTGATCTCTCTAATTTTTCTGAGTAGACAGTTTAACTTTGAGTCTTGTCTTGCATGCCGCTTAGGCCGACAACACATTCATTACCTCCAGGTGGTGCTTAGCAACCAGGAAATGTAGCGGCCAGGTTTGTTTTCTTCTCCATCTGTTGGGGACTCCAGCAATATCGTTGTTATTTGCAGTATCTTAGCGCCGTCTGCTAGTGTTTTGCTTCTCCTAAATCCGCTCTTCTTTTGATAAGCTGTCAGGCATCATCCCCTCACTCGCCCCAACAGTTTAATTTCTTTTCAAGTACTTTGATGCACTTGAGTAGAGCCTTTCAGGTGGGTTGGGAAGATGCTATTTATACGATCCAGTATACTTATTTCTTGTAATGCATCTCAAGGAGAAGGGAACAGTTTGAGAGATTTGAAATTTGTTCTAATGGAAAGAAGCTTTAGAGTGTCGACATGCATTTCCAAGCAATTATATACAGTGTGTGGGTGGTATCATAAGCATTTGCACAGAGGAGTAAATATTACCTTGGGCAGCACGGAGAAGAAATCATGCTGCAGTTCATTTACTGATGACTGTCTTGCTTGGTAATCACCAAGTGTAAAACTCGAAGCCTAAAATGAGTAAGTTTGAGAGAATCCAAAAGGAAGACAGATAATGATTTCTGTCTCATATTTTTTCCAGTTATGTATACTATAATTTGCTGTGGTAACATGTAATATAAATTGAGGACATTCATTTCCAAGGATGGTGCCCTTCTTAAATATGTCTACACTAATTGTGTTTCCTTTAGGCAGATGTAGAATCATGCAAACTTTAATTTGAGAATGTAAATTTGTATAAGTGCAGGAATACTATATAAAAACTATTGGGTGTAGGTGCGAAATTTTTTTGTCCTCAAATGGAGGCCTAACAGAAAAAGCCTGAGAGCCACTGATCTACTGGAACGTTCATCGCCACACTACAAGGCAATCCATTGTTCCAGCAGTTTCGGAGATACTGTATTTCTCTCAAGTGGCAACAGTGAGCTCAGTCATCATCGCCTTTCCATACCTCAAGAGTGGTTAAAGATGTAGGTACATATTTTACAGTATTGAGCCATTCAGTTGCTACTTCAGTGAACCTTGAACTGCCGCGGTACAAAGAAGAATCGGCAACATCCACCTTTAGTGCTTAGTACCTTTCGTACGAATGCAATGAAGCTTTTTCAAGGCTCGGTTGTGTCATTCTTTAAAAAAAAATGTTTCTATGTAATAACTGAGATTCTTTGAATGACATTTTCTGAGCTGCAGCCCTTCACTTGCAATCAATAGCAAATACTCAAAGCTTCAGTAAATTGACAAACTCTTATACCCACAGCAATTAACTACAGCATCTGCCATATCTGTCTTTTTTTTTCTTCGTTTCAGTTTTTGGAACTGTTAGTTTTTAATGTGATTGAAAATATCGGTGGCTACAATGTCTGGGGATATATGACCAAGTTATTATTCGACTGTATTATTACACTGGGCTGCTCTTGTTAGTCCCGGATTCCCACAGTGCTCCCTATATTATATTTTAACCACTAGGCTCAGTTATTATAGCAGATAGCAGCAGATTTATCAAAATGACTTCACAACAGACATTCGCTAAGTGACATTTGCAAACCCTCACCAAACAATAGCCTGCTCCTTACAGCATTCATGTGAGTTTGTATGATTGTTGTGCTGCTCTGGTAGGTCAGTTTCAACCTGGATGTCTGATGCACTGCCTTCCTCTTTTCATTGCTCAGTGTGAAGTGTTCCTACACAGGTTAGGTCTTTAGGCATTTTGTCTTCCTTTTACCTGCCAAGATGAAGTGAAGCATGACTCCGCTGTGTGAGATATTAGGGATCCCAGCAGAGATGCACAGTATATAACTCCACATTATAACAGTGCAAATAAAAACTACTCATATAGTACAAGAATGGCATCACAAAATGTATTTGCCTTTATTGATAACTGAAATTTTGGAGAAAAAAACCCAAACAAAATTAAAGCTGCAAGTAGCATTGGTCAAGTCCTTGCATCCTTGCAGCTTGGCTGTCGCATGCGTTTCCACCAGCTGGCACTGCAACTGAGAGTGTACACTGACCTATGGATGTGATTATGGCTGGACTCTGATCACACATGTAAAGTTTGAGGCAGATTGGAGCACGTAGATGGTAGTTAGACAACACTTACTGTTTGATGGCGATGCATCCAAAATGGCCGCATTCCGTGGGTTGCATTTTCCACACCTCCAGACTTTTGCAGAGCATTTTGATATCTTTTGATCACCCATGTCTTGTGTACATCCTGGCCAAATTTGAGCTCTCTCTGGGTTACCCTGTTTGAGTTTATAGCTTTTGAAAATGTGCAACAATTGGTCCAAAATCGTCTAAAATATGACACAAAATTCAAAATAGCTGACTTCCTGTTGTGTTTTGGGCATAGGTGTCAATTACAATTTTTGTGTCTTGATGAATTGCACATGTGTACCAAATTTCAGAAGTCTAGGTCAAACATACTTGTCATAGTAAATGTTTGAAATTTTCCAGGGGGTGCTATTGAGCCATTTTGGCACAAACGTGTGCCATCCCCCTAGAATATCAAATTTATAATACATTTCCTAAAACTACCTATGCAGTGAGCCAATATCCGAATATTTGATTATTCGGACAGAGCTCTAAAAATCACCTTCTTTATTTCCCGTCGGCTGGTAAATGTCACAAATCCTGCTACTCAGGAAGAGTAAATCTCCTGGCTGAACTATTAGATACCATCGTGAATGTATTACTGCCCCAGCACTGTGCATTCTCATCACATCAAGGTGTGGTTCGGGCCTCTGTGATTCACTTGAGTCTATCACACATATCTAACTTGTTAGCATAAGTTGTTAGAAGATAGCAGTTGGATCCTGTGTGGAACATTCACTATCTGAAATTGCTTTAAAATTGTGAAAGGAGTCGTGTAAGTTGCAACAAAATTGCACTGGAATGTCGCGGAGCCATCCATGCAATTTCAATCTCGTACCAAGAGATGACAAAGAGGATGTTTTGAGCCAGTGCTTTGAAGTCTTGTGGGCATTTGGTTTTATTTTCACTTAGTTAAGACATTCATTGTTTTTATGCTCTTCCCTGGAGTGGAAAAGCACTAGATATTTTGTTGTGATATCCTTCCTTTTATACATAATTACTAGATGATTTTTAACAACAGCTTGTATTCACCAGTATCCAGAAGACTGCTTCTTTATGTTGCAGTGTGTTGCAAATCCTTGCCAAAAGCATCAGAGAAAAAAAATCCAATTCATTCTCCCTGAAATTAGTCTCACATGGATCCAAAAAGAAACAGTGAAAAGATGTCTTTCCAATGCTTTGAGCTGTCATGAGACTCTTCTTTTGTATTCAATTAATTATTTATTGTCCTATTTTATTTTTCTTCCCTGTGAGCGTGTTGTACTGTAATATTTTTTCGAACCGCTGTGAAAAAACAACAAAAGTGAATGCCTACTTACTGCTGTGCTTAATGTTTCTGTTTTCCCGTTTCTTAATGTTCACTAAGCACCAGTGTAACCGCAAATGGAACAGAAATTCATCCAAGGAATTAATCTATGATTTCACACTTCAGCAGAGTCATGTTGAGAAGGAGCTGGGCAGCATGTAAGATAAGAAGGAAAAAGTGATTATGAGGAGGGTCCGTGAAGGATCTGAAAACACTTACCAGAAGAGATATTTTGTTGCTGCTATTATACACGTTTTATTTGGAACAAGAAAGCTTGAAAATGTGCACAAGGCTGTACATTCTCTGTTATGTTTTTTTTTTTTTTCATGATTTCTTCCTGGCAAACATCCAATTCATGAGAAGTTCAGTGTCCAGTGGTGTAAATAAGAATCTATCATTCTGTCTCCAACACTCTGTCCAATTTGAATTCTACTCGGTGTGAAGAAGCACAACAGGGCATGACTTGTACTTCAGAACTGTGCATTTGTAATGTGCACTGTCACTCTGATCTATACACTGATCAGCCACTAACAGGTGAACTGAACGACACTGATCATCTCATTACACTGCAATGTTCTGCTGGGAAACCTTGAGTCTTGGCATTCTTGTGGAAATTTTTTTGAAACAAAACAACCACCCTAGCATTGTTCTGAACCAAGTGCACTCCTTCAAGGCCTCAACACTCCTGTATGAGTGCAGTGCACCCCACCACAACACAAAAACTGCTCAGGAATTGCTTGAGGAACATGACCAAGGGTGTGAGGCATTGCCTTGCCCTCTAAAATCCCTAGATAAAGCTCCAGAACACAAAGATCTCACCCTACAACCCAAATGATCTGCCGCTAACATCCTAATGTCCAGCGCTACAAGAGATCAGCATCCATGCCCCAACATGTCAGACCTGTTCTGCTGGTACAAGGGGGACCCTATACAATATTGCAGGTGATTTCAGTGTTGTGACTGACTCTTTCTCCTGCTCATGTTGCCATATCTAACCTAAAGAGAGTTGGAAGACTGCACGCAAACTCAATGTTTACAAGTACAACTAATTTCTATGAGAGAGGCTTGCAAAGGCTGGGAGAAGACATGAGTCTAGTTTGTACATCCTGCTAAATTTGATCATCTCAGAATACTGTAACAAGAGACCTCTGATAAATTAATTAGCCAGAATTAAAGGAATAAAAAAAGCAGAACAAACCGACTGACACAATATGTGACTGTATTTTCTACCACTGTTCAGGGAGGACAGGAGTTGAAGTTTTGTTCTCAGTGGCTCATTATTCTTCATGTTATGAACTGCAAACAGGCAGGTTGCTTTTATTTTGAAAGAAATCCATGAACATTAGTTATATTTACCTTTATATTCCAGTGAGGTATCAATCAAACCATCTCATCCACGTTAAGCTACTGGGTCTGCTGCTCTCTCCTAGTTTGTTTTTTAACCAATATATCTGCTTTTCTTCTTCTTTTTAATAGTTTTTTAAAAAAAGATTTTTTTGTTATGTTTGTGACTAAATGAACGGTCCTATAAGATTTATTGCAATTTACTGAGTAAAATACAGTATTTCACAGGTGGAGTTGAACTGTGGCTGACTCGTAAATGCATTGGAATTTTACTATGACCTCATTTAACATTTCTACATAGCAACTCTTCGCTTTTTGTTTTTTTTTCTTTTGCTGAATCTGCCTGAAAGTCAGTCCCAAGCGCTGCTGCTGCTGCCGCCTTACTAAATCAGATCCTAATTACACACAGATTGTGAGCATAAATTGAATGAAAGAGGCATCACAAATCTGCCCTGCACTTTTATTTATGCAAATCTGTCCCCAAATGTACACAATTATCAATCACAAAGAAGAGAAGAAGATGCAGGTGAAGGTTTTGTTGGGTTTTTTTTGTGATGTGGATGTAGCTTAATTTGAAAATCTTCCCACAGATGTTAAAGATTTGTTGATTTGGCTGATTTTCATTTCAGGTGCTACAAGACCAGTTCATCACAGTGAACCTGAATTGATTTGCATTCTCTTTGAAAAAGGCATGTCATTATTATGCCTTTTTTTTTTTTTTTTTTTACAACCACCTATTAACATCATTGCAAGTTAGCAAAGCCATTGATCTTCTCACACACACACACACACACACACACACACACACACACACACACACACACACACACACACACACACACACACACACACACACACACACACACACACACACACACACACACACACACACACACACACACACACACACACATCCCACTCCTGTCCATCACCAAGCAGCGCCGCACTCAGCTGCCATTGCATATATTACTGTGTGTTTTAGTAATTATCTCATGACCGTCGAGCTTATAAATGAGCCTCTCATCCATCTAATCAGGGTGGTAAACTGGCTCGGTCCCAGCGCTCTGATTCCACCCTAATCAATTAACACCTTGTCTGAATCCGCACTGCCAGTAGCTGTCCTGTCTGCGTTTAATATCTTTCCTTGTGTGAGAGAGTCCTGATGCCGTCGGTCTGCGCTGACCGAGCCGCTCCGTCTTCGCTGATATATTGCACTCCTGGGGAGAGGCAGCGAGCGGCGCCTGTGGAAGTGAGAGTGTAATAATCACAGGATGATTGTGAGATTAATTAGCTTCGTCTTGTCACTTGTCTACCCTGCAAAATGGTGGAAAACAAGGATGTTGTTGACGGAACAGATTGCCACAAAGATGGAATGATGTGAATAGCTGGGTGCCGTCCAAGCACCTAGTTGTGTTTGTATGTGTGTAGCTTGATAAATACAGTTGTTTGGATATTGCTCATTGATGCTGTTTTAGTGTGTTTTACAGGTATGTGTTGTTCACCTTCTAGCAGTATGCTTTGGAGAGGAAGTGTAAAAGTGATGGTGACAGTAGGACAAAGCTTATGTCGAGGATATGAACAAAGCATATTATTCATTTATTTTAAAAAAAAGCACATGGAAAACAAAAGAAAGTCAAATAAAAGTTCACTAAAAGTATGAAAATAAGCCACAAATTTATTTTAAAAAATACAATCGAAAAGAAAAACACATTTTAATAAGAGGTTTTAAAGTGCGCTTCAAAAGAAGCAAAAAATAAATACTGAAAATATTCAGATAAATTGAAGAGTAGAACAAGATGGAAAACAGCATCATTATATCTAATTATTGGAAGAGAAAAACAAAACCAGTGGCACATGGAGAGTTAAGAGTAAAAACAACTGACAAATTATTGGACTCATTTAGAAGTGATGGACATAACAGCCTCTTGAAGCAAGAGGTCAAAAGTGAGGTGATTTCATTTAGTCAATTCTTTGTCCGATCAGGCTCTGACAGTGCTCAAGAAATCCCTGGCAAAAGTACCAATGTACATTAATTTCAGGACCAAATCAAATCAAGATTATTTGTATAGCTAGTCATAGTTACAGTGAAGCCGTGCTGCTATCTCGCAGTGATGAAGAAATCTTTAACAAATCCATGGATCCAGACTATAAGCCGCATCACTGCCAAAATCTAATCAGTTGGTCCTTGTGTCATTTTTGACCTTCCGTGAAAATTTTATTCAAATCCTTTAGTATGTTTTTGGGTAATGTTGCTAAGAGATAAACAGACAGACAAACCAATGCCGATCGTCACATAACTCCGCCGTATTCCTTGGCAGAATAATTATGATCTTATAGTATGCATTATTTTGAAATGGACTGTTGTGCATAATTAGTACTTTTACTTTTGGTATTGTAGCAGAAATACTCGCTTGCGAGGATGGTTTATGCTCACTTGTACTGCTTTCTGCTCTTGAGGTTTTGAAATTGATTTAACGGCACAGTTGTACCTTGATTTGTTAGAAAGGAAAGGGGCCTTCCCAAAAGAAGGTTCCACTGCAGTGAAGTTTGTTTGTCCATGTGTCATATCTTTGGCCAGAGAATTACACAGGGCTGAAAAGTGTGATGGTATTGTTTTGTATCACTTTCAGCTTCTAAAGGTCAGAGTCAAACCGCGTGTTATACTTTTGGCAGTCGATGAAACCAACTCAGCTCACTGGCAAGAGATGGAAAATGTTTTACTATACTTTCCTTGAAAGTGTTCAGATTTTCAGACAAGAAGGCTGTTCTTATATTCAGAGGCTGATTTAAGCAGACCTTAAATCTCAGTTTAAGGGCTGAATGCTTCTCCTTTCTTTGATCTTGTGTCCACACAACTCCATTTTCCTCTCATCCGAGCACAAAGCTGACCATCACAACCTTTCTGCTCTGTCCAGGTGAGCTTTTTCAAGGGCTGGGTGAGCTATTGTGAGCCTCTCTCCGAGAAGTAGACCAGTCTCGGTCAATGTCTGTTATGAGATGTTGGTACCAGAATTGCTCAGATTAATTTGGAAGTGATCCTTGCGTTCTTCTCCCATTCTTGACAGTGCAGGGAGTCGCCTTTGACTTCCTACCATGATCTTTGATACCTTTCAAAGTGTGGAACTCCTTGTACTTTTTGATTATGCTTTGCACTGTGACCACTGGCACTTGAAAACACCTGAAAATGTTTTTATAGCTTTTCTCCATCTCATGAGCAACCACAAAACCTCAACTCTTTCACATTGGTGGACCGTAATTACTAAGCTTTTCATTATTACCTTTGCAGATACTGTTCTTACTATGTAGTGTAGAACAATGCTCTAGAATATAATATGGTTGAAATTAGCAGGACCATTTAGAATAGTATAGAAGGTGCATTTTTTCAGAATTTTGTGACAAGAAGGTGTTTTTCACAAAAATGTAAAAAAAAAAACAAAACAACAAAAAAAACTATTCAAATGAAGCAAAAATTCCCACGCTGCAAATTGAGGAGACTGGGTTTTTAGATTTGTTACATATGAAACCCTGCAAGTGAATCCTTTTTTTTGAGACGATTATTGGTACACATTTGAAGTTTCAAGGTGGAGCTGCTAAGGCATGCTGTTTACTTCATATTTAACTCATGATATGTCTTCTGGCATATGAAGAACACCATATGGACATGCTAACAAGGATTTTCACTGAAGGGGGTCAGCTCTAATCCACAGCCAGCCATCTCCTGCAATATTAAATAGGATTATTGCTGAAATTTCATAGTTGAAGTTGTGCATCCCTAATTATATTTATATAATGTCTATGACAAAAACAGAACATCTTTCCACTACGGTATGTCACCTGCTTTATTTATTAAATCTGATGTGACTTCAGTGACACAAACAATAAGATGACATGTACTAAATGATGGGATGTCATACTGAAACACCACTCGCCACTGTTCATACTATTCAGTTTAAATGCGATATGAAAAGTTTGGAAATCAAAAGGTGAAACGGGTCAACTGAAGCGAGAAAGACCCTGAACATGTGGCATCTGAAGCATAAAACTGTGATATAATGTAATCTGTCAATAAAGTCCCTCTAACTCAGTAACTGTTGGGACAGTTATCCACTGAGATTACATCCTAAAGAGTCACACATTCTATAGACAAATACGGAGCATAATGGCACATCATGGTCTTCATGTCAAGGACAGAGAAGATGCTCTTGTTGGTGCTTTTCACTAAACTGAAAACAATAATCCTTACTCATGAACCAAATTAAGTTTGCATATGAAATCACACAATTTAAGGATGGACGCCAGATTTAAAAAAAAAAAAAATAATAATAATAATAAAAATGCCCCATGAGAAGTTTGCATCTGAACTGCAAACAAAAAGATAGCAAACGACAGACCTGTAGCTTAAACGCAAAGCCAACTCCAAAGACAAAACTGATTAAGAGGACACTGTAAACAAAAGGACATATTAACAATTACTAGTTTACACAATTGCATTTATTTTTTTGTGTCATGTTTCATTTTTCTTGTTAAATTGTTCAATATTTCAGAGGTTTTGTTTGAGTATATAGACTCAAATCTGATTCCATTAAGTGCACACTATATAAAGCTCAACACTGCATAATAACAACAGAATATACCACCTACAGTTCCATCTAAGACCTTTCTGACCAGCCAGGTGCTTTTTAATAATAATTCTTAACAGCAACATGCTGCTGGCTAAAGCACTTCTTTTCTGCACTTTGTATTGGTGTAGTTCCTCTTAGGCAGCAAAAACCAATCTTGACTGGGATCACGCTCTGGGACACTAAGCAGTGTTGAGTGGAGTCAATACCTGGCAGAGATATAGCTCAGACCTCAGCCCTAAAGAGGAATAGGAGCACATTAGATTGTCACTACTGATGTTTTCTCTCCTCGGGTCATTGGATTTATGTGAGGTCCTGTGTTTATTCTTGGAAGGTTGGTAAAACCATCTGCTAAAGAGCTGGTACTGTAGAGGTCCAAAGTTATTGGGAGATCACTGAAGATACTTTTTCTAGAGGAGTTTTCCACCTTAGATAACAGTTTATTGTCTGTTTGGCTGAATGAGGAAGAAGGAGTGCTCTCTTTTAAATGCCATCAAGATGAAGTGAACAACTGAGGGCAACTGAACTGTTTCTCCAGTGAATAAAGGTCACCTACAGGATCTATTTATTATTTATTGTTACTGCTTTGGAAATAACTCAGATCTTTATTAAAAAAAAAAAAAAAAAAAAAACACTTGATCTGAATTAATTGCATTACTGAATACATTTTGTACAGAATGCCTCATTTGCTGAACATCTGCTTAGCAACAGACACTGCAATTTACAGGTTCACCCTGAACGCCTCACATGCAGGTTATAGAAAGAACGAGTGGATGTCTGTGCACAGAGATGCATCTAATCTCCACTCAGTTACTGCTGCACATCGCGGAGGTGGTGTGAAAAAAAATCAATCAATCATAGTTTATTTGTAGCCCTTTGCAACAGCCCAAAGGGTGACAAAAGTGCTTCTCGGTAAAAAACAAGAAAATAACTTAAAAACAATACAATAACTTAAAACAGGACAAACAATCACACTCACACTCACACTTATGGGCAAATTTAGAATAATTAATTAACTTCAACCTGTTTTTGAACTGTGGGAGGACACTGTAGTACCTGGAGAAAACCCACGCATGCACAGGGAGAACATGCAAACTCCATGCAGAAAGACCCCGGAAAGGCTGGGACGCAAACCAGGGATCTTCTAGCTGCAAGGCGAAAGTGCTAACCACTACACCACTGTGCAGCCTGTAAAATACACAACAAAGTAGCAAAATAAACAACAATAAAACAGCACTGAAATATAACATCTAAAAGAAATCAAAGTAATAAAATGTCACTGTGCTGCTAGGTATGAAACCCAAACATGACTTTGAACAGAGTGGAATAAAATAAAAGACAGTCTAAAGTTAGAAGCATTTAAGTTGAAACTCTGTGAATTTAGCTGAATTAATTTAAACATCAATATTTCAGTCAGTTTAGGAAGCCAAAATACTGACTGTGATTATCATTTGATTAATTGGGCAGCCCCTTTTTTACCACTTGTTTCTTACTTATTTTGCTGTGCACACATGAAGTCTGCATGTCCAAATAAGTCAAAGCATACAGTTTAGGTTATTTACTCTACCTCCCATTGCATTTCCTGCAATGTGAGTTATGTCAGAGTTCTATTCCTATGGTGTGATGTAAGTCAATTTTCGCCGTAAGTCAGAACTCCGGTGAAAATGTAAACCAAGCCGTTACGTGCATCACAATATCAATCAGTTTACTTGTACAACAACAGTAATGACAAACAGTTATTAGCTCACACTGAAACACAACTCGGTAGGAAAATACTGGCGAAAATGTAAACCAAGCCGTTATTGCATCACGATATTAATCGGTTTACATATTTGTACTGTACAACTACAGTAACGAAAACAGTCATTAGCTCACACTGAAACAGAACTTGGTAGGAAAATATAGCATAAAACTTTTAGCAACTCTGACTTTCAATGACTTTAATGCATGTATAAGTTCTTTCCTTTTCTTCGAAGCATCAGAAGAGTCTGACTTGTGCTTGGGAGCCATAATGAAGTTAGCGAATGTAGCATAATCTAATGTGGCGGCAAATGTAAACAAATCTGTCTTATAGTGCCACATGACTACTGTACCTACAGTATTCATCCACTCCACTCGACGACGTATTGGTCCGCTCTGCTCGCCAAGTAGTTCCACTGAACCAGTTCTGACGTAACGACAAAATGCCGTATGTTAAACCAAGGACTGGCCCGTAATCAATTCCAACGTAACAGTGAAACAATGTAAGTCAAGGACGTCGTAAACCGAGGACTTCCATACTGTCAGTGCTAAAATAATGCATGATGCAGCCCTAGTATACTCTGTTAAAGACACTAAAAATGACAGTTATTTACTCTACTGAGTATTTTGAAACACATCCTGCTCACTTTTCAAAATCCTTTTCTTTTGTGTGCCTCTCCAGCAGTCTGATTGAATATTCACAGCCCCACTAAGCAGGGAAACTCCAGTAGTAAAGAAAATAAAATATCGTTTGTCATGCAGTATAAAGTCTCTTGTCTCGTGTGTATAAATGTGCATGGATTTTGGAATATCATTCCCCCCGCATCTTTATTTTACCTCAACTTTTGTACTCCTGTGTACTAAAATGCTGTAAATGTGCGGTAGTAAAGTAGCAAAAAAATTGTAAAAATGAAAGGGAAGATTCTGCAATTGAGGAATTCTGCTCAGTTAAACATGCTGTCCTTAATACTAAATTTAACAAGGTTGAAGCTTCCTCTTCTAAACTGAACTGAAAATAGTCTTTGATCAATCATTTAGTGAACTGTAAAATTGTGGAATTGACAGCACACGGCAGTGTGGCAGTTCCGTCAATAAACAAATCCAAAAAAACTGCATATTCACTGCTCTGAGGTTTCTTTGCTTGTTGTTCTGTGCACACAAGTGCCATTATCCGTCTATTGTAACAGTTTGTGACCTGTATTTGACTTAACGTAACATGAAATAATTCTGTCGAAAAATCTGCCTCCTCAAAGACCAAAGAGTGTCTGAAAACAGCAGAAAAAAGCACCACCATCTCATTAGTTCAAGAAACTCCAAACTTAGTCAGATTTCAGCCAACGCTTTCTGCACAGTATAAATAATGCTCGTCTATTCAGGAGTAATTCATATGTGGCTTCCTTTTGTTAGGAATTGTGCTCGCAGTAACAAGGTCCTTTTTAAGTTTGCAAAGAAAGTTTCTACCACTAATTTACCAAGTGGGAACCTTTTTTTTCATGAAAAACTAACACTTTCCTTAAGTCCCTAAAGTTTAACTTGTATTTCTTGTAATGTTTTTCCAGCAGCAGTTGACTACAGCTGAACACAACACAACTCTTTAATTATTACAGTTAAAAAAGGAAAGGAGGAAAAATGTCAATTTTTAGTGATGCTCTGCTCCACCAGCCAGTAAATCAAAACACGAAGGGTCAGAAAAAGCTGATCTTTCTCTTTAAGAAAGCTCTTCAGCTGCAGTGTGTCAAGCTGACCTGAGACTCCCTCCATATTGTGCTTTTTGCACTTTGCTGTGAAGGAGGTGAGAGGGGTTACTAAACGTCCAAGTTTTTCTTTACTCAGCTTCCGCTCTATAACATCCACAGGAGGTTGGAATGAAGAGCAAAGTGCTCTGGGAAGAGCTAACCTCTGACACCCGCTGCTTATCTAATCAGGCGCTATGAATAAACTCTCTCAAGACAACTTTCTCCATTAAGAAACATGAAAGGAAAGCTAAATGTTGGAATAATATTTCAGGCTATAAAATGATGTCTTTAACAGGACCTCTTCAGAATAGATAAGTTTCTGTGTGAACACTTCTGTGGGCTTCTTTCTCTGCAGTGCTGGAAAAGCCTTTTAAGTTTCTACCAAATACATCATCTCAGTTCTCTATTTGATGTATCAGTCAATACGCGTTTTTAATTCTATACATATAACAGGCTGTTTCATTGTGGAATTGAAGTTATGCATGACCTCAGGATACATGGTTGTACAAGTGGGTCTCTGAAGAAATACTGTACTCAGCCAGAAATAAATACAGCTTTTTGAAAATGCGTCAATCGTCCTGTCAGAAGGGGAAAAAGAAAAGCCTCTGGACTTAAAGCTGTCTTTGTTAGTCTAGTTTTGATACCACAAAACCAGCATGCATGATAAACAACATTTATCTTACACAACATTTTGAGCATAGAATGAGTAGATTTATACACTGTGTTCATCAGCCCTTATGTACTTCTTGCTGCATAAACAAGTCCTCCAAAATAAAGCACAATATGATTTGTCATTGTCTTGTGCATTGACTTCAATGAGCATTCAAAATCATTACAAATGAGTCACAAAAAAATTCTGAATGTGTGGAAAAGGGAGATATTTCATTTAATTAAACTATATTGCTATATTGCAATATTGCAGTTGCGGTTGAAAGAAGCCACCAGCCTGCATCACTTGCTAGAACTTTTTCAACTAACAAAAACAAACAAAACATCTGGCAAGGATGATCATGATACATATTCATTTTTTCAGAGCAGACAGGAAGTGCAGTTTCAACTTTTCTCTCACACTCAACTGTGTGTGATTTTCTGTGTGAGCGCCAAAGTTGCCGTCAAGAAAATATTTAAACATGTGCGTCATTTCAGTGATTAAAGTGTTGACTATCACTTTTGCTCTCAGTGTGCCCATGTGGAAACATCTGTACCTTCTCCAGCAGGACAACCTACATGCTGGATGTTGTTTTCTTTTCAGAACAAACTACGCTATTCAGATCTTCCAACATATGATATAATAACACTTATGGATAGTTTATGTTAGCCTTAGGGCAGATTGGCTGTAATTTGACATTATCAGAACCATATGGTGGGATACTATGAGCTAGAAATTGGATAAAATATGTGCTTGGTGCAAATCAGAACCTCCCTCCTCATTTCCCCAAAGAAGAATTACAAATGCAACAGCTTTTATAGTGAACACAAACTATTTTTCTATTGGCTTGTCATGAATAGGTTATACATTTAATCCTTATGGTACAGTTTTCTATGCCATGTAAGAGATGTTGAGTCCATCTTTCCAAAGACGAAAACATTTATCTGGTTGGTTTCAAACCCTTAGATAACTTTTCCATCTGAGCTACATGATAGTTATTTTGCAAACATGAAAATTATTCTCCAACAGCAAAGATACATGTACATAAAACGAACAGAAGGTACATGTTGCTGTGATTGCACTGCTTCGATATGCATAGATGGTAGCTGTTTGCATGTTGTAACTATGGTTAAATTCCATCAACACTGGAAGAAAAAGTTCCAACTGTGCAGTTTCATCTGATATGTGCTACACATCGCTCCAACAAAGAACACTTCATCCAAGAAAAATAAATGTGAATTTGAAGCGTGTCCACTGGATTCCAAGGGTTAAAATCCTCAGTGTGCTTCAAGTCAAGTGCTTCCAAATTGTCCTGGAGTGTGAATGTTTAAAAGTAGGATTCTTCTGCCTTTTTTTCCTTCACACATGCTCTTCTGTCTGTTTAAACTGATTGCAACACCATTATTGCCTTAATAGAGAGACTGTCTGAAAATGTGCACTGTAGCAACCTTTTGTACTATTCGGCTTGTTGAAACTATAAAAATGTGAAGGACGAGTGGTGAAGCAAGAAGACATTAAATGGCAGGCTTTCATAAAAGCCTTCAAGTGTGGTCAGTCTGGACATACTTTTTTCTTTTTCTTTTGCCTTTAGATGTTGCTGGAAGACAAATTGTAACCAAGATCACTTGAAACATGCATTAAGAATGCCAAATTGCTTCCCATACAGTCATTAATTGTATATTCGCCAGAGATCGGTGTAAACATTGGTCTCTTTGGGCGTTCAAACAGACAACCTATGCTGTTCTTTACTCCCTTAAATATCTAGTTTAAAGACAGGCAGAGACTGTTTCATACAGCAGATATGTCACCATAAACAACATCTAGAATTACTGACAGCACCAAATATGTATAAATTTTCCAAAAAGGAGAGAAATTGTTGGAAAATATCGGCTACTTATTTACTTGTTACTGCAAGACCACAGCAGTTTAGTCATCAGAGTCTTTACATGATGCAGATTATTCACATTGAGATACAACAACATGCACAAAAGTGGACTAAACCAAGTTTATTAAATTTTCCACAATGGCAGTTAAACAAATCAAGACCTTTTATAACTTGTTGATTAAAGACCCCTAAAGAATTATAAATGCTTGTCCAATGAATACATTACTTTGCTGTTTAAGTCCTCAGTCATTGTGCTTCTGCACTGATTTGCCTATCAGACAAATTTGAAAAGTGCTTAGCTTATCCAACTCCTCTTGCAGGGATTTGTTGCTGTTTGCCAATAGCACAGTGCTGATTCCCTTAAGCCTCAAAAGCACTGCACGAATTTATCTCCATTAAGAAACAGGATTAAAAGGCATGGTGGTTCAAGGGGTTTTCCAGAGCAGACTTTGTACCGCTAGCTTCTTCTACAGCAGGGCAGACAGCACGCTCACTCAATGTCTGGTTATTAAATGGTCTAAGATAAATGGTGATTACTTTGCCTTCCAAGACCCTTTTGTTAGTGTCAGTAGATGGTCATTATCCAGTGACCTGTGCATCATTTGGAGAAGAAATATGCCTTTCAAGTTGGGTGCAGATATGTAATATAAAATGCCACACACAATAACCAAGTACATTATTGCAGCCACTTATTTTCATTGAATCTTTTGTCATTTATTATGTCTACCTATCTGTTGTTTAGCCTTACCTGCTTTATCTTGGGGTTATCCATCACAGGACCAACAGACAACACAGCCAAAATTAGAATCAGCAATTAACCTAGCATACATTTTTGTGCTCATACAGTTCGAATTGATACCCTGGACCTTCCATGAGACACCCTTTGTTTATCTAGTAACGGATATTTGTTAGGTCACTATCCTGCTTTTATCCAGAGTCCACATCTCTACCCTCGACCTACCAAACATTGTTCAACAAGAACGGAGTGCATCAATTTTATCCACCCTAAAAAATAAGCCCCTCTTTTGCCATCTTACATTTGAGAATATTCTTAGTCACTCAAAGGCTTTATAGAGTGAATATCTGATCTGAGATTCTGAGGTTGGAATTCCACACTTGAGCTCGATGAAGGTCCTTGCTGATCTTGGAAACTGTTCAGCCGTCTGAAAGCACTTCTCTACAGCAATACTTGAAGGCCTTTTGAATAATGCTACATAACATTTGACCTACAGCGAGCAACAATACAGATGCTTGCCAGTTTGAAAAGATGCTGATGGAGCCACGATTGAACCCTCAGTGACCGGCACTTTATGTACCTTTATTCATAGGCTTTTTCTCAAGATGATTCTGCTTTTCAGAGCTCACTGAGGGTTTGAACTCTAAATAAATAAAAAGAAGACAACAAATGTTAAAAGATGAGAAATGGGGAGGCAGAATTTAAAAGTTCATCTTTTTATTAACCTGTAAAGATTTAATCACAGTAAAGTCCATAGCGCAGTCTTCAACCTTTTCAAATGCTGTAAAATGTTGTTGGACATCAAATTCCAAGTGAAATGTAATTACCCTTTGCTCAGAAATGTTATATAATTTTAGATGACATGAGATAGGATAATTGCAACACAAAAACAGCATTCTTCTGTGTGAATAAACTACCTACAAGTAAAACATTTTTAAAAAACACCACATTTCCTGCACTAAGACTTTTGTTAGAACTATTAATCTGGATTATTTAGTTAAAATGCCACTCATGCTGAGTCATTAAAAGTATTCCGCCTTTCATGGCTATGAGCCCGATCCAAACAAAATAACCAAGAGAAGTTATTAATGTGATAAAATTTCTAAGGATTTGGGGACTGTTCACATGGGGAGTGGTTTTATATAGAGGATTATCAATGATTTACCCAGGATTATAGAGCAGATTTGTGGAAATCTCAAGTGATAACAATCCACAGACAAAGACTCCAGCAGGCACAAATTCTTAATGATTATTATCCTACAGATAGCTGGACAATAGCCCAGAGTTATCGCTATCCCGGCATGTCGGAAGCCTATTATGACAGTCAATAACCAGGGCTATCTGTGGTTGGCAAGCTGCAGTGCAGCAACTCATCAATACAAATTCCTCTCAGCCTGCACCACATATCCACAAATCCATTGACTGCAGTGAGTTCCAGTGATTTAGAGACTCTGTGCCACAGATGTGTTCGGACATTCAGTGTTTCATGTGCTCTTTGCATTACGAGTAATACATCATTTGTCACAATGGTCCCAAAATCAATATCAGTTTATTGAGGGAGCAAGACCAGGGCCCACTTTTTCAGCATGGGGCCCCATTCTGTACAGGTAGTACTACAAATGCATAACAGCAAATATATGTCAATCACGTCGTTAGGCTGTAAAAAATAAAACAATCAATTATTTAACGACTTAAAGGTTTAAACGTCATGATGTTAAACATGTTGCATTGATTGCAGCATTTCAGTTATGCATTTTTCCTTGCAATACTGAAATATTTTAAATCAAAAATAATATTAATATATTATTTAACTATCGAGAAGACAGGAAGAATTCATACCCTCTGAGAGAGCGTTTGTTTGTGTGGGATGTCCTACTACTCACTCTGCAAAGTAGCGATTTTGCCACCGCGTACATACTGTTTGTCGCAGTCAGGTGAGCTGGAAGCGGCAAAAAGTCTTAGCAATCAATAAATAGATGTGTTCCCATTTCTTGACACCATCACTTACTAAGCCGAGGTATGCCAGTTTGATTGTGTTCAAGCTTCTCACTATAGAATACTCTAATCAGCCCCACTGTCAACCCAGTTAACATGCTGACACGGAACACGGCGTCATTCCGTTCCGTACTCCACTTCTCCAGCAGATGCCACAACATCCACCTGCTCCACATTTTGTCATTCAGTCCCCAAAGATATGTATTTGAACCGACTTTCAAGCTCCAGAACCTAACAAAGTCATTTGTGTGGCTTCCCTGTGTTCCAGTTACTCCTGCCTGTGCAATTTGCGATTTGGTTGCTTTCTTGGAAGCAATCAGCTTCTCTAGAGGTTAGGGGAAGTATTTAGTCATAATAATAACTTATGCCAGTGTTCACAAACAACCATTTACTGTACATTTTAAATCAACAATTAAAATTGTACTGTTATCACTTAATCCAAGTTCAGCCACCCACAATAACAATATTATAAACTGTACTCTAGCTTGGTGAAATTCCAAAATAGAGACCATGACTTCCTAATACCAGTGTTACACAAGACGCAATTTCTTCAGCATGACTGTCAGCAAAGAAAAGGAGCAGTCAGATTACATTCATGCTCCATAAAATCGCCCTGCACCTAGAACCTAATATGGCCAATGAGTAAACATTTATCAGAGTGATCACACACTGACGATAATGCACGAGAGCAGCAACAGCCATACCATGAAAAAATAACTTTCAATTCAAAACAGCTTTCACTAGTTTCTACGGTCTGACCAAGAATATTCACTCAGCTGAAGTTATAAAAAAAGACCTGGATATCAGCTGTAATTGTCTGGAGATCATACTAAAAGATGGAAGCATGGTGTGACCATACTATACCAGTGATAAATGTCAGGTTGTAATAACCATGCTTTATACAGCCATCTAGCACATTATCATGCTATGCATTAAATGTTGCATTGCACACATTTCCTACACATATAAGCCAGTATGGACATCATCCACCTTTTTACTAGGTTCAGGAGACCATTAACACCCCATGTAATGGTTCACTGTCATCGCCTCAGTTAATGGCAGTGGAGCTGCCTTTTTTCACTTACAATAAAGAACAAAGCCTGAATTATTTTTGGACATTTGAATGAATATGATTGGATGTTACTATTCAGTTGGTAGACAAACAGCTGATGAATGAGTCATGTGATTGGCATCTCCTGCAAGGTCTGATCTGATTAGACCAGCCCAGTGGCAGTGTGTAAAACAATCAGCTGAGGACAATACATTATTTCTGTAGGGCATTCTCAAGTGTCAGCTATCTGCTCTGTAAAGATAGAGTGAAGTAGTGGTGTGCTAATCAGAAAAAGAAAACACTCCATCTATCTGTGCTGTAGTCTGAGCCTCTCTGTTCTATGTCTTCCTAGCCTGTTCAGCTATGTGTCCACGTTAGTGCATATGAATCCCTCCCATTGAAACTGTTGGCCCGTCCTGCACCATAAACAGACTCAGAGTGACCTGCTATGTTTTGTAAGAGTTAGAGTCCAGTCCTGACCATTAAGCTGATGTCCCCCCCCAAAAAAATCAACAAAAAAGAAGACTTTTAAAGTGTTTCGTTTGTGTTACACACCTAATTTGTGTGCACCTGTTTTATTTCAGTTTAACGTGAGGATCAGAAGAGACAGGACAAGTGAAGTTACATTATTTTATTACTATTTAAAGTATTTTACAAAGTTAGAGTGAGCTAATGGCTGTGACAGAATTATGATTTGTTTGTTTCACACAGCATTAATGCATGTAAATGAAACACAAATGGGAGAGGGAGGCGTGATTGATGCACTATTTTGTTTTGGTGCTGCTCTAATATGACATCCAGTGCTTCTGAATGTCATTTGCAGTATCTTTGATAAATATATAGAAAGAGATTCATTTATTATTATTTTTATTATTATTTTTATTCATTTCTACAATATTAGAATGTACAGACAATAATGACATAGATAGGTAAGGCTCAAGCTAACTTGCACTAGCAAAGGTGTCATTTGAGTTGCTCTGATATGCATCTCAGACCACCTTATGGATTTTAAACAGAGAACCCAACTATCCAAAGTTCCCTCTGGATTCCCCATGAGCAAGCAGTCGGCAACAGTGGGAAGGAACCAAAACAACACACACACACACACACACACACACACACACACACACACACACACACACACACACACACACACACACACACACACACACACACACACACACACACACACACACACACACACACACACTTCTGACAGAACCAGGTTCAGGGAAGGAGATCAGTATTAAATTGCTCTTGAATAAAAATAAATAAAATGACATGTATGTCTTTTTCCAGCACAGTCAGACCAATTTACATTCAGTTATGAAACAAATGAGGTCTCTGTATGAGATTCTGACCAATTTCTCCCCCTACCTTCCCATCCATCTATTCATCTGTGGTGTCTGACAGGCAAAAGAGGAGATTGATCTGTAAGATGACTTTTATGGAAACCCACTGACAGTATGAAAGGAAACCCTGTACAACATCCAATATTAGTGGGATTATTTGTAAATCTAGACTTACTGAGCTTAATGGTAAGAGTGAAAACATTTTAGTCATTGTTTGAATGATTATTACTGAGAAATATACAGTGGATGTAGGGTTGAGTGTCCCCCAATGACACTGAAGAGTGAATGTGCCAAGGCTGAGTCCTGGAAAGCCCCAGCCTGATTTAACCCCTGGGCATGTGTGCTTCATTAGCCAAATGAGCCACCTGGACTCTGTAATGAATATAGTAGGTCTACATAATAAAATAAGTCGATCCTCATTCCTCCGTGCTTAGAGGATACCAAATTGCAGAGTCACTGTTGTGAAGGCAGAGGTGCCTTGTTAAAATGCACTCCATCAAAGTTTCCTTTGAAGTAATAGCTGACAGAAAACATAATGTGAGTTCAACTTGACAGATCTCTGAAAAAAAAAAAAAAACTAAAAAAAACTTTGGAAATGCTGAACGAGCCTGTGGAAGAGAAGGGAACGGGGTGAAGTAAGGTCTCACAGCTCTTCAGTAAATTCACTCCGGTGCAGAGTGCATTTCAATTAAGGAGTTGTCTTGAAATTTATCTGCTAAACTAAAGGATTTCATTTCACTCATCAAATATGAAGACAGTCCTGTCTTGAATGTTTGCAAATTTAAACCTGCAGTATTGCCTCATCACTCTCACCAGAACAAGAAACTTTTTAAAAGGGTTTCATTTGAGTTGATACTGGTTGTCTGAAATTTCATCACTGTTCTTGTTATTTCCTCTGCAACAGTAAATGATTAAATGGGAATGCTATGCAAGGCTTGTCTTTGCAATGTATACAAGATAAAACTTTTACACTCCCTTTTTGAAAACTGGGCTGTTGAATGTCAAATGACTTCCCCCAGGAACCAATGTACTATTCTTTCATTAAGACACAACAGTTCCCATTGCTTTGACTAAAACAGATTATTTAAAGATTTTCTGACACAAATTTCTTCCTTGGTGAGTAATAGACTACTTGTATTTGTATTTGAACTTGTTTAATTTTTACCCACAATAGTAGCAAAGTTCAAGAGATAACAAAGGAAAAGTTGATGTACCACTTTAGTCCACACCTTGATACAACATTTATGGTTGCTAGAGGATCAATTGGAGATGTTTTTTTATCTCTCTCTCTCTCACTGTTAAGTAACTAACCTACTAGTTTACTGTATTTTTGCATTTTTTTTCATTGCATTTGTAAGTTAAGCTGCCAACACTGGCCCTGAGTGGGAATCAATAATTAAAACAGAATGTAAAAGAAAAATAAAAGTCAAAACTGCACTTGAAATGATTTTCCCTGAAATAAGTTGGTTTGACGTAAAGTGTATGGAAGACGAGATGAATATGTTGTGACGTGAAGCCCTTCTTAAAAAAAAAAAAAACAACAAAAAACTAATTGAGTCTCCTTCAGCATTAAATTGTGCACACACTTGACAGAGAAAATCCATGTAGAACTGAGAAAGGCAAACAAAATTCTAACTAACTCTCAGTATTATGGGGAAAAAAGCTCAGATGTTCTATTCAGATCACATTTTGGGTGCACATTACAATAATGTATTCATATTCTTTTACATCCCTACTAAGTACCTGTAAAATCTGCTGGGAAATTTGATGGGTGGTATTTGAAATTGCAGCCTCTCTTCCAACTAATGTGATGCAACCTTAGACCTTGTCCCTGAATTTGTAAGTGTGACTCCTGGATGTTCCTGTTTGTTCTTTATGAGCTTGTTTTTCATCTTGATTGGTCTGAGAGAACAGGTTTGATTCACTTTCAACCGCAGTGTCACCCATGCAATGCATCGTCTGCGATTAAGCCGGTGATTGTTCTTCCTTCCAGGCATCTTCTCCGGTGGCCAGCCCAGTTTCTTATAAATGTGTCCATATACTTCATGTTTATTAGGTTTTATAGGTGAGGAGGTATTTGGCACTGCTCAAGTGTTTTCCAGTGTTTTTCACAGTTCCAAAACTAATAAACATAGTAAACCTTGAGGGACTCTGTTAGTGTGACTGTACTTAATTACCTCCCCGTACTTCATCAGTGGCTAATAACGAGTCAGATCTCCCACTTGGCTGTTAGCCTCCAATCTGTTCCTACACATGCCTTCATATAACAAACTAAGAAGATGACAGCACTCTGTAACACACTGCTGATGTCCTTCTAATACAAGTCCAGCTTTCTATGATAAGCACACTGCGGGAGAGTTAGACACAAATTGTATTTTCATTATTGATTAAATCCCTTTTGTATTATTGGAAAAATGAATTCTTTGTTGAGTTTACAAAATACACACACACACACACAAAAAAAAACATAATATCAAATTACAGCTTTCTAAACCCAATTATTTACACAGAAAACCAGAAAATCCTCACATTTGAGAAGTAGTGAATAGATCACACTAATTGCTAATTTAATATCCAGTTCTTCATGCTGTTTGTGATTTACTATATCACTCGTTAGGTTTCAGACAGTTTTCACTTCCTGTGTACTTTGTTTCACCTGAATGCATCGCTCCTTCTGTTTGCAGTCTCGTACTGTTCTGTAGGCTGCTAATATGATCGTTTTCAGCGCTGCATCCGGCCTTGTGCAGCTTTACACACTAAGCTCAGTGCTCACACAGGCTGCACTAATGGGAACAGAAATCTGACTGTTTGCATTCTGTGGCACAGATGTTACGGGGTCTGTTTACCTGTCCCATCTGGGATTAGTGTTAACATGGCAGCTCCTCGCGGCTTAGGCAGTTCTAAGAAAGTGTCCCTAAATGAAGTAAAAATGTGTAATTACCCAGCATCCATCATTTAAGAACACCGCTTTTCTCCCACAGTGCCCTCCAGGGCTGAGTCCGATGAAGGATGGGACCGGGTGCTACGACCACCACATTGGCATCGACTGCTCCGATGGCTTCAATGGAGGCTGCGAGCAGCTGTGTCTCCAGCAGCTGGCTCCTCTAGAGGATGACCCGACGCTCTACAACATCCAGATGTTCTGTGGGTAAGGACAAGCACAATCAGTGGGTTTTTTTCTTTAATTATTATAATTATTATGTTACATAACCCTACCATATAGAGCATTTTCATCGTTTACATGCAATATGGTCAGAGAAGGTAAGACCAAGCTTCGTCAACCTCTACCGTATGTTGTTGTTATCTCAGTCATTATGGACTAACCAGTGGATTACGCCAGTGAAGTGACCACAGAACACTTTTACAATCCATTTGGTGTTTTGTAGTTGTGGCAAAATATTCCCACTACAACCATTAACATGAGAGTTGGGCTGCTAATCTGCTAATGCCTGGTTTCCAAAACAAATATGAATTTAGCTGGAACAATTATTGGCAAAGGTAAGAATTAGTGCTGGGAGATGAAAAACATATTACAATAAAACATTTTGATTTCATTCAATTTTGACAATCAGAGATGGATGTTGATTTTAAAATACCGAACTTAAAGACCTTATTAAGGTATCATTAAACTAAAATCTGGGATCTGGGGCCATATTGACTAATTTAATGTTCTCAGAGGCAGATGCATTTAACATTCCACATCCATTCAGCTCTTCTGTAACCTCATCTATTCATTTTATAGTTAATTTCAAATGGTTCTTTGCGACTTTAAGGAATCATATTCCCCAAGTATTTAAATTGTACCCATTTAAAGTCATAGTTTCTTGAACACTCTTATTCATCCTGTCCTTCTGTTGTCATTGCCTCTGTTTTTTAAGTATTTCTTTTGTAACCTGACAATTAGTTGTGTTTCCTTCATCAACAATGATCGTCTTACAAAAGTAAGAGGGATACCATTACATCATCTACATAAAATGTCATTGGATGTTCTTCGTCTCTGTTTATTTTCCAAGTTATATTTTTTCGACAACTTTCAAACTTGTATTGCATAATACAGTATTAGTGATGGGAGAGAATCACCTTGTCTTGTACCTCCCATTGGAATGAATCTTTCAGATAATATCCTGTTAATTTTTACTCCTGTGGTTGCTTGATTGTACCTCTTTTATAAACATATTATGGAAGTCAAAACCCTTACATTAATCAAATATAAATAACCATAATAAACCTTTTCAGTGTCAAAATTTAACATTAACATTTGTTCTTTAGATTTTACTGAAAAATCCAACAAACCCAAAGTACGTGAAATATTACTTGACAGTGAAATGGCATGTCTAAGACCAGTTTGATCTAAATTTGCGAAATAATAGGGGGCTTTTGATAATTTATTAGCTGTGAGTGTGGTAAACGCTTTATGATCTCAATCTGACAAGGAAATTGGTCTGTTTGAGCTGCGCTCTATGTGGTTCTTGCCTAAATAGAAGAATTTCATGTTTCAAGTCATTCTTTTGTTTTGTTTTCATAAGCAAAATTTTCATTAAAGTTTCATAGAACTCATTTGCTTATCCACATCTTCCCACACCTTTACCTTTTCTACTTTTATGTAGAACTCATAACATTTGTTTTTAACTAATATTGGTTCTGTTGTTATTAGGTTTTGGTCATCCTTCACTTTCGATAAATTTAGTATGTTCAAGTCTTGTTTACTTCCATTGTTATTATTTTCTGCTTCCTTATAAAGTTTTTGATAATATCTAAAAAATTGCTCAGATTTTTCACTGTTTTCTGTAGATTTGGATATATTCTTGAATCCCCGATGATTCTCAACACTATGCATTAAAAGCAATCATTTCAATTGGTACTTCTACCCATAATGAATCACAATCATTCATGAATCCATTTGAAATAAATTTTACCACCACCTGATACTTCGGTGCCATTCATGGGAGACTCTGTATATACTGTGGAGCTAGATTTTTTCTTTACTCACTAAATTCCTCATAAATCAGTCAAATTAATTTGCTTGGTTGGAGCCGAGCAAACTGAAGCTGACCTGAAACTAAACCACCAAATAAATAATACGTCTGCATCATGCTGCTTAGGAGAAAGCAAGTATTGGTAGTGTTTTTGGAGAAATTCATCAGCTGTTAGTGTTCTCGGTTGTATACTGACGGGGCTTGGAGGAAAGTTTTTGGGGCAGATGAGTGGGTGTGAAGGACCAGCTGTATTCCTTTGACTGAAAAAGTTCCATCATGGGGGATAGCTGACAGTCAGACAGTCGCTCTGCAGTGTGGGCAACAAACTGTGCTTTGTCTCTCAGATTACCAGGATGTGGAAGAGAATATGATGGTGATGGAGGATGCCGTCAGAGTGGATTTAGTTGTAAATGGGTTTGGACCTGTTGGCGTGCTGCTGCTGAAGTTTCTTTTCAATTGAATGAAGCTTTTGCTGTCACAAGTGTGTATACTTGAACTAAAGTTTATATTTTTCAAACTTGACCTTGATACTTCTCAATAGTCTTTGCTTCTGCAGCCTTGAAATTGACAATAGTGACCACTGGATGTTTGAAATGTTTTCCGCAGAAGCTTTACCAGCTTTACTTGCTGTAATTTTCCACATTTTCCAACCACAGGAATATCAGTGAAACATTTGTTTGACCCTGCACACCTGAAGGTTATTTATGTTGGTTAAGTGTTTTACACTTTTCCAATGTTTACACCATTGCAACGCACAATGTCTGAAGGTTAATATTTTGTTTTGTTTTCTATTTTCTGCCAACATGGCTGAGTGCAATGAGCAAACTCACTCTCTGACACGCTTAGTGTCTGAATACTATCTATTCTTAACCCTTAGAGTATGACTTAGGCATTTGTGTCCAAAGTCAAATCCCTTCTTTTGGGGTGAATTGTTCTGTAGACTGCAAGACCTGATGTTTCCAAGTGCTCATCATTTTTGTCTGTGACGAACTATCAGCAAGAAAAAAATATTTTAGATCTATATTGAATTTAGTTATAGTTACAATCTGCATACAGCTGTTTGCAGATTGTGGTCTGAATTAATCGGGACCTTGTCATGGCATAGGCATGTTTCTTTTCTGTGCAGTACAACCATAACATATCTGCAATGATATGTTGATATTCTCACACTCACTGACAAAATCTACATTGTTTTATAATGTATAATATAAACTGCAGAACTTAGTCTTTTCGGTGATACTAGGTGTTTTTCTGTGCAACAAAGAATAATCTGGTCTTGAAATTACAGCACGTGCACACAGTTGGCACATTCACCAGATTGGCCACCTTTGCAAGTAAGCTGCTGTATGTGAACATGAACGCAAATATTTTTACCCATATCTAAATCATACTGTATCTTGCTATAGCGATTGTGACGTTACCAGATTCCTGACAATCTCTCTTACACAGTTATATAAAAATATCTCTTCTATTAGTATTTTATGAGAAGATACATGTTAGAGATAGAAGTGAAGAAACAATTTCATTAGACAAAATGTTGCTTGCTTCTATATATCGGCTAATATTGTAAATAAAAAAAAGTGTAAAATATTGATCTTGACCGTTTTGAAACAAACAAAATACAAGATTTATGGCTGGCCCTTAAAAGTAAAGGTTGTGAAATTTTCCTGAAAATAGCCTCAGGCTCATAGGGTTAAAGCTGGAGTCTTTCTATTTAATTTTTAATGTTTTTTTAGCTGTATTGGGCTGGTGTGAGCTTTGGGAGACAAATGCTACATTAATTAGTTTTAAGGTAAATTCTTTTACAGCTAAGTTCAATTGTAAAGCCCAAACAACAGTGAGTATGCAAAGCTTTAATCTAAAGGCGATCTGAAGGGAAGAAGGTATTCTTATGTTTTGCAGCTCATTAGCTGTACAACAGTCACTAACGCGCTTGTGAACTGCGTGAATGTGCAACGTGTTTCATAACGCATATAATTAAACAAGAAAAAGATTTTTGATGATCTCCACTGTGAAGCATCACCATTCCCCATAAACAACAGCCTTCTAATTGAAAACAACAGGCTGTTGTCATCTTTACAGCAAACATCATGTTGCAGGCGCAGCTTTTCATGTCAAATTTACATAAGCGGGTGATACAAACTGCTGCTTCATTTAATTCTCAGCAACAGCATTTTGTTGTCTCTTCACGTAGTGCAGATGTGGCTAATCCTCCACTGTTCCCAGCGGAGACTGGCATTCGCTTTGCGACATTTGGCATCCAGGAGAGAAGCCTCTCCGAGTGTAAATCCCTGACAGATGATCTTTCTCTCTTTGCTTCACCCCATCCCCCATTTTTCTCCTTTTACTTTGTCAGCCTTTGATTCATCTCACAGAGTATATTATACGCCGAGATGTCAAAACACCATCAATATGAAAGAGCCTTAAGAGGACTCTCACTGTTTGGATTCAAACTCTTTTTTTTTTTTTTCAATGGAGGATTTTGTGTCAGTTGAGTAGAATTGATTTAGACGATTCTACTGTGAGTTGTGAGGCTTGACTTGTACATGTTTTGAATACAGCAAGCATGTAGTGGATGATATCTCTTAATAACCATCCAATTACATATTTCTGGCAGTTTGCTTGTGATCATGTCTGTGCTGTCTATTGATCCAGCACTTAAAGTTCTATGATTATGACCTTGAGAACATGAATCAATAGCACAAACACAACACTGGCATTATCTCTTGACAAGAAACTTTGTCAAAGATATATATTTTCCTTGACGCAAATCTTGACCAAAAGTACATGCAAAGACCAAAACAACCTCTACAAACATAAGCTGCTGTGTTAAAATTCACATCAGTGCAGTCCAGTAGTCAGATCAGAGGCCGGGCCCCAAAAAAATCTGTCCATTCAGATCAGAAATGGTATTTTATGGATTATGTATCTGCTATGTGATCCTCCATAATCACTTTAAAGTTCTTAAGTAAGAGAAAAATAATGAAAAGCAGATTTTTTTTTTTTTTTTTTTTTTTTTACCATTTTAGGGAGTATTTTAACTCTTCTGTGTTATTGTGATATTGATGTATGGAGATTTTAGGAGTTGTCGGGGTTTTTCAATGCCAGGAGGTTTTAAATAGAGACAGAATTATAAACTAAATTGACTTTAACCTCAACATATTCGGGCTCTCTGTATACCAGTTATTTTCATTCCTAAATAACAATGAGAATTCAGACCGGAAAAGAATCCTGGAAGGCATGGATAAAATAATGAATCGATCAGTTGGTTAAATTACCAAAACCTCTTGTCACTCCAGCTGCATCGAGGACTACAAGCGAGGTCCAGATGGGAGATCGTGCCTGCCACTGTCTGAGGCCTGCACTGAGGGCATCGACTGCGGGGAATCAGCAGACATCCCCGCCAACCAGACTGTGTTTGGAGACCTTTTCTACGGATACAACAACCACACCAAAGAGAGCACCCCTGGACAGATCCTCAAGGCCACGTTCAGGTGAGCGCACAAGGTGTTGGTGAAGTGGAGCGTGACCGACATTGTTCTGCCATTTGTATCTCAGCAGGGAAACAGCTGGGGAGGGTTCGGGCGCTTGGCTCCCACAGCGCTGATCGCGATAGAGCTATTTCAGTCAACATATTTCAGAGTGCTTTAAATAAGATATCCTGAAGTCGCTGCTGTTTAAGGTACTGTGTACTACATCAATCAAAAATGGGATAAGGATTTGGAGTGGCAGATGAGCTAAAACCTATGTCTGAATGTCTGATCTAGTTAAGCGGGAAAAAGTGGGGATTCAAGCAAGTTTTTTGTTTTCTTTTTGTACCATTTTAGGAAATATTTTCATGGAAAAAAAACCATTTCTTTATATGTGGTTTTAATAAATAGTAATAAGTTTTAAGGGTTTAATCAATGCCAGGTGGCTAAGTATAAATACTATAGTACAGATGCTGCTCTGTTTAATCAGTTGGTTGTTCAACAAAATATTGGTTTGATTTAGTGCTCTCAAACGACTAAAATTTTTCATCAGATTAATCACAGGGTTGCTGTGGATGAATGTTGATTAATCATGATTAAATATCATTCATTTTTAATCTATATTAATCACCTTTCATGAGCAAACAGACTCAAGAAAGAAGGGAATATGTAGTAAAATGGAAGACGTTTAACAGCACGTTGGCCATCATGTTGGGAAATGTGAATTTTATTTTTATATATATATATATATATATATATATATATATATATATATATATATATATATATATATATATATATATATATATATATATATATATATAAATAAAATTCACATTTCCCAACATGACGGCCAACGTGCTGTTAAACGTCTTCCATTTCAAATTGGTTGCTTCTGCCACTGACGGATCAACTGCCCATTTGCACACATGCGGCAGCATGCGCAATGGTAAGTCTACTTGGACAAACTGCCCAGAATGCATTGCCAGAGACATTTCAGGGATTTTGAGTCATTATGCACTGCAGATAGGTTAATTGTGTTAAAATTTTTAAATCAGATTAATCATGATGATGGATTAATCCGCATCAACTCGTTAATTTTGACAGCCCTAGTTTAACTATTTTAATCATTGATTTACACTTTGAAAGTCAAGCAAGCATGTCTTCTTTGTAATTTCTCCAATGTCATTTTTTCTCTCTTTTTTATTACTGTAAGTACAAAAATAAGTTAATTTTCAATTCAATTTAATACAGTGCCATTCAATTTGTTTTATTCATACAGTGTCAGTTCTTACCATAACATCTCAAGGCACTTACAATATTATATACAGTGAAACTCAACAAATCCAAAGTTTCCTTTGAATTGCATTCAAACTTGGCAACAGTGGGAAGAAAAATATCCGAACAAAACATGAGAGAACAATAAGCACTATGTCGGTCTGCAAGGCCAATGACTACAAATCAGAACACTGCAGAACAGAAACGTGTAGCTCTGCAGGTAGAGATACCTGACAAGAGGACAAAACAACAACCACAGAGAGAGAAGATGCAAAGTTAGTGACGTGCAA
Organism: Amphiprion ocellaris; assembly: GCF_022539595.1. NCBI lineage: Eukaryota > Metazoa > Chordata > Actinopteri > Pomacentridae > Amphiprion > Amphiprion ocellaris. The sequence goes on from NC_072775.1 coordinate 5,340,030, forward strand.
GGGTGGCATATAAACATATGGAGAGAGAAAGAGGAGGGGAGAGGTGCTCAGTGCATCATGGGAAGTCTCCCAGCTGTCCAGACCTATAGCAACATAACCCAGCAATGGTTTAGGGTCACCTGGGCCAGTTTGTGACTATGATTATTAAGTCTAATCTTAAAGTAGAGAATGTGTCTGCCTCTAGAGTGCTGTTTCTATGCTATAGTGTTTCCAAATCCTGAATGAAACTCTTCACACAAACCATTTCTGTGCAGATAGTCACATGGTTGATTTGAAACAGAGTAAAGTTGTTTGAGTCTCTTCAAAACAGCAAGCACAAATATGTGTCTGAAACACAAGAAGAAGTGTTTTAGATTCATACTACATTCTACTATTAGCCGATGTGAGAAGAGGAACAACAGAAACACAATGAGAGAGAAAAAAGACTGGGAGCAGGAGTAGACACTAGCATTACCCCATCGAACAATAATGAGGCACTGAACATCCCAAACAAAAGAGGATGCCAACCAGGGCAGAGTGTAGATGCTTCATTGAATGGGACATCCTACAGACTCTACTGAAGGAGGTTCAGAAAGGGAGGATGAACTTCCACGCATTACATTCACCAGCAAGACTTTAATCATTCTGTGCAAAATACAGAGACACTGAAGCACAGGATCCAAAGAGAAAACATGGATATTTATCTGATTCAGACATTTTAAGGCTAATTCTGTGCAAGTTTAAAAGGTTAAGTGACAAAAGTTATGTCACTGAACATGTATCGTGAGCTCTGCCCAACAAGAAAAACTCTTCAGATCCGGGGTAAACTGGTTAAGACATTGAGTCCTGCACAGAATTTATGCAGTCAAGTCCGTAAAGGTTGATTACATATGAAACTGAATGCAGGAGGTCCTCATGTTTGCAGGTCCAAGGACAGGGCCAGTAAAGAAACAAACAGGTTTGGAAAAAACTTTCAGAATGTTTTGACCCAGCCCACCGATGAAGTGGCCCACCTGGATTTGTGATTGCTGTAACTAGTCTGTCCAGCTGTTTCTCATCTACTGTACACATATTATTTATGATGACGAAACATGCCACCCACTGCAACAATGTGGCTCACTTGTGTGTTTGCCATAGTTTTTGAACAAAAGACGAATAAGCTAAATCAGATTTTGGATACACAGGCAATACTTGTTAGAGGGATGCATCTATTGTTGTTTTGCTCTTTGGAGGATTTGTAGCTTTCAGTCAAATTAAAGAAAATTACTGGTTTTATCCTTTTTAAGTGTATTTTCAGAATGTGCCTGTTCTAACACTCCCTCACAGCCAAAAGGCTTTATTTTATTTTAGGATTGAATGCCAAGAATTTAGATCCCAGTACAGTATTTAGTGGGAGCGCTGACTGAGACAGATTCCATATTCGTGGGAAACATGCCTGCAGAGTTTTCTATCTGGAAAGGAAAGTCACTCAGTCAGACACAGATACCCGTTGAGACAGTGCATCAAACAGGTGAGTTGTTGCAACATTACTACCAGAGATCTAATATCTCTGAGTGAAACCACAAAAATAACAGATTTGGCCTTGCTGAGGTGTCCTACAGGTATTACCTCTGATCAGAACAGTGAAGGTGCTCATGAGGTCTAAGAAAGTAACACCTATACAACAAAAAAGGGGAAACAGACAACAAAGTGGACAGTTTTTGTTCTTTTGTTCTTAAAAAGGGGAAATATTCCATTGAAAATTACCACATAATCGAACAAATGCGAATAAATATCCGATAAATAAACCTGAAAAGCAGTTTTTAGCTCCCTCTTTGTCTAGAAAATATTGTATTATCTCAATAACTGAAAAACCAGCATTCAGCCCAACCCTCCTCTATATATTGAGCCGCATAGAACTATCTAATAACCTTTTATATATAGCACTTATGAGCACTTTCAGGAGTCTCTTCTGAAGAATACAAATTATTATAGTAGCGCTCCCTACATTCTATAATAACTAAATGAGACAGTACAAATATGACAAAATGGGAGGCACAAAGAAATAAAAAACACCACGTCTGCATCTTATACTTGTTGAAAAGCCAGTTCACAGGCATTTAGGTGTTTAGTCAGATGTCTTCCACAAGGAGAGCTGCTTTCTCATGTTTAATTTCACCTTCATTCAGACAGATAATAGTAGCGTGCATTGTACTCAAACCATTTATAGAACTCTACTGATAGTGGTGTTAGCTTTCTAAGTGCTATGGATCAACATTTCAGAATCTCTCAGGGTGGAAGTCACATCGGCAGAATGGAAGCGTTGCATACATAATCAGGAGGTAAATGTGTCTGTTCAGGTTTTAAAAGCATATACGATTGTATCAGTACCTCTAAAGGTTATTCTATGATAGGGCAAAGATTTTCTGGTGGATTTTATAACAGTGTCCATCCTATAAAATAGAGAATAGGGATAGTAAAGCTCGCCACTGTCAGGGATTGTCCTCTATAAAACACAAGACATTTCTCCTAATCTCAGGGAAATGCTCAGAGGAAAAGAAGTGCGAAAAAAAATCCTATCACCTCTTCTGAGGGCTTATATATTAAGCTGCACAGGTCCAAAGAGATGCCGTGTCCCCTTCATAATTTGTCCAGGGTTTGATGTGGATTGTCGAGTACTTTGAAGGTGGTTAATTATCACTGTCCGCATGCTGTAATCATTCCCACTGAACTCAGGAAGCCAGAAGGTCAGCAAAGTCATCTGCAGCCCAGGAATTTAATTTGGGCCGTGCATGGATTCCGCTGCCCGGAGGCAACTCACCCACTTAGGAATCCACCGCTGGAGTCGCAGAAAGGGAGGGACGGGCGAGGCAGCGAAGTTAATATAATCAAGAATCTAAATCTCAAATGCTCTGATCTCATTTGGAAGTGGTTGTGAATGGAGAGCGGGGTCTAAAGCGGACTTTGAAGAGCACCAAATGCTTCCTGTGCAGATGAGGTGCTGGAAGAGGAAGGATGACTCTATTGGGAGGCATGGTTAATGCAAAGCCTAATTATAAGAGATAGCAGCAAATTAATTAAAACTGACCAGGAGGCAGTGTGCCGAAATTGAATTGAATTGCGCCAGACGAACTCTTGAATGTAAAATAAGCAGAAATTAGGGGAAAAGAGCATCACAACTATACACTCAAGATCTGTTGGGGTTTGGTTTGATATCAGTGACGAACTCAAAATGAAATAAAACTATGGGAACAGTCTGTTGCTTGTGAAAGTCAGCCTGTGGCAATACATGCCCATCATGAGCCAGTAAATCTGTCCCCAAGGAAACTAAATGTCAAATTTAATGTGGTACTGCAAGAACGACTTGCTGCTGGTCAGTATCAAATAGGGCTGTGTGAAAAATGTTGTTAAAATTGTGCCGCTGTATTTTAAAGATGTATCACATTAGACTCTCCAATAAAGTGCAATGATGCAGGAAATCCTTCATGTTAAATGGAGTTACTGTTAAAGGGGCACTCCACCAACTGTAATGCTCAACTTACCAGTCAAAAGCAGGACTGCCTTCCCCGGGAGAACAGTTAGACATCTCCCAAGGCTCTGGGGGGATCTCAGTCATTTAAGTGACTTCAATTAGGTAGCCTTAAGTGAGCTCAGAAACTAGACATGACTGTTTGAAAAATTAGAAAGACTGGTCTTGACAGACACGGACATTTACCAGGTAATGGGGTCAAAAGATTCTGCTGAACTACATTTTAGGTAGGAAGTGACAGCACTTTATCAGATGTGAAGCCAGTACTTATTTTATTCAGATCCTTTTATATTCCATCAAAAATCTATTTCCTGTAGCTTTGCTTCAGCAGTTCAAACAAAAGAGATCATATAGAAGTAGAGAACAAAAGTTTAATGCAGAAACATGGTACTGGATGCCAGATCAAAGTGTTTTGCATTTCTGAGATGCCCTGGACATCCGGAATGAGGAGGAGATGAGGAGAAGTAGGGATACACAATCAGCAGTGTGGAAGGAAGAGTGACATATTTACAATAAATATAAAGACTAGGATCAGAGTATGTGGACAGATGGATCATTACACAAGAATAGTAGCATTTAAATTTGAACAAAGTGGGGAAAATCAAAGTGATGAAGAGAATACAGTGGCAGGAGTAGCTCATATTCCCCAAAGGAATGGACACGGAATGAGAGTTTTAAACTTAATTTGCAAGTAGAACTCACATGATTTGTCGATTATTTATCTATTTATTGACAGAAAATGAATCAGTACCTCCAAATCCATTCATTCTCCCATTCAAAGTTCACAGGTGTAAACATTCAGGAGTTTTGGGACTGCTGTTCACAGAGAGAAAACAAGCACGATATTACACAAAGATCTAGGTCTAGATTGAGACATTTAAACAGTTTTCTGATGCTTTAAAGCCAAAACGGTTTGGAATAATTCTCAGATTAAGATAATTGGTTGCATCCCTGTTTGTAAGCTACTAAAAGTTTGGAGAAAATAAAATTTAAAATTCCTTTTCACATCTTTAATCACCTCTCCATTGGCTGTGAAGTCAGTGTCATTGCCTGTTCCAATGATAACCTTATCAATCACAACCTGAAAGTGAAATGAGCAGTGTAACATATAAAATATTAATTGAATTTATCTGACACATTAACAAGTGTCTACCGAAAGCATATTGATGGATAAGCATAAAAGTAGCTTTGAATTTCTGACTGAGGTAACTGATAAGATGCTGCCAGCTACAGCTTCAGTTGGGACTCATTATGGACTACAGCAACTTTAACAGTCATTAAGGTTTTTTTTTTTCTCTCATCTTTCCTCTCAAAATAAAGTAAAAATAAAAATAAAAAAATAAATCTTTGGCCAATACAGGTGCCAGCATGCAGAGAGCGAATTACTCAGACAACAAAATGGTATTCATGTTAATTAGAGTCTATACAATCTGTAGCCAGCTGTGTTTGTCATTTTAAATGGTAAAAGCATCAGCAAGCCACTAGTATAAATGTTTTGTACATTGCTATTTACTATAAACAAGGGAAAGAGAGTTGAAAGATTTGGTAAGAGATTTATTGACACCAAAGCAAATCATGTGTTTTACAAAATATATATATATATCGGATCCCAAATGGAACCAGCCATCAGAACTCTACCTAATTATGAGAAACAAAGAAACCTTTTTAAACTGCTTACTTATGTTGATGAGCCACAGCATTTCAAAATATGAAAAATAAATCACCCTATTTGTCTGTCAATCCAGTTATTCATGAAAGCCCTCAAAAGTAGTACCTTTAATCAAAACCACCGGTGCATCTCCGGTACACTTTGTGTCATTCAAGCAGCAGACAGCGAAAGGGAGAGAGTGTGCGCCGGCCACAGGACTTCTCATTATTAGCATCTAGTTTTTAGCCAGTGAACAACAACAGACTTGAAAGCTATGGAGCATTTTCAAAAACAAAAAAAAAAAAAAATGATGAAGGCAACGAGGCGTAGGCGAAGCTTGAGGAGGTGGACAAAGAGTTTCCTGTTGCTGTAGTCAGGACTACCTCGTACACAAGCTTGAAGAGGATACTTTAGAGAGTGTCACTCTAGAACTATGCCTTAAAACATGATTAGAGCTACAGTATTTGAATCATCATAAATAAGACTTATTGAGAACAAATGGTCTAACTAGCATACATTCATATTAATTTGGAACAAGCATGTGAAGAAAGTGACATGACCTCACTTTGCTTTTGTAGAGTCCAGTTAATAAATCTTCAAGCCATAATTAAATATAAGAAATTAATAATAATGCATTCAATTTGTAATAAACTTTTCATTTAGGCTACATTTCAGATATAAAACAGATAAAAAAAACTAAACCATCATGTAATAAAAACAGAGCAATCAGATAAAATAACAAAAAAAAATAGAAACATTCAATTAATCAGTTAATAACAGTGCTTTTAGTCATTCCATGTTTTCTTTTCTGTCTGTTTTAGTCACATGATCCACACAGGAGTTAGTACTGATTCATCACCATTGTTTCTGATGACTACATCCATGCATCTTGGATGCTCTCCACCACTTTCTGACATTGTTCTGCTGTCACAGCAGCCCATTCCTGTTGCACAAATTCAAAGAAATTTGCTTTGCTTTTGGGCTTGTGGTTCTCCATTTGTGTTTGATGATTTTCCACAAGTTTTCAATTGGATTTAGATCTGGTGATTGAGCAGCCAAGGCATGGTTCCAATGTTCTGGTTCTCCATCCAGGCTTTAACTGACCTTGCAGTGTGGTAAGGGGCATTGTCTTGTTGGAAAATCCAGTCACTGGAGGCAGGAAAGAGTTTTCCAGCTGACGGAAGAAGACTGTTTTCAAGAGTAGCCCTGTACATCATCTGGTTTATTCGCCCTGATGGTGATTCCTGACACAGGAACGGATTAGTGTACGGTCATCTCATGGAGTAGAAAGACGACCAGCTAGCAATTTGGTAGAACCATGTTGGGCTTGTTTTTTCATGGTGCAATGAACGGCTGTCTTGGAGATCTTCAGTTTTTTCTGCTACCTGTCTCTCATTCATACCAATTTCCATCAGTGCCAAGATGGCTGCCTTTTCGATTTCACATAATTCTTTTATTTTAGGCATTATGTGAGAGCTGACAACTTGTGAGTTGTGCTACGGCTTGAATGTAAGCAGGAAAGCACTCTAGGCCTTTCCATGTGCAGTGCTGCTGATGACGTGAAATGGCCTCTTATATTCTCTGGTAACACAATTAAGCTTAAACATGTCAAATAGGACATAAAGTGTTATGTAATCAGCTGCATTTTTTGGTCATGTTTATTGTATTTTTCAGGTAGTGTACCTTTAGTGGCACCAGGCATTGAAATGGACAAGAAATTGAAGAAAACAGGGGTGGTCTAATCATTTTTTTCCATGACTGTATTTGTGTAATTATCAGGTATAAACCTAAAGACTTCTCCAGCTGTGTTAAGTCCCCCAATGTCACCAGACTTCAACAACACCTCTAATCATCACTGAATGCAAACGAACCAACACTGTGACCCGTGTCCTCGCATATTCTTATTGGTGGCACTGTTTGCCCTTGAGGAAAAGCAAGCAGAAGAGACAGAGGGAGGGAGAGCGAGGAAACCTTTATGTGATGTTCACTGGCACTCCTTCAAAAGCCTCTGCCCCGCTGCTCTGGAGTGGCACAAAGCATCTGTCTCCATCATTCAGTCAAAAGGAGTAGTCAAAGTTTAATGTTGCTTCACAATTAGCGGGGATTTCTTTATTTCAGGTTTTCTCTAACTCCAAACATACATCGTTATCCTCACCTTTTATGTTTTACTTCATCCTTGTGCAGTAGCATCATTATCTATTTTTCCTTCCTCTCCCCCAGTCAGATATACACTTCTTTACTTTCTTTTTTATTCCCACCACCTACTACCTCACACAAAATCCATCCTTTCATCTGCAGAAATACGAAAAAATTGTGAACACTCCCTCCAAGTCAACATTTTGGCTGCTAATGTTTTATTTATTTGGGGGGGGAATGGATCCCTGCAAGGTTTTTCTGTTTAGACTGTCTGGAGCAGTAATAGAAAGTAGCGGGAATAAAAGGGACGAAGCGAGTGGTGTGAGCAGGTGGTTGCTAACATAACACACATATGCACTCACCGATACACAGAATAGCCAGGGTGCTCAGGTATGTATGTAAATGCATGCTCACACACACACACACACACACACACACACACACACACACACACACACAGCCACAGTCCTTTCAGCGTCGTCTCCTGAGAGCATCAACACACACACACACCGAGCTGGTTTGATTCTCTCCACCCAGCATGACTCCCTCGTGGACCATCTTTTAAGCTCACCAGCCCTGAAACGCTTCTCATGTTTTTTGGAAAGAGAAATCCACCCGCAACCCTCCCCGTGCAGGAAGGCTGTTATTATCATTTCAAAAACACAAGGTTTATTTATTTGATTTCCTACTAGGCAAAATCCCTTCGAATCACCGTCATTGGCAACACACCGGGTAGAAACAGGGTGAAGCAACACGAGATATGTGCCTGAGTCCAGGAAGGAGGTCGTATCGCGGTGGCTTTTCGGGAGCACCGGGCCCCGATATGATCTGGGTTCAAATTACAGAGCTCGGTGACAGGGTCTCTACCTTGCCGTCTCTGTGGGAGCCGGTGGACTCCAGTAATGAGATGTTAAAAAGCTAACCTCCTCTCATTACTCCTAACACTGCCCACCACCCCGCCACCCTCCTCTTCCTCGCTCTATTCCTCTCTCACACGACAAGCTCAGAGCAGGTTTTAATGAATATTTTAGTGCCCTTTGTTCTCACTCTGCTGCCTGCTAGGGATCAATGATTAAGACCACACTCCCACCTGACAACCCCACGCTTCCCTATCCCAACTACTTTGCACAGGCATCTTTTTTTTATCCTCCTAGTCTCTTTTACTTTTTTGGCTGATTTCAGCTTGCTGTACCACACCCCTCAACATGACACCCTCCAGAGGAATACCTTCATCGACTCAGTTAATTAAAATATGAAATGTGTTTGCTGCAGACTAATGGAGACAGTGAGGTGGGAATGGTTTGCTGGTGGCCCCTGATTGTCTCTTCTTGAAAGCTGTGAGTTCATTGAGCCACATCGTCAGGGGGATCATTGCGAGGGAAGCGGGAAAAAAAAAAGAAAGAAATGAAAGGATTGTTGTTGTAAATCAAAGGTGTCCTAGTGTTTTGTCACATTGCACATTTCAATAATTCATCAAACAGGTGGCTGCCTCACTACATCTCCTGTTGGGGGAGGGGGGGGGCTTTCAGAAGTTTTGGCAGTTTAACAAAAGTTCCTTGAACTTCAAGACAGAAAATGAGTGCCAGATGGCTGTTAAATGTTACATGTCATTCTATAACGAAATTAACAGTGGAAATTGTCAGACATAAATGCAGTGATAGGAACCAGGCACATATCCCACTTAGCATGCAACTGACAGAGAAAAAAAAAAAATCAGTCCTCAGCAAAACAACTGAGATGCAGTCATTACATTCCCAATTTGTGGGCTTTGTTAAACTGACAGCTGAAATCATGCATAATTACATTCAGCAGGAAATGACAGATGTTTGACTCCAGTGTCAATAAAATCCCAACCAACCTTGTTTGTTATTGCTTTGAGTCACAAATATAGCAACACACAAAAAGCATTGCTTCAGTACAAACTGATGATCCATACAGTACTCTAAATCATTTGTCTTAATCAGTTAACTCCATGCAAAATGAAATAAAATGACAAACTTAGTAAGTTTCTTGGTGGATTTAATTCTTCTCTGAATTTTAGGCTTTTTTAGTTGCTTCTCTGTAAGATGTTAAGTTCAAGGTTCTATTCAGAGCCATACAGGATTTGTCAAACTGTTCACTTTTTTACAAAAGCATGGAAGTTAGTGCACTTGCACAGTTTAGGGCATTAAACATTTTCAGTAATGGAACCATTGCAAACCAATTAATATATGTGGCCTCATATCTCTTGAAAGAAAGTGATTGGCTTGGGTTGGAAAAAACCCAAGTGTTTAAAGATTATTGTGGTCAATTCTTCCCCAAGCAGCCTGGTCCATCCTTGAACTCCCAAGTTGTGACTACATGAAAAGCTGCCGTAAGCAATGCAAAAGCCAAAGCAGCCTTCTAATGTGGCGGGAACTGTGAAGAATGGGTTCAGCAATGACATGGGTATTTTTGAAGTAAACAATCGCTGCATGGTCATTTAATAGACTAGAAATCTGTCAGAGGATTTCAGATACTGTAAATTCCTTCTTATTATGTATTTGAACTGACCTTTACCTATACACCTGCACTGGATGTGGAATGAAATGAAACCAAAAAATTGCTTTACATTTGAAAGGAATAAAAATGCAATAAAACAAAACTTTTAGATCCGTCTAATGGGTGCTCTCATCTGGTGTTAGCACTTGTGCTGTCGTCGTGTGAAGGCCAGATAGGAGAGCATTACAACAATCAATCTGGCATGTAATTAAAGCATGTATCAGTGTCTCTGTATTACCTTGAGAGAGGACTGGTCACAATCTGGCAAAGTTTTCAAATGATAAAATACCATTCAGCCTTTTTTTTTATGTGGGGCTCATTGACCATCAAAACGTATGAGCAGACATAATTTTTTCATTGGTTCGGGTTAAAATCATATAATTTGGCTAAGGCGGATCCTAAAACGGCCACCATACGGCATTTCTGTGATGGTTCTATTCCTAAAAATCTTTAGCGCCAAGCTATTTAGGTACTGGGTTCCATACTTTTGTCAAAAAAACAAAACAAACAAAAAAAAAAAACGCTTAGCACAAATCACCTGGATTAATAGTTCTTTATGATTTTACATTTGGAACTAATCAGACACTTCCTTAAGGATACTGTGTATACAATTAGTGGATATACATATTCCTTTTCTTTTTTGTGCACTACAGTACATCATTATTCCAATCAAGAGGTTGTAGTTGCCTAGTTTAGCATCTTACCACCCTGCTTCACATCATCAGCAGCTAATTTTACATTGTATTTATGAGCCTGATTTCCTTCTAATTACTGCTGCACCCCTGGCCACACCGTGACCACACAAATAAAATGACATTTAAATGCTGCTATTTGACGCAACCACTGTGGTGCTGTTTCTGCTTCAGCCAGTGGCTTCTGTTGCTCTTAAGCTGTGACTTTCCCAAAGGCAACAGTCTGTGATTTATAAATATTTGCGCTTCCTTTTTTTATTTTCAAAGCCCAGGCCCAGAATACTGCATGAATCAAAGCACACATTATGCAAAGCGTATATTAACAGAAAAGCTGTCACTGCTGTGAACCATGAGAACCTTTCATGCATTTTTAATGGCCACTGCTATGCGTGTTTTAAAGGCAGAATGCTCATCCTTAATTATTAGATGATCATTTGCTTCATTTAGCAACTGGTGTCAAATATGGTTAATTTGCGGGAAATATTCTCAGTGTACAGGAAGTGGTAAATTGGAATCTGAGAGCAAGATTAACAGCTGCAAATCAGCCATTAATCCGGAGATGTGTAGAACCTTAAGTGTTTTGCTCCTTTCGTCCCATGATATCAATTTATTTTGTTTCATAGACCAGTCATGTTGGATAGCCTGTCTGTGCTGTTATGGTAAAGAGTATTTCTAATTCGTCACCTGCTGGGTCATAAGTTTGCAGGACTGTTACTATTAAAACAAGCCTTCAGGTTATCCAAACTGTACTGGAAGAGAAAATGAAGGTAAACAGTAAAATTATTAATAAAACTGTCACACAAATAAATAAACCAAGGAAGATAAAACAACCCTGTTTTTGTTCAGAAGTCACTCCTGTCCCTACCTTTAAAGTGTTTGGCAGAATATAGGTAAAGTATCGGTTTGGTTGCAAAATGTAGCTCAAGTGGATATGTGAAAGAGATCACAAATGCCAAAACCACAAAAATATATATCATCAAATTTTTTCCTTTAAGCTTTACAAAGTGAGTGACTTTCACCTCATGGTTTTGGTTTTAAAACTTGATGTGTGGGAAGGAAAATACTTCTACTTGATGAGGTCACTGAAAGGGCAGAAAATTGTCTTCTGTTGTCTTTCCCGAGTTCAACAAATCAATATTTGTCTTCTCCAAGTTTAATCAATCAGCGTCAAGACCCATGTATTAGTTTCTAAGAGCCTTTCAGAGGTACTTTACCTGTAGAAGGTACTTTTTTCTCCTTTGAAAATGGCCCCAAAAGACCTTCTGCAAGAGCAGAGGTGTGGCCAAAGGTGGCCCATTTACATGCTAAAAGTCAGGGGTCCATGTTTGCTGGATTCATAAAAAGGCCTTTTTTTTGCTTACATTTTTGCCATATCACTTTTTTAAGGCCTTCAAATATCAACCACTTGGGATTTTGAAGCAGCTTTTCTGAAAGTGTCAAAAGAAGAAGCTAATTGATGCAGTTTTAAGTGACTGTATTCAATAAAATAATTACTTCTGGCTGCCTAAGGCAACTGCTAATGTACAAGGTTGCTGAACACATTTTTGAATTATGGGTCTGCAGTCAAAATCATCATGAATATGGATTTCTACAGGAGTAAAAAAAAAAAAAAAAAGATATTTTCTCATCAGCTTTGGTCTCGAGACACCTGAATGACTGAAGTTCCTGATTTATTGAAGCCATTCTGTTGTGGAACCTTGTTGTGATCCTAACTGGCATTGGGACAAGGGATGATGGAGTGGACAAAATGAGCAAGTTCAACCAAGAGTCACTCGCCGCATAAAACAAATGAGGACATCAGCTCTCAGACTGAGTATGAGTGACTTTGCAGCAGAATCAACATAATGAAATATGACGTGCTTAATGTGACACTTTGTCCCCTCAATACACGGCACATTCCTGCATAATTATGAGCATGTATTGATTTTGCCTTCAATGATCTGCCAGAAGGTAATTCGGGTATTTCAATCTGCCATTTCCTTTTATTTATCTGTGATCTATTCTTCCTGTCTGTCTCCTCGTCTCCTGGCTTCATCCTCTTTTGACTCCCTTATCTTTGTCTGTTACTGGTAATGCTGCAAGGTTTTAATTTAACAGTACCTTTTAAAGGGCCAATGGGAGTGGATCAATACAAAACTTCACAATAAAAAATTATGAATTTCATCTCTCAAACTGAGCAAATATGAAATAAAGCCTTTACAGCCAAGGTAAATAAAGTGCCTGGTCACTATTTGGGGAAATACAGTAAATGTCAGTTTCCATGGAGCTTGGTGAGTTTGTTCAAGCCATTTGGCTGTGGATAAACTCACATCCCTTCTCATCTGTTTGCATACAAGTTTCTCAGCCTTCTTCAGCATTTTGAGGCCATCAGTGAAAAAATACACCAAGTACCATCATCACACATATCCAAGGCTCTCCAGAAAAGCCACAGCCGCCTTCCTTACGCACAGCCATTAAGCGCGACTGTGGCTATTTATAGGATCTCCAGTGTCAATTATTCATCACATGCAACTGCGAACCCTCTGGCAATGATATCTTAATCATCATCATCAAACTTCAGAAAGGTAATTAGTGATTCAGTTAGAGCATTCACAGTGCGCCCTGTCGAAACATGATTCACACTAAAGGCGAGTATAAAAGTTTAAGCACAATCAAATAACATTAGATGTCTAAGTGACTACAATAGGAAATTTACTAGACAAGAGTGAATAAAATATTTTTTTCACTTATTATAGATTACTGTTTAGACCTCAGAACCATGTAAACTACACAGTCAGTGGCTGATGGCCAAAACAAGTAATTTATTCATTCAGGTGTTTTGTGACTAATTTACATTCTATCTGTCAACCTGTTTTTGAAGTTTCCTGGGGTGCACACTTTTTCACTGCCCATTTATTCAAATGAGATATCTCCATTTTTGGGCCATTGGCTTGATGTTGCAACAGACAGAAGTAATCATCATGTCACAAGTAATGGATTTGCCTTTAAGTGGTTATAAAACAGTTTTTCAATGGGAGTTGCTGCGTTTACTAGTCACCCTCAACATCAAAACCACCTTTCTAATTTTTAGCATCCTGTGTTGTCTAGTTGGGCCTCACTGAATCGGATATGTTCTGGTGTGTTTGTTGATTAGAATGGGATCTGGGAAGTTCAGAGGTTGAGTCAACACTTTGGACTATTGGTCTTGTTTCTCAAGTTGTTTCTGGACAGCTTTTGGGGTTTGGCGAGGCACTTTGTCTTGTATATGTCAGCACACATTCCAGAATTTTCCAAACTTTTAAAGTTTCTTTTCCCCACCATTTACTCCCTGTGCACCACTATATGTCCTTGTTTTCTTCAATGTCCCTTTTTTTCTAGCATTATTTTCTGTCAGAGTCCCCTTTTACCCCCATGTTGGACCACTGAGAGCACTCATATTTCTAAACAGGGCCCCTTCTTTCATTTCTCTGTTAACACCAGGCAGAAGAACTTTGCCCGAGGCATCGAACAGCAGCTCCCAGATGGCATGGTGGTGGCATCGGTGCCAACAGAGGTTCAGTGCCATGAGGAGCTGTCAGACCCTGTGCCCGACCCAGAATACCTCACAGGTATGAAATCATATTTCATAGTTCAGTCTGCTAGCTCACAGCTGTGTGCTAGTACTTCATTACTGGCTTGTCAGAAATCCTCATTACTAGAAAAAATCGACTTCTCGGGGCTTGATAATCAACATGGGATGCTATTTGAGATGCATATGGTGTTTGCATATGCATCCTGACATGTTCAGTGTTACTAATAATACAATATTTGGGCACTTTGCTGCATAGTGAGGGGTAAGAGTATAAAGATACCCAACATCAGAAATGTATAGGTCCCTGTGTAGCAGTCTATATCAGCCACTCAGTTTCCAGTCACTGAGATGCCACCCCAGATCTGTTTTGGGCAAGGAATAAATCAGACAATGTTATTGCCAGATAAGGTCGTAGATACAGAATCAGTAAACCTATTTTTTATTTCTATTTCTAGCAATGTATACCAACTTTACAGCCATCTATAGATAATGTTAAAGGTTAGGATATGATATTTACAGTTTGATCCCATGAGCCCATCTCCCCTTTTGATCTACATATCCTTACAGGAAACACTATTTCATGCATTAGCATTGAGCTTCAGCCTTGGTTGTCAATTGTGTTGTGTGGATTCGCCCAATGAATAATTCCTATGGGACACCAGACTGAATTATATTCAGGATAAAAGCCTCTGCGTGGAGTTCTGTCGCTGTAGGTCTGGCAGCTGTGTGTTAAAGTGTCCAGTACCTAAGTGGATCCAACGGACTCAAGAGAAACTGTGATCATTGGGCGTTACACTCATCACAACAGAAACCAGAGGCAAGGTTACTTGTTTAGTTCCAGTTCCCTTTGGACTGGGTCTCTTTTTAAGAATATTGTAAGTCATATGTTCCACTGATTTAATTTAGTAGAGGTTCCCAGTGGATACTTCGCTTGATGGATCATCATACATTTTGCAGGGATTTTTTTTTAGATGCGATTCAACTCAACTTTCTTTCTACTGTCATTGTGCGGAGTGTCGGTACAAAGCCAGTGAAATGCAGTTGTACAGTATAATCAGTATTACAAAAAGTAGTGTTATTTACAGACACATACAGGTATAAGTAACTATGACTGCATACATTATGCTATAGCTGATAGATAGATAGATAGATAGATAGATAGATAGATAGATAGATAGATAGATAGATAGATAGATAGATAGATAGATAGATAGATAGATAGATAGAATGTATACATATGTTTTCGATGGACAAAGACAGAGATGGAAAGAGATGTACATATGAGGGTTCTTCAGGATAGAAAAAAAATTGTACAGTTGGTGTTGTAGGTATAATATAAGTAATGCAGCAGCAATCTAAACAATATGAGACAAACAAACAAACCAAAAAATTCAATCCAAGGGTAGGGTGATGAAATCCTTATTGATTTCATAGAAATTCCAGTTTGTATAATTAAGTTATGTCAGGATACTCTGAAACTTGGCAGCATGTTTTATAAAATTAGACTAATACAAATGTACAGTTTGACTTTTCTTTTGGTCTTTTAGGCCTTTAGGTATTGGTTGTTTGCCATATTGTCTTGTCAGCTTCATATGGGGCCAATAGTAATAAAACTGAGGAAAGCAGAGTAAAATTCATGCTTGAGATTTGGACCGAGTTCAGATATTTAACATTCAGAGTTGGACCTTTGACCCATATTGGAGATTTGCAGATGCCAAACATAGTCTGTGCTTTATTGCATGTTGCCATCTGTATGCTGGATATCATTTATCAAGAAATATATTATCAAAAATGTCAAGACAGCTTGTTGCCCTTTAAGCATCAATATGGACATCAGGAATCATTTACATGTTTATCTTCTCTGCTGTATTATGAATATTTGTTTCTCTCATGTTGCAGTGATGGCCAACATACGGTAAAAAAAGCCACACAGAATTGTCATCCATGTACGGAATCTTTTTTCTGGCTGCGTCTCTTTTCCACAGGGAGCTCAGAACCTTCAACTCACACTCCAAGCCAGTAATAGACCTGAGGGGAAAATAGGTAGAGCATTAGCAAAATAATTTTTCTTCGGGGAAGCGAGTGTGTGTTGGCGGGGGGAGGTGGTGGGTGGGTTGTGCCACCGCTGTCGGGATTCATTAGTCAGTGGTATCAGAAGCCATCTCGCTCTTCTCTTCATTACCAGCTCAACACATGGCAGTGATGTTTGAGTAGCCGACCAATGTGAAACTGCTCCCGTTAACATGGAGAAAAAAAGGAATGAAAAAAAAACCCTGGCTTGCTGTAAATCAAGCAATTCTAGAAGCCCAAAAATGTGTGACATCCATCTGGACGCCTCATTATCTACAAAGTTTGACCTCACTCTTTTTTTTCTGATTTAGTTTTACAGTTTTATGCTCTGAATGTTTGAAATCATACTGAGCAGTCATAGACAATAGTGTTTGATTGGCTAACTGACAGAAAATAATGCCACTTTGACAGAAAAGTTGTCTGAAAATACAACTGTTTTACCAGAAGCTGAGAATAGTATTTATTCTCATTTCTCAGTGCTGACATTTAAGTTGCAGAACACACAGGAATTTTACAACAAAAGCAGACATCTGTAATGGAGGGGATATTCCTCCCCCCTGCGCTGCTTGCATAACTAATAATTTCCTTTTCATGTTTTCCTACAATAGAGAGCGTAAAATTAATAATTATATATCAGCATATTTCCCATGAATGCTTCATTCAGACAGCCTGCTGGCTAAGCTCATTCCAGGCACCTGTGTAACTGCCTCTGAATTGCCTCCCAGTATAGAAAGCAGCAGATTGCAGGATGGGTTTATTGTTTGTTGTTGATATAACAGTGGAGATACAAGGCCGGTCAGGGCAGCAATTCAAAATCGCATCATCCAAAGGCTATGTGCGCGGTGATGGACAATCAAATGACGACGATGCAGCCGTGGTTCCAACTGCTGTTTATTGGAAACTTCAGAGGATATTAAAACCGTCTAATCTAAATGGATCTTCTGCTGTCATGTTGCAAAAGCCCCAGCTCCCCTCCCCTACGACCCCTCCTCTGCCGGCACAGCTCAAACCTTTTTATCCCTACATTGCCCCTGGGTTGGCAGTGCACACGGCCCAGAATAGAGCCCAGCGCAGCAGCATTCCTCCTCTCGGGCCTCTGTGTTGGGCCCTGGCTGCAGCAGCCATGGGATTTATTGCAGAGTAATATCATGAATTGAGAGATCATTTCAAAGCATCCTGCGGAACGCCACAGCGGCACACACAGTACTCTGGGACACAGTGGTTTCCACTTTTGTCCCCACCAATGAGAGGAAGTGAATTAATGCTTGATACTGGAGGGTGCATGGAAAGTACAATGTGGTGGTCCAAAGAACGGAACATAGAAAGAAGTGAAAATCCATCTTCCAGAGAATTGAAGCCCTGACATCACACATGGATTAACTTGTGTTCAACTTGTTCCACGAGTTCTTTTCATAGATAGATAGATTTGTTTCTAAGAGACCTATAGTAAATCTATGAAAGGACCAAAATGCGTATTTGTTTTTGTAAGACACGTTTCAATGGTTCCATCATTGAAAATTCACAGTTACAGGAGTCACAGGAGTCATTGGAAACCCAAGACGGCCATGATTGACATGGTCTTTACAACTGTATGAAAACATATCTTCATGGCTCTATAATAGTACTTGCAACAGCTTTATGATTTTAATTTAAAGGTCTTATTTGTCAGCTATACACAGAAGCTCAGAAACAGTTCAGATTGTTCTTGTGGTCTTGCTGAAAGTTAGTGATAGCCTTCACTTGTTTATAGTCTCAATAAGAAGCTACACAAGGCTAAAAGCAAGAGAGCCAGCCCGACTCTGTTCAGAGTTTTTAAATCCCTCATAAATGTCACTGTTGTACAAAACAGTCATTTTCCTCTTGTCCAATAGAGTCAATAGCAGAAAATATTGATTATTTCCACTTTTGTTTTTCTTTTTTTTTAACTTGGTTCTTTTTACATGTCCCTTTTGGTTTGATTTATTATTTGGAAGTGAAGATTTTAAACCCCCACATCATATTAATAATATAACTGTCTGCAAACGTTACCACTTCTTAGGTCACTATTTAAACATTTTCTTTATCTTATCTTCATTTTTTTGAAGCTGTACAATTTTTATAGTGACATAAAATTTAAACAGATTGATTGTCACTTGAGAAGGAAAATAACATTTTAATCATTTCTCAACATCTTCCAGAAAATACACGTTTTGCTGACTTTTCAGGAGAGAACAATTTTACAACATCAACAATTTTCACTGAGGGAAGCTGTGAAATACAGTAAAAGATCTGGATCCTGCATTTAACTGTCAACAATTAAGTTTCATGCTCATATTTAAGGCTGCTTTCCTGAAACAGTTCTACCTTAAAAACTGTTTCAGCGATTCTACTTCATAATGAATAGATCCAATGTGTCTACCAACGTAAATAAAGGATCCCGTGTCTGACTGCAGTGACATAACACGGTGTTCTTGCTACTGTGTTGGATGGCACGAGGAAACAGGGAACAACCCTCGAGCTCTTTCATATTTAAGATGTTTTTCAATAAAGTGACACACTGTTCCATCGCCTTGTCAGAATTGATGCAAGTATCATATAAATGCCTCATGAAAGCTGACAAGCAATCACTCATGGTCCATAAATGCACCCCGTGGAGCTTGAAGCAGAACAAATGTGTTTCAGAGCAGAGTTCATATTTTGGTTGTAAACTTATTTTTACACAAGGGGTAAATATAAAAAAAAAAAAAACAAGAAACAGAAACAACTCATAATAATATGCAGTAGCTCTGGATTACCTCTTACTGTACCTGTCATGTTTCAGACACTGTTGAGTGATGTCATAACTATAATCTTTGCATCCACTGTACTCTTTTTTTGTCTTTCAGCGCTGCGTCATTATTTTCTTTTTTTATTATTTTCCTTTGTCATATTACATAAATCTACCCTTTATGTTCCTGAAACTAGACTAATATTGACTTAGTTACCTTCACATGCATTGGCATTACCCAAAACTCTGTAATAAATTGATATGTTATGTAGATTGCAGATGTAATTTTATCATACAATTTTTAGATTCTCGTCTTAGCACCTCCCCATCTCCACCCATGCTTTTCCGTGACTTAGCAGTGGGCTCCAGCTCAGCTTCCACATCATCCCACTTCTCGGCTGTGATCACAGTAGACTCCGCACTCAGTGTCAGTTCCTTTTCTTCCCTAATGCACAAACTCTCATGCAAGCATTGGTCTAAAGTCATCTATGTCATTGTTACTCATTATATGTCAGGCTGACCTTCGAAATCCATTAACCACCTCCATGTACAGAGAATACCACAGCTAGTGTTCTTACCATAACTGAAGTAAGAGCGCGTTTATCATCTTCTCGCCTCATTTCACTGGTTACCAGTGGCTTTCAAAATTGATTTTTAAGTTTTACTGCTCTAAATCAAACAGCAGCCATGCCTCGACTATTGTGGACCAACTGCTCCACTGAGAATAAATCAAACTTTCTGCGTCCTCTTTTAAAGCTGTTTTTAAAACTTTTTATTACAGCTCATCATTTTTTTTATCTATGCGTATGTGTCTTGATTGCATTGTTTATTTTTTAGTTTTGTGTCTGTGACGCACTTTGTAACATAGTTGTTTGTTTTTTTTAAGTGCTATAAAACAAAATTTATTGTCATGATTATTGCAGACTCATGGTGAAAATTCATTTTACTATGACTCACATTTACTTGGCTAATATGATTTACAAGGGGATGGCAAATTAACATTAAACCCAAATTACACTGATTTAAAAAAATGAACAAGTGAGTAACATTACATATTAAAATCACCAAAACATTCACAGCAGAGTGAAAAATAATCAGAAACTGTTCTTCAACACAACACAGCCTGCAGCTGAATCACCACAAAGCCTCAGCAAAATGTAAATTACATACGTATCGCATTCCTGAGTTCTGGAGTGGTGATGATTTTGTTTAATATGCATATAACAGACTTTCAAATAATTCTGCATTTTTTTTAAAATAATATAGTCTCCATCTTTTAATGTGCCATTTCTACATGTACAAGTACCTGTAATTCTGCGCCTGTACTGCCCGTGGCAGTCCAAATACCACAGGAAAGGACCGTACACACTCAATTTCCACTTCACTATAACTGCCCTCTGGGTGCAGATACAGGACACTGAGATGTAGAAGGACTCCCTTTGGCAAAAGCTTAAAACCCACTGACATAGCTGCTTTTAACAAGACCATTGAGGGAACCATACATCTTGTTTTATGTTGCTCTTTCTGTCATTGTTGTGTGCTGTTGTCACACATTGCAAATTGTTGCTGTTGTGTGACAGTGTCTATATAGGGACCTATGGTGCTGTACAAAAAAAGCTCTCCTGAGGTCGGCAAAGTCAACAGTGGATCAGCCGGTTATGTGTGAGTGACTGTGCTCATTCATAAGCCACAGAATTATCACCTAACTGTACAAATTCCACCAGCATGAGGGAGCATTTTATTGCCTCTTAACTCATTGATTTGAGTTGATGGGTGGCAAATCTGGCCAAAAAGCCACTTTACTACTGCTACATGTGCCGCACCAAACAACAGACCAGCAGACAGACCGTGTGGCCAACTGGTGAACATGGTGTAGCATTGAGCAGCTAAAACATCAGATTTTTATTTTTTTTTTCTCAAGCACTAGTTGATGCCATTGCAGTGCTAAAGAGAGATGATAATTTAATTTATAATCACTGCTAGTGTTGCTCTGGATCTGGAGCTGACAGTAAGAACGTTCTGGGGTTGAACCTGCTGATTTGCGGGGAATGGGAAGTTTACATGTTCTAGCGACATAAGATATGTTTTGGATAAATCGGATGACATCCACAGCTTTATAAGCAGAATCAGGTGTGTTCAACCCATCAGCTTGTCACTGTTAGTTATCCAGATATGAGCAGTGCAAGGGGAGATGCCAAATGTTTGTAATCGCACATTTCCAACTAGGCAATATACACTGCCTGGCCAAAAAAAAGTCACCACCTGGATTTAACTAAGCAAATAGGTAAGAGCCTTCCATTGGATATTTACTGCAGTGATGAATACATTTCAGCTGCAACAACTTATTTAATCCTTGATGATGCAGTGAGGAGCTTCTCATTTCTTAAACAACCATGTTGGAAGACATGTCCTGTGGTCATGGAAAGGATGTTAATCTGCCTCAGAAGGGTCAAATTATTGACCTGCATCAAGCAAAGAAAACAACTAAGGAGATGAAACTACTAAAATCAGGTTAAGAACCGTCCAACGCATCATTAAAACATGAAGGATAGTGGAGAACCAACATCTTTGAGGAACAAATGTGGTCAGTCATGTGGTCTGATGAGTCCAGATTTACCCTGTTCCAGAGTGATGGGGGCATCAGGGTAAGAAGAGAGGCAGATGAAGTGATGCCCTCATCATGGCTAGTGTCTACCAGCCTGTGGGGGTTAATGTTATGATCTGGGGTTGGTCAGGTTCAGCAACATTATGTTCCCAAAGAATGAGGTCAGCTGACTACCTGAATATACTGAATGACCAGGTCTTTCCATCAATGGAATTATTCTTCCCTGATGACATGGACATGTTCCAAGATGATGATGCCAGGATTCATGGGGTCACATTGTGAATGAGTGGATCAGGGAGCATGAGATGTCATTTTCAGACATGGATTGTCCTCCACAGAGTCCAGACCTCAGCCCCATTGAGAATCTTTGAGATGTGCAGGAGAAGACTTTATGCAGTGGTCTGACTCTCCCATCATCAATATAAGATCTTGGTGAAAAATGAATGCATCTCTGGATAGAAATATATACTGTGACATTGCATAAGCTTATCGAAACAATGCCACAGCAAATGAGTGCCATACTCAAAGCTAAAGGCAGCCCAACAAAATATTAGTGTGTGACTTTTTTTTTTTGGCCTTGCAGTGAATGAAGTACATATCATCCACAGTGGATGAAGCAATGATCGTCACTCTAGCTAAGCATACAGTAAGATGAGCAACAAAAATTCAAGGCAGCTGAACTGACTAAGTTTGAACCACAGGAAATGTTGTGTGCCAGAATTCCCATCTGTGCTCTTGCCCATCTGCATGTAGAGGATTATCACAGTAGTAGTAATTTTGATACCTGAATTAGAAAGAAGCAAGTTTTCATTCCAAGCAGTTCAGGACACAAAGTTTCTCAAAGCCGTTGATTCACCAGCTGGCGACATAATCACTGAATCATCTGATCAACAATCTTGTCACCCCCCACGTGGACATATTACGGTCATTATGTTCTATGGGGCAATAACAATCTTACTTACTGGCCCTTTAAAACAGATGGCCTGTCATACGCTCATTGAATTGTTTCTTATAAACATTTGCTACCTCTCAGCTGTATGACAGCAAGTTGTGTGAAAGGCAGAGGAAGAACTTGTTTCAGCTTAGAAATCTTGGCCTGGAAAGTGGTGACACCATCCACATGAAGTCACCTGGGGCATCTTCTCACCTTACTGCACCTGTTTCTTTTGGCCTCCACATTTCCACTGAGTGCACAAACACAAGCGTCCAACTCAGTGCTCTCCAGCCCCAGCTAGCTGGCTGGCCGCCACTTCCACTCATCTCCTGGCAGGCTGTCAGCATTATCGCTGTGCCTGCAGTTAATTGCGAGGCTCAGGTAATTGTCCATGGGGTAGACAGACGTGCAGAGGCGGCATCGGCGAGAAGAACGTCTGTTGAGCTGCGATGAGCGCATGCCACCCCTCTGTCCCTTGCTGATTCGGCCAGGTTTGGTTGCTATGGTCAGTGTATTTGTCACAATGTCAGCACTCCTTGTTCCAGCCCTCTCCGGCCCTCACAGGGGTGAAATCATTCATCTTCCTATTCATCTCCTGGCTTGGAAGCCATTCATCATGAGGCCAGAGACCTCCATCAATTATTCCGATGGGAGAAAGCGTGAGGAAAGAGAGGCTTTTGAAAGGCAAATACATCTTGATTTAATTGGAAAGCAAGTATGCTCAAGGCTGCTAAGCAGATTTCCCCCAAGATGGAGCTTGTGAGATAACAGATGAGAAGAAAGACGATAGACAAAGAAAACTGAAGAGAAAAAGAGACAGAGGGGTAAGAAAGATGGAAGGTGAGGCCGTGGAAATTTTAGAAGATGAAAGACAGAAAGCAAAGAACAAAAACCTGAAAGAGGACCCAACAAGTGAATGAATGACAGCCATTTTTCTTTGCAGTCACCAGGCAGGGGGAGAGCAGAGCCAGGACAAAAGGGATCCATTGGTGAGGGTTAGAAGGGCAGCAAGGGGGGCTTGACCCGTTCTCCTCCTCTGCTATCAGCCATATATAATGACACCGGCCTGCTATCTGCAACACACACATCACATCTGTCTCTGCATGGGTGTCTGTCTATGCTCAGGAAGATGTAATGCAACAGAGATCGCCAAAGGTGAAATCTTCACCGCTGCCAGTCGCCACAGCTCTGTAGCCGATCCCCTGTCACTTGTCATCAAAGCTGCGGATTTATGCTGATAGGTTTGCAGAAATGGCTGACAAAAGAGGTTAGATACTTAGAAGGGAAGTTTCAAAAGAGAGAGACAAGATTGGAGAGTGCAGCTGAGGATGGTTTTTAGAAGTTCATGCGTTTTAGGGAGGACATTTTTTTCATGTAAGAAGTTACAGAGTAAGGTGAAGGTAAAAGTTAAATTAATTCCAGCAAAGGAGGGGAATTGTCCAACCCCCAAGCCTCAGACACCTTGAAGGCCACAGAGTTGGTAATTTTAGTGCTAGTTTCTTTGGTATTTGTTCAATTAAACCAAAAAAAGGCAAGATAAGAAAAATAATAACATTTTTCTTTTATGTTTTATAGAGGAATCCTCTAAAAAAATTTTAAAAAAGAGGTTTTCCTTCCATTTGCTGTACCTATGTATAGTTTTATGTCATGCAGGGTTGGGGCTGTAGCCTATCCATAGACTGTGTATTACAAACCCAGCTGTTTACAGTGAACTGGGAAGGAACATAAACAGGAGATGGATGCTGTTAAGCCAAAGTGAACAGAGATTGACTTATTAATAGGCACATATTTTAACAATACATAAAAATAAGGAACTAAGGATGAAAGTTTAGATTTGGTTAGAAAGATTCAATAAAGTAAATAAATACAACCAAAAGACGACTTCTTGTTAAAGCGTAGGTATATCTAACCTAATTAATGACAAAAAATGTCTACAAAACCAAAACTTAACAACACTAACCAAACTGAAAATACATGGGAAGTAGCACCCCTATCTACAAGCTAACAATGATTCACTAACCAAAAGGTTTCAACACTCAGATTGTCCAAAACTATGTCCTTGAACCTCAAACAAAATAAGTGTCGCAACTAGATCCTTAACAAGATAACAACTCAAGAGACACATGGCCGAGTTTAACACCACACAAAAGCTGCCATGAAATGCTGAGATGACACGTCTTATTAAGTCAGATGCGGGGTTTTATTGGACGCCGGGAGTCCAGACTGGTCCAATCAGCTGTCAGCTCTGGTGGGGTAGGTAGGACGACATGGACGGGACAACATAGTGGCCAAAAAAGGCCCTGAAACAAGTGAGTCCATGAACTCATTAGGAAAATGTTTCAAATCAAAGGAAAAGTAGGGTTATTTCCTCATAGGCTTCTATAGAATCTGACTTCTTTTCGCAGCTACAAGACTCGTGCTCTGCTGACTGTTGGAAAGAATGCAGGTTTAAGTCACTTCACATTGGCTTCACTTTTCAGACCCAGATGCTACGTCCATCTTTGCTAGACAGTCTGTGACTCTATCTCAGCTGACGTTTGGTAAAGATAGGTTACAACCTCAACAGGTCATCAGTCAGTCAGAGGGCTGACACAAAGACAGACAACCATCCACCCTCCCATTCAGGACCAAAGTTAAATCAGCAAGGCAGGCCAGAACCAAGAAACTTATTGCTTTGAGATGACAGTCCTAGCTTCCACACAGTGTAGTGTCTGTGTATGTGCTTTAGCTGAATAACAGTAATTTAATGCTGCTTATTCTTCTTTTAATTTATGCCCCAGCTTCCTTCGTGGATTCATTTAGCTATACATCTACCACTATAAACAACCCTGTATTCTAGAAATTACTTTCATATTAATTCCCTTCTCGCAACACTGCAGTTTCTTTGCACAAAGTAACAATTTTTCTTAATTCAGTTGAACATATTCTGTTTTTTTTTTTGCAGAATCGTCCAAAGTACACATTCTTGTATGGTTGCTATAAAATGAAAGAACAGACAGGCAGTGAGTAACTTTTCACTGGCAAAGTAATTACACTTGGAGATGTTTGCTGTGTATTCTGTATCTGTTCAGCACCATCGCCTTGTTTTCAGTCGTATCACAATCTTGACAGCTTTCAGTTTTGCAGTGTATTGTTGATGCATATAGGATTTGAAATGATAAGGGGCCTTTTGTACCCCAAACGTTACCCCAATTCCACATGGAACCCCACACAAGATTAAATTTTTATAACACCTCATACATGATTAAAACCACCAGACAACATCCTGTTCCTTGTAAGGAAAGTTCTTTTTATTGACAAGATTTATCTTCTCGCCCTCATGCTGATTACATCACTTGAGCAACCTGTCACATGCACATTTTTTTCCCTGCGGTTCGCAGTGTTTGAAATGCACTTTGTGTGTGTGTGTGTGTGTGTGTGTGTGTGTGTGTGTGTGTGTGTGTGTGTGTGTGTGTGTGTGTGTGTGTGTGTGTGTGTGTGTGTGTGTGTGTGTGTGTGTGTGTGTGTGTGTGTGTGTGTGTGTGTGTATAGAGATGGATGGATAGATGGATAGATATGTGAAATCTCACCACCAATGTTTGTAAATCTCATCTGTGATCGTCTTTCATGCTGCATTTCAGGGTTTGAATATATATGTGCTTAAAAAAAAAGACGCTTGAGCTAAAATGTGTGAAATCACTGTTGGGTGAACTTCAAACTTTTTCTATTAGAATTTGACTTGACATTTATGCTGAAAGGTTAGGACACAAAGTTAAATGCCAATTGTTCCAAACTCGGCTCCTATCCATTAATAATACATGGTTATTGGTCCAGATTGCAGTTTAGGCTAATGAATATCATTGTAATCAGTGTATTTTAATATTTAGAGCCTTGATTAGATTTGAATTGATCACACAGTCCTCGGAAGTGAGACTTTTTATTTATTTATTTATTTATTGCTCTTCTTAGCTGGAGCACGCTTTGCTTTTGCTTTACCAAGGTCATCCTTTTGTGTTACTGTATTCCCTTCATCTTGTCATGTTCAACCTGGCCTCCCCTCGGGTTCTGCCCGAGGCCTCTGCGCACACTCCCCATGCTACCAGGGTTTAGATATGTCAGCAAAGAGATGGCACATAATCTATATTTTATAAGGCCTTGATATAATTGGTGGCAGTGAGGGAAGGTCGTGCCTTCAGGGGCCGTCGTCTTTCCCCCAATGGTTTACGAGACGAAATTCTCAAACAACAGCCCTCTAGTCAAGAATGTGGAATGGACACAATGAGGCAGTGAGTACGGTGTCACTATTTTAAGGGGAGCAGGGATGCAGAGTGCGCTGGAGTGCAGCAATTATTCAGCATGTATTTACTTTGAAAAACATGCGTGGGTTATAATTTATTCAACACAGACAGATTCTGGAGTGAATCCTTAAGTGCTACGACAGTCGTGGCAAATGCGACTGATGGTTTGTGTCAAAACTTGGAAAATAACTTGTTTTTTTGTAAAATATAAGTTCTTAAAAGTTTTAGTCAGTTAAAATAA
Source organism: Amphiprion ocellaris (assembly GCF_022539595.1). NCBI lineage: Eukaryota > Metazoa > Chordata > Actinopteri > Pomacentridae > Amphiprion > Amphiprion ocellaris. The sequence continues at coordinate 5,366,936 of NC_072775.1, forward strand.
TGAAAAATCACTGTTTTTTACTCAGAAGTGTCAAATGATGACACTTTGCAAACTTGTTAGTTTACTATTGTATCTGCCTGGCAATAATTGCTAAGCAGCAGACATAGATCTTTTTAATTGTTTGTGTTTTGCATGGTGTATAAAGGACGTGCTGACTGCAACAGTTCAGCTTTCACAGCTTTCTTGTTCAATTGGAAACTCCAGCTTTAGCATCTGTCCTTCGCCTCCCTTTATTGTAAAGCAGCTTTAATGAAATTTATTGACATGGATCTTATGAAACAATGTTTCTAAAGCCAGTTTCTAAAGCCTTGGGATATAATAAAATTGTTTAATTTAAAGCAAAAGAAATGGATCATTTTAGTTTACAACAGGGAAGTTATATTGAGTGACCACTATCGCGCTCTGTCTTTCTTTTCTTCAGTCTTGATGCCAGTTTGCAGTTAGCTCTTCTTTCATCCCATTATCATTGCAAATTTGAAATTTCTTCGTATAATAGCATCAAATCAATAGACTGTAATAAGCCATTTATATGCAGCGGTATTTAAAAATTAAGCTGGTGCTCATTAACAGCTTATTGTTGCATATTAATTAAAGTGGAACAATGATGTATCCTGATGTTGCAAAAATAAAACGAAGATCGTAAAATGAACAGATAAAATGAACAGAGCCTGAACACGCAGGCAGTAAAATTTTCAGTTAAGAATAAGTTCCAGTCAACTTCTTCTTCATTTTTATTTTTTCAATACATATCGCAGCTAGCACAGAGAATACGAGACAAAGAAACAAAAAATATGAAAGATTTGCAAAGTTATACTTGTTTGAGAAAAAAAAGACTGACAGTTCATTCAGATCATTTGTTGAGGTTGGTTGTAGACAAATACAGGCTTGGCTAATATCAAAATTGTATGAAGACGTATGAGATGGTATGTTTAATGGCACAATCCCATCTAGGGTCCAAAGTGCCAATATGTATATACATTGTTGGGTAATTGTTAATTTGTATTTTGCATCATCTCGGAACATAAATTAAAATGCCACAGTAGGACAGTGTCTTTATAGGTTTAGTTATCTTTTCAATGTATCTGATATTAAATTGTTTTTTTCCCTTTCTTTTTGGTTATGAAAGGCTTAAAAATGAAAAGGATGAAATGTAGATTTTATATATTTTATTTCAGAATAGAATAGAGTAGAAGAGGTCATTATTGTCACTGCTTACAAAAAACAATGAAAGTCAGTTTAGCACTGTCCGTATAGCCACAGTAACAATAAACTATATAAGGCAGTATTAAAACACACTACAAATATATACAACTGGAATATAAGTGCAAAAATATAGAGTATGCAAACAGTTTGTGGTTAAGACCTGCTCTGTTCATGATAATTGCACATACTATGAATTGCACTTAAACATGAATATTGCACTTGTTGGCATAGTTGGATTTGGTTGATGGTTGGATCCCATAGCTTTGCAGTACTTTAATAGATTAACATTGTGTGAGACCTTATTTTGATGCAGTCTCGCCTATTAAAAAAAAAAAAAAGAAATAGTAACACAGTGTTGGATCACAGCAGAGCCGACTGACACTGACCCAGACAACACAAGACCCGCTCTCTCTGAATACCAACCCACATTACCTCCCTCGCTAAAGTCTCTCCTTCTTATCTAACTTAGAGAAAAGAAGACATTTCTTAACATCACATCCTGCTCTTCAGATTCTTGAACAAGCCATCAAACTCTACTAATGTCAGCTGGCAGGTTAAAAAGCTAATTAGTCTCTCCGCTTGCATTAAATAGCCTATAACCGCACCTTTAAAAAAGTTTTAAAAAATAAAAATCCTTTCATTGTGTTTAGATGCCGGTGTGGTCCTCACTCTTCTGTTGTTAACGCTGTCAGCCCGTGACATGTAGGCTACAGCAAGTTTGTTTACTGTGTCTCTTGTTCTCCTGCTGGAGCTCAGCCTGCCAGCTACTGTCAGTCAAACCAACACCACCACAACCCTCCAACTGCAGAGGCAAAAAGAAGCATTTCTGAGACCTTTTGCTTCCTTTTGAGACTCTTAACTGTGCATTTAAATACCATCTAGACAAAGAGAAGAAACTCAAGAAGCATCACTGTCTGATTCATATGCATTAATTGTAATTATAGAGACATTAAAGTGCATTATTGCAGGTGAGGGTAGGTGAGGTTAATTTTAACATCTGTATATTGCTGGGTAGCTTATTTCATACTAATGCATCATGATATATTGATTATATTTAGTATGAGCTGCCAGATGAATGAATATAGTGCAGTAAAAAGTGCAATATTTGAGTGGTGTAAGTAACATTTGGGCATTTCTTCAAGGAATTACTGTCCGGTTGACACACATATTAATGTAGCCAAAGTTTTATGTTCCTGTTGCATACTGTTGTAACAGCAAACTTCCTCCTGGCAGTTAATATCAGTGATCCGAGCGCTTCAATGGCACCGGCTCTACTAATTCAGGGCAGATGGAGGATAAACGATGAAATACTTTTATGATCCTGCGCAGAACAAGTCTCTTTATCAGCTGCTCCTGGTTGGAGTTGTTCATCTTCAGAGGTTGGTGAAGGGCATCTGCGGCCCATCATTTCACCAGCGTTGTCATCACCTCCCCTCCCCTCCACTCCCCTCCACTCCCCTCCACTCCACTCCCTCCGCCGGTTAATGCTGACATGGGAGCTTCTGTACTCTCAGTCGTCATCATCTTCCATCAGCTTCTCCGGCGTACCGTATAGTGCGACACAAATGCACCACCTTTGTTTTCACACACATGCACCCATGCAAAAATCACAACAAACTGTAGCGATCGCACCTCGACTGTGCTGCGCGTTGACCCAGCGATGTTCCTTCACTTTAGCTGCACTTCCCCCGCGAAGGGGATTTGCAACCATGTGACACTTCCTGTCACTTCACTCCCTGCACTGGTCTAGTTTTCTGCTTTGTCAGTCTCCGTGGATCTCTTTCCCTAAGTGCTTCCTCCCCCTCTTTCTCTGTCAGCCCCTGTTAAAGTTTCTCAGCGTGTTGACATTCAACCAAGTTCATTATAACTAGATGCTCATGAATGCACAGAGCACATGAAACTTTAATTCAGTGTATGAAGAAGAAGGATTTCACTGAATGTTTCAGGGAAAAGGCAGTTGTCTGGTCTTGGATAGTTAATATGTTCCTGTGTGTCAAAGTTGCATTGTTTTTCTTGATTTATTGATTGTTCTGTTTCGAAACAGATGTAGCTAAATCATTTTAAATGACTTGTAAAGCTACTAAATCAATCAAGATTTTGATTTAGATTTTAATAGAAAATATTTGCTTAACACATGTTCAATTAATTATTCACATACATTCCAAGGGAATTTAAGCCTCTTTTCTAATCACATCTTTCTCAGAGCTATGGAGCCGTCAAGTAACAGAGCTGGGGCATAAAACTCACATTTAGGCAACTAAATGTTTTATTTCTTCAGTGAAGAAAAAAAAGAACTTCACAAACACTTAAAAGTAAAGCTGCAGTATCAGGACATTTTAAATATGTAAAGCTACAAAGTAGGAACTGACAATGTTTGCTAATACGCATATATCGCTTATTGTTGAGCGCTTTTATTTATCAACTGTAATTATCCTAAGTTTCTTTTAAATGTGGAGCATCAGGAACTTTTCTTGTCTCCCAGGTTTCTCTTCCGTACTCTTAAATGCTGTCGCCTACTCCATCTCCATCACTACGGTTGTTTCAGTCATAACAAACACCTGGACACACAGAAATCAGATTTAAATCTCTGGTACATTGTTGAGCTCAGCGAGATTTACCTGGCATCGATAGGCCTAATCAACACCATGTGAATTTAACAGATGTTAATTTATATGCAAAGGCTTTAACCAAACTACCAATTTCTTTTTAGTGTTTGTTTCTTGAAAGACTGATTACAAAATAAAATGTAAGGAAATGTAAAAATGCAGAGCAGACATGCATAGGTGAAGCTGAATCAGTCTGTCTTTAGCACTGCACACTCTGCTCATGTCTCCAGACACTTAAACCAAACCTGGAATGTTTCTGTGGCAAGAAACAGTCAATGAGGAACTATTTCGACCCTGTTTTCAAAAATGATTCCTACATATTCCAGGAATTGTCCTCTGACCTCAAGCAAACTAAATTCATAAAGTGTTAATTAAGTTGTGTTGCATTTAAATGCCCATCAGCCCCATTGTTCCATTAATGTCTCAACAGTTCTTAATTCCAAATGTTGATTTCACTCTTTTACATGCTCTTTGTTCGTGCCCATGATGCCCTTTATAATATTTGCCCTTTATAACTTAATTGCATTTTCTATTTGTTACTTCAGCACATCTGAATTTGGTCTCTTATCTGCATCACGAGGCCTTTTCATTCAATTAGAAATAGCTTGCAGTGTCAATACATGAGCCGTTCGTACATCCTCCTGTTTTCAACCTATAAGTCAAATATAGCATTTGAAGCGCCATTAACATTTCATTTTGAACACAGACCCTCAATGGTAATCAGGGTTAGGACAGGGTTTTAATTTATTCCGCATTACTGATTAATTGCATGGAATTGCTCCAACCATTTCCTGTGTTAAACGTCAGTTAATTAGCTGACAACATTGTGATGGGATAATTAATACAGCTGGGGGTCGCAGCATGTTGCCGGAGAGGGGAGCTCAGGCTGGGGGTCCCAGTGACACAGACCTGCCTGCCTTGTAGCCACCTGCAGTCGCTGCGAGCAGGAGGCTTGTTTTAGATGTAATGGGACTTTGAGATCTGAGTCCAAATGTTCCTCTTCAGGCCCGGGTTTTAATATGTGAAATAGAATTAGACAGCAGTGACCAACCACGCGACAGTGGGACAGTGCTGGGTGGATAAATAATGACCGCTTTGATCTATTGCGGAGCAAACCTCTCTATCAAGGGCTTTGGAGTTTGAGTTGTTTGTCTTTATAGGTAGGTGAAGGGCATCTGGAGCCCATCACTTTTTCTAGTTTGGCCTTTATTCCCCATCATGCCAAACTACACCCTCATCTGCACACACATACAACACTAGAACCTTGACTCTCAGCATGAAGCTGATGGAGAGAGGCCTGATTTCTCTGGAATGATGCATCTACAGTGCATGTCTTCATTTTTTCAGGTCATCAAGCCAGTTTTACTCTATATTTCTTTTTTCCGTAAGCATGTAAACTAGCGCGATTGTATGTTATGAGCACAGACTTGGCACTTTATATTTCTTGAATGAATTTCCTGGAACCACAGACTCAGTTGCCTTTGGATCATATGTATAAAACTGCAATGTTTCTATATTGCCACTCTTCAGGAACTAGTCTATACCCGATTCTAGATCTCAGAATCAACACAATCACTGATGGAAAACTGAATTTAAAATGACATGGAAATTTTCTGTCATTATTATGTGATTCAGAACTGACCCAGTCACTGAGTTGGCATATTTTGACAGTTATGTTTCTGCTCAAGTGCAGGCATTATTTTTATACCCTCATTATTCTTTAAATATATTTGGACTCACAGACACGGTCCCATGGGGTTGGCTCACTTTGGTTTGGCTGTGTGTGCACAACCGGCATGCACTTTCTTTCATTTAGTCATGCCAGTAAACATTTTATATATTTAGATTTTAATTAGGCCCAGAAAAAAAGAAAAAAAAATGTAAATGAAAGCAAACTATGTTGTCAGCTGTCTTTTTAACGTGTGCATCAGGCCACGGTTTATTTATAGAAAGGGGGGAGACCTGTGTGGGCAGTGTTTAAATCCAGTAGAACAGGGCTTTTGAGGCAGGCAGTGGCAGTGATTCATAGTTCACCCAGAGTCCCTCTCTCCCCAAGTCCCTCATAATTAAAGTCGCAGCATATGGCCTTGTGACCACGCGAGCACAGAGGTATCTGCTGAACTTTTCTGCTGTCTTATTTTGAATCACTGGCAATGGCAGCCCATCAGCCTTTCCTTCAGCGCAGCGGAAATGAAAAGCGTGTCACCTTGAGATGTCACAAGCCACACCTGCCAGCCTAATTACCGCATCTTTTAGGCTTATTGATCATTTGTTTGGCATTGTGCTTTGTTAGAGGTTAGCTGAATTTTGTCAGAAAAAAAAAAACTCCACTTTTTGAATTGGCTTCAAAATTTGAGCGTCAGATTTTAACGTCTTGCCAGAGTTTTGATGTCACTATGAATCCCCGTATCAAATATTTAACACAGACCAGAACATGTGCAGCAAGCAGCTATTTAAAATTTTGAATTATGAATTAGTGATGGTTCAGTTCTAGTTAAGGCACCACTATGCATACTGTAATTTAAGTATAGAAGTGTTGCATGCTCGTTATGTCAACATTCTGATGCTCCTTTATCATCATTTTAGCATGTTCACCATCTTAATTTACGGTAGCAATGTTGAACACTAAGATTTGCTACAGAAATGTATGCTAACATTAAATATGTAGTAGGGCAGACATTGATGCTAATGTCATTAGCTTTGCAGATCTTTGATCATACAGCCTAAGCAGTGACCTAAAGTTAAAGAATAACCAAAATGATTCCATTTCATCCATTGTGAATCATGACATTGCATCTAAACTGTGTGCACAGTCATTAAGCCATGGACTATTCTGACCTAATCATTATTCATATGTGCATTTAGTGTTACTTATTTGTTCCACTTACACGTTTGAAATGTAGAATTAACAAATATGCCTGGAATAATTCTTCACATGTATTCCTTCCTCCTAGTTTTGCTGCAAAAATCCCTTTTTCTCTGTTAAACATTCAGGTTTGAGGTCTAATAAGTCTTTGAATTGACTGGGAACTTGGCATTTCTTCAACAATACAATGAATCCGGAGGAAATAATTTATCAAATAACTGTGCACACAGTGTAGTAGCTGTCAGGGCCTTTTATTTTAAACCAGAAGTGCCAACTTGCCGGAGGTACTACATTTAGATAGATAGCCGATTTTTTTGCCATTATGTCAAGGAGATGTTGAGGCTTGTAACTGATAAAGTGTCTGTATTTTAAGTTTCGGTCTCAACCAAAGTCTGTGAGCCATTAAAGAAAGCATCGTCATCCCTCCAGCCACATTTCTAGCATGACCAGAAGACCATATTATACATGTTAAAGCACGAGAGATACATTTTGGCAGTGCTGTGTTTAGTTCCATTATTACATAAATCCTTTATGGCAGAATTGCAGAAAAAAATGGTTGCAGAACAGAATCGAGGAAGAGTCACAGGGACCACACCGCCTGGAGGCATAAGTGGATTCACACAACATGGCTGAAACATTCTTTTTTTTAAGGCCACAGCAGGTCAGAGCAACACTAATGTTACCTTTGGACATGGTCTGGATGTTACTTCAGAGGCCACCAAGGACATTCTCTGGTTGAGCACGGTCCACATGAGCATTTATGTTAGGATTACTGTAAGCATTTTTTAGAGACTCTATGCCTGAAAGAAGCACAAGTGGTGTTGGCCTGAATTATGATAATTCTTCACAGTAATCTATTTTTTTTCCCTTGAATTATGGAAAGTGTTTGGCCTAGGCTCTAACCTAACCCTCCCCCGTGGTGTCTGCTCATCCTTTTTTGAGGGCCCATGTTTTTTTTTTCTCCCATTTTTTATTTCTTATCAGGATTGTCAGGGGAAGAAATCAGGGTTGTGGTGTATTACATTTAGTTTCCTATTAGATTAGAGAATGGCCTGCTGGATAAGTCCCGCTGTTCAACCCTCACTTTTTTTTTAACTTCTTCCCCCTCTTTCTCCCCTTCCCTTCCCCACTAAATCATTCATTCCCAGACTTATCCGAGAGTGAAATGGAGCACAGGCCAGGCTAGTTAATGGGGTTCTATGAGCCATAAGATTACTTTCCTACCTGAGCTCATTCCTATGAATCTTCCTTAGAGAAGCGACTAAAATAACAAACCACTTCCCACCATGAGCTAACGCTAGAGAGGGGACTGTTTAGACAGGCTGTGATTTCCATCAGCTCTGTGCTCTCAGTGTCGAGCATCGGTAAGTCCCACGCTTGTCTGATATTCTCTGCCCCGCTTTCCGATGGGACAGAATCACAAATGTTAACAAGAGAACTCAATTTACATTCCCCAAGCACTCTAATTGGAACGGGAACAAAGACGTCTGGATTTTTTCCCCTCTCCTCATTTTCCTTTTCCTCAGTGGAAATCACAAGTGATATTGACTTTTCTTTTTTATTCTGACATGTTTTTTTCCCCCTCAATTGGTTTATAACCCGCAACTCCAGTACTCAAACTGTGCAGTGTGCAGTTTGGGATTTATGAGTCTTATTACCTGTGCTTCTCATGTGATTTGACTTATTTAGCCGCTCCCTGAAAATTGACTTGTCTGCTTTTTTGAAGTCATAATGCAATTGTGCTGTGACTATTTCTTTATGACCCTGTTGTTGTTGGATAACACCACTAGGACCCAACAGACCAATGACAACTCATCATCCATGACAGGCTTACTGTCATAATGAGTAGCATGTTCACATGGATGTAGTGTAATAGGTTTGTCCCATTTATTTTAACCAGTGTGTGTGTGGTGACTGTTTAGGATATTTTATACTATTCATGTTTAGTACGTTATTTTTTAGCTATTTCTTTAAAATCTAGTGTTGAAAAATTTAATAAGTCCTACAAAAAATGGATGAATGAATCAAATTTTTTCACTAAAATGGTTATTATTTCTTAAAATTCAATTCACTTCTCCATATATGGACAGACTTATTTTGCTCATGTGTTAAAAGTGGGAGAATTCTTACATTTTAAAACAGATGTAGTAACTGTGTATTAAAGCTGTCTGCTCTAAAGTTCTGTTGACAAAAAAAACAAACCCTTCATTGAGACCTTTTTTTTTCTTAAAATGCTTGTTTGAAATGGCAACAAAGCAATGTCTATCCTATTGTGAAGAATTCACTGAAATCTTTGAGAAAGTTTAAGTTAAGACGTTTTCTCCACTGAAACTCCACGATGAAGAATAAAATGTTTGGTTTGGGTTTTGTTAAAATTAAAGTGCTATGTTTGGTTGTAGTTGATGATGCCAAAGGTACAAAGTTTTGTCTCAGTAAAGCTGGACTTCACTCACCATGAACAGTTGAGTTTTGTCATATAAAGTGACCTATTTAGCAGCTCCCTGAAAAGTGACTTGTCTGCTTTTTTGAAGCTGGTGCTGCAGCTACTTCTTTATGACCATGTTATTGCTGGATAAAGCCACTTGGGCCCAAAGAGACCAATGACAACTCATCATCCATGACATGTTCAGTGCTAGGTAATGGGTTTGTCCAGTTTAATTTAACTCTTGGGTGTGGGTGACTATTCAAGACCTTTTCAGTTATTCATTAACTCTATACTTTGAAACTTGTGTTAACAAGATCGAATGAACCCATCAAATGGAGTCCTCTTCCCCATATTTAGAATGGCTAATGTCGTTAATATCTTTAAAAATGGGAGGATTCTTCATGTTTAAATGTCTACAGATGTAGTTAAAGCTGTTCACTAATTATTACATCTAGTTCTGATGACATAAAATCTTTGTTAAAACTTTTTTTTGAAGGAGGGATGAAGGAACTTCTATCTTGTGGTGAACATCATGAGATTTCACTGAAAGTTTTGAGAAAAAGTGAGACTTTACAACTTTTCTGTAAAAGTAATATCCCTGCAATCAAGAAATTAATGTTGTCAAGTTAAAAGTCCAGTGGTAGCAACTGGTGATTATGCCAATTTGGAAAAAAAAAAAAAAGTTTTACCACATTGTAATTGGACTTGGCTCACCATGGAAGGTTGAGTGTGGTTGTGTGGTAAAGTATTCTGACTGTTTTTAATAATTCACACACAGACACACATGTTTTCAACATTTTTTTAAATGATTTAGCAGATGCCAGAGAAAAACTACAGTCTGTGCCACCAGAATGCTGTTTGTCTTTTACAGCGTAAATATAAAATCAGGCAAAAGAACTTCTATGTTGAAAACACAGTTTTTTGGACTATCAAACAAGTAGAGTGCTAAAAGAAAACCCAGACCCCATCTGCCTCCACAGTATTAAAGATCAAATCCCAATTTTACACAACAACAGCTTGGGTTCATGTAGTCTTTTGTTCATTTCACACTCAAATGAAAAATGTGTTTGAAACTTTCAGTATCCATTAGTTTTGTTTACTTCACCAATGGACAATTGTCTCTCAGTTTAACTGGGTCATGTTTGGGTTGTTGTTTCAAAAACTGATTTTTGTTGAAAAAAAAAAAGACTCAATATTGTAATTTTTCATTTCTGTGTTTTGCACTGGTGGTTGGATGAGATCCAGTCGCATAATTGTTTTATATATTATGTAATGCATGTGGCCATACAATAATTTATCAGTTATCCAATTGTAGGAGGATTTGGAGACGTGAACAATTACTCATACACTGGAGCCAGAGACCAATGTTGTTGTTGTTGTTGTTCAGATTTAATAGAGTAACAGCCTTCAAGTATATTTCTGAGTGATTCACCCCACCCAACTATCAAATGCCAGTTTGCCTCTGTAATAGTGATGGACTATTCTGCAGTAAGAGTTCTTCCACTGCTGTATTACAGAGTCCTTCAAATTGAACCAAAGCTGTCGGAATTGACTGTACATTTATTCTGAATGAGCAGTAAAATCAAATTTGTTAGGTTCGTATGCAATTTTGTGGAAGGACCTCGTCTGTAGTTGCAAAACAAAGTCATTTAGGGTGAAAAAATGCTGGAGGATTTAAAATATCAGCTAGAGAATGAAGGAATCTTTGGTATTTGATCTTTCTGTTTGACAATGGAAAAGCTGACAGAAAAACAAAGATGGATAACGCAGCGAAAACTCCCATAGTTAGGAATTGAACCCTTGTTCCTCATTGGAGATTTATCTCCCAGTGTATTACAACACACAGTCCCTCTTAGAGCTGCAGTATTGATTTGATTTGATTTTGATTTATGTAACCGCGATGCTCCCAAAGCCCAACGCTGTCCCGCCTTTATGAGTTTAAAATATAAAGCTCCACGACAGAAACCTTTATTATTGAAGCTTCCGGATTTCTTGTTGCAATCATTTATTTTTTTGTCACCTCAGGACACTAATAATTATTGATTCACTCCGCCTGGTGTCCGCTAGTCTAAAAAATGCAGCCATGCGTGATCCACGTTTTCATTTATGTTCCAATAATTCTCACAAACGACTTCACTGCTGCGGTGTGATTTTCCTGACAGCTGGGTCATCATATGATAGAAGATGTTACTGCTTCTATCATATATATAGAATATAACCTATGACTCCATTAAAACTGTAATATAAGCTGTATTTTTTATTCAATCTTGCACTTCATGTTACTTTTTCCAGCTTTAAATATTCTTCCCACCTGCACAGTAGCAACAAGAGACATGGCAAGTGCTTCCCACACACACCTGCCTACCTCCTGTTAACTAATAAGAGCTGTTCAGCCATTGTAAGGACTTCTTTTTTGTATTAAGAAGTGTAGCTCAGCAATAATTTGAGCCATAATTTCTAATTTTAGTCTCCTCTGACCCACCTTAAAATCCTTATCGAGACTTTACAACTAGCGTTTTTGTTTCTGGTTTCTACACCAGCCATTTTTTGCTGTTCTAATTCGTTCTATTTCTGTTCCACCATCGTTGGTGTGAAACTACAGCTCTGTCTCACAACTCTCCTGAAAGTTGCTGGGCTTCCTTTATTTTCCTTTTATCGCTCAGGTCACCTGTTTTCGTGTTACTTTATGTCTTAACGACTTCTCCATCACTGACTCTTAATTCTGGATTAGTACACTCATTGGAGTGAATAAAAACGCATTTAAATTCCATTTTCTACTCATGTTTAACATAAAGTTCTGTGTCCTTCATGAGTTTTAGGTTTAATGTCACCATTTGTCATACAGTTAGCCCTAATGGCGCTTTTACCACCATGCATTTAGTCTACATTAGTATAAATGTGACCATGATAGCCCATTCTTTATAAGGTTCTACACCTGAAAGGCGCAAAACTATCTTTTTTTTTCTTTCACAGACACCAAACGGTGCCATTTACTTTTTAGCTGGTTTTAACAAGTAAAAAAATTCAAAATATGTAAGGAGTGGTGCCCAGATAGCTCAACTGGTTGAGCTGGTGACCCATAGAAGTGTTCATTATCAGAACTGTTCATTATCAGAACTGTTCATCATTCAATTTCCCATTTCAACACATCGTCTCACTAAGAGGCAGTTAAAGGGTATTCATTATAGGCTCTATGTACCTACACAAATATACTATAAACTGTGCTTATCTTTGACCTATTAAACTCTTGCTTTTACTATATGACCACCATATAAACCCTGATGGCAGAAACGTCGTCCCTGTTCCATGAGAGAAGTATTACTATACATTCAGAAATGCACGTGCCCAACTAAAGTCTACAGTCAAATAAAGTTAAAAACAAAAGGTTACTGATAACGCTAGATCATAAATCTGCAACACCTATAGCTATTCTTCACATTTATAAGCCTTGCATAACAGAAAATAATTGATCTGATAAAACAAGTTTGTGCAGTGGCAGAAAGGAGGTGGTAGACATCACCTGGGCCAAAATGAATTTAAAAAAAAAAAACTACCAAATGAGATGGCTTAAAGTAAAATGAGCCTGTCAAATAAAGGCATAAAAAAGCCCAAAAAATGAACTTTAAAAAAGATGTAAAAGGGAACCACTTATTCCCATTGTAGATGAACAGCGGTACACTCATACTACGGAAATGTATGCACCATAAAAAGCTGGTTGCTACTGTCAGGTAAAAGAAAAATAATCCTGACATGACTTTGAGGTTTGACGAATCACACAAGCTGAAGATGAAAGAATTAGAAAACAAGGACAAGCCTAATGACTCGGTCAGGTCAGTCAGTAATGAGGGAGTTGATCAATAGTGGAAAATGTGTTCAAATTATCTATTGAACAAAAGTGGCTAGACCACAATACAAAGAGGCTGCTTAAGCATTCCTAAGCCTCAGTAAAAATGTTTTCAACTTCAGAAATGACTCATTCTGACAGATGGTTGAAGGCACAAAAGGTTGCTCCAACATTAACAGTCAAAACAGAGGATCGCATTAAAGCTGCTACTTTCACACTTTTTCACACACAAATTGACAGCTTCTTTGTATGTCGACAGAGGAGCTATAGACAGAATAGAGCTGCATCTGCTGTTTTCTAATGATGTTTTAAAGAAATCAGGAATGTTTGCAGCTGCAACAGTCAGACAGATCTATATTTTCAGTTATCATCTTACATACACAAAATGTCTCATGTCCCATTTTTCCCCCAAAATATTTTTCTATACGTTTACACTGCATTCTTGGTTGTATTTTAAAAGAAACTTAATTTTACTTTGAAACAAGCATTCATTCTTACTGACAGGTAAGGCAGTGGCGTGGTAGGAAATGGTTCCAGTTGAAAGCAGTCTGTTTAATGAAGTAAAAGAAGCAACGCTCAAGCAGTAGAATAAATGCCCAAGTTGTGTTGATTTGCAACATATTTGTGATACATGACAAACACACATAATCTGCCAGAAAATCTGCTTCTTTCAAATGTAATTGAGATTGCCTTTGTTGTGTAGGGATGTAATCTTTGGGAGACGACAGTTTGTCAGAGAAGTTTTTAATCAAATCTGTGTTAATTTTTTGTTGCCTCGTATTGCATTATATTATAAAGTGCTTCATACATCCTGCTATGTAAATATAGTGTACAAAACATTTAGCACATTAGAAATACGATTAAATATTATTCAGACAAATACAGCATGGAATGGCTAAATGACTCAATATACAAACAACTAAATGATTTAACTAAACAAGGTTGTATGCACTGTAGGACTTTGTCATACATGTGTTTCTATGCTTGTGGTCAGTCAGTGCATATTAATTATGCAGATTTTCTAAGTATTTAACATAGTGTTGGCTGGCCTGAAGGATGACTAAACACTGAATATGAATGAGTACATTTGCATGCCTTTATTGTATTTTCTATTCATCCCTTCTGTAGTTGTTTTTCAAAAGCCACAGAAAAATCTGATGTTCCCCAGTACATTTAGCTGTAAGGTAATATATGTAGTTTACAGTGCTGATTAGTGTCTGAATGCAGTTTTGAATCTAAAGGGACGTGTTTCAAGTGAAACTGTTTGTAAAGGCACTCTTTAAAGTCAGGCAATTCATTATGATTTAGTGCATGTTGCCAGTGTTGAAATGTAATCTGCATAAGTTGCAACTGCAGCAGTCTTTCCATTGGGAATGTGGCGCCGCGAAAACACAGTATGTCCCACAGTATCGAAAATACTCAGTTCGAGTGCCGCAGAGCATATTAGTTCCAGTAGTAGATGCATTCAGTTAGCTTCCTCCTCTGATCCCCACTCTGCCCTCAGCTGAAGGTATAGTTCTCCTAAACCAGAGCTGTGCAGAAATACATTTGGAGCCGTAACAACGTTATATGACAGACATATTTGCTTCAGCATCTGCTCAACTGCTTTAAAGCGAGTAATGCTTATTTCTGTGGGGCCATCTTTTTTTTTTTTTTTTTTTTTTTTTTTGCAGCGTGGTATTGACGAGAGCCATTTTTATGTCTTGTATTTCTACAAAGGGAATCAGTTGTCGTACACAGCGCAGCCCTGACCGAGCAGCTTCTCTGAAAAGGCTCTGGCACCAGCTGCATGAAGAGAGTCTGTGAACTTGGGATGTTTGCAAAGTGAAGTTCAGTCAAATTAATCATTCTGTCAGACAATGAGAGCAGAGCACCCCAGGGCTAAAAGGGAGACAAGGCCTTTCAGCAAGAAGAAGAATACGCTGCGCTACTGTATATGTTTTGGGCTTGTTATTCATTTTCACTAAGAGAAGGTGGGGGGGATGGGGATGGGGAGGTTATGCAGCGGTGTGCGCTTCGCTCTCTTGGTGCCGGGGAATATATCTATCGTTCCGGGGAGCCATTTCCCATAAGAGGGGATAAATGGATGCAGCTGAAGGTGAGGACAATGCAGGAACATCACATTTAGAGGCTTATTCATCAAGTTCATAGGTGGTGTCAGGCCCCTGCCAAATGTTGCATTTTCACAGCACCCTTGTACAGGAACTGTTACTGGCCTTGTACACATCCCCAGCACTCATCATATTTCATATCTAATTTGTGTTTCCATATTTATGCTCCAAACAGACAACCCCGGTCGCATTTGCTCCTCAGCTTCAGTGTTATTTTTGTACCAACCTCCTCCGACTCCATTTAAGCCTTATCTTAACTGCCCAACCTGATTTTTTTAACTCTTTCCAAAGTCCAGATTTAAGACTTGAGGGTCGTAAATAACCTCTTCCTACTTATGAGCTCATCCAGCTGACTCACTTGTTTGTTGAATGTTTTTTTAAGGTCTTAGTCACAATGTTGTATGTCTTGTCTTAAGCCCTTTCAGACATGCACATTGTTACATAAATGTTATACAAATTTAAGGTGACTGCCACATGCTTGAATAAGCATCCCAGTTACTTATACAGAAAAGACACAAGACTGATTTTAAGCAGAAAAGTCTGTCCTGAATTTTAAAATGATTTTTAAAATGAATTTTTTTTCCCATGCAAATTGTATGAAAGCTTAAAAATCTGCATAATGAAGAGTGTGTTTAAGAAATGATCATTTGAAGAGAGCAGTTAATAGGATATATGGCTTGATTTGACATGTGTGAAGTTCAGAATCCTTTTAGTTAACTGAGTCAGCAAACAGTGACACACAAAAGATTTCAAATTTAGAAATAATATTGTTATCCTATAGCAGTGCTGTTGTAACACAGAAAATAACTTTTTAAACTCCTTCTAATGTTTCATAAATTTTACAACATGCAAGGTGCAGATTGTCTTCTCTTATTGTAAATTTGTTAATGTTAACTCATTTGAAGAAACATTATACTTGACACCCATGACCTTGGGGCAGGACAGCAGAACTGGAGAATGTATCTGCCATTTACTAGTGACATTTGTTTGTGTTACAGGTTTGTATTTGTGATCTCTGTGCTAGTAGCATTTGTAAATCACTTCTGTGAAACACACCCCTAGTGCATAATAACCACAAGTACTGAATGTCTTTACACAATAGTCCAGTCATGTTGGAGCAAAGCAATTGCAGTAACAGACACCTTTAAATGCCAAAAAGTCAAAACTGTAACAATGGCAAGCAATGCCATGCCGACAAAAACACTGTAGAGTTGTTAGTCTCCAGCTTCTTTAATTACTGTAATCATGACAAAATGTTCCCTAACTCCAAAGTAGTAATTTTATGCCAGGTTCAGCCTGCATGGCATCAGCATGAAAATAGTCCAACCTGACTGAAAATGGCCATCAGGCAAAACAGTTCCATCATTTTATCCCACTGAGTGAATCTCAGTAGATAACTGATGCCATGATTGTCAGAATGGAACGGAATCCAGAATCATTTCATTTATCTTTACTAGGCTTTTTTAGAAGGAAAACCGCCACTATCGTGCATTCACACTTGATTTTGGAACTAGGTTGCTGTCTTTCATTTGTCTTAGCCAAGCCACTGCAAAGATAA
The DNA here is from genome assembly GCF_022539595.1 of Amphiprion ocellaris. Taxonomy (NCBI): domain Eukaryota; kingdom Metazoa; phylum Chordata; class Actinopteri; family Pomacentridae; genus Amphiprion; species Amphiprion ocellaris. The sequence continues at coordinate 5,383,549 of NC_072775.1, forward strand.
TCCCCTAATCTGACACAGTGACCGTTTATCAGACACAAATATTGTGTAGTCTGAATCTGGCATTTGAACAAACTGCAGTGGCCACAAGATGCTACTGTGCCTCTGGTGTATTATCCCCTCATCACGAGGTTGGAGATTTGACTCCTGGCCACTCCGTGTGCTTCAGAGTCCTTAGGCAAGACACTGAATCTTAACTTCCCCCCAATGGCAGGCCAGCACTTTGCATATTCATTGTACAAGACAGCTCAGAGGAACAACATTTATTCTGGAGCGCTTTCTTTTTCCCTTAGTTTTTGCTTTGCAAGTTCTGCACAGTTTACTGAACTACATTTTCAATACCTCACCAGTTTCTATTCATTTGTCTCTTTGCAGTCACAGTTCAAATGATGAGATTACCTCCTGATTTCTGACAGCTTTTCATGACGTTAAATAGCAGGTTTATCCTCAGCGCGAGGCAGCTGCAGGCATCCCCTCATTAAACAGTTGCACAGCTCACACACACACTTCCAAATACATACCTGCATTAACTCAGTTTAGGTTCAGCAGCTATTCTGCTAAAGATTTAATTGGCATATTAGCTACATTTATTTTCATTAGTTGTTTTGTTGGCCATGTTTCATTCTAGTTTTCGATCACTTTCTTTATGAGGTAATTTCCTGCAACCCGCATTGTCATGGAGGAACGTGTTAACAAGAGCCTGGTGGTTTCAATCAGGCTCATTGGAGCAAACCAAGTGAACTGAGGAGAGAGGGAGGGCTGGGAATGAGTTGTTCTGTTTGATTTGTTGCTTATTTTAAGTAGGATAAAGTCGCCCAAGTGGGTAGCAGCTATTAATACGTTCTTTGGGACAATTGTGTAAAGGCAACTTTGCCATGGGAGACTACAAAATGTGTATTTTTTTCCCTTTACCCTGCTTCTAGACACCACCCATTTCTGTATAGATAATGGTAGAGGATGGTGCATTTATATACCTGGGCATTAGTGTGCATTTTGTCCTGGTTGTGGACAAAACAGGAGGAGCCTTTGTCACTCAGTGCTGTAAGCTGTTTCAAAGGTGATAATTCAGTAAAAGACAGAAGCTCTGCCAAAATTTAGATGGTGTGCTTCACTTTCCTGGTCATATATCTCAGTTGCCGCTGCCATCGCCGCTTAAAGGCGAGCCATCATCGAAATCTTACACTCTGATGATAGACTGACAGCGTCCCAACCAATCTGGATTCCATATATGTGTCACAAATTATTCACATTGGTTACTGATGCATCTTCATTTCCGTGGCATGCGTGCAAATTGCCACCCTTCACCAGAGATGACAGACATCTTTTTCTTTATCCATCATCCATCGCTTCCCTCTCAACTTTTCATATAGGTGCACCTTTGCTGCCCTCTTCTTTTCATTGTTTCTCATGTCTCAATTTATCTCTCTCATACACACCCAGTCAAATCTCCCATGTGCGCACACACACACACACACACACACACGCACACACACACACACACACACACACACACACACACACACACACAGTTCTTCCTTTTGCTTCGTCCCTCCATCTCATTTCACCTCCTTCCTCTCTTCCATGTCTGTGGTTGCAGGATACGTGTCTCAGTCGCCGGCATTATCCAGATACCTTGTGCTTGTGAACATGGTGGGAGCAGTCACAGTGATGTATGGCTGTAATCCCACCGCTGCAGCATGACACGCCTGTCAGTTGCCATGGGAGACTACATGATTTATATTCTGCAGCTCCTGTTTATGGTCTGATATAAGTGATGTTAAAGGCCCCATCCTGCACCCGTATGCAGAAATGAAGAGGTCCTGCCACTGATTAGACTGGTGCTGTATTCACAGGGGTTAAAAAAATGTTTGCCGTAATAAAATCATTCCATATTTGCACCAATCCCCGAAGGGTTAGAGAATTTTATTATTTATTCACTTCATGTCATGTTCACTGACAATCTGCACTGCATCACTTCATGCCGTATCTATAATTAATCTGTTAAAAAAAGGAACTTATTGGTTCTTTAGCATTTGCTTGTCTAAGACTGGCGAGGTCGCTCCCCTTGTGCTGAGTGATGGATGGTTCCTCCTTCTTGTTGCAGCTTCATCTACATGTCCGTGTGTTGTGCTTTATCTGCTGCTGACTATTTGTTGCCATGGATAAAAGGTAGCAGGTCAGAGGAGCGCCAAGCATTCGTGCCGTTTCATAGACCGTGCAGTGCCTCAAAATGAAAAACATTCGTACATGGGTGACTTCTTCAGGCAAAAGAAGATGGGCGTTATTGATTTCAGCAGGGAAGGGATTGCTAAATGAGACAAAATCAATACAGATGATATACTGCGATGTGCAATGGAACGCTGTGCAAAGGCAACAAGAAAAATACGGTGGCACTATTGATACATGGCTTCACAGAAGTCTTGAAGCAGCATGCTACATCTCACACAAAGCTTACAGTAGATCTGCGGTGACTGAGAAACATGCACATCAAATACTGATTTGTAGTAAAAAAAAAGCAGTTTTCCTTTATTAATTGGGGCAATATATAATTGCAGTACCTTTTATAACATAGCTGACAGGTAACATAGTTAACATTTTTGCTGTTTTCAGACCTAAAATCTACATGGCTGCCTATAACCAAACACCACATGACATGTTTAGAGAAAGAGTCTTCTAAAATATTATATATACAATTGAGTAAAATTGGAATTGAAAGTTATTTATAAAGATATTGTAGTAAACCAGTTGACATGCGATAAATCCACACTTGACTCACACACTATATTAAATAACTCAGAAAGCCTTTCTTCAGGAGGAAATGACATCATGTGGAGCAGGTCATGTGATCTGGAATTAACACACTTCCTGGAGAGGTGTTTTTGTAATGGGGAACTTAGTTGAAAGTGATTTCTCAGACACAGATAGAATTTGTTATTTTCCATATAAAATTTGATATATTGCCAAAAAAGAAATATCTGTCATGATTATTTCAACTTAATAAAAAGAACACAATCAAAGCAGTTTTTGAATAAGCTCATTTTATTATTGTTTAGCTAAACAGAAGGTGGTTGTTATTAAATTCGAATAGTTATTTAGTTGACATTTTAGTGATATCCAGTCATTTTTAATTAAAAAAATCATTGTTTCCATAATAATTATCAAATTTGTAAAGACATGATGTTAATGAGCATAAAAAATCATTAGTTATGTTGCCATTCAGTATGCAGTTATTGGAAAAATGTGAATTATAGCTGGTTTAAATACAATTCTTGACTAAAGTTTTAATCACAAGAGATGAAGACATTTTTATAATATCATGATTAGTTTCTGTTCATCAGTTAATGTCATATAGAATGCAGTAAACAAAAACAACCGTTTCTGAGAACTCCTCCATTTCAAAACAGTGTTCCAAGTAATATCATCTAAACACAAGAAAAGCATTTGCACAATATTGCCTGTTTATCCGACTCATAATAATGACTCATTTCTTCACAACATATTTTTCACAAGCCGCCAGCCCAAAAACATGGAGGTCCAAATTATTATTATTTTTTTTTTACAGTTAATATGCTGAAATTATTATATGATATGCAGGAACATAAACTGGAAAACTCCAGCTCTTGGCCTCTTGAACACTGTTATGCACCTTAACTGTTCACTCTTACTGCTCTGTTGGTCTTGTTCCTAAAAATCTTAGATATTAGATAATTGATGTATTGTTTTTTTTTTAAAGCTGGAACTTAATCTATTTAATGGAAAGTCAGTTGAAATTTGGGCTGTATGTTACTCTCTTTTGACTATGTGAGACGTGGACTGTTAGTATCGTAGAAGCCACTCAACTGAAATAATAATTAGATGCTACCTTATTACCTTTTTAGCCAAGAAGAACACAGATTTTTGTTGTGTTTAAGTGTCAGACGTGACAGTTTAATCGCTCCTAATTATGCATGAATCATGTCAAACTGTCAAAGTGGGAAATTTTACAGGTCATAAAAATTGAATACCCTGCATTAAAATGTTGTGCAAGGTTAATTAAGAATCATTATGAAATTTTATCTGTTTCCCTTGTTGATCATTAAATAATTCGGAGTTAATATAAAAGTTGGAAAATAACAAAATCAGGTTATTTGGCATCACCAATACATTTCTTTTGTTGGGATTGTTTTTTGATAAGCCTCAATGAGGTGTTAGAAAACACATTTTCTACAATATTTTGTCAGTTTTATCCATCATCTGAGTTTGATCATTTTAAAATGGAACTTTCAGCTATAAATAGTCTGAAAGTTTCAGAAAATGACAAAAATGCATTTTGAGTTCGGCACGAAGATGGAAAAGTCGGCTGCATCTTTAGCGTGCGATTGATATGAAAATACTCATGTTTAATATAAATGCTGTATATTCAAGTGAGATGTTGATTTTCACTTTCATCTAACACTGAACACCTGCTACCTTCTGCTGTTTCACCATGTCTGAATAGATTTTACGTTAATGCTGCGATTTCCTGGGGTTTTTTTGCGGAGTTTTGAGCTGCAGATCAGGCTCCTCTTTGATCTAACGGTGAAGACTTTGCTTGCTTCTCTCTCCTGTCATTTAATATAGTATTAATATTTATTAAAGTTTCTCCTTGATTCTTCAGGTAAACAAGAATGAAATGTAGGGCTACCCTTTGATCTGAAGACTGCAATCTCCTTCACTATGGAGGAGTAAATAATCATTAATATTATAGTTTCTCTATATATTTGTGCAGGTGCAGGGGTGAACTTCCTTGAAATAAGCTGTAACATAAAACCAGGGGCTGCTTCTATGTGAATAAATGTGTTTTTTTCTGTGATATTGCAGGGATGGTGAACTACAGCGAGGTGTCTGGCTACCCCCTCGTTCAGCACTGGAGTCTGCGCTCGGTGCTCTACCACGTCAAACTCAATCAGTGGGTCCTCTCTCAAGGTAAATCACATTGTGCTCATTAATTATATACATATAATTTGCTATTACTGATTGTTTATTTATGCTGAAGGAAGCCTTGCTCGGGTCTCCATAGAGGAAAAACAGCACCATCAGCTGTCAATTATTTATCACATTGTAATTAATATGACACATCAAGGTTAGCCGCTCATCATAACAGCGTGAGTACTTTAATTTTAATTTTTGATCAGCTTTGTGATTAACTGGCAGACTGCCATCTTTTGATCAGACTTTGAAAATACGATCATCATTGATGCCTAAACGTGTTTTAAACATTACAGCCTGCATACCTTTATCTTTAGCAACTGAGCCACTATGCAAACCAAGCTGTATATTGCTTGTTCACTCCCACCCTCAATAACTTTGTATAGACATATATACATGTTTTTAATATGTATAGACAGTTTTTTATCTTAATATGTGAATATGCAAGTCTGTGTTATTTTATCTGATTCCATTTTGTAATTTTTCACAAAAAAAAATCACGAATGTCAAACTTATTTTAGTTCAGGAGTCACATTCACCCCAATTTGATCTCAAGTGGGCCACACCAGTAAAATCAGAGCATAATAACCTATAAAAAACCGCAACTCCAACTTTTTTAAAATTTGTTTTAGTTAAAAAATATAAATATATATTCTGAAAATATTCACATTTAATGAACTTTTTTTTTTTTTTTTTTTTTTACAAATCATTATGAACATCCTCTATTTTTGGAAGAAAAATAAGTTTAATTTCAACAATATCTTGCCTCAGTTTATCATTCACACGTACATTGCAACTGACAGATCACAGTTTACCTACAAAGTCGCAAAACATTCAGTCACAGGTATCTGGAACTGAACAACATAGTATTTTACTTTCTGACCAAAACAACTTGTCAAAGTCTAGAAATTATTTAAAATATACAGTTTTACAAATTTACAGTTTACTGTTAATATCTTCTCTGTAATTTTTACATTATGAAATGGACCATCTGGCCGGCCGGTTTTGGCCCGCGGGCCGTATGTTTGACACCCCTGGTAAAAAAATCGGAGTATATGAGCCGAAGTGGTGATGTCATGAAGTACGCTGGTGTTCCAATTGCACATTAACGATGTGTCTCCCATATTGGGAGTCTGTAATTCCAAGTCCGTATGTTTGCTTGTACTTGCCAATTACACAAATATGGACTTGCTTGTGTACTTGGTATTGAGAAATGGCCAGAGTATTGTTGTGTGCAGCGAAAAACAGGCCGACATTAAAACAATAGTTCAACCAATTAGTTCCGTGTAGATGTACCTTTTCCTCCCAGTTGCTCACGCCCCACCTGTCATGCCTCTCTGGTTTATTTCGGGAGAAGCTAAAGACTTTTAGTGCATCAATCAGCTTTTGGAGGTCCAACATGTATTTCCTTTTTTTTACAGGACTAGCTACAGCAGATACAAAGTTTATATGATCATTTGACTTCCCAAGTTAGAAACCTGGAAAACTAGTTGTGCATTTGTAGTATTAGGTCGTGATGGAATATTTTACATTTTTTAACTTCTCCTGGTTCCCTTCTTGGATTGTATATTATCCCCAGCTCTCTTTTTTTATGATATGATTCAAAATAAGCTAAATAAACAATCTCACCATCAATAGAATCAGTTACAGTACTGCTCTGTCCTGAACGTGGCGCTCAGGCGCTGCAGCAGAACTGTGACAGAAGGCTAATAGACACAAACTTGACAGTGAGACAGTATTTCTACCATGATGTAAAACTGCAACAAGACATTACCTGCTATCACTTGCACATAGCATAATGGAACTAAAACACACCTACATGCCTTTAACCAGACACAACAGATGGTTCATTACAGAAAACCATCTTAAAAGTTGAAATTGGAACCTGTTTAGAAAAGGGCAAATCCTATAAAAAGATTTGCTGCTAATTGGATTAACAATTGAAAGATCATCATCTACTACAGGATCAGCTCAATGAATCATAGATTCACTATAGACCGTGTTCATACCTAAAACATGACGAAAGCTGCCGGTAGTTAGACAGTGATTGGTTCAACAAAGTGTAGCTCTACCACAAGCAAATAACTGGCAAGAATCCAGTTCCCATTCAGTGTAAATGTATATCAGGTAATTAGTAAACTATTTAGAGAACAATATGTTTCTCATTTTTGACATTTTGACACCAAAGCCACCAGGTTGTGTGCTTAGTGATTGAAATGAATGAAGCATACAGGGCGTGATTTAGCCCCTGGCCGCTAAAGACCCGAGATTAAAGAGGCTGTATGATATCTTAGTTTTAATCGTTAAATGCCAGTCCTGTTTTAAAAAGTGTTGATATACCGTTCATATACAATGTTTAGAGTACAGTATAATGTGTAAATTGCCTGCAGAAAAATGCAGATTTCTTGTTCATTTTTATGGTAATAAAAATCTTGAACATATGTACAGTATTGCATTTACGATCACCACGGGGCACATTGCAGGCAATTTTGTAATGTGGTGTAAAGAGTTCCAGTTGGGTCTATTATATGAAATTAAAGCCTTGTTGAAACAGTTAATTATGGACTGATTGTGGTTGTGCTGTTCAGCTGCAGCGCTTAGAGAAAGCTCTGAAAGCCAGTAAATGGGTGAGGGTCAGGGTCCTTTAAATTACAAATTAGGTAAGTGTCACTTTGAAAGAGCACAAACTAGAAAGCGGCTAAACAAGAGGGAAACAAAACAACAACTGAATACTGTAATTACAACCTCAACTCTTTAGTTAAACCATAATAACATATCCAATATCCAATAGTATCCAGGGGCACATGTTCAAACAAAATGGCAACAGAACAGCATGCACATGTTGTTAAAGTATAGAATAAGGCTGTTGAAACAGAGCAGATGAAGGCACAAGCAGGTAATGTCTGAAGGAATAAATTATTTAGACAGTTTACAGTTAAACTTGTATAATACAGAAGGCATGCAGAAATGTCAGAGTGATAATTAAAGTCTAATAGGAGATGCATGTTGCCATCACGTTATGTTACATTAAAGCCAATTCCCCCAACACCCAGCTGTATATTTATCACAAACAAGTTATCAAGGTTCTATATCCAGCTAGCCTGCCTTTGTATACTTTCAGCAACAAACACAAATACATCAAAGAAGCCACATATATTAAGTCGGAGGGATTCAGAGACTACAAGTCATTACTTATAGTTGGTGGAATTGGCTGATTGTGACACCAGTGACTTCAGTAACGGGTATACAGCAAATAATTAGAGAGCATCCGAGATGAGGCGTCATTTTCTCACATAACTGTCATAGTAAAATCCATGTGTTTCTGAATTTACAGGAGAATTTCACTTCGATATTATAGGACTAAGTGAAACTTGGATCTCACATGCAAATATGATGTTGAGGGATAGATTGATGGAAAGCTAGAAATGATTTCAGCATACAGAAATACTCATTTCATTTTATTTTCCATCTGTTTTTCTCTGTATCTCTGATGGCCTGTCGTATCACATAGCTTTGCATCAATACTAAGATCCAGGCATCCTGACAGCACCTACCATGGAAACTTCTCAGAATAAGATAACTGTGAATATGTATTTAGTCAAGCAATGCTGCTAGTGAAGGCTGCTCTCGGCTTCTGACACATCAGGGATTACCCTGAATATCTTCTGATGGGTTTCTCACTAGTAAATGTACAATTCTATAAAGTATTTCTATCCTTTTTTACTTTTTATTTGACATCACTTGGGTTGTTGGCAGTGTTAAGGCTAAAGTCAGATCTGCTGAAATATTGCATGCATTCATTCAATCATTTTTGCTTGGCTAGGAGAAGTGTCATTTAGTAATTTGAATTTTTGTCATGTTTTAAGTGCATGCATTATTCATAAATCCATCATAAATAGTTCCCATTCTGAGGAGTGCAGGCACCCCACTGTAAATACAGCCATGACACCTCTAATGCATTTCCAATGGCGTTGCTGCTGCTGCTGTGGTTTGAAAGTGGCTGCCACTTCTGCTGAGGATACAGTTTCTATTTTCTCTTCACTCAGAAGCGACTCAACAGCCTCCGTCTTTTTTACTCCCATTTCCCACTTTAGCTCATCATATTTCAACAGCCACTGGAGGGGCGAGGCTACTGATTTTTACATCTGATAGCAAAGCCCCCATCGCTCATCCTCACTGCGCTCTCTGTCTCTCACTTCAGCAGCCTCCTAATTTAATTTTAGAGGAGAAGTAAGAGCGAGCAGAGCATGAGTGCTGAGATATTAATACTGCTTCTCCTGGAAATCATAATGATAAACGGCTATTGCGCTTTTGCTTTCCAATATTTGCTGAGAGAGAATCCCAGCGAGCACACGGTCATTTCGTTATAGTGTGCTCAATGTATCATATCAAACATGCTTTCTCGTGCATTTTAGTTCCTTGTTCTGCCCACTCATTGAATTCACTGAAATTAAAAAAAACATTAGGGGACATGACTGTCTTTTTTTCTTTTTTATTTCATTTTTCTTTTTTCTTTATTTTCTTTTTTATTAGCATAAAATGTGCTATCACCCTACCCCCCTGGAAAATCCACAGTCATCTTGACACAGCTATTTAGGAGAAAATCCTTTAGCACCATTACTGTGGGTAAAACCTGTCATTTCGGTTTAGGTACCTCCAAGGACACATCGTCCTTCAGGGAGATTCGCTGTCTAAATTAGTGATAAAAAGAACTCTTAACCCGGAGGCTTTTACCGCCACTCATCCCAGTCTAAATAAAGAGAGAAACACTACCTTTGTGTTGGCTGAATGTTTTCCTGAAACACAGTGAGATATATTAATACATCTTTTCAGAAATCGGGCTACATTCGACACAAGGAGTCTGTGTTGCCAATATTTATCATCTAAAAATGTGAACATGGAAATTTAAACACCTTTTTAATTTTCACAAATTTCTTCTCATAATACATAAACACTGAAAAACACTACATTTCATCATTAGTCGCTGAAAGCAGTTCAAATAATAGTTCACCTTTTTTCATTTTTTTCCAAATTTATGTAATATGGATTTGGAAATCTCATGTTTTGTTATCCATAATCAGGTAATCCTGAAAAACTGCCACTAAAATAGTGTCAGTTTATCATAGCAGCATTGGGTCCTGTCATGGTGCTCAAGATACAAGCTTCTCAGTGTTACTAAATTCAGATTACCAGTGATCTAAATGAGATTTCATATCACACTATGGGCTACTAGCTATGTAAAGACCAACAGAAATGCCAGCATGGCATCACTTTAAGTGTATTTAAAGCATCCTCTTCAACCTTAAATTTCTTTTAATAGCCTCATCTGGGCCACAACAAATATATACAAACAAACAAATATTCATTATTCATAAATACATTCTGAACATTTTGAACATGTGCTTAAAATCATGAAAAAGGTAAATGTCTAGTAGTTAAAATAAAAGTAGTTAGTAGTTAAAAAAGTAAAAATCAGTCAGATGCTTTACTTTTAATGATTGTGGTAATATAATTAACATACATTAAAGAAAGACAATCAACATTGAATGGATAGTTTTCTTTACTGTGTGAAAGGCTTAATAGGTCACCTAATATCTACTTTATTTAATTCAGCATTGTAAATATTAAGCGAATGAAATAGAAAATTTAAAGCGACTAATTTATACTCTAGGATATCTGGTCTTTTACTTTGACCGCTTTTTTTGGATTGCAGGTTTCCCACAACTAAAAAGTTTTGAACAACACATACTGAAGGTTTCGTTAAGATCAAAACCAAGACTGGACTATGTGATCGAATTCAACTTTAAACTCTCATTTTTTTTCTTTCCTTTTCAGCAATGTGTCATTGTGTGATTAATTAATTGTGTGATAGCAGTAATTTTCAGTTTTGGGTCTAACAATTCATTCTTGACCTTGAAGACAACAGTGGACAAATCATTTCAACTCAGTCTGCTTATTTGCTTGTTCTGACAGTTTTAACCACTCTGAAGGAAAGAGTGTTGCGATTTAAGTTTTAGGATGTTTCTTTTAAATGTAAAAGTTGAGCTTGACTGTTCATTCTTGTCCTTGGAAACAGTTGCTGGTAAAACAATTTAAATTCAAGTTCCACTTAAGTGCTTGTCCCTCTGATTTTAGCTATTGCAGACACTCCTTCATTCTACTGACAAGGACTGTGTGATCTGATATCAAAATCTCCAGAATAAGAACGTTATCTGACTTTGTGATTGGGTTATCAGTTTAATATGTGTTCAGATACACACACGGAACATGCATTAAGGTCTTCAAATTTCAGAATTTGTCTATGATGCATATTAAAATTAAATATTTTAAAAAATACTATTCTGTTAAAAGTGTGGCATATAAAACACCATTGCTCAATTCAGTGCTCAGTGGGTATTACCCACTGGGTAATACCCTTCAGACAGGCATTGTTCAGTCAGGTCACTGACTTTATGGTTATATTTTAACATTTAACATTATAGTTACCACAGTCGGGGCTCACTGCCAGGAAAAAAATATGCTGACAAGGAAATAAAGTCAGAATTGCTGTACAAAGAGGCAAACTGTAAACATGAAAGTCCCTGTATTCTGTTTGAAAGTGTAGCTGTTCAAAGCTTAAAGAAAAGTGTACTGTATTGCACGTCTTCCATGCTGCATTATTCATTGTTTCTCACTAAATTAGCTCCTCTGATTCTGATTCTTCATCAGATTTCATGAAAGAGCCTTGGAATGATATGCACCAGCTGCTTCATGTGCAATGCTCCCCTAAAAGCTTTAACATCAACAACATTGTTCTTCATGGTAGCCCATGCCTGTTCATGTCCATGTGTGGACACTGTTGATAATCTGCGCTGTTTGGTTGAAAGGGTTCATGAATAGTAAGCAGCTGGCTCAGATGTCCACTAAACCCGTTTAAGACACTTGGTGCCAGACACGTGACAGAAACTCCCACTTCACCCACTGTAATTTGAACTTTGTTTAACCTTTGTTTAAACCTTTGTGTAGTTAATAAAGTGAGACACACCTGGATTAGAAGGGGCAACAGGGGTCTTTAATACAGGATTACAGTAACAGGAAACTAATAGAGTTTGCTGCTGCAAGAAGTCATTTTGCCGACATGTCACCGAGGACACACTTTTGGAATATCCGTTAACTACTTGGTCAGTGAAATGAAATATTCTATCAAGGTAAAAAGTAAATAAGATTTAAATCATCATGTTATACTGACATATGATTCTGTTGTAGCTCCAAACTATTTACAAAGACAATTTTACACCACAGACACAGAGCACTGTTGTGCCTAAACACAGCCTTGAGATGGGATTATACTCACTTGCAGACTCGCACATGGACAACTGCTGTGGACTAGGATGTGGCTCTATTCATGCCACAATAAGCACATGTCAGTCTGCAACACAGATGGATGGTTTCTGGCTGTGATTTTGCACTTTTTGCAAGATCTTGTAGCTGATTATAGATTGGGCTATAGGACCGTGTCAATGTGATTATTACTGAGGTGTCTCAAACACAATGTGGGGAATAGCAGTAGACTTCTGGATGATTCAGAACACTGTTGATGAATTATAAAGCTGTGGATAACATAGAATCTCCTCACACAGCATGTCCCTATAACAAGCATTTGTTGTGAGCACCATGTGTTTCCTGGCACATGTGCAGTTGGCATGCTTGTAGTACGGAGAGTCTGTGCTGGGCTCCAGCTGACATTCCCGGTCTTGGTTAGATGATGAAATTCATGCAGACCCTTGCAGCCACATGGATGTGGAAAGCATGAATTGGCTTAATATAACCTCCTAATCCACTTGGAGGGCTGTGTTTCATACATGCGCAGTAGATCAGCGACTCCATATTCCTTGAATGCACACTGCCCTGTAGCGCTGTTACTTTATGGACTGTAGACACAGGTTTTGGGCTATATGTGGATGGTGGTCTGATTAGAGCTGTTACCATGGTATTAGACTCCTAGAGGAAGTCTTGTTCTAACACTGGAAGACTGCTGAAAATAACAATGTAAATCCATTGGTTGCTCAACTATTACCATCACATAAGCATTAAAAATCCCACTACTATCCCCCTCAACTATCACCTTCTGCTTGCCTGACGATGTAGAAGGTCAGTTAAATTACAATAAAGTAGGAATATAAGATTTTTTTAATTCGTGTGAATATGGAATGGGTATCTAAAAGCCAAAAGCCATGAGAACAGCTGTGACTTTCAATCTACACATCAAGTGATTTGTGGCTATTAAATACTGAGCCTGGCCTGGCTCATATACAGCATGTATTTGTGGAGAATATGCACAATGGGAATATGTAGTAAGACCTACCAAGGTGAATATTCTGGGTGTAGAAGAAGATACTGAGCAACATTCCTGTATTATTTCCTCTATAATCCCAGACCCCACTTAGGTTTTTGTTTTAACAAACACCATTCGCTTCAATAGTTTTTTTGTGTGTTCTTTTTTCTTTATCTTCTCAGCCTTCAGCTCGGCCATCCATTCTCTGGACGGGGCGACGCAGCGGAGCGACTTTGTGTCCATCCTCAGGGAGTTTGGGAACCATTACGTGCAGGAGGCGGTCTACGGCTTCCAGGAGTCCTGCACCATCTGGTACCCCAACAAACAGGTCCAGAGACAGCTGTGGATGGAGTACCAGGACATCAGCAAAGGTAGGGGACAAAGACTCGCCCACTGTGATGCATTTGTTGTTCTAGGAAAAGCTACATCAACATGGATAATAAACGGTAGTTATTGGTGTGAGCATCAAAGGTATGGCGAACATGCGTGTTTGTGACTGCGTGGGATGTTTGAGGAACACAGTTTAATTCCTGCGGTTATTTATAGATCCATCGATCCCAGAGCTTCATAAATTGTCACCCCTCACAAAATGCACTGACGCTTGTAATGTCGTATGTGTGCGTTAGAGTGGACTGGTTTATTATGTTACAAATGTAGAAGTGACAGGACTCTTGATCATGCCTCAGCTGCACATTAAATTCTTGCCAGGAGAAGCACTTAAACCTCACACGGGACCTTTTTTTAACAAAACACTACACCCTGTTTTTGGCTGTACCAGTTATAAAGAGCTGTAAGACTTCCAGAATAAGGAATACTACCTATTGGCTTTTTTAGTGTACCTTTTATGGATTTTGGTTTGTTGCATGGGTCCATAAGCCATACAAACACACATAAACAAACACCTTTATTCAAGCTTGGTATTGAACCTCATGAACACTGAAATGTGTCTCTAGCACCACATATCTGAAGCTCTCCTTTAAATGAATTGGTTCAATCTTTTTTTCAGTTGATATTCTGTTTCATTGATCAGATTTTTAGCAATTGTGGATTTTATTTTTCGACAACTGTAGCTTTATCAACACATTTCAGTGGTTCTTTTTCAAACATGCTCATAGTGATTTTCCTTTTCATACTCCACAAATATGACATGGCCTACACCCATATAGTTATTTGAATGAAAACACATACAACATGTGTAAAGGAACATATTAGCAGACTATATAGTTATCATTATTTCAGAAAAGTCAGCAGTGCTTACTGATTTATCTAAAACAAGGTATGTAGTGCAAACAAAAGGTTCTGGGACTGTAATTGTGTACGTGCACAGAGCATGTTCTGATGTGGTGCATACAACATGTAAAAGCGGTAAAACCCAGGAGAGCATTATGCACTGCACCATCAACAGTGTGACCTGTGGTCCACACATTTTTGTGACAATGGTCGGTTGTCCATTTGCGATTTCTTCATGGACCTCAAACTGTGTGAGTCAGCAGCCGAGAGTAAGCCAACCTTCAACAGTCATCACTTGTGACTCAAGGTGGGTCTACAGTCAGCATTAAGAGAAGAAACAATAGTTTTTACAGTGGAAGAGCCCACAGTTTCCAAGACTGGACAAGGTGCATCAGATCCACAGCACAGCACAGCAAGAACATGCTTGTTGTTTTCTTCAACATCCACGTGGTTATACAACAGGAATTCTTCCTCCAGGGTCAGAGTGTCAAGGCAGACATCCTGAGGTGTCTGAAAACCATTCGGAGCCAACAACCTAAACTGTGGCACGGTAGCATGTTGGTGCTCCAAACTGACTATGTGCTGCTCACAGCATGAAGATTATGCACATTTTTTTTTGACCACAACAACACCGCTGTCACTTTCCACCCACTCTGCTCACTACATTTAGCTCCCTTACTTCGTCAAGTTGAAGGATCACTTTTTTTGACACAGTTTAAGACTTCCAGGGAGTCTTACAAGCATTGCAGAGGCGCTGCCTTGTTGCCCAAGAAGATTGCTTTGACAAGGATGGCAGCTAAATTAAAATCAAGTTTAGTTTTGGAACTTTTGATCATACCTTGTATGTTGCTACAAGTTTTTCAGATAAAACATATACTTACAATTAAGATTTTAAAAGTATGATTTTAATTTAATTTAGTTTAATTCAAATGTTTCAAAATTTAAACATAACTTTGTTGACCATTTTCAAATCTCCATGGGGACTGCTGGTTTAATCAAACTGTATTTGCAGCTCTTTGTTAAATTTATCAGTGTAAAAAATATATTGAAGAACTAAGTTATTGTATAAACACTAAAAGTTTGTGAAAACTTCTGCATTTGTACACAAGACACTTGACTTTGTCACACACTTTTTATTGGAACGGTCATGGAATTTATTTTGCACACCAAGTTGTTACATACAAAAACTATGTTAGAACATCCATCCATTATCTATACACCGCTTAATCCTCACTAGGGTCATGGGGGGGGCTGGAGCCTATCCCAGCTGACTCGGGCGAAGGCAGGGGACACCCTAGACAGGTCACCAGTCTGTTGCAGGGCCACATACAAAGACGAACAAGCACTCTCACATTCACACCTACGGGCAATTTAGAATGATCAATTAACCTCAGCATATTTTTGGACTGTGGGAGGAAGCCGGAGTACCCGGAGAAAACCCACGCATGCACAGGGAGAACATGCAAACTCCATGCAGAAAGATCCCGGGAAAGCCGGGACGTGAACCAGGGACCTTCTTGCTGCAAGGCGAAAGTGCTAACCACTACACCACTGTGCAGCCCTTATGTTAGAACAGTCTGAACCATATATACAATTTACATGACAGTAATGAAAGCAGTTAAAAGTAATTGCACTACCACCGGTAACATAATTAAAAAGATGTTTACACATTCAGATAATAGTAGGCTTAAAAATCTAACAATATAGATTTTTTTTCTGCAACGAGAATTCTGTCTTTGATACTTGTGGTACATTTTGTAGTTGAAGTTTCTGTATGTTGTTTAACTAAGATTTCAAATACAGGCATTTCACTTACACTGTAGCGTATCCATTTTTTTTTTTTTTTGTAAAGACTGTCAAAACTTTAGTACTTGTAAATACTGCAGCACATAGTAGCTCCTATTTGTTGTACATCTTAAAGATTTCAAATACAGTCCAGGCTGCTGGTCACAGTCTTGCTAGCCGAGCAGATGACAGCTATTGTACATGTTTTCTGCAGCTGCTTTATGCTCTTTGTTGTCGCCACTATGTATGTGTCCAGCATTACAAAAAATATGTCACGATGCGCTTGTATTTGTTTGAGTCCTGCATGGAAGAAAAGAGTCTTGTCGATCACATTCCGGCATTACATCATGATCAGCATTGTTCTGTCTCAGACAGTTAGAATGAGCTGTGTCTCTTGAGAAGTACTTGAAGCGCTGCTGCTTCACCATCAGACAATCATAAAACTAATGTCTTTGCTTTTCGCTTTATTACTCAAAATGCCAGCGTACGTCAGTCATCCATCTCTTTGTTACCTGTGCTTGTTTTCTCCCTAAGTCACATCAGAGAGTCTAAGTCGTCACCCCTCGGTTTCACCTCAGTGCCGTCAAACTGTCTGCAGTCGTTTCCTTTGTTTGTCCTGGCCACTTTTCATCCTTTCCTTTACTTTGTCCAAGGACAGCCCTGCTGTGCTTCGCCATTGCCTCTGCGCAGATAGATGGCATCAGATGACTGAGTTTCCCATCCTTACTAAAAGTGCATTACTCTTCATTTCCAGCTGCCTCTGACACGCCGGTTGCAGACACTCCTAAATGATTCAACATGATCTCAAAAATCCTATACTGCTTCTTTTTTAGCCTCTTCTTTGTAAACTGTGACATTAAAGACTTCCCCCAAATCACACAAGATAAAGAAGATTTTCTCTGGATTGATGTTAGTGAAGCTGTGCTTTGCATCATTTTTTTCTGCAGACCTCAAGGTCACATATAAGCTTATTTAGTGTGTGTAGTTACTGAACAAAGCATCTGTATGACTGATATCACAATTCCATGACTTTAGATCTGATCAGTTTCACACTGGACCTTTTTCTGTTCATTACATGATAATAGATAATTTATTGCTTTGATTGCATTGTGTAGCAAGTTTATATATGAGTATAGTCATGAACATAAACGTTTCATTTCACGTGCACTTGTAGGTTCCAATCATTTTCTGATATGTACATGGAATTTGGGAATATTCAAGAAAAGAGAGAGTGATTAGTACACTTACAAATAATTAACTTTAATGAATTGCTGATGTGTGCTATGCAATTAGTGTGTAGGCAAGCATGTAAATTACATTTACTGAAAAACAAGATTCCAATAATACAAAATGAATTTATTTATGAATAAATAATTAAGTGGCATTTAGTGGGATTTAAGCAAATGAGTTTTTTTTTTAAAGAAGATTCCTTAAGAACAACTGCTCAAGAAACCATTCAAGTAAACTTTAATGTTATTGTATAGAACTTTACAAGAAAATGTCATGGAAATTAAATTACATGTAATGCAATGAATCTTTCCATGTCTTATAAATGATATCCCCATGATAATAGCTATAAAATAACACTGTTAATCATAAAAAAAAGAAATACTTGTTAACATTTCTAAATATAAATTACTTTCTTCCAGCTACCACCACTACTTTTCCTGTGGTCCCCATGTTAAAGCAACAACAAAAACATCTGATTTAGTCCATGTGGCAAAGAAAATCTGATTGTCTGCACTTGTGCAAAATCCATCCAGAATCTATTTTTCCTGTCGAACGGGAGCACAGTGATTACGTCGGGCTGTGAGGATCTGAAATGATTCAATTTAAGTGGGTAACTGTTTCAGCCTGGCCCAAGACCATCCGTTTTGAGCAAAAGAAATGGATTCCATTGGCAAAAACTTGAAATCAGAGTCATCTTTCTTAATCTCTTCCTGGCTTCTTGGAAACGTCCTGGCCTTTTGGAGGGAGTAATGAGCTCACAGGAGAGTTTGATGATCCATGTCCTCACCCTTTGCTCCAAATACAAGATGTGCCCGTCTGCAGCCTCCCTCCATATTCAGCAAGAAGCCAGGCTCATCATTTTCTGCGTTTTAGCCGTCTGAGTTTCATCTGTTAATGGGTTAGTTACGCATGTGGTTAATAACTGCATGACATACAAACACATGAAAGAAATTTAGTTTTTTTTTCCGTCAGTACTCAGATTTTTCTTCCGATACTTGCATTACTGAAGAAACAGTGTTCCTTGTTGCAGCAAAGTGCTTTGCATCACCTTCATCTGTAGCAGCGTAGCTTTGAGCACCTCATCTCTATGAACTGCAGTTACCTGGTTTGTATAATTTCTTATTTATTGAGGAAAAAATCTCATTTTTCTCGCATAATCAAATACTGCGTTGGCTGTTTGAAAAATAATGGGAAAAGCTTTTTTCAGAAGTCGCGCTGTTACCCAAAACAGCCATTCCTCCGGTGTGAATTTTCACTCTAATACAAAATCAATAAAGCGTCCCCAGAACTCTGATATTTTGTGGCAATTGTGCATCAGCTGTGAATTATAGCTCAACAGACCGGAGTTCAGCGGGTGAAAGAAACGCACGGAGCACCACGGTCTGTAAAGTTAATTGAAGACTGCCACCAGTTGTTTCCTAATGACCCAGTAACCTGAAAACAACACACACACATAGAGGCACACACTGCTAAAGTATCATTGCTGTATCAGTCATGTTTGTGGAGACACTGCCATAGCTCATTAACCGTGGTCAGTCAGTGTGTGTGTGTCCACGTATGTGTGTGTTTGGCCATGATGCCTTGTCATCATGATTAATAGCACTTTCTTCCTTGCACTAGGTTGCGATGTGAGTTTCTTTTTGTCAGACACATGACCTCAATTACCACGCCAGAGATCGCACATGAACAGCACGAATGCCTCCGCCGCTCGGTTCATGTTGCAACTGTTTATTCCACAGAGAAAACGCATTTGATTGGAAAGTTAAGGAACTTTTAGAGCCAGCGAGAAGCAGTTATTTGTGCACATTCAGTAAATGTGGAGGTGGTTGATTAAGAAAGCACTTCTTTTCACAGAGTTTAACCTTCAAACCTGCTGACTACCTAAATGAAGATGTAGCTTTGTAAAGCATTTAAAGTTGCAGGAATAAATATTTCTACTTTAGCACTGAATTAACCCTTTAAATCCCAAAACCTCCTGGTGGGTTATCTTTAAAACAAATGCTTAAATTACAAATTAAATTATTAGTGCCAAAAACTGTAAAAAACTGAAAGAATCATTGGATTATCTGTTTACAGAAGGACTTTAAATGTGTCTGTTGGGAAAATTAACCAAATTCAAGCTGTAAATTATAATATTTCATCTAAATGACTTCATTCTTGATGTCTCATTATATAATTCACTGAAAATTAACTGGATTCCATAAAAAAGTTAAAATTCTGAGATTGTGGCCGCAAACAGGAAGCCAGTAGTGACTCAGCTGCACCCAACAATCACTTGACAAAAATTCCTAGACTATTTGACTGAACTGCAGGTTGTGTTTACACAGAGCAGAGATTTATTAATTGTTTATTTCCAGTATTGGTTTTATCTGTGGACATGTGTTGAATCCAGGTTTTTCCAGTCTTTGTGTAAATAATCAAGGAAATTTAACTTTTCCTTTTTTGTGATTTTTAACATTATAACTTTGTTGTACTAAACAACACGTTTTAGTTCTCCAGTCTTCTTGCTACAGTTGTGCTGTTTCCTTAGAAAAAATGAGCCAGCAGTCAGTAACAGAAGCAAAAAAAACAAAAAAACAAAACAATGGCTTGAAGTTCACATAGGTAAATGACCCTGTGTAATTTGGGAGTTTCTCTTACCTTTGTGGAGCATTTTGGACTCTTTTAGGTGACTTCTTTTATATGTCAAGCTGTTTTGGTTCACTCTTGCAGCTCTTATTGGTATTGTTTACAGTGACAGGCAGCAGTATCACCAGAAAAGCCTTGATGCAGTTGTTTTCGTCAGTTTACACACCTTTTAAGAGATCTACCCTAGGTGTCTGATGTAGATATCTATTCAGGATGATTTCAGTTGCTTGCAGTCCTGTTTGAACGTTAACAGCATATAGATAAGGTTACACATTCAAGGATAAATATAACACATGCAGATGTATGAATACAGAATCAGAATCTGATTCTGATTCTGATTCTGTATTCAAACAGTTGGTTTCATGCATCTGAGAACAGTTTTTTAATCGCACTTATTTATTTTGTATTATATGTTCACACTGTCAGGGACTGAAGTTATTTGAAAGCTTTACTTTATAACTAATGATGGCTCCATACTGGCCTCTCAAGGCTATATGCTTCCATACTAAAGAAAAAAAATCTCATTCATGTCATCAACTATTGCATGGGCTGCTCCAAAATATTTCAAGAAGTGTCTCCAAACTTCTTTTAAACACTTCTGAAAATGAGGACAGCACCAAGGCTGTATCGGAGTGCCTTCACAAAACACCAAATGGATGTGAATAGGATCAGCCTTATTTAGTTTGCCTCGTCTCTTGTTCGCTGAGTGACCTGTCACAAGCAGAATTTGTGGAGACCAGTTTGCTTGCAAACACCTTCAAAATAATTAGATGCTTTGGAGTCCTGTCAAAACACTCCAGCAGCAATTAAAAATTGAATATGCTTCAAAAACACCTAAAGGTGACATTATAGGGCTTGTTAAATTGTTAAATGTCAGATTAAAATAAAAATAGCAACTACTAATGGAAATTTCAGACATGAGCGAAGGTGTCTGCAGTAAACAGTGACACCCAGAATTACAGCTCCTCATATATATATATGTATTTTTTTGTACATCTGCCTTTTCGCCATCTTCTTATCTTACCTCTCCCTTTTCTTCCTGGCACTGTGTGCTCAACATCTCCTCCTTACTTTCTCTCTCAATTAAATCACCATGACCTCCTTCCTCAACCTGAGCGCCTTCCCCCCACCAAGTCAGGTGTCACCTCCTTACCAACCTCCAGTGCAGCGTTGCGTGCTGGTGTGTGTGTAAGTGTGATCACCCTGCCAGGAGCCAGGTAAAAATAGGGCCCTTATTTATTCTATTAGGGCCTGTCATTTTAACAAAGAAGCAGCCGAGAAAGTCTCGCTCCGGGGCGGGATACAGGAGCAGAGGGGAGGAGAGCGGTGAGGAAGAGCAGAAAAGACACGGAAAAAATTATTCTGGACCGGCCCCGACCTCGATGACCCCAAGACAACACACACACCTCAGATTAGCAGCACCTGCAGTACCTGGTTACCAGCTCTGAATTACACAACACTCACTGTTGATTCCTGACACCAGTTTCTCCAAATATATCCTCTAGACTTCATTTTCTTCTTTTTAGCAGTAATTATTTTGAAACTATCAGCAATCTCTATAGTAGTAAAAAGCAGTGATTAAACTGTACAGAAAGGTGTACGACATAAAAGTACAGACCAAAAAATAAATAAAAATGGTGTCCATATGAACAGAACTGTGCTAGGCCTGTGTTATGATGTTGCAATCTATAGTTCTGGCACTTTTATACATCTTGGCGTTGAGAAATAGTTGCTTTGCAATTCAGGACACATACTGCATGATTGTGACAAATAAAAACTCTTAAATCTTCCGTCAAGCTGTTGATAAGATGGTTAAAAACTGTGGCAAAATTAGATCACATACTGGTATACCTTTGTTTTAATTTTTTAGTGAAATCTAATGAATACGTGATGTACACAGGCTGATACAGGTGCTGTTAACATCTTGGTTAATAGGGTGACCACTGTTCAAAGTAGTCCAGGAGAAGAGATTCTGGTGTATTTGATGTTACGACGTTCACCCATAAGTATATCATTCATAGTTTATTTAATTTCTGTCCATGTGTGATAATAATTTATCAAACTGCAGCAACTTATAAATATGTTTACATCGTCACTGTTGCCATGTTGTGGTAATTAACTTACCGATTGGAGAGACCATGGTTTTAATGCACAATGTTGTCATCGCTGTAAATAGAAAGACATAATACGAGGGATAAAAATTTTAACTACAGTAAGCAGATCAGACTTTGACAGCGGAATAAAATCCAGCTGTGATGGAGGTCAGGATCCAGCTGTGGAACAAATCATTTAACTGTAATGTTTTAGCTTGGTTGTAAATTGTGCATGGCAGCTCAAGAAGGTGAAGAAAAGTACAGTGAGTCATTTACTGTTCGATCGTTTGTATTTCTTTAAACCAGTTACAATCATCTTTGGAGGAAATGAAGGATACAGCTTGGATGTTTTGATGGAACATTTGCACTCAGCAAGACAAGCATTGAGATTAAAATGGGTAATTCACGAAAAAGAAACAGAAACTAGGAGGTCGCCCCTAAAGCAAGATCTAAATCCTCAACAAACTTGAAATTTTTAGTGTTGTTATCATTGTTTTGCGTAGCAAAGTCAATTTTGAAATGGTTACCTGCACATAAGGCAGCACAAAGCCAGCTGAAATGAGCAGTCAATTGCAGGCTTATACCCACAAACTATATTATGCCTAAATTCACACACCTCTACCACTTAGGAGATGCTCATATTCAATTTCAGTTCAATTCAAAACACATTATGTGTCTCCTGGGGACACTTTAAGCAATCTCATGTGGGTTCCGCGGCTGTCTGATGCTGCAAGTATTTTATAAAGTCAGAGGAAAGACTCCTACAAACAGCTGGAAGCAACACACATACTTTAGCTCATGTTAAGTTTTGAGGTCTCTGTTTCCCCCTCATGACCTAATTACATACAAATTGTGTCTTACACTCTCTCTGGACTGTCTGCACAATGACTGTTGTCCCACATGACTCATCTAATGGTGGGTCAATATATAACTGAGGGAATTTTGAAGTCCATGGGATATATATTGCACACATTTTAATTAAAAGTGGAAAAAAAAAGTTTTTATCTTCATTATGATCATGTCTTTACAAATTCTATAATTATTTATTGTGGAAACAATCACTTACTAATAAAAAATGACTGGATATCACTTAAATGTCAACTAAATAACTGTCCGAATTCAACAACAACCACCTTCTAATTAGCTAAACAATAATAAAATGAGCTTATTCAAAAACAGTTTTGATTGTGTTCTTTTTATTAAGTTGACATAATCATGACAGATATTTCTTTTTTGGCAATATATCAAGTTTTATATGGAAAATAACAAACTGTATCTGTGTCTAAGAAATCACTTTCAACTAAGTTCCCCATTACAAAAACACCTCTCCAGGAAGTGTGTTAATTCCAGATCACATGACCTGCTCCACATGATGTCATTTCCTCCTGAAGAAAAGTCTGGCAAGACTCCAAGGCTTTCTGAGTTATTTAATATAAAGTAATGTGTGAGTCAAGTGTGGATTTATGGCATGTCAGCAGGTTTACTACAATATCTTTATAAATAACTTTCAATTTCAATTTCAATTTCCCTCAATTGTATATATAATATTTTAGAAGAATCTTTCTTTAAAAATGCCATGTGGTGTTTGGTTATAGGTGGCCATGTTGATTTTAGGCCTGAAAATACCAAAAATGTCAACTATGATACCTGTCAATTGTGTTACAAAAAGTCCTGCCATTATATATTGACCCTGTTAATTTTACTCGCACTTGGCCTCTGTGTTTGCATTCAGAGACCCTCGAACATCAGAATTTTAATGAATTTACCTGACTGACCAGATGTGGGGTGGTGGCAAGGGTGGCCAATGAGATTTCTGTTGAGGCCATGTGCCCCCTGATCCCCTGTTGGAGGTGCCTCTGGCCTGCAGTAGAAATAATACATGGCAAAAAAAATGCTCAAGTCGATATTTGTGATAAGGGAATAAAAATAGAATTAGAACAGTTACTTCATTAGTCAGCTCACGACAGGGATATTTTGCATGGCAGCAACAGAAGTAATTGCTTGGAGCAATAAATTCAGTGTTGACTGAACAAGTCGATGTAAAAGTTTTACAAAAAGTTTGTAATTCCGCTATTTTTGCCCTCCTTTTTTATTTTTCAGTTTTTCTGATGTTGACACAGGAAGTTGACATCCACATCTTTTATCCAGCCTACACAGCTCTGATTGGGTTGTTTATCCAACTGGAGGAACAGCCTTTAGTGAGTGTTCGGGCATTTAGAACCGTACTAAAGCATCTCGACAGACTGGATTATTAATAATGGCATTAATTAAAATGTGCTGTGAAATTAAAGTTAAGTTTTAAGAGATTCAGTGTACTGGTAATTTAATAAATTGGACAGAATTCATATCTGTGCTGCTTTTGACAGATAACTACTTTTGAATACAGCACGAGGGATTATTTAAGGCAACAATAGCAGTTAAGTTCCCGAATAATTTCAAGAGGACACACATTAGCAGGCCGTCTTTGCCACCCTGCTGTGATAACAACAACACTATCCCAGCAGTGTATAACCTCATGGGGAGCAGTCCTTTGACTATCAAACAGCCATTTCATCAGATACAGTACATTCATCAGCAGTCGAGTGTGTTCCTCTGTTTGCAGACTGCTCTTCAAGTGCTCACTCTGTTGCCATGTCGAGTCAGAAATAACAGTCTGAAAATGTGAAATGTGTTGCTAGTGAAATGTCATCTAGCGGCCCTTTAGCCTCGGGCTATAAAGTCTCCTATAAATATTCTATGTGCTCAGCTCTAGGTTTAGGTCTCCAAAGGTCCTGCACTTTTCTGCTAAGCCCATACTGCTCTAATATTTCAGTTCTGGTATTTTTGCGCGAGGTCTCAAAAATCATTATTATAAGTTTTTTGACAGAATATTTGTGCATCTGCAACATGGCTCTCTGAAGACATTAGCACCAAAAAAAGGGCAGTTTTTCTCTACAGTTGTACATCAAATAAACAACAACAAAAGAAAATCAGCTGAGATTACTGGTCTATTGTGATTTGACTTGCGGTAATCAGACATGTAGCAGCTCCTCCAGCATGGAGATATTAATAGACATCCGAAAAACGTACCCGGTACATGCAGCTTCAACAAGAAATGAGTCATTTGTGTAGGCTTCTAAGTTGAAATAAGGGATATCTCTCTAATGCATTCCTAACACTCCATGTTCTTAAAGGGTAACTCATGTTTAATATAGAGCAAAGAATTGTAGTTCCAAAGTAATTGTGATTAGAACTCATGTCAAATCCAAGAAAGTGACCTATACAGTATGTATCACACATTTCAGAGCAGACAGCTGCCGAAATTTGGCAGCACAAAGAGGATGAAACCACCACAGCCAACTGCACTAATTTAATGTTTGTGTTCAAACTTTAGCTGCTGGTGTAACTTTCTAAAGCTAATAACTGCAGAGTTGTTTCATCTGATAATGAGTGTTTCTTTGACATGAGTCAGCTGGTCACATTTATGTGGGCAGCGGGATCGCTCGCCAGTTTCAGTCGGGTGGGAGTCGACTGTCTGCGGAGTTTGTTCAGAAGCGAGTCACTTTGTCCAGAAATACGCTGTGCTATCCCATCAATTTGCCAGATTTTCCACAGTATTAGCCGTGGGGGTTTCTTTCAGCGTTGTTAGAGATAGCTCATTTAGTATTTTATTTGTCCAGTGTAGTTACAGTCCAGAGATTGTGGCCATAACGACAACACTAATGAGCTGATTAGTGGATTGTTAAATGTAAGGAAAAAATTGCAACAAGGTTAAACAAATTAACGAATGTTCAAATATTGATAGATGTCCTGTTAAGTTCTAACCAGTCCAATACAAGTACAAACTTATAATGAGTTCTCTGTACCAATCCCTATAAGATGGAGCAAAATAGATCATTTTTCATAACACAAAAGAACATTTCCATATTGAGTGCAATAACCACAGTACAGACACAAGGTGAGTCATCTGGAGATGCAATATTTTCTGGAGTATTTCTTAGGTATCATGACTGCAGACCTGCTAAATTACAATACATAAAACACCCTCCTTAAACTAGAAAAACCTGTTAGATACAGTGGGCTTGAGTTCTATGAGACTTAACGGTAGAAACTTTACCAAGTCTTTGGGCAACACTTTGGTCGTTCCCCACATATATCTTACAGCTGACAAAATTTAATCAAAGTGACACAGATTAAGTTAATCACAGTTAGCAAGACACATCCATTATTATACACCTGTTAAGAGGAAGATGAAAGAGAACAATTCAGTAGTAGATTCAATATACTATTCATGTTGCACTTTCCATCCATTGATCCATATATGCTTTACCCTGTGGAGCAGGAGATCCCGATCTTTTTAATTGCACAGCCAGACAGTAGCTATCAGACAGGAAGACAGAATGCAACCTAAAGCACAGTACTCCATGTTCAACGACCATGTGAGTCTGCTTTCCAACAAAATGATCGTAGCAGAAGGTTATGTGTGTGACTGATAAGCACAGTGTGTTTCGAACGTCAAGGCCTTCAAGTGTAATTTTGATGACTTTGTAGCCTTGTTTGTAGCTTCTCACAGGGACACAGATAATTATCAGTAGCAGCAGCAATGAAATCAAATTTTATGTAGCTGTCAGTTGAATTTCGCTTTATTTATCTTCATGGCTTTATTATCCTTGCTGTCCAGGAGCCTTTTTTCACTTTTTGCCTACACATGACCTTAACCCTGTGATGTGCAACATGGCCCAGGCTGCGCATCAAAGGGTTAAGAGTAAAATGTGTTCATTGTCATATTTAAACTTTAATTTAACCAAAAATCCGTTTTAAGATATGTAATGAATGTTAGACCTTTCCATGAAAATTCAGTGGGTATGTAGCAGTTGCTTACATCCCCTTGTGTGCTTCTGGGTTTTTATGGCAAAGAGCAGCTGGATGGTTGACAGCTACAACTATAGTGGGTCATAGGGGGTTGGAGCCTCGTCCAGCTGGGTGAGAGGTGGGATACGCCCTAGATAAGACACCAACAGCCAGTTTAGAATCAGTTAACCTGCCATGCATGTCTTCAGACTGCTGGAGGAAAAACCGGAGAACCTGGAGAAACCTCATGAAGACACGGGTACATGTTCCAAACAGAAAAGTCCAAACTGACCAGCAAGTTCGAACCCAGAAGTGCTAGCCACTGCACCACCAAGGTGTACTTTTATTGTGAAATTCACATCTATTTAAATAAAATCCCTCATTGTCTTTTCCACCAAGAGTTGGATTTTTCACGCGGTAATTAAGTTAGTTTCTCTCTCGTAATATAGTTTCATACCATATGTACTGTGTTACAACTTCACACAAGGATTGATAGTGACTTGCCACATTAGCTGCACAGTGTTGTATTATGGCAGTATATTGTGCTATTATGCTGTCTCAATGCCAGTTTTATGGTCTTGTTTGGTCATGCTCAGTTGCACATTTTTTAATAATGAGCTTTTACATTCAATCAATCATTGTCAGGGTCGTAGATCTCTTCCTGAACTGAACTGAACTGATAAATGAAGGAAACTTGAGGAAGCCAGGCTGCTGGGCTCATTTACTGTATAATGTGGACAAATCCCAGTTGTGAAGTCAATTATTTGGTTTAGCAAACTATTGTATGAAAAATAAGATCGATTTGATGATGATAAAGGAATTTAGCACCAGTTATTTTAGGTAACTGGGCTGGAAGATAATCAGTCACTGGTAAGATAAATGGCTTGTCAGAAAAGGACAGAGATTAAGTGAGTTACTGTGTAGCTGGGGTTGAAATTGCAGCGTATATATTTATACATATGATGAGGTTTTCTTTCATGAAGGAGGCCTGGCTACATTAGAGAAGAAACAGACATCATAAAATGTGTGTACTTAAGCAATAACTCATCTGTTAAACTGCACAAAATAACCAATATTTGTTCAAATTACTATATAGTCAGAGGACAGATAGCAGTAGCACACATTTTCATCAATATCCCCTCTTATGTTTAGTGACTTATACAGAATTTACAACAAATTTAATAAAATGCATCATAGGACAAAGTAATAATTGTTTCATCTTTTTTTCTCTCTCTGTCCTGATAAACCTAACAAAGTTATGAGAAACATGTGAGGTCAAAGCATGATACAAAAGCATGAGGCCAGTCCAGCCTCCAGAGGAATAAAAAAAATGAGAAGAGAGTAGGAAGGGCAGAGAAGAGGTGAGAAAGATGTTGGAGTCATCGGACAGAGCCAGATGAAGAAAATACAGGCTTCCCAAAAAAGGGAGAAGTAGGAGGATGGTGAGAAGAAAATAAAGAAAAGGCTACAGGACAGAGAGTAAGAGATGATAAAGAGTTAAGAATGGGTATGACATGGAGGAGGACAAATGTAGAGGATGATGGGGAGAGGAGGTGAGCAGCTGTGATGTAGAGGCAGCTGAGAAGATTGGCGGAGGTGTGGGTGGAGGTGTTGGAGGAGATATCATCTCCGTCTCCGAGGAGGAGGCAGGGTGATAAATGTCTCCTTCTTGTTCAGTTATCAGACAATTACTGACAGACTCATAGCAGATGTCTGTTAACTCAAAAACGTCTTTTCTGCAAGTGTCGTATCCGCGTGCATTTTTAAATATCTCGGCTTTGACGTGTTTAAATCTGTTTCCTTGAGTATTTGTTTATGCATGCATCTATTGAAAGCACAAGCGTGTGTTTTTGCTTATGCGAGCACTTGTAAATGTGTGTCCAAATGTGTGTGTTTGTTTGAAAAAGAGAGAGAACAGCAACTCAGCAGCAGAAGGACAGAAAAAGAGTTTATTCCAACTCGTCAAGTCTAACGAAGTGGAACTGCTCCAGCAGCTAAAGTTGAAGTCGAAGATGAGAAACAGATTGTCCGGCTGCTCTGCCACAAAACTGGTTGATATTAAGCTTTGTCAGCACAATTGCAGACAACTTGCCTCAACAGAAAAGAACAGTGCTGAGGGTACATTAGTTTGCATAAAACGTGATCACACAAATCACATTAGCACAGGATTATCTGAAAGTAAAGACAGACAGAAACATGCTACTGGTAGTGAGAAGGTAATGATCCAATTGCAGATATTTTTAGAGATGATGTCAAATAATGCAGCATGCAACTGTTAAGAAGTACAGTGATGGAGAAAAGTTTTCAGACACCCCATACATTCGCATTTGTATTGCATTAAGAATCACTCTTAGGTCTTGAAGTGCAAGTTCTTTTAGTACGATCACAGCCATAATACCAAACAAATCTTTAAAAAGCTGTTGAAAACTTAAAATTGATTGGTTCCATAAAAATAAGAAATTTTGAGTATTGGTTCATTTTGTTAGAATTTAGTTTTGTTAGTTTTTCTTGTAAACAATTAACAAAAAATATATATAATTCGTATTTGTTTGTGTCTGTCTAATGCAGCCACACCTTTTCAAACACAAAAAAAGATTTTTCCACAAATATTTCATGATAATATTTGAGGAATTTTAAGGGTGTCCAAAAAAAAAATTTTCCACCACTGTATATCTTATTTCTCAGTCTTACGTTGGAAAGGAAAAGTCTGATCAGTATTGCATGCTTCCAACGTTAAATAATGAGCTGATTTTATTGACAACTTTACAATTGTTTGGCTATAAAATCTATAAAATCTTACTTTACTAGTTCTACATGTGTCACTCTCCTACATATGCATCAAAGACAATGGGGTGGAGCATGGCTGTGCAAAGTAAACTTCTTCATGGGTTTACTACTGTGAACCATAGACTGTATATAAAGTTATATACAATCTATGTTGTGAACCCATGGAAAACCTTACCCAAGCCTGACATGCACACATTTAACCAACCCAATCTCCACAAAATTTAATTCCAAGGCAACTGAACTATATTCTTAACAACAATGTTTTACCAAAACTAAACAATGATGAAAAACAAAACTTAATTCTGAGACTGATGGTGTCTGATGGCAAACACTGGTCTTGTGGTTGAAAATCTGAATGTTTTTTTTTTTGCTGCAAAGCAATTAAAACTCCACCTGACCCATTAAACAGAGTGGGTACCAGGTTGGGTCTTGGATTCTCAGAACAGGTCTACAATTCTTAGTTGTAATCCATATTTACATGTGATGTGAAGTATTTTTGAACTGTGGTCGTGACTATTTTGGGTAAGTAGTGGAACAGAGCAGCCCAAATGTGAAAAAACTGAATTGATCCACAGTGGAAAATTTATTATTTCCACAGTAAAAAAAAAAAAAAAAGGCTATAAAATTATGTGGTATTTAGATGTTCAAGAGCTGTTAAAGGGGCAGGATATTGGTGGTTAGCATTAGCATGGGTGGATTTTAACCCAGACCACGAGCTTTACCTAAACTTAAACATGTCATTTTGGTGGCTTAACTTAACCTTGTATCTCGATAGCATAAACAAAATATCTGCTTTTGTTTTGTGGTGGTTCTATTATCTGAAATACAAAAACTACTCAGTAGTGTACTCTATTTACTGCACACTAATTTCATTTTTAATGTATTTGGTATTCAGATTGTGAGTGTGAAATCCATGAATTATAAAAGTGCCCTGAAAATGAAATGCATAAAACAGTGTCCCTTGCATTTGCATCACTTTCTGCCAACTATTCAATCATTAATGAGCTTTTTCAGTGTATGTGTCTTACCCGAGTATTGCATTCAAATGATTATGTGTCAACATGTAATACATGCACAGTCTTTGTCAGTCGTTTAATTTGCACATATTCCTCTCAATTTCTGCTGAGACAAACCCGTATAAGTAGAGGTTTCCTGAAATATACATGAATATGCCTCAAACTCTAAAGCAGGGAAAAGCTGAGCATTAGGAGCATAAATATACATTGTATCACTGCAGGGTGAATACAGTGCAAAACAAATGAGAAGAAGAAAATAATTAATTGTGTTTTCTTTGGTAATTGACTCTCCTGCCTCAAGTGTGAATGCATGTTAAACATGTTATGTTGCTGAACAACTGAGTGTGTGACGGCCTTTAAACTGAGTGCTCTACAGTGCCAGAAATGTGCCTTCATAGAGGAAAAACACAATCCTTCAAGCAGAATTTTGTCTTTATTTATGTTGATTCATATATACATATATATATGATGTATTATTTTTATATTTGAAATTTTAACCATAGCCTGGAAGTAGGACATTATTTTTTTAAAGAGTACAAGAAGCTTCAGATTAATGTCTTGAGTCAAACTCTTAAAATTAAAAGGAAATGTTACATTCAGTTTGTGAAATCAGCATAGGGCAGATGTGATATTCATACATATATACATATCAAATATATATAACAGGGAAAGAAGGGAAAAAGCAGGGCAGGCAGCCTTAAATCTGCTATCCACATGACAGCTGTGAGACATTTTCCTTGCTCAGCAAAATAGCCGTTTTAGACAGGTTTATTGCATCAAAAGTGAGAGTCTAAAAGATATCATAGGGAATGAATAGTCTGTCTGAGTCAGCTTAGTGTTTGATAACTTGGGGCATTTTAAGTTTTGTGAGAGTGGGTAGGGTGGGTGGGGAGCTGCTTGCAGCTATAAATGCAGCCTTTTAGGGTCAGAAATGTACTTTTCACAGCTCTCTATAAACTCTAATAGAGTCTTTGTAAATATTCATATATTTTTACATTAAAGCCTGTTAATATAATCTACCTTTACTACATACCATACTAGATGCCATACAAATGCATATTTATAGATCAACACCATAAATGGGTTGTAATATGTACAGATTTCCAGCTATGTTCAGCGCAACAGGCCAGAAGTTCAAATATTATATTGCTTTTCGTTCATGGGTCATTAAAATTTAGGTGCTCAAACGTATATTGTAACAATATTTGGTAGAAGAGCAGAGAACTTGAAGACGAGTTATTTTCTATTCGTTGCATTTTAAATTATTCAGTCTGAGGCCAGTTTTATATGCAAGGCAGTGCATGAACATGATGAAGAAATGCCAAAATGATGATGCTAATGCTACCTGTCAATAAAATGTTTAAGTATGATTTTTATTCTGGCAATCACTCGTAGTGATTGAAGCATGATCAAACACTCTTAGTGTTGTGTTTTGGCACTGACAGCACTTCAGTGTAGAAAACATGTGGTCTCAGTTGAATATCGACAAACTCGAAAGCGAGCATGAACCACAACATGTTTACTTTATTACTGAATAGCTTAATTCACAATCCCTCACCCCTGTCAACTAAAATCAGTATCAGTATATAGTAGGAAAAGCACCCCACTGTGTCTCAAATTACTATATACTAGTACACATAATTGCTGTTAATTTGTGTTTTTATGGCACAATGAATTATTTAAGCCTTATTTAAGACTACCTAAAACTTATAGACTGGACAACCTGACCTCATTGGAAAGGCAACGGTACTGATTGATTATTGAAGGGGGTTAAAACAACCAACATTTCCATCAAAAATTTCCTTGCAGAGATGTGAATACATGCATTCAGAATCCCCAAGCTGTTTACAGTGGTGGGGGTGTTGCCGCTGTCACTTCTTTTAGGTGGAGCAAGACTGATCAACCTAGTAACCAAAAATGGGGCAGGAGGTTGTTGCAAATGTGGATGGATTCTATTTTAAAATATATAATTGATTCCCGAACCTAACCAAGTAGTGTTGGTGCCTAAACCTAACCACACCACTGAACGCAAAAGTAATATTCAAGCTAAATAATAATCCAGCTACCTCTAAAAACAGTGGTTTTAGATGACCCCATTCTCCAGGGTGTGAGTTCTGTAACAAAATAATACCACCACTTTATCACTTTATTCTAAGTCATTTGTCATGTACTTCATATGTGTCATTTTAGGAGTCATTTGCAACTACATTTTGTTGAGGACAAATACACACATTATTATATTTCGACCAACTTGCACAGATTTTTTGGTCTTTGACAGTTAAGATTGAGTATAAGCCCGATAACTGAGTATATAAACCAGACAGCATACAGAATCACTGGTCAGTAATGACTAAGTTCTGGCAGTAGAGAATCCAATAAGTCCCATGAGAATCCAAATTTTTGCATGTTCTTGTTGCAGACCAAACATGGATGGACATTTGCACTGTTTAAATGCAGTGACATTTGTGCTAAAAAGGCCAAAAAAGAAGGAGAAAGTGCAAGGTTTGACTGACGGAATTAGAACTGAGAGAAGTTGACTTGAAACTAACTTTAGGCAGAGCTGTTTGTTTTTATTAGGATGTTTCTCTTGGATCCTCTACTGATGCGAGTGGAAAACATCAAAAACTATTTAAGAACAGCAAATCGATCTGAAGACTTAATATGAGTCTTAAACTATATGATTTTATCTGTCAAGACCAGCCGACCTAGAGTGCAAAAGGTCTGGTCATAGGAGTCGTTTCTCCGAAATCATAATCGGTCCAGCAGTCATGATGTCCTCACCAGTGGGGTGGCTTGCATCATTTTTGTAGTATGAAAGCTCACACAGACCCACACATTTTTCTTAAACACAAGCAAATTACCCATTGAGACCCTGACATGCCTTCACCTTCACCTCTTATCTGAAATACGCCGCTCACTGAAGTACAGACGGCAAGCCAGTTGTGATCCATTATGTATTGTAGGCCTCCCAGTGTTATTCAGTATTTTCTAATCATGTCTGACATGATCGGTTTCAGTCTAGCTACTCCAGCATCCACTCTTCTCCACAGAAATTTAATTCCGCTCTTGGCCGGTCAAGGTCGTCCAAAGATGAAATTTAAACATTTTATTCTCCTCGGTGAGAACACGTGGAAGAGGTGGAGGGGCATCTTCATCGCTCTCTCTTCTTTTCATCACTTTCTCTCCCTCTCTCTTATTATTCCTGGTTTCACTCTTGCCAGAAAAAATGAGCATTACTTTCTTTTCTTCTCTTAGAAGGGAGCAGTTTATTTCTTTTTTGTTTTGCTTCTTTGTCTTATTTTTCTCATTTTTCTTTTCCTCCCTCCCACTTTAGGGAATTCTCTGTTAAATGCTGTCTGTTGTGCATTCTTCACACTCCTGCATTTTTCTCTCATGTTTTTTGTGCCTGTTCCAGCCTTTATTTTCTGTCTTTTCATTGGCCATGACAGATTAGACAGCAGATACGCAGCAAAAGCTCCTTGCATTCAGTCCTGAATTGTGTTTGTACATTTTTTAGGGTGGTGTTCTGAAATTCCTGTGAAACATTTGTGGTAAATTGGATTGTTTCAAAACCACATTTTAAAAATTGTACTGTGTGAGCCTTTGTGATGTTGCTGTTTATCAGAACATGATGTACAGGGTTGGCCTACATCAATTGCGGATTTAAATAAGATTCCATCGGCCTTATCTGATAAGATGATGATGATGATGAGAAAACAGCACTACAAATGAAATGCCCTGCATGACTGCTGTCTTGAGTTATTCTGGTTTGTAGAACCTGGGTTGGGCTAAAGGGAAAATTGTATGAGGTCACTGAACTCCTAGTACCAGTAAAAATGATTAAGGTGTAAGCTGTCCCAAGAGATTGAGGAAGATATCAATCAAACACTGTCACACGCCCACAGAGAGCTGAGAGGAGGTAAAAAGGCAGAATCATGGGTCTTTGGAGATGAAAATCTTTCAGGGTTCCTATGAAGTCCTGTGCAAGACTTCCATGTTCAGTTTGACACCTCATGAACCTTCTGCAAGTTTGGAGACTGTCCAAGCACCAGAAAAATATATCGTACTCCCCATCTTTGGTCCTTGTTAAATGCTTGCACACACTGTTAAAGGTGGTCAGTCAGTTACAGAAACTCCTCTTCTTGCTGTCCGTATGTTGCTAATGTGTTTTCTATTTTGCATTTGGTTTGATGTCCATCAACTCCAAACAAAATCATCTAGTCTAATCTGCTAAATGTTGAATGTTTTCACCAGCTAAATGCCAAACTAATCTTTTTACCATATGCAGTGCTTTTATCAGAACCTGTTTCCTGAGTTTAACTGTCTGTGGCTGGAAATGAGGTAGGTCAGAGGAATGAAAAATAGTCAGGTATCAAATGCCATAACAGTTAAGTAAAAGAGACTAATTCTAAGGTTATAATTTCCATTGGGTTTGCCAGTTCAAGTGCAGCCATCCCAATTATCATAAACAATAGTGGGGTTTTTAGAGTCGCGGAAATCTTTATTTCTGTGCTGCCTCTGTGACTAAATAAACAAGAAATTTTCAAAATGCAGCCTTTCACTCACTGGGATAATGAAATAAATGTAATAGCAGAGCAGGTGGTAAGCAGTATAGTCTGCACACATACCCACATGACTAAAAATGATCACAAATCTTATTCGTAAGTGTTACATCACTGAATCTTAAGCATTTAGTCCCTGGTGTGTGAACTTCAATGCTGAATTAAACTCTTTGTCTGTTGTTCTTCCACACCCTATCCTATAAGTTAACCCAATTTCCTCAATCAGCAGCTTCCTCCAGGACATTCCAGTTTGAAGAGCGAGTGGGCCATTTTTCCTGTACTACTCTCCCCTCTGCTGCTCTGAGCTCCAAACCGCAGTATTTATGACTCCTTTTCCCATTTATAAACCTCCCCCTCTCTGACTTTCAGTGCGTAGTTGAGTATATTTACAGCAGAAAATCCTGTGTTTCTATAATGAGCAGAGGAAAACAAATCCATGGTGTTTTCCCTGGTTTATTGGTACGATCGCAGCCAGAAACAGGTCATTCCAACCTCAGCAGCGGTTTATTGAGTCTTTCATGCAGAATCAGAAATCCTTCATCATTATAAATCCTGGCTTTACTGTGTTTTTTCTCGTATTATTGAAAACTATATCTGATCAAAGTATATTGATGAGAAGTACCAGTCTTATTGTGGAATTGGCATTTTCTATAAATAGCATCCATTTCACAGTGGATTTGTACAGACTGGCAAACTGCAAGAGTTTGTTGGACCCAGCCTTCTTCTTTTCATTAACTATGGATTAGGCAAACCCTGTCTGTGTACTGTGCCGGGTTGTCCGCTTGTTCATTGACAATAGTGTGTGTGTATGTGTGCTTTGAAGGCATTTTCTCAACTTACAAAGTCTAGCTGGTGTATGATTTAATGAGGACGTGTGACAGAAATATCTTTTCCACAGAGAGGCAGAAAGCAGGAAGGAAAGAGTAAAAGGGGAAGAGAGAAAGATATCAAGGACAGTTGGAGAAATGTCTGTACAGTCAGCTGGGACGTCTTAGCGGTAAATCCACGACCGTCCCCAAGTGTCTTCAAAAATGTCTAAAAGCAGCAGCTTTGCCAGCTTTGTAATCTGCTGCCTAACTTGGGTCCATTTTAATTTCCATTCAAGGCACATTACTGAGCTGTGTGTGTGTGTTTTGATGCTGTAAAATCCATCTTTCTGCATGGGATTTGTGCATAAGTACTATCACCTCGGTGGTATCGTCGCCTCTTTTATTTGTCATTGTCATGGTAATCCCACTATCAAATGTCAACTCACACCACAAATACACACAGGCGCATACTCTTCTCTTCTCAAGACATAAGGGCTGGGACAGTAACTGTAAGTTATAAAAGAATATCAAGACATTCTACATGTTACAAATGGAAAGGTCAATCCATGAGCAGTAAGTATGGTCTCTAGGCTCACAAAGCACTTTTGTGTTACTGTTTGCTGACTTCATGACTTTTCTCTAATTACTACTGCTAAAATACATTTAGTTTGAGGATTTGCAATCGTCCTGTAATTGTCAATTGGACACTGCTCAGCAAAACGTGCGGAGCTGTTCTCTGCAACCTTCAGATGTAAACTGTAGAGTACATATGAGGTGCTTTCCTTTGAAAAAAACTTACAACCCATTTTTTATTCCTTCTTTTGATGATGATGATGTCATTTGTCTGTAAATAAAGTACTCTGCATGCAGTTGATTCCCTGTCACTGTGGAAAAGTAATGTCCTTTTTTATCAGTCAGTTTGTTTGCATGACTATGAAAAGTCACGCATTTGGTGAGACGTTTTGAACCCCAAAAAACACCTCATAGCAACAGCAACCCAAATTGATATTAAGCATTCTAGCACTTTAGTTGTTTCACTTTTGTAGTACCTGAACATTAAACAGCAACGACGTTAGCTTTTGAGCTGATTTGCTAATGCAGTAACTAGCAAGACTTTAGCTTTCTACATAAAGGGACTTTCTGTGTCATCAGTTTTCTTTTCTTCCTTTACTTTTCTCAGAATCGGTTTCTGGTTCTTAAGTGTTTGACTGAAAGCTTCAACTTGCAGAATGTTTTTCGTTTTTGAACAGTTATAGGCGAGCTGATGTGCTTGAGATGCAGTTGTGAAGAGAGAGCTGGAGACTCCATAGATCCAGGCATATCAGAGGATCAATAGTATGGATTACATCTAAGTCATTTCAAGGTAGGAAGAGATTATTTTCATTGGAGAACTTCCAACTATGATATTTTCATACACAGAGATGAGTTTTTAGGGGTTAAATCAATGACCAAAGAGTGACTTTAATGAACTTTAAAGTCAGTTGTCAGACTCCTTTCCTGCATTGTCCAGTGATTCAGCTAAAACAGACAAATATTTGTGACTACAGATCGCCTCATACAGTTCAAAGCTGTATGATACTGTTGTTGTGACAAATAACTTGCAAGTGATTCCACAAAGCAAGCAGGCAGAAAGCTGCCGAAGACTGAGATGGCAGTTTAGTTTCACTTTCACTGCAAACAGGAGATAAAGTGTGATGTGTGCAATTCAAAGGGAAGTGGACTGAATGTATGCACAGCAAACAGTGATGAAGTGATGATGTTTACTTGTGCAGTACATTCTCAAAAACTCTGAACATTCCGTTTCTCCACTGTCAAAGGTACGATAAAAATTTCATGAGCGTAATACAGACAAACAAAAGTGAGATGACACAATTTTTAAGAGGTAAGCTTGAAGTCCCTGCTGGCATCTGACAGGTGAAGCTTTTCTGTAGAATATACGGAAAAATATAACCTTACCTTGAGCAATGTAACAAGCTTAACAAACAACCCACTGTTACAGACATTAATACAGCACACAGAGCATGTGAAATCCCTTTACATTATATTATGCTCAAACATCCGCAGATGGAAGCACACCAGAGAATAAGAGGACTTCTCAAACACTTTGATACTAAGATTCATTGAAAAGATAAAAAGAAAAGCCGGATAAACATGTAGCTCGTTATTTATTATTGAACAGTATTTGGCAATGAACTTTACATTGCAGATTGAAATGTCTCAATGCCACAACAAGCCATACAGTGTGGTTCATTGATTTAAAACTGCCACATACTGCCAATACACATTTCTAAACAGTGTTGTTGACAGCTGTATTTGTACTTAGAATGAACCTATTGAACTGCAGACAGAGGCTTTTGCCGCAGCTTCCAGTGGTTCATTGAGACACACTCCAGAATTTGCATGTGGAATGAGGCTGCAGTTAACCAGTATTAGTATTCAGGGTTCTCTTCCCTCCTGCCGGCACGCAGCATGTATGAGGAACTTGACCTGCTGTTCGACATATTCCTCACTTTATGCTTCAAATCCCGCAGTGATTAGGCAGAACACTTCACATACGTGCTGAAACGCAGACAAAATTGGCAAGGGGAAGTAATTAGACTGTGTTGCACATCCTGCACGTGGACTGGAGGAATCGCTTGGCGGATAAGTTGCCAGGAGAAGCTCTCCTCTGTCTGGGTTGAAATCTGTGGACTGTGTGTGTGTGTGTGTGTGTGTGTGTGTGTGTGTGTGTGTGTGTAAAAACAGGGCTTTCAAAATGTGTTTGAACAAGGTGATTAACCAATGGAAGCTGCAGGAGAGAGGACTTCTGGGAAGCAAATAGAAGAAACTATACCTCGTACAGTTGGAGAAACATTTCTTTTGGAACTGTTGCATAAACGTACATTGCCTTGGCTGATTCATCAACTGTCACACTTTAAATGTATTACATCACTTCACAGCCTTTTCAATCTATTTTGCATAATATAATTAGATTTCGCAGTCCTTTTCATAATCAGCATACTTGCTGTGTTTCATAGTTGAATATATTGCCAAGTCAGGCCTCTGTGTGTGCAGTCTTGCCATCCAGTACATCTAGTCTGGCAGTGTGCTTAAACTCCAATCTTTCATCTTATTTCAACACAGTTGAAAAATAAAGTTAGTTAGCGGCACCCTTTAAGTGTCAGACTAACACCTTGCAGTTTATCATTTTGGATACTGTTTTTGTAGTTGGCATCAGAGGTATTGCCAGTATTGGACCTCATTTAGGTCAGGTGAAAGCTTTGACCAAGTGTTTGCCACTTTCACTGAATCTAAAAATGATGTAAGCATATTGATCAAAGACATTGATTCTTACGTTTTCTGAAGCACAGCCCGGTATTTCAGCCAATTTCTGTGCCCACATTCTTTATTTTTATGTGTCCTCCATTTCAAAAAGGATTCCACAAATAGTGAGAGTAAACAGAAGACAACATGAAGAGTGCGGTTAGCTTCAAGGATGATGGGTTTCTGAAGGTTGCTCTTGTGTTTCTCACACTTGACAAACAGATACACATGGGTACAGAAAAGTAAAGCTGTGGTGGCCAAGAAAAAATGTAATTATCATGTTTTCATAGAAACATAATTGATGGAGGTCTGCTGTGCTGCATGAGTTCACAGCAAAAAGATGGCCCTATCTGGATTTGTGGTCATTAAACTGGAACATCAGCTTGATGTTTACGGAATTCCTAATGATCATTCTGTGTATTTCTTTTTTACATTTCATGTTGACGTGTAAGCTGAAACACCATTTAATGACTGCTTTCCTTTTAAAGTATTTCAGACTGCTATTTGACTTAATGAGTATTTTTATTAGCCATGCTGCAGCTGTTGATCTAAATTTGTATTATCTCCTGAATATTTATAGTTTTAATATAATTACAGCTATCATCAGGTCTAATTTTCAGTTTATTCAACACTAAAATTAGGTGTTAAGTAAAAGATACCGGACTGAATTTCTAGATCACTTTTATCCACAGCACAATTTGTCATTTAAACACAATGTTGCACTATAATTGGACTAATTTTAGCACAAATTAAAATGGTGAAAATGGTGTCAGCTGCAAAGCATTAACACTGATATTGAGAACATAAATGACATAAATTTTAATACCAGTTACATCCTTTTAAAAACGCACTGCATCATAACGGAATTAAAAACTAATTTGCTATCTAAAAAATGTTATCACTATGGTTTAATTTTTTATTTTTTTTTCAATTTTGGAGAGACATACAGGACATATTGGGAAACAGAGCAGCGAAATGACTGAATGAAAAGGGTCTCCCCGGTTGGAAATCAAACTGCGC
The DNA here is from genome assembly GCF_022539595.1 of Amphiprion ocellaris. Classification (NCBI taxonomy): domain Eukaryota; kingdom Metazoa; phylum Chordata; class Actinopteri; family Pomacentridae; genus Amphiprion; species Amphiprion ocellaris. The sequence goes on from NC_072775.1 coordinate 5,424,100, forward strand.
TTATGGCATTTACACCTATGTGGTATGTGCGCTACTGCTTGGCTATCATGGACACCCATTGCCTTACAGTTCTCACCATTTATCTATCATATTCTGCTTCTCTTGCCACCTCCTTCTGCAATAGTGAACTCAGATTCCTCCCATACATTCATATTTTTTTATTAATAACTAAAAATGTGCAAGCTTTTCTTTGCATTAGTCTTTTGGCATGGCGTTCCTGCATTCCTCCTGTCCTCCACAACTCTGCTGCTGCTCAGTTCTTTTAATTTTCCCCATATTAGCAGACTCCTGACAGCACCTGAATAGATTGAAAAGTTATGTTGAACTGTCAAAACTTCCTCCTGGAGCCCCGCTAATTAAACTCAGAAAGAAAGCGTTTTTTTTTTTCTTTTTTCTGTCCCAGGTTTTAAGTAAGCGTGGGACCGCAGAGTGGCTCTTTAAGTATTTTAATTACCGCTCATATGGCAAAGGCTTCACGCCCCAGCAGCCTTTTTGTTGCTCAAGATTGAGATGGTCACGGATGAAAAATTGCTGAAGTTATAGAACACAGTATAATGGATGAGTCACACGGAAATATGATGAGATAGTAGATTATGATGATGTGTGTGTGTTTGCGGCTGTGTGTGTGTGTGTGTGCTCCTCTTTCTGTATGTATGTATCAGTGGTACATTAAGCTGGTTCTGGCGGTCCTCAGAGTGAATGAAGAGTGATGACAAAGCTGCTCAGGAGGTTCGGGTGTGCATATGTGTGGCTGCTTCAAGCCTCCGAACACTTTTCCGAGTCTTGCTCTTCACTCACAGGTCTCTCCTCCTACATTGTTCAAAGCTGCAGCCAGAAGAAGTCTTTATTTAAGCTTGCCCTGAGTCTAATTGTTCGGTTCCTTTTTGCCACTGATGCAAGTCGATAGTTTCCTGTTTCCACAAAATGAGGGACAAAATCTCTCTCTGCCTCCTGCATTATTAAATAAAGTGGAAGAATTAGTTTTCTGCCCTGGGGACTGTGTGATTTTGTGTGTGTGTGTGTGTGTGTGTGTGTGTGTGTGTGTGTGTGTGTGTGTGTGTGTGTGTGTGTGTGTGTGTGTGTGTGTGTGTGTGTGTGTGTGTGTGTGTGTGTGTGTGTGTGTGTGTGTGTGTGTGTGTGTGTGTGTGTGTGTGTGTGTGTGTGTGTGTGTGTCTGGCAGGAAGTAAAATCTCAGGCAGCTCATGTGTCTGCATGGCTGTGACAGTTGGGAGATTTCACATGTTTCCCTGCACACATATGCACTCGAACATACCGCCGGTTTTATCCCCCTCCCATTGAAGGATAAGCTTCAGATGAGGGTGTCAGGTGTGTACTTATATACCAGATGGAGCTGAGAAGGTAACCCCTCATATTAAACACATGCACACATTCGGCTAATGTATGTAAATGTATTCATAATGTAAACCCAAATCTCGCTGCAATTTTGTTTGTGGAGAAATAACATCTGTCCAACAGCGAGGAATCTAAACACGCAGAACTCGTCCTCGCTTTGTATAATCAACAGATAATACATGTTGGCATTTTCACTATCATCCATCAAAGAAAGTGTGTGATCATACAGCATAAACAATGGAGCTGAACATCGTCATCCTGTGACAGTTAAATCAGGTCAAATCTGTGGGTTTTAGTGCCACTGTGGCTGCCCAGAAGCTACTGAGTGAAAACAGGAAGAGGGTAACACGGCCAAGCGTGTGACAATGAGAGGGTTTTATAAGCAAAACAGTTTTTCAGGCTTTATGATCAGCACATTCTTGCTCCTCGTAAAGTGTCAATCTGAGAGTTACTCATAAAGGAGGGGGATGATTGGGGGAAATTAATGACATTTTTTTCATTATTCAGAAGCAGATGTAAGTCAGAGGTTCACAGATGGATACGTTTTCTTCTCATGCTCCTTTTATGACTGACAAATACTTTTACTTTACTTTTTATTTCATTTTGAAAGTTCTCTGAGTTTTTGACCTAAGCTGAATGTGTGGCAGATATTTCACAATAAGGGACATAAATTTCGACAAGTTACCAAGAACCAAATGAGGGACGAATGAGGAACTAACTGGAAATTTAACTATTAGTTAAGAAGTAACTTCCAATTAAATTAACAGAGCAGCTAATGATTATTAGCTAATAATGAATCTGGAATGACTTGACATTTTATTAACTATTTCAATTAAAAAATCTATCTAATGGGGACTAAATAGTAGATTAAGGTGAGTCACTAGAGAACAGACTGGGAGATATTAAGTCGTGGAATCATTAGGTGATGATGAGTTCATGAATATCTGTGAATCCATTATACTGACCCTTTTCATCACAAATGCTTGCTGATTAACTCCCAACCAGCCAGTGAACAGCACAAAACTAGTCAAGACTCATCCGCTGATTATTACTTTAGTTACATTAGTTACTGTTGTTGCGCACAACTGGGAGTGATCCTATAATACTATTGAACCCCTCATTGTTTCCTTATAACCTTACGATGAATTACCCTTTTTGTGTCCCCTCAAGAGTTATATGATGCCCCCAATTCAATATACGGCACCCATTTACTTAAAGGTAATAAAGGAGGGTCAGTGTGATCAGTTCACAGATATCTGTGAACTTATGGTTTATTGACACGTTACATCTCCCTCCCTGCTCTCTAGTGTTTCATCATTACTATATAATCTTCCAGTAGGAGAACGATTCATTAACAATTCATCCATGATCAGTTCTTTCTTCACTTATTTCCTCATTAACTGATTGTCAACTGCTACTGGTTAATTAGCAGTCAGTCCCTTATTCATTCCTCATTTGTTCCTTCAAATAAACTGTATCTCTTGTTGTAAAGTTTTACTTCACTGAAAAATGGAGTTGTGACACGTAATCTACGCTTCTAAATTGATTCCTCTCGGAGACTGTGGTTATCTTTTACTACTTACAGAAGCCACCTAGTATTAATGTTATTGCTTCTACTAACTTCCATTTCTAACTGGAGTGAAATGCAAAACACATGAGTCATGTCCTCCTTTAGCCCAATGAAAAAGTAACATTATATGCAGTATATCCAATGTGTTTTATCCACTATGGATACTGGTTGGTAATAGTCACACAACAGGGTGAAAAAAACAGTTCTTGTTTTCTAATGACTAAAATGAGTTTCGAAGTATCCTGGGCGCTTCTTTGCATTTTGCAATCTCCGTCTAAACTGCTATTTTCCAGGAGACGATCCAGACTTTCACAAAGCAGAAAAACAGATTTAAGAGCTTATTTTTGCTCCTTAAAAGACCTAACAGCAAACTCACTATGCACCAAAGGTCAGAAATCATAAAATACGGATGATTTTCACGGAGTCATGGCTGAACAAACTCACTCCGGACTCACTTTTAACTCTGGACGGATTCCATCTGGTCAGAGCGGACCGGAACGCGAGGGAGAGTGGTAAGAGAAAGGGTGGGGGCCTCGCGATGTATGTGAATGAGAGATGGTGTAATGCTGGGCACATTAGCGTTAAAGAGCAGCTCTGCACTAAGGATGTAGAATTACTGGCGGTCAGTCTGCGTCCGTTCTATCTGCCCCGGGAGTATTCACATGTAATAGCCATTACTGTGTACATCCCTCCCTCGGCTGATGCGGCTGCAGCCTGTGAACTCATCCACAGTGTAGTGTCCCAGCTGCAAACATCTCACCCTCAGTCTCTTATTATCATCTCAGGAGACTTTAATCATGCATCGCTCTCTGCCACTCTCCCCACGTTCACCCAGTACGTGACCTGCCATACCAGAGACAATAAAACCCTGGACCTGCTGTATGCAAACATCAAGGATGCATACAGCTCCTCACCCCTCCCCCCACTGGGCCACTCAGATCACAACCTGGTGAGACTGCAGCCCATTTACATACCTATGGTGAAGAAACAACCCCCCACCACCAGGTATGTGAAGAAGTGGTCTGACGAGGCCACTGAGGCGCTGCAGGACTGCTTTGAGACCACAGACTGGGATGTGCTGTGTGGTCCACACGGGGAGGACATTGATGCACTGACAGACACTGTTACGGACTATATCAACTTCTGTGCAGAGAACATCGTACCGACCAGGAAAGTACGGTGTTTCTCTAACAGCAAACCCTGGGTGTCCCTGGAACTGAAGGCCCTGCTGAAGGAGAAGAGGAGGGTCTTTGGATCTGGGGACAAAGAGGAGCTGAGGAGGGTGCAGAAGGAGATAAAGAAGAAGATCAAGGCGGACAAGGCCAGCTACAGGACCAAGATGGAATCTCACCTGCAGGACAATAACACAAGGGAGGTCTGGAGAGACCTGAGATCCATCTCTGGTTACAGCAGAGGCCATGAGAGGGGAGCTGCAGCAGGAGGCCAGGAGTGGGCCAATGAGCTGAATCTGTTCTTTAACAGATTCGACTCTGCTCCCACTCCTCCCCCCTCTCATCAAAGCACCGACCAGCCAGCTCCTTCTTCACACCTCAGCTCTCTACCACCACCACCACCAACAGCACCCCTCCTCCCATCCCCGTCTTCTACCACCTCCGGACTCCGCATACAGCCCCATCACCCCTCCTCGTCTCACCCCCCACCACCACCATCACCCCTCCTCCTGCCACCCTCCCCCTGCCTCTCCATAACAGCTGATCAGGTGAGAAGTGAACTTAAAAAGATCAAGACCAGGAAAGCTGCAGGTCCTGATGGAATCAGCTCCAGACTCCTTAGAGACTGTGCAGACCAGCTCTGTCAGGTGCTGCTGCACATCTTTAACCTGAGCCTGAGTCTGGAGAGGGTTCCTCTGTTATGGAAGACTTCCTGCCTGGTTCCTGTCTCTAAGACCAGGAACCCCAGGGAGCCTAACCACTTCAGACCTGTGGCCCTCACTTCTCACCTGATGAAGACCATGGAGAGGATCGTCCTCAAGAACCTCCGTCCCCAGGTGAGCCAGTATCTGGATCCACTGCAGTTCGCCTACCAACCGAACATTGGAGTGGATGATGCAGTGGTCTACCTGCTGCACAGATCACTGACTCACCTGGAGAAACCCAGCAGCACTGTGAGGGTCATGTTCTTTGACTTCTCCAGTGCTTTCAACACCATCCAGCCTTCTCTGCTTAGGGTGAAGCTTGAAGGAGCGGGAGTAGACTGTCACCTGGCTGCTTGGACCATCGACTACCTCACCAATAGACCACAGTACGTGAGGCTTCAGGACTGTGTGTCTGATGTGGTAGTCAGCAGCATGGGGGCCCCACAGGGGACAGTGCTCTCCCCCTTTCTCTTCGCCCTGTACACATCGGACTTCCATTATAACTCTGGGAGCTGTCACCTCCAGAAGTTCTCCGATGATACAGCCATTGTTGGGTGCGTATCTGAAGGGGACGAGCGGGAGTACAGGATGGTCATCTCTGACTTTGTGGACTGGTGTGAGCGAAACCATCTGCAGCTCAACGCCAGTAAGACGAAGGAGATGATCGTGGACTTCCGCAGGAGGAGGACACCCCGGACTGCACCGGTGAACATCCAGGGTTTGGACATTGACATGGTGGACACATACAAATACCTGGGTGTTCACCTCAACAACAAACTGGACTGGACACACAATACAGAGGTCCTGTACAAGAAGGGCCAAAGTCGTCTCCACCTGCTGAGGAGACCGAGGTCCTTTGGAGTGTGCAGGACTCTGCTCAGGACATTTTATGACTCTGTGGTAGCGTCTGCTATTTTCTATGCAGTGGTCTGCTGGGGAGCAGGGAGCACTGAAAGGGACAGAAAGAGACTAAACAGACTGGTCAGGAGGGCTGGTTCTGTCCTGGACTGTTCCCTGGACTCCATAGAGGAGGTGGGTGAGAGGAGGATGTTGTCAAAGCTCACATCCATCATGGACAATCCCTCTCACCCACTGCATGACACTGTGGGGTCTTTAAGCAGCTCCTTCAGCAGCAGACTGAGACATCCACCCTGCAAGAAAGAGCGCTATCGCAGGTCCTTCATCCCATCTGCTATAAGACTTTACAACATCAGCATCACTGGCTGATGTTAACATAAACTGGACTATATCATTACCACCCCAAACCATAAAATTTGCACAGACATTCTTGCACTGCACATCTTTGCACTTTTAAACTTTATTTTTATTTTTATTTTTTCTGTTAAAAATTTTGCCACCCTTGTATATATTGTAAATAAAACTGCTGTAACAATGTAAATTTCCCCTGGAGTGGGGAGAAATAAAGAACTTTATCTTTATCTTTATCTTTATTTTTAACCCTTAGAGCCCTACAGACACACTTTCCAAATTCACATCCTTTTCCCAGTTGAGCTGTTTATTGCAGCGAGGTGTTGCACGCTATGACCTGCAAACCATCTATACATTCATTACTCTGGTTTGAATTACTCATGAACTCATCATTGCATTGGTATGCTAATATCTAGATATATGAATATATATGCAATTCAATCAAACAATAGCTTGCTTTGCCAGTTCTGCAAGTACGCTGCTGTATGTGAATGTTTAAATGCATACAACAATGACAGTTATTTCACATATCTTTAATACAGTCTCCCACCATCGTAGTTCTGATATTACTATATTGCAAACAGCATTCCCTACATGATCATGAGATTTTATCTCTCCTGTCAGTGAAATTTCGGTAAAAATATACCATTTCATAACAAGATTTTTTCTTTGGCAGAAATAAAACTTTTATCAAATGATCTAAGATCTGGACAGCTTCCACAGTTCTGATAAAGCATGCATGCCTTGCCCTTTTAATGACTAAGATTGGTGCTGATACGTAAAGGGAGTGAAATTACCCTACATATAGCCAAGGGCTCGCCAGGTTAATAATGTACATATACTCTGATGTATTTTTACTTATACTGAAATGATTACATGCTGCGTCAGCTGTCCCAGGTCTGGCATTGTGTGGTTCAAAGCAAATTAGCAAGTAATTACAATCAGTCTATGATTATTCTGTGGCATGTAAGTTGAATTTTCTCAGTAGTAGAGAATGAAAACACAGAGTTCTTTTACTGTTTGAGCAAGCAGCCAGTGTTGCTATAGTACTTTTTTTTTTTATAGCTGTCAGAATCACAGTTACTAAATCCTGTCAGTGCTGGAATATGTTGATGAAACATCATGGTATTTATTGCTTTATAAACATACTTGAATTGCCTGAAAATTCAAAAACGTGGCTGTTGTGACAGTTCCTTCTGTTTGCTGTTAAGTCATGACAAATCATTCAGCACCATATGAGTGGCACAGCTTGCCACTTTTCATAAGTTGTCAAGTGGCAAAAACTGTGAGGTTTGTGGACGAGCTGGAGAGGGAAATTATCTGCAAGGTATAAAGCGATGCAGGCGAAAGATAATGGTAAGGAAACGAGATAGCTGTGCTGAAACCGGCACAAAAAATCATTTCTCTCCACTCTCACTTATCAGCGCACTGCGGAGGGTAGCTAATTCAGCTGGCATGTAGAAGCAAAAGCATCTTGATTATCATATCTTTGCAAATTCAAGGTCCTGCGCCGAGGCTTCGTTTTCTAGGTAACGTGTATACATAATTCTGTTAGTTCATCTTTAGCACACATAGGAATGCAAGAAAAAAAAAACTCCCAAAGCTCCGCAGTGAGCGTGATGATAAAATCTGTTTGACTAGTTACATTTTATCATTGCTTCTTTGTTCCTGCAGCTGCGCCAGCGTTGCCATTGAGATGCTGCACTCCCTTACAGTAACTCTCAGCCATATTTCTATTTCATCAAAGCAAACGCATCCCTAACTGAGCCCTGAATTCCATTGCACGGGGTTACATGTGTGTGATTAGGATGTAGGCCACTTAGTTTTTCACGGGCCTTTCAATTAAAACACTAAATAAAACCACCACCACTAATCCTCGCCACGTTGCCACATTGAAAAGAAAAAGACTTAGTCATGCACACACACACACAAACACACACACACACACACACAATGGTAAATTAACTTTCACTTCCAAACGTAAATTGAGGCAGCAATTAATTTGTTGATGAAAAACCATTCATTTTTAATTATTTCTTGTTAGGTAGGATGTATCAACCTCCTCTCGCTAAATTGCAGTTCAGCATCTGGATTTTGCAGGAAATCAGCTTAAACTGGATTGATTTTGAATTAAGCACAGAAGCTACCAAACACCACACACACACTGATGACACACACACACACAACAATCCCTTTAGTGCAAGCAATGTCACGCTACTAAATTGCCCCCTACAGGCCAAAAGGACCATAACATCTTGTGGGAAAGACAAGTGTGACTCCCTGCAGTCGGAGTGAATGTACTGTAACAAAGCTGTTTCAATGGAATTATGAATATTAAATATTGTAGCAGCCTGAAACCTCCCTGTACTCTCCCTCCCTCCCTTTTATTTGTTAACTGAGCTGTATCATTCCTGCTAGTTTATTCTCATGTCTAATTATCTCTGAAGAATGCAATAAGAGTGGAAGACTCTCCGTTCTATTCTTTTGTTTAATTACGTTAAGACGAGGAGGGGGGGCCACTCGTCTAATGAAGAGGCCTTTTTACTTCCCAAGGCTTTCCAGTTCATATGCAGCACACTGTCTGAAAAAAACAGGGTGATTCTTTTGTTCTTTGTTTTTCTTTTCTGAATCCATTGTTGTGTAATAAATAATGTCAGCATCCTGCAGGAACCTAAAGTATCGGAAATTATGCCGGTGGGCTTTAAGGACATGAGAAAATCCAGAACTAACTGGTTCTGGTCTGCCTTCACAAGAGTGTAGTGGAAGTGGAAAAGCACTCAAAGTAAATTTACACACCTTTTTACTTGTGAAATAGAGCGATTTCATCATTTTGGACTGGCATAAATGTTTCTGACAGTAATTCACACTACAGCATATGCTAGTTAGATCAAGCTGGGGGGGAAAATACTTTTTTCTATTTTGTTGCAGAAGCTTGGCCTTTTTTTGACATAGACATCAGAGAAGTGAAAAGAAGCAATGGGAGAGAGACAAGGGATGACAGATTAAAGGTCCCATTAAACCCCAAATCCACCAGGATATCCTGATAATTAGGCACTTTAGTGGGGAAAACGTAGACTCTTTTGAAAATTTGATTTGTTGGGTTTCGGAATACACTGTGAACAATGACTTTCAACTTCACATACAGTTAAGTCCAAAGTTATTCATAGCCATGCCATATTTTGATATTGAGAATTTATACTTGATCAGTAAGTTTCTTGTGACTGGAAATGAAATGAACAATTGACAAAGCACAGTGAGACGGTGCATTAGAGATGCCATTGCTTAATTTCATGATTTATATATTGGTTACATTATCATTATGTAATTATGCAAAAATGCTGCATTCAAAATGATTCATACAATATAAAAATTGTCACAGATTTTCAGGAAAATGCAGCTTCTGTTTGATTCAAAGTGATCTTTGTAATTTGTACCATGTTCTAAAGTGTTCCAACTCACCATAAACTGACAACTCCTGATGCAGCAGTAGGCAATGACTTGTGCAAATCATGACTAAAACCAATGAGTTTAGTGAGCTTGTTGTTAGGCTACATCACTGACTGAGAGTTGTGCATTGTGGCTGTTCACAAATCAGAAAAGACTATAACCCCATATCCAAGTCTTTTCAAGTGCAAAGCATAATCAAATAATACAAGGAGTTTCACACAGAAAAATCTCAAAAGGCGAGGTTGGACGTCACAAGTAATGCAAGAGGCTAAGAGGAATCCAAGGATAAACACCAAAACCATCCTGAAAAATTTAAGCAGTACCAGTATCTCAAGACAGAAACTCCAGAGACACTGAACAAAGCTTGTCTCCATAGATGCCAACCAAAAAGAAATACTTTACTTCTCTAAGACAGGTTCACAAAACCTCACCTGGCTTTTGTAAAATCATACCCAGACAACGAGAAAAGCTTCTGGTCATCAGCTCTGGGATCAGATAAGATGAAAAAGGAGTTGTTTAGAAAGGAGAAACATTCAACCTAAGGAACACCATCCCTAAAGCCAAGTATGGCGGTGGTGGGAATGTAAAGCTTTGGGGATGTTTTCCAACCAATGGTCCAGGCAACCCAAAATAAACAACATCAGGAGAAAAGAGGATTGCATTAAGATTCAGGAGGAAAATATCAGGCAGTGTGCAGAGAAACTGGCGCTTGGGCTGCATTTGACTTTCCAACAAGACAATAATCTGAAATATACAGACGCAGTGGTCAAGAAATTGTCAAAAGAAAATATCAACAGACTTAAGTTTCATCAAGAGTCTGTGGAGAGAACTGAAGACCAGAGTGACGTCAAAGAAGCCTTGAGATGATCACAAAAGTCCCAGTGGAGACATGCAAAGAGCTTGTTAGCAACTACAAGACATGTTATTTCTGTGGTGGCACATAAAGGCTTTGACATTAATTAATGGGAAATGGTATGAATAATTTTAGACTTGACAGTTAAAGTAAAAATATAGAAAAACAGAAATAGTTCAAATTCAGTAGTACCATCTCTAAAACAATGTCCAACCATCCTCTGTCATTTGTTTGTGTAATTTCCAGCTAGAATAAACCTTTTGGTGAAGTATATATATATATATATATATATATATATATATATATATATATATATATATATATATATATATTATATATATATATATATATATATATATATATATATATATATATATATATACACACACAATAGGTTGTTATCTCCGGTTGCTAATCAAAGCACAGAGTACAAAGTACAGCCGTGTGCACTGAGGGAAACTTTTGTGGCTGGAGGTGGTGCTTCCCAGTAGAATTAGTCAGAATTCATTATCATACATTATCATTGGGTGATATGGAGAGTAGTACACTATTGTGACCAATCAAATGACTCCCTTTTTAAAGCACTGCCCTCCCCACCAATGTGACTTACAATGAGTTTTCAGAGGGTGTTAAGCTGACACAAATTTTAGTGCTGCTGATTGGTGGTGACTCTCCCAGTCGCTGCAGAGCACATTGAGTCACCAAATACACACAAGTGAGGAAAGACTCAAGGAACTGATGTATGCAATAGAACATTTCCTTAGGCCTGCAAACATTTAATGGTATCCAAGAGTACCCAACAGTTTCAGTATATGAATGAGACACAGCCACCTTTTACATGAAAATGAATTAGATCTCCATAATAACATATTGAATATGCAATGCAATGCTTTCGATTCCATTTTCCATCCTTCTCCTCTTCTCTTGCACTAAACCTCCTGACAGTGATCTTTCAGAGATTGTCACAGGATGTCACAGAATGTCCAACCACCCATTTCCTCCAGACATTCTTGTAATTTTTATTCCTTTCTTTTTGCACATTTGCTGAAATGTGCCATTGACTCGTCAATACAAACAGACAGGCACAATACAGTCAATAAACATGACACAATAAGAATCAGTGCCATCCCATCATGTGTCCATTAACACTGCTCCACCCCTTTCTACCCACTTTATGAACATAACTCCTGCTCCCTGCATTGACTCTAAATTTTGCCACTAACCATAAAGTGCTCATGCAAAAAAAAAGTTGCATGTTAACAGTTTTTAAATATTTGTCTAGTCAGCTGAAGCAGTAGGGCTCCCTGCTGGCCTGGTGCCTCAAACAGCCAGTATAAGATGCTTTGCTTCTTACCGACACCCACTACTTTTAGTTTGTGACTGTGTTCTACCTTCAACCCCACTTATACTCTTACTTCATGCATATTACAGAGTTTGAGTATCTTGCGTTATTGAGATGAAATGCAGAATTCTTATGAAATCAAATCCAGAGGACATTGTTGGGAGAGTAAAGAGGAAGAATACATTTTATTGCAAGTCTAAATGATATCATGAGGAATTTGTATAAAAATGAATGGGATTTCTTTCTTACTCCTTATTTTATGCTCCCAGACGGTGAAATCTATCCATGGATTTCTTCAAATGTGCCACATTATCCGATGTGCCGAGTACTGTAGAGAACATTTTCAAGCAGAATAACAAACTTTTGAGAGGAACAGTGGCGTTGTGGTTCTGTGGCCATCCTCTGACAGCAAGCTTCTGTTTTAAAAGCCAGTGTGAATCCATTTCAAGAGGAAAGACAACCATCTGTTAGACACAAATCACTGACACTGCGCTTTGCCCTGTCTGGTATGCTTGATGTCTGTCTGAAGAAAGCAATGTCCCCGTTATATTGAGCATAATGCGGTAATGATCTCAGGAAATTGTCGCAATTCACCACTTTATAAATGTGCAGTAGACACACTGAGAATAGATCTTCACCACATGCTGTCGCAAAAAGGCTTCTTGAAAACAGGACCTGATGCAAGGTTTGCTTCAGCGAGGAATACAAACACACAGGTACGAAACGCACACTCAAGCATAGTTGTTATTTCACTGAAAATTGGCTTTGAACATCACAGAAACTGAATGTTCAGCTCAAAGTTCACCCATGGCAGATACCATTTATTTTCACATTCAAAATTCTCTCCAACAACTGAAGGGCATTTTATATGAGATGGGTAATATATCTAGAATGTGCTCTTAGTAAATAAAGATATAGGGAAGCTGTTGGTAACTGTAATCTTTTCTGCATTGGATATTGACATTGTCAATTTGACAGAAGTGCAGCAACATCTTGAGGCTGTTGGGCTTCATAATCCAAAATGCTCAAAAATTGCACAAACTCGTAAATGCTGATACATTGCATGTAGAAATGCACCGTAGTTCAGGTGTAGAAATAAAATGTAATTGGATGTTTTTGTATGGTTTTCCTAGTGATAAATAACATGACCTAGTTTATGCGGCACCTTGTGTATGTCAGACCATGTGACTTATGACAATCTAAAATGTCTTCTGCCCTCGCCAAGGTGTCTATCAGCATGCTTTCAATCTCTTTTAGATAAGAGTTCCTGTACTGAATCCCAACAAGCCGTCTGGCCTTGGACAGAATATCTAACTCTGAGTGCCACGATGGCGGCTGAGATGTGTGTTTATGCGTCTGCTGTTATATGCGTGTTTGGGGTTGAGAGGAGAGGAAGTGTGAGTTGTGTTTTGATTAAGATTGAAGTTTGTCATTGACTCAAACTTGTGCGTTGGTACTTCCACTTCCATCCTGTGGCAGTGATCGGAATAATCAAAAGAAAGAGAGAGACGAAGCCTCTGCTCGCAGCTGTCTGAACAGAGAGCTGGATTTTGCCAGAACCAAACTCATACAAAAGAATGTTGTTTTCCCACAGGAGATGGAGGAGATAATTTGATGTAACAAGCCAAAGACAGTAATAAGAAAGTAGATTTTTCTCTAAATCAAGCTGTGGAGTATCACTTTTTTTCTTAATACCAACCTTCAATATGAGGAACAACGATGACAAATAGGTCTGTGGTTTTACTGTGATTAAAGAAACACCTGTATTGACAAACTCTAATTCCTCCTGTCAGCTTTATTGTGTGTGCTGTTGTAAGAAAATGCACATTCATCAAAGGCTTTTACACATTGATTTTTGTATTTTTCTGAAACTTCTTTAATCTAAGCTGCAAAAGTTTTATTATATCTTTTAATGAAGCCAAACATGGAGCTGTTTCTGTTAAGCTCTTTCCAGACATAAGATACACCTCATTGCTGATTTTATCAATCTGTTCTAAGTTAAGGTGCAAGAAAGATATTTTGGTAGATGTGAGATTGGACAGTACATGATGTGGCATAATAGACTAGAACAGTGCATAGACTAGAGAGCACAGTACTCTGCCAAGGCTGCTCAGTCATATCATTTCCAACGGCTGAAATCTTGAAAAAAAAAAAAAAAATCATGGATCCAGACTATAAGCTGCATCACTGCCAAAATCTAATCACTTGGTCCTTATGTCATTTCTGACCTTCCCTGAAAAGTTCATCCAAATCTGTTGATCCATTTTTGAATAATGTTGCTAACAGACAGACAAACCAGCGGCGATCGTCACATAACTCTGCCACCGTAGTGATAATGCTCTAATGAACCCATAGCTTATAAACCGTGATGCTGTGTGTAACAGCTCACCTGCCTGATGTGAAGAAATGGACACAATGTGACTTTCCATTTGATCCTTTGTCAAAACCTTGACCACCTCTATTGTTGAGTTGTCTTTATAATCTGACCTGTTCTGTCTTCATCACAATAACTTGTTTTTCTATGACAGTTTCTGTTTGTAGTAGGTGTGATATTGGGGGGCAAAGTGAATGAGAAAGGTGTTTTGTGATTTTGGCATTTAAACTGAGTCTTTGGTGCTCTCTGGGGTGTTTTGGGACCAACACTGATACTCAGATGTGAAAAGCTTCTTCCACAAGTTGCATTTCATTTATGTGATGAATGTGATACAGAAATATTACTAGGTTACAGGAGTACATGTCTGAAGGGGTCTTTAGATGGCCTCATGATCTGGATGGAAAAAGATATGTTTTCGTGCAGGACTCAAGTCCTTCCTCAGGGGTTCAAACCTTGTTTTCTTGACCGATTTTTGTTTGTTTCTTCTTTCTAGCAATGATTTGGAAGAAACTTCTAATAACAACTTGGATGCTTTTTGGTGAGAACATCCAGGCAAATATACAAGGTTCTCATGTAATGTTTTCTGCATTTTTCAAAACTGTAGTAGTCAGCATATCAATATTCCCTTAGTACTTTTTTTTTAACTTTTCACTAAGCGCTGGCAAATTTTCCATTTTTGCCTTTATTTATATATTTTTAAATGATTGATTTTTTTTTTAATCTGAAAAACAAACTAAATACAGAAGAGCCTACATCAACAGTCATACCAGCAACTTACTGTATGACATTCCTAAAAGGCAAAGTGCAATCCAGGCCTGTTGTATTTAATTAAAAATTGTAGTCATATTAATCTTCTGAACTGTAAGCATTTTCTAAGTGTTCTTTAGTAAAGTAGTTTAGATTATCAGACAAGTTTAGGCTTAGATTTCATTGAGGTTCCCAACATAACTAGAAGTCACATATGGACTGTTGGAAAGTTTAAATTCTGACTATTTTTATGTGTTTTTGATAATAACAGGTTATTCAAACCGGCAGTTTTAGGCTTCACAGGGTTAAACGAATCAGAGAGATACCATAAGACAATTCATAAGAGTTAAAATAAATATGCATGATGTATATAGTAACAAGTGACCCATTTAGGTTTGCTTGCAGTAAAAGCAACACAATTTAAAATATGTACATGGTTGAACAGGAGTCTGCGCAGGTTCCAGGTGAAGTTAACACCCTTTACAGTGCACACATGCAGCAGTGAAGTACCTACCTCCAAAAATATAGATTTCCATATCACTACACTGATTTGTTTGACAGTAGGACTCTGACTGATATTTCTCAGGATTTCTGTGAAACATCAACAACTGAGGCATACATATTTCATGCTTTCCTCCACACCATTGGAATTGTGATGAGGGGTGAAAGTCCACAGGGTTCAGCTACACTTTAAAGATCAAATCTCTCCATGTCTGTGCAGAAACTCTTAGACATGCGGGCCTCACTGGAATGGCGGGATCTTGCAAAGCAACATGACCTGGCCTCACCAATTCTATCTGTTGATTTAGAGCATTGATGCCCATTAACAGTAAATGTATCGTTGCCACGGATGCAGAGAGTTATGCTGTGGGCTGCAATCAACTTTCTTGGATTTTGTGACGTTGTGGATAATGATCATCTGTCCGCAATTGCCACTTGCAATGGTACCATGTATGGTCAGAAAGTGATGACTGAATTTTGTGTTCTCTCACTATATCAGGTGTCTTTTTCTTATGATTTGTGAAAATTTGTATAATGGAGATAATCATCAGGAAGTGTAAGTAGGTAAGTAGATAGATCACTTTGTTACAGTAGCTACAATCACAGTCAAAACCCCACACTGAAAATAAAACATTTCTGGCACAAAAACTATTCACAGAAGAATTCAACTGACGACTTAGAGCAAGGTAATAAAAATAGTTGCAATATGTTATGTGCAAAATATGCAATGTTGAAAATCTATATTGTCTATATAAATACACGGGACCATCTTGCAATATGTGTAACACCTGTATAGACACATTTGCACCTGGGCATTACACAGCTGTTTCCTGTACATGGAGTACAGCAGGGCTGGTTCTTATTTCGTCCCATTAAACAGTCTGATGGCAGCTAATAGAAATGACTTCCAGTAGCACTGAGTCCTGCACCTCGGTGGACTCTGCCTGTGACTGAATCACCCCGAGAGTGTGAGATTTCTCCTAACCGATTTTAGTTTTGAGAGCTTCCTCACCTCTGTCACTGTCTGAATGGTGTCTGTTTCAGTACCAATGATGGAGCTGGGCTTCCTGATCTGTTTATTAATCCTGTTCTTGTCAGCTATCCCAGTACCATCTCCCCAGCACACCATGCCAAGAAACATAGCATTGGCCACTACAGTCGGATAGAAGGTGGACAAAAGGCTTAGAGGTGTTAAAATACATCAGGCTTCTTTTAAAAAATAAAAAAGGGTGGTCCTGTCCAGTTTGTTGTCCAGCTGTGCTCCTAGTTATCTGTAGCTGGGGATAAATTCCACCTCAGTACCTTGGATACTAACTGGAGCTGGTTTGAGCATCTTCCTCTTGAAATTCACAACCATCTCCTTAGTCTTAATGGTGTAAAGTTGTAAATTGTTGCAGTATGATATGAGCAACAGACAACAGGTAGAGTGGTGGAGCACTTTGAAATATGCAAAAAAAAAAAAAAAAAACAGATTCAGTTCATCAGCCAGGTCCTGATCTCTATTAGACAGCGGTTCACCTTTCTGCTGTAGACCAGTGATCTTCTTCATGCTGGTCCATATCTCCTTTCTCCTCCATAATCTTCACCTTCAGTTTTCTTTGCAGTGTCTTTGTTTTTTCACTGTCACCTTCCCTAAAAGCCTGATTGTTCTTGTTTAACAGGGCTTTCAGGTTACTGGTAACAGACTTTTCAAATTAATTTTTGAGTATTTTGTACTGCTGCTGATTGCTGTGAGTTAGCACACAAGTTCCGTTATATTTTTTCTCTGCTGTGTATGTTTTATCAACACAGAAACTGATATAGTCCCTCATTCAGTATCATCCCCATATGATTCACAGAAAGACTCCCAGTCTGTTGTTTCCAGGCAGCACTACAGAGACTGCTTTGCCTTCTGCGACCAGCATTTCCGTTAACAACTGAGGTGTAGGTGGGACAGAGATGAACCAGATTCTGATCTGATTTCCCCAGTGGTTGTAGTACAGTGGATGTATATGCATGTTTTACAGTAAAGATAAGGTAAAAGTGTGTCGCCTATCTTGCAGAGGTGTATTTTAACCCAAACTGTGATTCCTTCTGAAACATCACCCAGCATTTTTTGTGCTGAAGTCTAAACGGGTAGTTTTGTGGCCTTAACTAAAGAAATCAACACCCGAAAACAAAAGAAAGCATTGACTGACAAATCTAACAAAGTGTAAAAGTGATAAGAAAAATGATGGCATCACATGAGACTTGAAGTCCATTCTTCTGTGTGTTTGATTAATGCCACTAGCACCACTTTAGCCTCCTCATGCAGGCTTTGTTGTTCTTTTTGTGTGCAAAATGAAAGAAACTTGCGAGTCACTCGACATGGATTCAGGCCACTGCAAAAGAAAAGGCCACAGAAATGTTGGCATCACACAGTTTTACCACCTTTGTTGTGAAACTAACACATTTTGCATTGTGGACGAACAGACATATAACACATTTTGGAGTGAGGCTGCACTGATATAAACCGTTGTAATTAGTCATTGTCCAGCCATGTGTTGTGCAATGAGATGTGTTTAAATGACTATTACAGATAGTCATTTTTTTATTGTTGTGTTCGAAGTGGGCAGCAGAGTGCTGCAGTGCTGCCTGACAGAAGCAACGTTCTGGGTTTGAACCTTCTACTTGTTGCTAGCTTCTGTGTTGAGTTTGCATGTCCTCCATGTGTCTGCATGGGTTGTATCCGAGTGCTTCCTCCTACGGTCCAAAGGCATAAATAGTAGGTAAACTGGTGATTCTAAATTGGATGATTGTGAGCATAGATGGTCTTCTAGTTCTTTGTGTTTCCCCTGTGATGGACTGGTGACCTGTCATGGCTGTACTACGGCTGTCGGCAGATCAATCCAATGTCTTACTGCTTCCTCTCCAACTTCCTTTTAGCTTAAATAGCTCATGTTTTATATTTTACAATATTCTCACCGCATGAAGCCTCTTTTTATTTGTTTTCGCCATGCATCATTGTGCAGCTGTTTCAGAGAAGCGAGATCACGACTGGCTAAGAGTGAAATTCTCAATCACTGCACCCTCTAATTCATCTTCAACTTCAGCCAGTGTTTTGGCACATTGCACTGCTGTGCCTACATGAACGAAAAGCCCAGATTTGCTTGGTGGGACCCACACCAACTCGAGCCTACCACTTTGAACTTGTTCGTTAATAGGACACAGTGTGTTCAGATTTGATTTAGTTACAATTTTGAGGAGTGTGATTTTTGATATAACTTGCAGAAATCAAACATAATGGAGTTTTCAAGTTCTTTAATTGCCTGCATGTGCATCATAGTGTCTGCTACAGATTTTAAATGGGGTAGTACTTGTTAGGGGTTTTTGGCACAAGTTCATTGCTGTCTTCTGTGTCCAGGTATGTGCATTTTACGATCATTTGGTGTACATCAATCAAAAGGTTTTTAAAAAATGTAAACTGTATTTCACCAGAGCATCCAGATGGTGTACATGTAAGAGTTTGAATCATTAGAAACAGAGGAAGAAAGAAAGCTGCGCCAGTTGCAGTCTTGCACAGCGGTGGATGCCACTCAGCACAACTGAGTCTACTCAAGACTTTGTTGTGTCGCCAGTCGGTCACGCAACAGAAAACATGACAACTGCAGCAAGCAGTTCCTATTGCCTTGATCTGAATCCCAAGCATGTGGCAAGTACTGTGTATGAATGCAGTAGTATTTAACATGCCAAGCTCTCACAAATGGACATTGGCATCCAAACCCTTGGTGAAAATTTGTGAAGGTCTATTATTCAGAATTCAAAATCACTGTCCACATCAGTTTTTTTTCTTCAACATTTGAAACGATCTGATTATATGCATATTGTTGATTATTTCACAAATCGGACACGCAAACAGGCCAATCAGGGGTTTTTAAGAAACAGAAAACCTGCTACAAAAATGACAAATACGGACAACCTATAGAAAAACTCTTTCACTAATATATTCCTTTAAATAAGATGATGATTTGAAAAATTGCTGCATGTCAGTCATTGCTAACTGGTTAGGGCAAAAGGACAAATGCTTCATTAGAACAGAACATGAACACGATGTCAGACTGAAGAGTGAAAACAAAAAGGCGCTGTAGTCAAGATAACAGGTTACTTCGATCAAGTTTTCAAAATCTTGGACTTCAGTACGTTCATAACTCCGTCGTTCAGTGCATCCTTTTTTTCTTTGCCTCTGCTGTAGTGTATGACCCGATCTCTCGATCACTTTGAATGAATGTTCTGAACTCTTTGACACTTTTTTGTTAATCCGGTTGTGTATTTCTTTGTCAGCTTTGCCCTTGTGGCTCTTTGTAGTGTTCATGATCAATGGCAGCTCAGTAGGGGGGCTCTTTTCGGTTGCACATACTGCATGCTGTACCATGTCAGGTGGGTCAACACAAGACACCCCTGCACTTTATTTTTTATTCATAGTTATTTATTTATTTACACTGTCAAGTTTCGCTGTGCATCTCACACTTTATGCTCTCTGCACTTTTGCCAAGATCTCAAAGTGAACGTTAAGTAAAAGGTGCTGCATGTGATCTAAACTGGTGAGTGGGCTGCTAACTGCATTTCTGTTTGGGGAGAAAATGATATAATTGTAATGACAGCAGACCTTTTTGTATCATAATATGTTAGGCCTAAGGTAAGATGTGTTTTCACTGATATTAGCCTTTTAAACATCTATTGAGCTTTGTGAAGATCATCAAGTCATCCTTTCTGATTTATTATACATGTAGAGTGGATATATGGAAGCAAAAGGATATGCAGTCCATTGTTTTAAACATTGTCATAATAAAATCTAAACCAACTAGAAGAAAGAGGTTGAAAGCTATTTTGTTCATCCATTCTGACTTAAGCCTTGAAGAAACTTCCTTAAAACTAGACGAAATAAGCCTGCATTAGCATGCTTTAATGTAAAAAACATTCAGACGTCCCTTTAGCAGTAGCATATAGGACTCGGTTTCATTAAAGGAGGTTGTGTTTGACAAAACTCCCATGAATCTCGAGTAGGCGTACAGTGGACTTTGAAGCTGTGGTTGCTGTCAATCCCTTCACCCCGAATCGACCTCTGAGAGGCACCACGCTCCTTTTTATAGGGAAACTGTCTGAAAAACTTAACAGCATGCTTGTTGCTCTGGCTAAGTTGTCACTGTTTATTACTCCAAAAGTAATCTTTCCAGAGAACACCTGCTCCTAGACAAATGCGGCTTCGCTGATTTTTCCATCTTTGTTTTAATAAAACATTTGTGAATGTGTTACTCCATTTTTTTTGACTGAAACAAGAACAACAAGCTCAACATCATCAAGAAATGTGGGTGTAAGTGAATGAAACATGTCTCAAGTGGCTGTTCTTTGGAGAATAAAATCAGCAACATGACTTCATAGATGCAAATCTGATCCCCTGCACAAGGCACTAAATCAAACCCTTGAATTATCTAATCGTCTGTCGGTACAACATGGAGACCTACACCTTGTGCTCGTCTACCACATCTCGCCTATTAACTAGTGTGATTAATTGCCTTCTCACACTAACGTGCCAGCTTCCAAAGCAGATCACAGCTACAGGGCCACAGATTGGACAAATGCTGGAAGAGGATAGGTGGGAATGTTAATGAGCACAGCGCCCGCCAGCCTTGCTACCTACCTACTGATGAGGGGAATGAAAATGAGACGGAGGGTAGTAAAAATAAAGACAACATCAACAGAGCGGCGATATACATATTCTGCTGTGGTTTTGTAAATATGTGCTTGAGTGGGGGGGGGTTGCCTGGTAGCTTGGTGCATAGAGATAAGATCATGCTTTATTCAGTACGTGAACAGAGTTATTTTTCCCCCTAAATTAGAAAAAATCCTGCTTTCCTCTCACTTTCCCTATATATACACACACACTGCATCTATGGCATTCTATCCTGCTCTGCCTCAATATTTATCTTGGTTTCTGTTTGAGTTTTTTATTAAAACACGCAAGACTGGCATCATATCTTCAAATTCTAGCAGAAGTTCCTATATTAACCTTCATTTCTGCCTTTCTTCTTGCCTGGCGCAGTGTGATATTAAACTATGTGCATTGTGATACGATTTGCATGAATAAACAGTCGTAGAGCTAGCTGTAGGCAACATAGTCTGCAGTGAGGGATGCAGGAAGTCGGAGGGCACTGGATGTTGAATAATTAAGCTAAATTATCAGGTATGTATGAGGGGAGATAAATCTTTAATTTATCTCCATATGATGCATGTACGAAGACTAATGAATATAACTATGGGTCTTTACGAGGTCGGCAAATAGCCTTTTGATCCACTTGTCTCCTTGAATATTTGATTCCAAAGGTGCCACAGATTCCTATCTATCATTTATGTCTGTGCATGACAATAGATTTTTAAGCCCATACACAGAACAAGCCACTTATTAAATTGTCAGTGTTAAAATATTATACGGTTACAGTTAGTCCATAAAAATAACACCTTTCTTTCTTGAATACTATCTCAGACTGAATCAGCATTCATGAACAAGTTCAGCTGTTTAGTTATTTCACCCTAAAGCATCTGAAAACTTCAAATATGTCTCTGCGATATTAAATATTAATGACTCAATAAAAGACAATCAAAGTTTTACTTTAGGGGAGAAAAAATCCATAATTTGCCTTATTTATTTATTCGCTTATGTGCTATGTCGGTGTTGATTCCTGCGATTTGATTGACAGCGGTCTGGCAATTAGCAATCATTTAGTGTGTTTATCAGTCACATACTCACACTTTTTTTGCAATGTGCTTGGAATGTTTGGATTTTTTCACACTGCTTAATGTCTCATTTTTGCCACATTGCAGATCATTTCGTTCCAGTTTGTTTCTGCAGTAAACATGATGAGAGACGTGCTTGATTAATTTCCTTTAGGGTGCACAAAACTAGTCTCACATATTACTTTAAACCAGTTAAATTTGTCTTGGCTGATGCTAAGCCCAGGATACAGTGATGGTGCCCCCGCAAAATAGCATTGGTGAATTGTTTTAGTGGACCGTTTTAAAAAAAGAATTGAGCAGTGTCATTAAAATGGCTTGTTCAATAAAAGAGCCAAGCATGACCCAAATCTTTTGCAAAACGTGACATTTTCGGCATGGATGTTGCTGCTCTGAGGTTGTTGTTTCCATTCATAAAAAGGGATTTTGAAAATGGTAACGCACTGATAGCAGAAGGTAAGGAAAAAGTTGCATGAAATGTGTTATAGAAATAGCAGCTGTATACCCATAGTCTACATCAAGTAAGTTAGACTGCATTTAGCTGGCTAAATGAATGTTTATATTTTCTTCTGTCCA
Source organism: Amphiprion ocellaris (assembly GCF_022539595.1). NCBI lineage: Eukaryota > Metazoa > Chordata > Actinopteri > Pomacentridae > Amphiprion > Amphiprion ocellaris. The sequence continues at coordinate 5,446,695 of NC_072775.1, forward strand.
CCTTTTTAATGGTGCCAGCAAGGTGTTGTAGTCATCCCCATTGCCTGACGATCACTTTAAGTAGTAACTCAAAATTGCTCAAAGGAACCAATGGTTAAGTTATTGAAATATGGCATTAGCCCTGTGATGAACTGCCAATGATACCTTACTTCTTTCCCAAAGTGAACTGGGATAGACTGAGACCCCTATAACCCTTATGAGCTAGATAAAAAAAAAAAAAACAACAACATGGAATTAAAGCATATAAAAAGTGTTAAAAGACGTATATTCCGGTCTGTACTGCCCTTGCAACATCACATTAGACATTAGTCCAGAACAGTTTCAAAATATGTCATCATTCTACTTACAGAAACCTACAAAAAAGTGCCAACATTTAGACACTTTTTCTCAAAACAAGCTATCGGCTAGACTGTTATGCGAATGATATTGTGATGCTTAAAAGCGTTTTAATGCAACCTGCCATGGTTTAAAAATTAGTTTTTGCCACCATGATTGAATTTTATGCACAGTCCTCCCCTATTTTATTTACTTATTCCTTATTACTTATAATTCATATTAGCTTTAGTATTTTAAAGCCATTTTATTCTCATTTTCCTCACAGCACAGGTGGAAATAAGTAACAATCTAGAATTTATGTCACGCTCAAAGAACCACCCTCCCAAACAGATGCTATCTCAGTACACTCCAAACCTCAAATACATAAGTTGACATTCTGGATTTTATTTTTAACATTCTGCCTCTTCACATTCTGGGTAGAGGTACTCCTACACTTTCACTTGAAAAAGTGCTGGTAGCTATTATTGCTGTCACATTCAGAAAACTGGTTGGTGATGCTTCCCTGCAAGTTTATTAGAACGCTTCCACACGCCAGACTATTAAATGGTTTCGTTAATCCCATGTTTCCCTCCTTTGCATTTTTTCCTCACCCTGTCCATCCCCTTTCCCTCCAACCTTCCTTAACCATCTCCATTTGCATATCCTCCTCCTGCTGACCCCATGAAGAGCCATAAGAATCTGTTTCAACTGTGGATCTCCCACAGAGTTTTTTCTTGCAGCATACAACTCAGTGCATTCGATTCCCTCCAAGGCTTTAATCCCTTATTCCCTCTTCTTTTCTCCAACTCACATCCTTCCTCCTCTCGATCAGCCCCATCCAACCTCCTTCCCTCTTGTGTCTGCATTTGCATATCCCAGGTGTGTTGGCTCATTTGATAGCTGCACTTCCTCCCTAATGCTATATGTCCAGTGTTGCTGTCTCCGGGACTCCTGTCAACTGTTAATGTTTCAGGAGCACGCCCTGCAAATGACATTCCTTCCTTCCTTCCCCTGGAGGTTTTTTAACCTTTGTCTTGTCCTCTCTGTCTTTGTTGCCTCCTTTCTGAATTCCTTCACTGCCTCTGTTCCTCACTTTCTCCCCTCTGGTATTCATCATCCAAATGCTGCTATTTTCCCAAGTGACCGTATCTCGGGGCCTTTCGAGCCCGGAAGAGTTGATGAGATGCTACTAGCGGTTTCTACGCACCATGGAAAGAAAAAAAAAAACTAACCCACATCACTGATTTACACCGAGGGCATTACTCCCATATCCTCTCGCCCTCCTTCCTTTCTTCATTCCACTGAAACTCCCATTGAAGCTTTCAGAGTTGCTCTGACCTCCACACAGTCGCCCTGTACTCCCACCTGCTCCTGTCCACTGAGTGATTACATCTGTATGCCACAGGCATGAGAGGGAGACAGAGAGTGTGTGAGAAAGGTAGAGGATTATGTCTTTGTTCACCTGTGTGTGTTGTGTGTGTGTGTTTGTGTGTGTGTTTGGGATGCAAGTTCACAGGAGGAGGAGAGAATGGATTGTGCAAAAAAAAAAGAGGGGTACAAATGTAGCGATGTGAAGAAAGAAGAGAAGATAAAGTGAGGGGAGGAGCACAGAAGGTGGTAAACAAGAAATGAAAGGACAGGGTGAGAATGGTGAGAATAAAAAAGGAGGTGAAGGAGAAACGAGGAGCTGTAGACCAGAAAAAGGAGATGATGAAGATGAGGGAGGAAACATGTGGATGGAAAATAGGAAAGATAGGAGATAAGCAAAATGGAAGCAGAGAAGATGAAGGATAAGAAAAGATAAACAAATGAAAGTTGAGGAGGAGGTGAAAGGAAAGGAAAGGAAAGGAAAGGACTAGAAAGACAGGAAAGATGAGGAGTGAAAAGGAAAGGAAAGGGACTGAAAGATGAGGAAAGAAAAGATGAAAAAGGAAAATGAAGAAAGGAAAGGACAGGACAGGACAGGACCAGAGGAGACAAACTGAGGAGTTGAGAGTAAGGAAGCAGTGGCTCTGAAACTATAAGTAGGCCAGTGGAAATTTCAGATAAATTGATTAGCATTCAAACAGACACAGTGGGCTGCGGGGGGTGGAGGGGGTGGATGAATATTTATCAGAAAATGCCTTCCAATGGCTGGCACACAGACACGCCCAAAGGCTGTGGGAAGGGAGTGATAGACAGAGACTGAAACAGCAGGACAGAGCTTCAGAAACACAAAGAGACGGAGACACCGAGAGGAAAAAGACAAGTGTTAGAGACAGACAGAGGAGAAGGGGGCAAAACGGAGTGACAGACTCCGAGTGAAGGGTAGCGCCCAGGGTTGGGTTCTGTTAACACATCCACAGGCTGGACCCTGCAACTCTCACACCACTAGTTGAACAGATATCTGCTGTAACCGGCTTCACCGCACACAATGTCTCACAGCACTGCTCGCACGCACAGCTGATGCGTGTGTGTGTGTGTGTGTGTGTGTGTGTGTGTGTGTGTGTGTGTGTGTTTATTACTTTCACCTTGCCCACGGATGTTTTGTTGTATTTTTCCTCAGCGGCATCCCTCGGGTGTGTCCTTGCATTAATTAGTCGGATTCAGCTGCACATGGCTAGATGGCAACAACCACAGCACACAAACTAGTTCTCTGCTCTACACACACACACACACACACACACACACACACACACACACACACACACACACACACACACACACACACACACACACACACACACACACACACACACACATATATATATATATATATATATATGTACACATTTGAAAAATAATAACCTTTTCTCTTGTACTGACATGATATGTGTGTCTTGGTTAGATACACAAAACAAATTCTCCAGCTCCAGTTCAAGATGAGCAAATTTATCTCAGCTTAGGCCGATATTTGTGTAAAATCCAACACTCAGTAACCAGGGGTGTTTGCCTTTTTTTTTTAAATCACCAGAAAATGCAGCATCTTTTTCTTGCTGGTTATTATTTTGCAATGAAATTGGTTTATCTTGGCTTTTGATCCCCTACAATCTTGTTATCCAATCCCACTCTCCAACACCTGTGCAGTTCCCAGCACCCAGAACGGCTCTGTCACTTGAGAAAAAGTTCTCATTCGTATCCTGCAAACTCTGTGGAAGAAATTTCTTCTAATTTATCACAGAGAAGCAGACCTGTATAGCAAATCCAGCATTTTCGAAAAAATGAAAAACGTGAATGTTGAGAATGAATATTTCTCAGTTACAATGACATCTATGTTATCATATAGTGCTACTTTTACTGAACTAAATCTAAAATCTGTCATGCAAACAAAGAGCTACTACTGTTTCCTTTATTGGCAAAAAAAAAAAAAATTTAAACTATTCTAATTACAATGATTAAATAAATAATTATAATTCTATTAATATGTATTTGTAAATACTTGAGGAAGTGTGCATGTTTATTTTTTTAATGTACTGTCAGTAGTTGTGATTCATGGCAAGGAAAATGTGTTGGGAAAACTAGAATTACATGACGCACTACGGCGATTCAGTAAAAGACAAGATCTTGGGCAACCCTGGTACACTACACATTTGTAGTTGTCCACTGATTCATTCCATAAGGCTTATAAAAATTTTAGTAACTTTAGATATTTAGATTCTTATCCATTATGCAGCACCATCAGGGAGGTATCTGCCAGGTCCCATGTTCATTCTACAACACGACTGCAGCCAGAGTCATAAAAATTGACAAGAAGTACAAGAAATGTGTAACAGCTGTGTCAAGTTCTCCAAGTTGCTTTGGACAACCTCCATACCCAAAAAAAACCCCCAAAAAAACAATATGCTGAGGAGAATTGGTGTCAAAAAAACAGAAGGTGGTTACACCAAACACATGGAGGACATAACTGCTGAAGTCTCAGAGTCACAAATTGATGTGTTTTATGATATATTTCATATGTGATAGACATTTGCTTGTGCCATTGCACACCTCATGCTGTCAATCACAGTAGCAGGCAGTGAATTCTTCCTTAAAGGGGTGAGAACAGCAGCATTTCATTGGTTTTCAGGGCAAAAACAGCCCATTTACAACAGCCTTAAAACTACAGGTTCTATATTCACTGTGAAGTGAACCATCTTTGCAGTACTTTACGTTGAAAAAATGAAAGACACACTGCAGGGACATTTGAGACTTTGATTAATTTGCTGAAAGGGGCACAATCTGGGACCTTTAAAGCTCAGTTTACTCTCGTCTACTTTAAGAACCTCTCTTCAGACATTTTTCTTTCTTTGATGCTCTTTTATCAGACATGCTTTTTCTTTTTCATTAATGTTTCTTTTAGAACTTAAATTAAATTCACATTTTCATGTGGACTAGGAAAGCTAAGAGCTGTTTTATAAATCCAACATTCACCAACTTGGCCACAATGATTTGCAGCTGTGCAGTCTTTTCTCACAGAGGGTAATTGTTTTTAAAATGGCGCTTGCTTTCATATATCAGAAGAAGCAACCTGTTGGTTGAGGGGGTCGAGTTTTATGGAACAGTATGTCAATTAATCCCACCATGAGACAAAAGGAGATGTAGCAGGTGCTAAAGAAACCTGAATAAAGCAGGTAATTCATGATGGGTACCACTGTTGTATCACTGATGCTGAGTCATGTACTGTAAAGTGAAAAAGAAACTGAGGCCTGTGAGACTTAGTAAAGACCTGAGACTAAGAGTCTGCTGGAGTGCATCACAAAAGAAACTACTTGTAAAAAACTACAAGTTTAATTCACACATTCTTTGCATCTGCGCTTGTCCTTTCACTAACCCCACTGAATTCAGTTTATTGCATTGTCCAGAGTGATACTGTGGTTATAAGAACCAAAGTTACCATCTGCTGGTGGCTCATTTCAGAATATTTAGTGTGCGTTTGGCAGTGGATGTGTATGCATGTGGATGATGGAATGTGCCAAAGTCCAGTGTTTCACTGTGTCACTGTCTTGTGTGCTTTCATTTTCCAAAAGTCCAGATACTCTACTGCATTGGTGGAACATGTGTGTTCAACACTGTCCAATAAACCTCGAAGTAAATCTGGGAAATTGTGTTGCAGATATTGTAGAAATTTGTAAAAAGTAAAGTTTTAAATAGTTGGGATTCAGTGTTAGAGCCTACAGCCATTAGTATCTGCGAATGCTGACATCAAAATGTTCGCATCTACACAACATATGGTACTGTTTGTCATAATTATCACTTCAGAGATTTCATGAAAGTGTTGATTTCATCAGCAAAAGTTAATATAAAAAGAGCCTCATCTCCCAAAAATCACCTCCCTGTCCAACTAAACTGCACTCGCAGTGACACTTCAAGGGAAATGTCTTTTCTCTCAGATTTTATTTGTTCATGACTTTTCAGAAAGACGATTCCAGTCAACATGTCTTTACCACTGATTATTTTACTACTGTCCTTTGCAGTCAATCAGTCATATATTAGATGATTTAAACCCAAACTAATTAGTCTTTGTGCCTAAACATAACAGCAAAGGTGTTGTGACTCAGTCTGTCTGCTAAGGGCCAGTGATGATCAGGCAGCTTTGTCAGACATATAGTCAAAAATCAATTCTGGGTCAAAACTTGGGGTCTTCAAATAAGTTTTCAAGAACGAGTCTTCAATCAGTCTTCAGAGTCTGATGTGAATAATTTGTATTCAATACAGAGGTTGTAAAGAACAAACATGAGCACAATCTCGAGATTTTAACTGACTACACGAAGCATTACATCTTCTTTTATACCTATGCAAATTCCTTCTAAACACTCATCTTCCGATCTGGAAAGCCACAACCAATCATCTTAAGACCCAATCAGGATGCACATGAAGTGATCGTATCAAAAGTTAGACCACCTCCTCTTTTTTTTTTTTTAAATTCCTGATAGGTTGGCGTTATTTCTGCTCATCAGTGTGACTAGGTTTCAGCTCACGAGTGCAGATGAGTATGTGCTCCATAGACTTCCGTTGGGTTGCCGATTTCCACAGGATTATTTAGTGTATTCATAATGTCAGCTGACACGTTAGGGCTCTCAATCTTATCTTTGTTAGCTCTTACATTTGATTCACGCATCCCATTTGTCTAATTCTATCATTTGTTCAATCTTAAAATGCCACAACAAAGAAAAGAAAACAAGTTAAAACAAAACTTGCATGTAAAAATAATGTTTCCACGTGTGACCCAAGACCATAGTGGATGTCCTGCGATGAACACTAATAAAAAATGTTGAGCTCACCTTAATCTAGCACTGCTAATAGCCACCCGTAGAGAGACAGAACTTAAATATGCTGAGGTTTCAGACAATCATCCAGCATTCTGTGTCTCAAGGTTGCTCTCACCAAACAGGCTTTTTAAAGCCACTTCAAAGCTGTTTATTTTGTTTTTTTCTGACATAATAGCCCTTTGTTTCATTTATCCACAGAATGCTGACAGAGCATACAGAAATTGTAGACAAGGTATCACAGACCTTGTGGCTTTTTTTTTTCCTCTACAGGTTTCAGAGTTCCTTCCTCTAATCAAAAATCCCAGTTCTCTAATCCTTAGGCTGCTGCTGGCTTACTTAGCTTGTCAATCCTAAAAGCTACTCATAAGCTGAAATAAATGATCATGTCAAGGCTTTTACTGTCTGGAGATTCTCTTCTGTGGCAGTCTTTACAGTCCGTCCTCACACAAACTGACAATATCGTATATTCCATGCAGTAAAATGGGCTTTTTACATTCAGCGATAGCAGTCTAGATGGTTTTGTCCTTTCAAATCATTATCATTGAGAGGAGGAAACATTGGGTCCCTCATCATATGGAATTGGCTCTCTGATTAAATGAGCTTTCATCTTCTCCTCCTCTCGTCTTCGTCAGTGTGTGTGTGTGTGCGTGTGTGTGTGTGTGTGTGTGTGTGTGTGTGTGTGTGTGTGTGTGTGTGTGTGTGTGTGTGTGTGTGTGTGTGTGTGTGTGTGTGTGTGTGTCTGCAGTCAGATCATCTTCCTTATGAAGTCATCCGGTAATGATGCGAATCACATTAGATGAATGGATAGGCTGACTAATCGCATAAAGCCTGTTAATTGGATGCATATTGTCATGGCTAACTGTTATAGCATCATAAAGTATTCGAGCTGAAGAGGGTGGCGCTGCTCTGAGGTTGCATAAGCAGCACTAACATGGGGGCAAATAGGCATGACAAATAAGACGGAGGAACCTTCAGGCTTTATGTCGAGACCCATCTCTGCCTGTCACCTCTCTCTCACACATCAGTTCCCAATAATCATTTTTAATTCCAGGCTTGAAAGCGCTTCCTTCCTGCCACTTCTCCACCACTACCCACCTGGGGCAATTTCATCAGCCTTTTCTGCTTAATTACCTCAAAGACACTGTCAGTCTCACCTAATTATAACTCAATTCTCAACATTCTGTCTCAGAAGGGCGGGCTCTGAGTTGAATCCAGCTTATTTCCATGACCTCTGGAACTTCTCCCACATAATCAGAACAGATGTCAAAAATTAGCTTTTATTCTGACCCTGAATGCTGATATTGTTATACACTACCAGTCGGAAGTTTTAGAACACCCCCATTTGTCCATATTTTTAATTGAAATTCAAGTAGTTCCAGTCCAATAAATAGCTTGAAATGATACAAAGATAAGTGGTGAACTTCCAGATTTGAAAAAAAAAGAAAAAAAAAAGGTAAGGTTACCCAAAACTGAAAAATAATGTTAATTTCAAAATTGTACAAAAAGGGAACAAGATATGGATTAACAACTTAAAGCTGTTCTGCAGCAATGGTGGCTGATCAAGTCTTGAAAGTTGGTGCTACCAAATTCTACAAGTGTCCCAGGTTTTCTTGACTACTTCCAACCCCCTCTGTCTACACCAAAGTACACACCGTCTATACTCTCGACACCATTATTTGAACAGTATTGTACTCCAGAAAGTAGGGTGTTGCTCTAAAAATGGCGAAAAAAGGCAAATAACAATAGAAGAAAGACAGGCCATCATAAAAATGTAGGTCTTTCCTACAGAGAAATCGTGAAGAAAGTCAAGGTGTGAGTGAGTACCGTGTTCTTCACCATCAGAAGGCACTCAGAAATTGGGGGAAACTCTGACAGGAAGAGTTCTGGAAGACCCAAAGCCACAACAGCATCAGAAGACAAGTTCCTGAGAGTCAACAGCTTGGTGATAGGTGACTCACAGGACAACAACTTCAAGCACAACCTAATAGTGTTTGTAGTGAGAAATCACAACAGCAACATTAGAGCTCAGTGCAATGACACACACAAAATATAGAATAAATTGGTTTTGGCGGGGGTTTTTTTGTTTGTTTTTTTTTTAGATTTGTTGACATATGCAAAATATGGAATTTCACTAGCTTTGACACTTTTATTTATTTAGAATGTACAAGTCGAATACTGATCAGAATTCAATAGTTCATTTCTTTGCAAGCAGTTTGAAATGGAAAAAAATAAAGATTGGTAGCAAGTAGAGAAGCAACTGTTCAGCCTGTACCATAGGCTGTACAGACACAAAAGTTTGAAATGTACTGTGAAAACCCTACAGTTACTCAGCTATATTTGCATATACATAACGTACTTGCCATTCTCAAGCAGAACATCAGAAAATTGTGACTTCTGCTATTTTCTTCAGTGCAGGTTAATGAAATATCTACCAACCAAGGTGTCAGCCTGATCTCATGAGAAATTCAAGGCTGATTTTGTGTCAGTAATGTTCCCGAATTGTATGTATTATAGTAAAATTGTACAATAATGTTGTTCATTACAGTAAGTAGCAAAACATTTTTACTACCATATATAACATACTGTTTCCAAATCACTGGTATAGTCACCTGTTTTAATCCCATCATGAAAATCATTAACATTCTATTTGATTCAACTAATCCATAAGATCCTTTGATGGGAGCTTATATCATTGCAAATACTGAGATTTGTCTCCTAGCTACCAAACTTGGATAATTAATCTTATTAGCCTTTTCACTACAGTGTTTTCTGATCATCTTATTCCTGATCAAGTGCCTCTTAACATCACTGGTGAGAACATATAAGTATAGTTCTAACCTCAGGAGATATTTGAGCAGGACTTTTGGGAAAGAAGAACACCACCTTTACAACTTTTCAGCTTGTTCCTACATCATATCTGCAGGAAGTCAGCCTCACTGTACACAATAAATACCATTTAAGTATGACCTTACACCCCTGGACAAGTTCCTCAGTATTATTCCACATGCTTCCATCATGCATCTGCAAATGAGCTAAACGTCTCTATAGTAACCAAGTATCACAGCTTGTATCAGCAGGAAAGAAGAGCTGGGTTGATCATGCAAATTACAGTCTTTCTATTAACCACAGTTGCTAGCAAAGACATCAGCACCGCAGAGTTCTAAAAATAAATTAGATTAGTTGGTTCTGAGCAGCCTGATATTTATTAGGAACTCTATTAGATAATTTATCTTCCTATCAGTCATTATAGGATAAACCAATTTCATGATATCAGAGCATCACATCTGGTGTGTTTTGAAGGCAGAGATGGAGGCTCAGAAAGGGAGGGAGGACCTGTTTGGAACCAGAGAAGCAAAAACACAGCTAGAATCATTCAAATGAGGATTTTTGTCCAAAGGATTATTATAGGAAAGTTTGCCAGAAGACTCACTGATGTGGTACAAAATGTCCTGTATAAAATATATAAATGCAAATGCAGGCTCTCAGCAATTTACATTTACAATTTAAGTTCTTTCACCAACTTTAGCATATGTGAGGGCCTATAGTCATATCAAATTAGTATTTCACTGACAAAGTGAGAAGTATTTATCCTTGTTTACTGATGCTGTCAGTGATTCTGACTAAGTGTTACTCGTGTTCATGATATTTCAACACCTGCTAAGTCATTCGTAGCTCCTACACAGTTGGTGTGGCCTATTGTAGAAAACAGAGTGTGTGTCCAGTGTTAGTCATCGTTCTTTCATGGGCTTGGATGTGGTGAATGCAAATAGACCTTCATAGACTGGTCACAGTGGGAATTGGACCAGTATAAATAATGCAATTATTGATGGGTGAATTCTATTTAGGAGCTCCGGTTTCAAGATCTTGCTATGCTATGGTCCTCACGGACAAAGCACATCATATGAAAGTGAAAGCATGCTATCTGTCATGGGGATTCATATTCAACACATGAATGCACATACTAATAAGAAAAGCACATGCAGGAAGGAAAGTACCACTAGTCATATTTTAGCTACACCAAGCTAACAGGGAAGGTATTGTGGCTAAATGCAAACATTAGGCTTACTGAAATTCTGTTTGAGTCTTGTTAGTGTAGCTCCTTGATCACAAACACAGTAGAACTGTATGTCTGGATGTGTTTATCATTTCAGCAGACACTCCAAAAGTCCAAGAAAGTGAGTTTAGGAGCCGAGACAGCAGCAGGTGAATCAGCTGACAGTCCCAGCTGTCGATCAATGGCAGCGAAACAGACATGAAAGCCTTCTGTAATCCTTCAAGTCTTCTTCATGCAGCTATGATTTCCAAAATGACCACCAGTACACTTAGTAGAGAGCTTGGATTTAGTGATCAAGACCATAATGAGGAATTGGAAATAATTATTTACTCAGTATTTCTTAGGGAAAGTTGAAAAGCATCTAGCGGGTGTCTCTGGCTTCAAACCCTGGCAGCTGCGATTGGTTTAATATCGTGTTTCCTGATGCAATATGTTGGCACCTATGGTTACCAGGCTCCAGTGACATGTCTCCGACATCTCAAATACATGAAATGCCTAATCAAACAACAAAACAGATCACAGTGATCTAGGATTAGTATCTGTTGCTGGAAGGATAACAGATGCCGCTCAGCAAAGAGAGAAACTTCAGTGAGCGGCGGTTCCTCTGCTCTTCTTTTCACGGTACCACAGAGACCCAGAGAATACCATGCGAGATGAAATCTGAAACAAAAAATAGACAGTAGCAGAGAGTGCTCTGTTTGTTTTGCTGTCTTTCTATTAGTAATCATTAGTAAAATACTGGCATATTTTCAAATTTTAAAAGAGACTGGAGAAGCCACGCAGAGCAACATCTTGCAAAACATAGACCATTTGCTTTATTTGCACACACACACACTCGTGCACATTCCATTGGGGGGTTTAATTTGTTAGAAACAGCGTGATTCTCAGAGGGAGACACAAACAAACACAAACAAACCTGATTAGCACACCATGATTAATGATTTTGACAGCCAGTTTTGAAAGTCGCGTGAAAACCGTCAGTCTGCGTGTGTCGACAGACAGGCTCACGCATTCATTGATCAGCTGTTTGTTCCTACTCACATCTGTGACATTACACTCAAGTTTACATTTCCATGAGTGATCATCTTAATTTAAAATCTGCCAAGGGACTGGAAGAAGACTGGGAGGTTTGATTTATGTTTGTGCAGGTGCAGACGTGTACAGTATGCATACATATCATTGAAAATACAGTGCGGTGCATCGAGAAATGTATTACAGGTAATTACACCACACATACTGGCCATATTGATTTAACTATTTAGGAGTGTAATTGGCATGAAATACAAAATAATACAAACGTGATACTAGCAAACTAGTCATAGCACCAACTGCAAACAGCTAATAGCTACATTTTTACCTTGTTCAAACTTTTTTCTTTGGACATTTTTTACCTTAAAGTTAAGAGACAAGTGCTGCAGGGAGCACAAGAGGTGATCACTTTCAAAAAGAGCTGCACACAATGGTTTTGTGGCACTGAAAAGTTGGGAGACTAGTTTAAATTCTCAGAGAAGTTCAGAGTGACATGAAGAACTTTTCTTCTCGGTTGTCAAATCATGATGAAAGAGAGTCTGTTTCACACCTCCTAATAGGATGACCATTCATAACAGTACCAGCAAAGAGAGAGAAATAGAGAAAAGATTGATAGTTGTTATACAGGAATAACATCTATCCATTCTTTTGCTTACCTGGAGTTGTGGTGGGAACAGGCCAAGCAGGTCATTCTAGATATACCTCTGCCTAATAATGGCCAGATGTGATATGTAAACCCTCCAGTGAGTTCGGGGCCTACCTGAGGGTCTCCTCCCAGTTGGACTTGATCAAAAAACTTCCATTTTAAATGTCTGAATTGTTTAATCTGGCTCCTTTTGACATGAAGGGACACTGACCCGATTCCAAGCTCCTCTCCCTATATCTAAAGGTAAGCCCAGCCACTTTATGGAGGAAACTCATTTTGGCTGCTTGTATGCACAATCTTGTTCTTTCGTTCATTACCCAGAGCTCATGATCATAGGTGTGGGTTGGGATGGAGATCGACTGTCAAAATGCGAAAATACGACTCAGTAAATTCATAAGAGAAATAAGCAGTTACTGTCCATGGCTGAGCATTTCCACTTTAAAACTGTAGTGCACAGCAACAGCCTAACAAACATGGACAGTAAGTAACTCTTACGGACAGTAAGAATTTTACATGAAACAAACCTGAAGAGTCTATCCTGCCACGTTGCAGGGCGGGACTTTCTGTACCATTATTTTTCTTCAGAATCAGCTTTCAGTTCAAGCATGTCTGGACGAATTACTCCAGTATTATGCCTTGCCATTGGGCAGCATGGAGTAATTTTGCATTGTTTGAGTAGATTTGTAGTTGAAGCTGGTGTGCTTGAGTTGCAGTGAGTCTGCATTGTGAGAACCTATAGGTTTTGTGCTTCAGAACAATAATCTTTTGCATGTTCACAGTGTTGTTTATCGTGTTACTTTTACTTACAACTAAGCTAAATATTTCATCCACAACTGGGACGGTCAAAATAAACATACACCCTCCAAAGACAAGAGTTGTGCAATAAGAGCCATCAGTGGGATATAATGCACTTTTCTTGTAATACATTTACAGTTGTTGCTGTCCTGAGCCAGTCCTAAGACCTGCACTTGGTCCCGTCTGGGCATATGGGAGAAAAAGTACGAGTACGTGGAAAAAATAGTGTCTAAGCATGACATTTATTTGTGCACACCACTATGACACACCCTTGAGTTCTGACCCAGATTGGAAAAACAGACTCTTTCTCATTAGAATAAAACAACATTAAAATGGAAAACCAGGTGATGTGCTGTCACTATTTAATGATAATCCCATGAATAACTTGACAACAGGCCAAAGTTAAACCTGGTTGTTGTCAGTTTTGCGTCTCTGTCATCTGTTGTCTATACTAAGCCTTTAGTGAAGGAAGAACACCCACTCTGGAACAACTGTGCACCACAAACGGACCTGGTTTCTGCTGTTTTGACAGTTCAGACAAAGTGATACCTCGTCTCTCGGGCAGATCACATCGGTTTTAGACGTTGCATCGTCCAGTTTAGATATGAACTTGGACTCTGGCTTGGATTTTTTTTTAAAAACTATTTTTTTGGATTCTATTGTAAAGTCTCTATATTGTGTTGAAACAGATTACCAGATAAACAAAAAAGAAACATTTGCTCATTACAATGGAGCAGACCAACAAACAGAATGTGGCCCAGATAATCATATTGCAGAAGATGTTATACTGTAGAACAATACAGCATCTACCACTATACTGGAGGCCGTATCAGAATTGGTATTGTAGCTCAAAATTATATCTGAAGCTTCTTTGTGTCTCCAGAGAATAGGCCTCATTGTGCTGTGGTAACACCACTGATATGAACACGGCTTACAATTCATATTGCACGCAGCCCTATCTTTCATTTTTTGTGTCACTTGCTGGGAACAAACTAATGCAAGCTGATCAAAACAAAATAAAATTTCTAGTCTTATTGAAATAAATAAATAAAAAACTCCACCAAAGAGATACTCACGCTGTCTCAAACCCTGCAGAGCCACATTACGGTCTTTCTCGCCAGCTGTGTAGTGATCTGTGCAAGTATTAAATATTGATAATGGTGTTGTGCACATGAATACAGTATGCTTATCACCAAGAGGGGTGCTTGGAGATTCTGGAGGCGGGAGATATGAATCTGGGCGAATAAACAGTATGAGTTCTTTTTTATTATTAATTCATTTACTCTGAAAACAAGCCCTCGTACTAAGCCCAACATAACAATAACTCAGCAGCTCTCATCTAAGACTTTTATTCAAGAAGAAATCATAATGGTCACTTTGTTCTATCAGTAGTACATAATAGGATCAACTGCTGCTTCAATCTGAATCTTCGAAAATGACTCAGCAGATGAATCTCAAGGTGAAAGATTCTTCCTCCACTTTCCTACTTCAGTCTTGAAGGAGACATGTAGATGATCAGGAAGAAAAGGTGAATTAAGACATGTATATGGGCGTCCATGACACAAAGCAGAGGTGGACTGTGCAAAATGGACAGGAACTCGGTTCTAGGAAGTTTATCCCAATATGTTCTTCATGAAATGATTTTTAAACAACATTAAAACCTTAAAATTTGTTTACAGTCGGTTAATACTCACCTTCCATATCATCATCATGTACACCCAACTAGTCAAGGTGCAATAAATTCTAACTTTATGAAGGTTTTAATGTTCAGGATATAATGTTCAAGACATGTTGGTTCAAATCTTTGGCCATTTCAGTGACTGCAGCTTGAAGTGGAGTATTATTTTTTTCTCACCTCATCAACACTCATCATAAATCAATGAGAGTAGAATAAGTAACAGAAACACTTTATAATGGAGTACAATGAGCTTTAATTCAATAATAAAACCTCAAATTATCAGCAGCTGAGAAGCAAATAAAAATATTTTGACAGGAAGGAAAAATAATGTTGTGTATAACCTTGAGCTGATCAGAACTATTGAGAACTCAAGTGCAGGACCAGTGCAACAGCATTCAGGGTCACTAAATAGTAAATAAACTGGATTTCTATTGTCTCTTTCAACCTTTGAGGTTTACAAAGTGCTTTAGAGTCGCTGATTCTCATTCACCAGTTCACATTTAGCACAGTTTCCATTTAAAGTGCTTGCTTGCCATTGAGAACAACGTGGGGTTCATTAATTCAGCAACCAGGGACTAAACCACCAATCTGGCTCTGTGACCACAGTCACAGCTGCATTTAGTTGTGCTAACACATTTTGCTTTCTGTTTTAAAACAAAGTATTATGAAGTGAAAAGAAATACTGTGGTCTGTCTTTGAGTTAGTTTTCTTTCTTGCCTTGGTCAGTATTTGTTGTAGGTGTGTTTCCTGACTGACAGATGACATACATCAGAGTTATTTATCACAAAAGCATCCTCATGCATTTCATGAAACCAGTGTTTCTGTGCAGCAACGTGTGCTGTCAGCTCGATATTCATCCCAAATATTGTATGTTCAGGCACTGACGACAGGTTAAATATCTTGCAGCATTGTAGTAGTTCTACCTTACAAGCATTTTGACTGAAAGGACAAACTGTGCAGTATCTTGGTGTCTAACAGGTCTTCATAGAAGGCTGCTTTTCACTGACTCCACTAGAAACATGTTGTCTTTTTTTGGTGGTGTCATTGTCCGTCTCTGTGTCCAGGCTTACACCCAAGCTCTGTATTTGCTCCACACCTGTCCTTTCACTCCCTTTGATCAGCAACCATTTTGTAGTGGACATTTTAAATCTCTTTTTTGTAAGTACTTCAAACAGGCAGAAGTGTGGAGCACGCAGCCCTGTCATGTCTTTTGATTTTGGGGGTATTGTATGCTAAGTAAGTATTTTCAAGTTAAGTCAGGTATGATGGAATTCAGCAACTCAGTAGGATACTGAGAGTGTGTGCATGCTTGTCATTCTCTCTTTCTTTAATGTTTCTTTGATGTTTGAATAAAAACAGGGCCCAGCCTTGAGCATCCCAGTCCCACTGCTGCATTCCTGTGCACTTCCTCAGTATGATGATTATTCTTGAAACCTTTTTGAAACAAGCAGGTTTACTTGCTTGCACATGCTTTAATGTTTGTTTGAAAGCAGGAAGATAAGCAACATATGGGCCATTTGGCAGATGCCTGCGGTTTAATTGCGATTAATTTAATTGAGATTTTGTCTTTGACTGACTTCCACTCCCATCCCTTTTTCTTCCTACAGCTTCAAAATAGACAACATCTCCCGTCTTTATTTCTAATACAGATATGGGCTGAAATAAAACAAATATTCAATTTACGGTATTCCTCCCCTAAAGGGAAGAAGCAGTAGTTGATGCAAACCCAGTGAAGCTGTTTTTGTCATGTTACTGTCCTCTCCGGACGCTGCCTAAAACTATCTTGGTTTACCTTTTTTTTTGTGTGTGTGTGTGTGTGTGTGTGTGTGTGTGTGTGTGTGTGTGTGTGTGTGTGTGTGTGTGTGTGTGTGTGTGTGTGTGTGTGTGTGTGTGTGTGTGTGTTGTATGGCTGCACTTTTGTGGTCTTGCATATGCAGCCTCATTTGAGAAGTAAATACAGAGGAAGGTGACACTAAAACTGTGTCTCACAAATGGACATCCTATGCAACTAAACTGCATCAACTTTTTGAAAAAAAAAACTCAGTTTGAAACAAATGTATCTTCTCCCTGAAAGGTAAGACTGTGACATAGTAGGAAAGGCTTCCTTTTTAAAAGACCCACAATGTCAGAGTAAGGAGGTGGGAGGGGACGATGGAAGCATGACTCAGCAACACAACCCATGTTGCTGACTCATGCTGAACACCTCCCATGTAGGACCATTATTCTTAGACTTGGGTTTTGTTTCCACTCATACTTTACTTTCTGTTTTCCCTTGCTGTTGGTTTTTTTGGACTTAGGCACCAAATCTACATGGTTAAGTTTAGAAAAATATCACACGCTTGTTAACATTTTCACAAGAATAACTAGATGTCAGAAATTTGGCTAAGTTTAGGCATAAAAGCTGCATGGTTGGGACTGGGGAAAATAGCATTGTTTGTGTCAGAATACAACCCTTGCACAGGATGTTTGAAGCTTCTTGTTGATTTTCTTGGTTAACACATTGCTGAGTCGCACTATATCCAATATATTATTCTTTGGCTGAAAATGAGAGTGACAGCACAGCAATAAAATAATGCGATACTTCACAAACAAATGTTATCCATCAGAAAATGCAATTTAGTTGTATAGGAATGTAGCAGAGAAACAAGGCTGGACATCCAACTTTGACTCCGGAGATTCACAGTTCTCACCTTGTCTTCAACTCTAACTAAAATCATTCCCAATCTTACCTGTTTTTTACCAAACCTGAACTATTGAGGTCATAGTCTAGTAGCATCAGAGTCAGGGCAACAAAAAATCTCCCATCCTTCACTTAATATGTGTCTCTTTTTAATCAGCATTACTATTATTTCTGGGTTTGACATTTGTTGTATTGTGTTTGCACCATTCATATATTTCACCTGAGATTATTTGAGTTAAATTAGGAGCCAGTATGGTTAGATCACAGGGAGTATGGTGTGTAGGTTTGCTAGTACGCACCTTCTCTAAGAAGCTATTGAAGTGAAGGATGTTGCAAAATCCTAGAAGTTTCTTTTATGTGCATGGCCGCCATTTTGTAAAGCCTCACTTTTTACTATTTCTAAACATGGCAACATGGCTTTGGTTAAAGTTTACACCATGGCTATGGCAAATAAACTTGGATTGAGGTTTGGTTATAGTTAGGGAGCTTCTGTTTTCTGCCTAAAATCCTCAACAATTCTCTCTTAAAATGATCAGAATGGCCATCCACCACTCCATACTTTACTTTCCACCTCAACGTGAAGTGCAGCTGCATAAGGTGAAGAATCATCTAATATTGACAGAATTACCAGGAACGTTGGGTTGTATAATCCTCAGCTCTGCATGTTCTGGACTTGATAAAATGGCACACTGACATTAAACCCCGTATTATCTGCCAGGAGGAGAGAATACACAATTAGCATAGCTATATCTTTCCAGATTTTAATGATAATTATTGTCATCTCATTCACCACATATCCTTTATCTGCCATGAGCTTGCTATCAGGCGTGTTCACATCATACACGCAGTTGTTCGATTTACATGAAGAGATAAGATAGGCAGTGAAAGTGGCATTTAAGCAGGTTTCGATTCTGCTCTGTTCCATCTTGTTCCAGCAAACACTAAAAGACACACACACACACACACACACACACACACACACACACACACACACACACACACACACACACACACACACACACACACTGTGTAGTGGCCGACACCAGGATAGCCACCTGCTGAGAACACACATAATTTATTAGCAGGAATCTAATCACAGCCCCAAATGAGCTCCAATGGAACTCATTAAGAAGGCTGATGAAGATGGGCCCAGACAATAACAGAGCAGATAGATAGATAGATAGATAGATAGATAGATAGACAGACAGACAGACAGACAGACAGACAGACAGACAGACAGACAGACAGACAGACAGACAGACAGACAGACAGACAGACAGACAGACAGACAGACAGACAGACAGACAGACAGATAGCAAACAGCTCTTGCTTATTCAGCTTGTCCTCCTCCATCCTGGTGTGTTATTTGTGTAAAACATCACACAGGCCAAGAGATGTGAAGGATTCATTTTAATGTCTGTTCTTCCCACTCGTGGTTTTTCATGTTTCCACAGAGGCGTGTCAGGTGGTGCACAGAATGAGTCGCATTGTGTTCAACTCTGTTGAAATTCTGCTCTCTGCTCTGTAATCCAACTTGAGAACTGTCAGGAAATGGCTGCCTTTTTGTCTCTAAACTTCCCCAGATTTCCTCCTTTTAATGTGCAATCGGAGGGAATTCGTTGAGTAACACGCTGAGCAAGAGTCTGTTTGATTTTCTTTCAACTGCAGAAAGTATTGGTCCAAGTGTGTGTGTGACCTGGAGACTCTGCAGGAAGTCGAATTTTCAAGTGTTCTCTGTGGACTGATGTCATAAAACAAATCTAAAATCACATTTTAGGTTTCTGACACTGCAACACAACCGCTGCCCATACAGTGTCAGCTGCTTTGAAAAAAAAGAAAGAAAAGTAGACAAGTGTGAAGTCCTCCAGGAGGTGTTATTTTCCAAGTCATCTAAGGATAAAATGATTGCAAAACAACATTTGTAGCATCTACTGTAGGCAATAAAGTTATTTCCTCACAACCATCTGCACCTGGAGGCAGCTGAGTGTTATTATGCCCACACCAGACCAGCAGGGAGTCCACCTCATCTCGCAGTTCGCCCTCCGACTCTCCTCCTCCTCCTCCTCCACTTCCACCAACTGCACTGTAAATTGAGGGACGCTGTAATCAGCGGTGTGACTGGGTTGGTAAGTGACGGCATCGATCGTCTGGGATTGAAGAGTCAGTCTTAATAAAGCCTGGTTGCAGGAGTGGAGTAGTATCGAGGCGTGGGACGCCGAGGAGGCAAGAGGGATTTTTGTAACGAGGATGGATGGACAAGACGGACGGAGGGAAAACTGGTCTCCGCTCTCATTTGGAAACAACCCGCTTCAATCAAAAGACGCCATGGTTTAGAGACTTGTGATTTAACTGTTCAATCCCTAGCCGAGGCTTGAATTAAGGTTTGAAAAGTGGTGTACATTTACAATGGAACTGCGCTCAAAGGTTTCCAGAGTGTTGTGCCCTTGAGGGAGCCAAGTAGTTTTCCAATTCTGGGGTTATAAAATACAAAACAAATCTAATGCAGTGCCTCATTTCAGAGACAAAGTAAGATGAAGTGTGAGACGCCGTGGACCTTAATTTCTAAATGTGCATGAAGATAAAGACACAGACAAAGAAAGAATTGAATGTCAAATACTCCCCTTTCTAAAGTGGCTGCTGTGCATGAGTTTTGAAAAAGAACACAATAGAAAGCAGTTTTTCTTTAATCCTTTTAAAAGCATGCTTCAATCTGTAGTCACTGAATTGAGGTTTATTGGATTACCCAGTATTTATGAAGTGGCAGTGGCAGCCAAAATGGAATTAGCACCAAATGTGGACGGTAATCTCTCATCCGCAGTGGTGTTTAATCATCAGGAGAGAGCATGTGACAAGCATGATGTGGCCTAAAATATATGGACATCTGAACGTTGCACAAAAATCCAGCTGCATGAAATGAATCTCACTGTTCTGGTTTCACTCAAACACCAGATTTTCTAACCTGGCTGCAGGAATGTGCACCCATTCAGTCACAACAGTGGTAGTGAAGTCCACACTGATGCTGTTCTAACACGCCTGGCTCACAGGTGCAGTTCCAGCTCATCCCAAATGTGTTGCAGTGGGGTTTTAGGTCAGGACTCTGTGCGGGTCATTCAGGGTCCTCTATACCAAACTGGAAACATCTTTTCTTTGTGTTCCTTTGTACACATTATTGTCTAAAATAGTATTGTAGGCTGTAAAATGTATGCTTAATTAGAAGGAAACAGCTTTGCCGAAAGCATGAAAAGCTCCCGCAGACACAGAACTTAATACTGACGTTCACCACACAACAGTCCCCCAGTAGACCTTATCTTTATTAGGAATATTAGATTCAGTTTTTAGGTTAGCGTTTTATATTTTTCTGATAACTTTGTAAAGATTATGAAGGATGTTTTTACCTTTACATGTTTGGACTGTCTTCCTCAGAAGTGCCATCTGACACGTTGATGACATTTCTTTTATCAGGTGACCGGCCTGACAGATCTGTCAGAAGAATCTATCAGACTGATTTTTTTTTTTTTTTTTTGGTTGTATAAACATTCTAAAAACATTCTGCAAAGTTGTAGTAATGTTTTCAGTTGGAAGTTTTCTATTAGTTTCCCGAATGTTCCTGTTAAAGCCACAATAATGTCCTCTAAAAACACAGTGAAAAGGTTCTGAAAACATTATCCAAATGTTGCACTTCCTTTCCTCGCATTCAACATTTGGTGACTGTTTTATAAAAAACATTTTCAGCAGCAACATCCTCAGAACATTGCAGGTAAAATATTCCACCTTTGCGAATATATCGAATGACACAAATGTTGTATAAGAACATATTCTCTGTCTTCTAAGACCGCAAACATTTTTTGAATGTTGTTTTGTGATTGTTCTTTAGTTATCATGTATCATAATCCCACAACATTCCCCAAACACCCTTTAAATGTTAAAATGTTCTGTTTTAGTTAACTTATAACCTCATGGGAATGATGAATATTATTTGAAATGACAAATATCCTTGAATCGTTCTTTGAACATTAGTTTCAAATCTTTTCTTTCAAACATTGTTAGAACTTGTAGGTAATACAAGCCAATGTGGGAACATTTCCTGCATGCTGGGAATTGTGTTTGTGAACAGGTGCTCTTTGATACTTAGCCTTCATTGTGTATTTCACAGTTTTTTGTTTAAAAAAAGAAGAAACTTTCTAACTCTTCAACAAGTTGTTAAATCTGTTTTTGTCGATGCACCTGAAAACTTCTCCATGTTCACAAGTATCAGGATGCCGAGCTGCATTCAGCCATTTCACACTTCACAAGTCTCCTGTTGGCTGGTTGGGTGGTGAAGGAGGTAACACACCTCCCACACACACACACACACACACACACACACACACACACACACACAGTGCATACACACCAAGGAGAACCTGAGATTCTATCCTAAATGCCTCAACAAACTGGGATTTTGCTGTCCAAGCAGGGTGTCAACCACACCATAATTATCATGTTGGGCCTTTGCCAGGTTTTTTCAATTCTAAAAAAAAAACAAAAAAACAACCCATCCGTCAGCACACATAAAGAAATGTTAGTACTATTGTTTTTTCTGTTCCTCATTGGCCACTTTATTGTAGCTAATAGTCTGGGTTGAGATAAACAGCTGCGTGTTGATACTATCTTACACATTTTGGCCAAATTATCATCATTTTGAAGTTAGCTTCATCTAAGGAATCCATCCATCCATCCATTATCTATACACCGCTTAATCCTCACTAGGGTCATGGGGGGGGCTGGAGTCTATCCCAGCTGACTCGGGCGAAGGCAGGGGACACCCTAGACAGGTCACCAGTCTGTCACAGGGCTACATACAAAGACAAACAAGCACTCACACATTCACACCTACGGGCAATTTAGAATAATCAATTAACCTCAGCATATTTTTGGACTGTGGGAGGAAGCCGGAGTACCCGGAGAAAACCCACGCATGCACAGGGAGAACATGCAAACTCCATGCAGAAAGATCCTGGGAAAGCCGGGACGTGAACCAGGGATCTTCTCGCTGCAAGGCGAAAGTGCTAACCACTACACCACTGTGCAGCCCTCTAAGGAATCCAAGAAATTTCATACCCTACAATCTTAAAACTTCCTGAAAGTGTTACGTTGGTAATAGCAAAAACCAACAGCCTCCAAAAGTCAAATAAAAACTGCATGAATTCTTTGAGAAGTGCCATCTCCAGCTTCAGATCTGAGACACAGATTCAACCTGAAAATAGCTACCTGTCGTGCACCGCAGCTAGGCTTTAATATAAGTTGGCTAATTTGTTTGTTTCTTCCAGCAAGGTGGAAAAGAGTTCAGGCGGCGCCTCAAAGCCTTTCATGCCTGAGTGCCTAATTTAGAAGAGATCCATTTTATTTATAGAGCCTCGTTTAGTGTAAATGTTAGATGTGCTCGGTTTGATTGGGTTTAATTAAAATGCAGACGATTGTTCTAGAGGAGTACGTTTGGAGTGGATGAAGGGATGGGAGCTGCTTCCTCAGGTTGTACAGTGAAATTATAATCTGGGGCGGCAGCTGTGAGGTATTTGTGTCACCGTTTTGTGCTTCGCTGTACTTCCTCTCTACAGCACTGTGGTTGCGAGGCGCTTTTAGTTTTAGTAAAAAGAAGTGGGTCTTTTAATTTTCTGTGCAAGACTTTATCAAGGTAAAAGTTCATTTCCAGATTGTCGAAAAAGTCATTCGCTCTGACAGCAGACATTGCTAGAGGCCAGAGATAAATCCGAACGGAGAAGAAAGCGTTTGCACTCTCAGCTGAGCGCAAGCATCCTTATTAAACAAGCCTGAGCCAACCAGGTCAGTTTATCCAAATCAATTCTGTATTCAGCTGAGCTGTAGGTAGCTGATAAAAAGAAGTACAGTTTGCTTTAAAAAAAAAAACATCCAACAACTGCTTGAATTACCATTTAGACAGTAATTTTACTTCCCCATGTTTATATGTAAATTACTTTCAGCATTATTTTAACATCAATCTGACACTTCAGTCTTTAAAGGAACCATATACATTTTTTTGTTTTCTGTTGCTATTAACTTACAGGTTAATATTACACACACATTTACATGTAAACTTTGAGCCACGAATGGCTTTATACCTCTTTTCTTTTTAGTTAGTCCCCAATGAGTGGAAACTTCTTGATTTTAAAAAACTGTCTTTTTCTTTTAATTGAATTGCAGTAAAAAAATTCAGAATACTGGCAGGGCAAGCTGCAGCTCAGTTCTCCCATTAAGCAGCAAGATATAAGGAGAGTGATATAAGACA
Source organism: Amphiprion ocellaris (assembly GCF_022539595.1). Classification (NCBI taxonomy): domain Eukaryota; kingdom Metazoa; phylum Chordata; class Actinopteri; family Pomacentridae; genus Amphiprion; species Amphiprion ocellaris. The sequence continues at coordinate 5,470,405 of NC_072775.1, forward strand.
GGGAAAAAAATGTAAAAGTGTTCAATTGTTTAAATATTTTCAGATTTAGGTATTGTTAAAGATGTATATAAGTTGGTTCAGGTTGTTCAGTCATTATTTTTTCCAGTTCTGCACTTTATTTTAAGATGTACAGTTAAATCCAAAGTTTTTTATTAATAAATGTTGTCAATATGTTTTTGATCCATACTGAATTTATTTGATTTGACAGTCAGTTATTGATTACATGCAGACGCTAATAAAACTACTAGGTTACATCAGCATGTATCACACTAATTCAGGTTAGACATTATGATGTTCTGGACCTTTGTTTTAAAAACAGATCAGATCACATTTTCTCTGACTGGACCTCTTTGAATTTTAATTGAATACCCCTGGTCTACTTGATTGATAATAATCACAAATAAATCCTTTCAGTCGACATCTTGTATGGTACGATGCTGTATACCTCAGGAATGTAGGCCAGCAGTTCATTTGTCAACAATTGCATAAGCTAAGCATCTTCACACGTCTGCATCCTGCCCAGAAGAGCAGCTGATCATGTGTGCAGCCTGACAGCTGAGATCACATTCAATAATGTGCTAATGCTTTGGTCTGTGTTTCATCACTGTGAAACGCTGCACGGGGCTGTACACAATCTGTACATGTTATCTATCACTCACAATCACGATCTTTGTCTTTGTTTCTGTCAATTTCTGTCGCACACTCCCTCATGTTCCCGCTCCTCTCTCTCTCTCTGTCTCTGTACTGTAATGGAAAAAGTGATTAGCACACTTAAATGGCATGAGAGACACCCGGGGCCTTTGGGTGAATTGTTCCGCCATAATTTCTTTGTTAATTGCTTCTCTGGGGATGCATGAGAGTAAAGGAAGCCCGGGGGTAACTAAGTCTGCCACACTTACACACTGGCCTGCTTTTGGGAGACACTCGCTTCCCCTCCCTTTCTTCTCCCTCCTAGTGCTTTCCTCCTCCTCCTCCTCCCTCTGCCTATTAACGTCTGGCTTCCTCCTCATCTCTGTTCCATTTTGGAAACCTGCCTGTGATTCCCATTTTACCCCTTCCACCCCTTTTTTCTATTTTCACCTATCCTCACGTGCATGTTGTACGTCTGTTTCACACTTTTCCTCTTAACCTTCCTTCAAATCCTCTCCTCTCTCATTTTTTTTACACAGTGATGATTTTTCACCTCCTACCCTGTCCCACTCTCTCTCTCTTCATGCTCTCTTTCACCTTCCCCCCTACTTTGTTATTCTAGCCGTCTTCCCCTCTGTACTTCTCATCCCACCTTGACAGCAACATGTACATTAAAGCGCTGCCAGATCCTCGCATCTGTGATTCATAGCACTTGATAGATAAAGTATCTTTAGGCACGCAAGACAGCCATCAGGAAGGGAATGAAATGCCGTGGGGTGGCAGTCTTCATTTCTGCCTTTGCCCTGCAGTGAATTATGCACCTTGTTGCCCAGATTGAGGGAGAATGGAAGTTTGAAACATGAAGAGCCTTTGCTTTATCTGACCTCACTTTGAAGTGTCTACTAAAAGGCTTTGCAGCCTTTTAGCCTAAAGCACAGCACTCGGACATGTAAATCACTTGCACTAAGCTCTAAACTATATGACAATAATTTGTCTATCTCCAGTTACAAACATGTTCTTGCACCAAACCTCATCAGTCGCCGTGTTTCTTACTCTTTACCCAACAGCTCTGGGATTTGGAACTAAGTACTTCTTTCTTGAAGTGGTATTTCAGCAACAACACATTTGAAACCAGATTTAAAGACGAAGACTGAAGTCTGTTGCCTCTTTGTTGAGCTTTTATGCTGTTGCCTCTGTTATTGCTTTATTTTACAAAAGTCTGTGACCATCATGAAATTATTATAATGGGGCTTTTTTTCCTGACCATTGCACTTAATCATTTTGATTGCATATATTTTCATATTGCAATCTTACTGCTCAAACGTTATCAGTAATCCTGGCTAGGGGCATTATATGAATAAGAGTCACAGCCAGTCACCCACACATTTCTTAGATGGAATATTTGACAAGAATGTGTCTCAAACTACCTGCCTGGGGTTTGAATACTTTTCAAATGCATTTCCATTTGGCTTTCATAATTCCCAAGATGCCTGAAGTGACTAAGTGAAGTGGATTGTAAGGAGGAGGGTTGATGGATGGGTCAAAAAAGTGTTTGACTTCAGCAGATCAGATCGCCATTTGAATCGCATTTTCCACTGACAGAGTTATTTTCTTTTAACATGTCCACAATCTGTGATAAAAATGTCAAAAATTAAGGTTCGGCTTGCATGCCTTTCCGAAACCTTACAAATGAAATATCCCAGTTGCCATGGAAACTTGTGCATTTTTGAAGACGATGACAATTTTCTCCTTTTTGTACTCAGTTTAGGGAACTTTTAAGTGATGGATACAAGGTTTGTGTTTTATACATGTTGTAAATGTGCAGTCAGGTTGAAATGAAAGACAAATCATTCTGTTTGGGAACTCTCCTGCTGTGTGGCGGCTGGACTAACTAAACGAGCTGAAATCTGGAAGACACCGAGGACTTTTCCCGTTTGCTAATACCATTTGGACAGATCAGTGGGTCAGACCTCTCCTCTTTTCATTGGAGAACCTACACTGGTTCTTTTTTCAAAAGGATTTAAATGTACTGAGGCAAATGAGACACTTGGACTGTGAATGAAAGCTGTTAGAAAAGCTACCTGTCACCATATAATGTATATTCTGCGACTTATTCTGAAGTCATGTGATTACTACAACTTTCAAGTTCCGTAATTCACTGTTCAGGTGCTGCATGTTCCGGATGTCATTTCGTAGGTTGATATGGCCTGATGTCAGTGGGGAAAATTGCTTCCTTGAGATCTTGAGAAGCTTTAAAATGGTTACAGTAGTTAGAGAATGGGGGATGAATTGGAAATTGTAGAACTGCTAAAATGACCTTCTCTTTGGAAACACTGCTGGTGCACCTTTCAGTGAGGCAATTACCTTCCAGTGCCTTTGTCCAATGACAGAGGATGGGTGGCTGTAATTGTGAGCTCCCACCTGTGAATAAGTGTGAATAGAGGGGCTGCTGGAGAACAGCAAGGGTCGCTCAGTCCAACTTCCCCAGGCAGATGAAAGGTTAAATCGCAAGTGTTTTCCCAGAGTGTCCTGTCTGTTCAGAGTTTAGTACATGAGTGGGCGGCGTGGGTCTATTCTTTTTGACACCGCTGGGCGTTTGTCAATTTTCACACTTTAAAAGGTCTGGAACAAAGAGCGCGAACAGCGGGGTTAAAGGAGACCAGCTCACTCACACTGGATGGAAATGCCCCAGAATAAGTTGTCAGAAGCATTAGCCCTGGCATTTACAAAGAATGCATGTATGCTAAATGACGTGGTTGCTGTAGCGATAACCTTACATGGCTTCTTCTATCCCAAAGTAAATTCTAATAGGTTCAAATCAGGAACCCTTCTTAATTATGCAGTTATGTACACAACAAATAGGTGACCTTTGGTGAGCGTAACTGTTGTTTAGTTAGATGGCAGTGACCTTTAGTGGTTACAGAGGCGGAGGGATTGTATGTATGAATGCTGTGGGGGAAGAGAGAGCACATTCACATGTGTTTAGTGCTTATTACTGACATTTTATTTAATGAACCTTTTCACAAAAGGGCTGAGTGGAAAACACTCATGTCTACAGTGATTTATTTACTCACAAGGACACCCAAAGCCAAGCCATCTTCATTTATTAAGTCAAATTGTATGTCCTTAACATGCGCAGTAACACATACTACATCCACACAATAACTCAGTTTGTAGCATAATAAATATAATTTCCCCTACTCTCATTATTAATATTTTCATTAATGATTAAACTACCATTCTGTTGGATTACCAATCAATTAAATATTTACTTTATGTGCTCTATATGACTATTTACTGGTGCTGTTTCATCCCAGTTTCTATACACAGTAACAGATTTACCAGTTTACCAATTTTCAATTCACATCTCGCTCACCGTCGGCTATAATGGAAAAGTACCCTGGCTTATTTGTATTTCTTTAAACCAATCACAGTCATCTTTGTTGGAGCTAAGCAAAGGATGTGGCATCTGTGTTCCCTTTAAAATGGTGATGCATAGAATTGTTTTGTTTGCATGCAGGGAGGTGAGTACTGTTTTTGAAATGGATAATCTACTGAAATAAACTAGCAGGATTGCTTTACTGCGTGATCCAAATTCTGAAAAAATTGGAAATTTTCAGTGTGGTAGGTTGCTGCTTGAAGGTTGTTTGCTGTAGCGAGCTGGATTTTAAAAACATGCACATAGTGGAAGGAGAGGAGAATGCAAACCAAAATGAGAAGCCAGTGGCAGGTTTATAACCGCAGTCTATATCCGGTAAGTCAGACTGTTAGTGGATTGGATATTCTGACAAATATTTAAATAAGAGTCAGGTTCGCATGACCTGGAAATATATTGAAAGTAGATTCTTCTTTAAAAGTACAGAGCACATAAAACTTTTACTCTTAACGTTATTTGGCTGACTTCTTGTCCTCATTCCTCGTGATTAACCTGACCAAAGATAAGCATGAAATCTTCAGCTTATTCACTTCTGTACAGTGCCAAAATGAATAGTACATCCAGGGGTTAAATTGGGCAGGGGCTCATCCATGTCACAATTGCTCTTGACTGCAATTGAAGAAAACTCAAACTCAGTAAAATAGATCTTCAGCAGTGTATATTTTATTACAATTCTTGGTAATAATTCAGACTATGACTAAAACGTGTGTTCGTTCACACCACTGTAATATTAAGTTGACTGAGTGTTTCACAGGATTTCCTTCCATTCTGTCAGTGATTTTGCCCTTCTTGTGTCAATCAGATGCTGCAGGTGGAATGGATAGATGGATGACAAGGTAGGGTGTGAAACAGATCACAAACTGACACCTCTTTTTGTTTGATAACTGAATACAAATTGGCCTGACATTCTGCTTAAACAACATACGTGTCCATTTTTATTAAGTGCTGCTTAACAAGACGTAGGTCTTCCTGAGATGACCTATTTAACCATTCCATTAAGATAAATGGCAAGTTCAAGTCAAACTGCCGAGGTAGCAGGTGTAGTTGGAGCACAATACCATAACAACTCAAACACACCTTGGCTAGACATTGCAAGCTAGTTTAAAGATTTCCTAGCAGTGACATTATAAATGGGTCAATATATAATTGAGGGACTTTTGAAGTCCATGGGACGTATCTTGCATACATTTTTATTAAAAGTTTAAAAAAAAATAATCTTTTCTATGTTCATTATGATGATGTATTTACAAATTACATAATTATTTATTATGTAAACAATCACTTGTTAAGAAAAAATTACTGGATATCACTAAAATGTCAACTAAATAACCGTCCAGATTTAATAACAACCACCTTCTAATTAGCTAAGCAATAATAAAATGAGCTGATTCAAAAACTGTTTTGATTGTGTTCTCTTTATTAAGATATTTCATTTTTGGCAATATATCAAATTTTATATGGAGAAAAACAAATTGTATCTGTGTCCAAGAAAGTTATCCATTACAAAAACACCTCTCAAGGAGGTGTGTTAATTCCAGATCACATGACCTGCTCCACATGATGTCATTTCCTCCTGAAGAAAAGACTGGCCAGACTCCAAGGCTTTCTGAGTTATTTAATATAAAGTAGTGTGTGAGTCAAGTGTAGATTTCTCACATGGCAACAGGTTTACTAGAATATCTTTATAAATGACTTTGAATTTCAATTTTACTCAATTAAATATATAATATTTTAGAAGAATCTTTGTGTAAAAATGCCATGTGGTGTTTGGTTATAGGTGGCCATGTTGATTTTAGGCCTGAAAACAGCAAAAATGTCAACTATAATACCTGTCAGCTATGTTACAAAAAGTCCCGCAATTATATATCGACCCAAATGTCTGCATATGTGTTAATATTATAGAATGTCCAGGAATTCATTTTAAGGTAATTTTTCAAAATAATGCATATTAATACTCATATTTATAGTCTCTTCTCTTTTAGTGGAAGGCTACTTGATACTGATGCACTGCCATATTCAGAGCAGAACAGTTTTATGTAGAATCTGTCAAATTACATCAACTATAGGCCTGGTCTTTGACATATTTAATTCCTGTGCACAATCCCACAAATAGTCAGCATGCTGTGGGCCACGTGGGCTTTTCTGATGGAAGCACAATATATGGTGCAGTGTGAAAACATCAGGGGTGAGAATCACAACTTTTTCCTACTTGGTGTAAATATGCAGGGCAATGATGCCACTTTTGATGGAATAAACATATAAAACTGTTATCATAAAGACATGTTGAGCAATAAAATCATCACTCACGATGATGGATTTGTGTAAAAAGTTGCCCCCCACTGACCCTCTGTCGTGACACACCCTGTTAAAACTTGTGCCATCCTTGAGCTCTCCGGATGGCGGCACTTTGGTGGTTGGTGCCGTCATGGGAAAAACTGCCTAAACCCTTTAACTTTAAAACTGAGTTTGCTTTCATAGCACCCTCCCTGCATGGCCCAAATACCAAGGCTTTTACCACCCTCCTGGTTAACCTTTGAGGCTGACGATCTCTCATACACCCAGAACCTTATCTGTGAGTCCCAGAGGTGCAGTCTGCTACCGACTGCCACTGAGATGTCATTACCGTTGGCGCAAACTATAAAACATAAACGTCGCCTAATCACTCTGAGGCAAAGGTTTGTAGCAAACATGAATCAACACCTTGCTGCAGGTTCATTCAATAACCATTGCTATTTTTAAATATGACACCCCAGCAAGCATCAAAACAGTGCTGTGGTAGTTTTTTTTTTTTTTTTCTCTTTTTAATGAAGCAAACTTCTCTGCCTATTCTAGATGTTCCCATTACAGTGTTTCAAAATGGAAAACGATTTTGTAGAGAACTTTGACTTCCAAACACATTTACCCTACAGCCGATACCTTTAGAACTCGGCAACTCTCACCAAACACTTTAGATGGACTAATAGGGCTTAAAGTAAGAGGAGAAAGATGCAATGTTGATATATGTGGAATGTATTTACAGATTTTTGCTGGTCCAATTCATTGTAATTGGTGTAAAGTGAAAAAGATTTGTGGAACTATCAGTAGCCATTCATCACACGCCTGTGGATTTAAGTAAGCTTAATGCTGATGTTTTGCTTTATTTACTCCTTTGTTTATTGAGCATTTTTTGAGTTCAGTTAACTTTGCCTTTCTCAAGCTAGTGTTTATATGTTGTTATTTTAGCATAGAATTCTACGTTGATTCAACAAGAAAATATGTCTTTGTCAAGGGTAGAAATACACAGCATGTAAGCAAGAAGTTCATTGTTAGCCTAACACAGATGTCAACATTAGGTAAACAAGAAGATTCAAGTGGGCAGAACTTGAATATTATCATCACATGAACAAGAATATCCAAGTTGGTAGAACTGGAATATTGTCATTAGGTGAACAAGAATATCCAAGTTGGTAGAACTGGAATATTGTCATTAGGTGAACAAGAATATCCAAGTTGGTAGAACTTTTGTCTAAACAGTATACCACAGTAAGGTCAACAATAGTTGACAAAACTTGAGAAAACTCATCATGTTGCCTCAATATTTTCAGTTTTCTCAATATTTTCTTTTTAACAGTGAAATGTGGCAGGTATTTTCCTAAAAAGTGAGGCAACCAAATACACCAATTGCCACAATAACTAAATGGCTATTGAGAGGCTTGTGTTTGTAATGTTTGAGTTGATAGAAGCAATAATGTTTCATGGGACAAGGCCAAAGAATCAAAGCTGCACCTCAAATTTGGTCTTTATATTCACCTGCAGATTTGACCCTACACTTTTGACTTTTTACAATTTAAGCTTCTTCAAAACAAAGACATTTGTTCCAAGTGTTCCAACCCTTCCTTAATTGGGGCTATTTTGAACTTTAAATTTTAAAAAGTAAGTTTCGATTAAGTTGTCTTGATGCAAAAGCAGACCTTCAGGTTAGGAATTGAGGATTAAGGATGTGTGAAAGCTTCCTCTTCAAACACATAATCAAAAATGCAAGTATGTTTGTGAATGTCTGGGTGCACATCTGTGGCCGTGTCTTCTTCCTGTTCTTTGGTCTGTGGCGTATCAGTGAAAAGAAAGAAATCAACCGTTAAAGCAACCGCAGTTTATTTCATCACTCTGCACCCCACCTGTCTGACAGCGAGAGAAATGATGACGTGTCAACACCTTGTCAGATGCACAGGATGTTCACCTTTCATCCTTTGTCCTTGACACACGCTGATGCAAAGACATGTAATCAAAAAAGAAAAGCAGCATCCTTTAAGAGCAAAAACATGCATACCAAACATGTTGACGCCACACTAACTTGTTTTGCATCTCCAGGATTTTACTTTTTCTTTTCTTTCTCCCTCATACACATTCGCACACAGACACACACACACACACACACACACACACACACACACACACACACACACACACACACACACATACACTCAAATCACGCACAGAAATCCATTTCTCATCTTCAAATATACCCATAGACGCACACACATATGCTCAGTACCTCTGGGACTGTGGAGAGTGAATCAGTGAGTGAATTTTCAGTGAGTGATGGTGACAGCATAGACAGGATAGATAGATTATGGGAAGGAGAAGAAGATGAGAACTGGAAATGGATTTCTGAAGTCCACACATGTACACAACCTTGTGGTCTCTGTCTTCTCTGTGTGTGCATGTGTTCCAGGTATGTGTGTGCAAAGCAGAGCTGCAGGCATGATGGAACAGTATTGTGCAGGAAAGCATTGGCGAGTGTGTCAAGCTGCATGCACACATATGCATATACTGTCTGATGCATGTGTGAGACGATATAGAAAGATTTATATCGAATTCACAAGCGTGGATAGAGTCTGTTTCTGCAACTCTTTTTCACTTTTCTCCTTCCTTCCTCACTCACACACATAGCAGCTGCAGGTGTCGGAGAGCTCAGCCACTTCCAGCAGGGCTCTGAAGAGTGTCTGTCAAACCGGCAGAGCTCTTCTCCTTCCACAGATAACCAGAATGACAGCTGCATCATTACTACTATGGGAGGTGTATGGGTGTGTGTCTGGGCTTGAAGATGTTCTTTCGTGTGCCCAATTGTCAGCGTGTGCGTTTCGATGTGTGCAGTCATTACCATGCCAGTGTCCATCTGCTTCGCCTTGACAAAGTGGAAAGTTTCTGACCAACTCCTCCAGATATATTATAGATCTCCGTCTTCCAGGCTTTCAGGGCAGCACATATGTGTGCGTGAGAGACTGAGAGAGAGAGAGACTGTTTGTTGATTGCGGAGGAGGAGGAGAAATGGAAGAGGAGATGGACAGTGGGGAGAGATGGAAAAGGAAGATTATAAAACAATCAAGAAAAAAGGGGGCGACAGAGGCGAGGAAGCGAAGTGAACAGAATGAAAGAGAGTCCAGACAAAACAGGCAAAAGACTGTGGTTTGGCACAGTGTGAGACAAGACACAGGATGTCTTACGTTATTGCCGAGAGGGCAGGCTGATGGATCACTTGATAGACTTTTCAAAGGACAGATAGGGGTTTTTTGGCTCTTATGAAAGTGGTCCCCTAAAAATGGACATACAGTTTCATCAGCACTAGAGGCTTCAGACGGTTCTGTGCAGAGATGAGCGTTTGCAGCTTCAACCTTCACCACAGATGACAGTTAAGTCTGAGGAGTGCTGAAGGGGTTTGTTGCATAATTTACGACACTTTGTAGGCTTATTGCCGTATAATCAAGTCGGTTTCATGTATTTAGCCTAAAATCACAGTGTTATCATGGAGGGTTTTACAATATGAACAAAATATGACAATTTTTATTATTAGACACTCAAATATGACACAGAACAGCTGCCATAAAATATGCAATAGATGGTGAAAGAAGTGCGTTAATTCCAACAAATGTGCATTATTGGGATGAAAAAATTCCAATTTGCTGTGTTCTTTTCATTGTGATTTTATCATTTTACAGTTATTTCAGTCTAATACACATGTCCTGCCATTAAGTTTCCTGTTTTACTTTTACACGTTTTTTGAACAAAGTCATTGAATTGCTAATTAAATTGTATGGTTAAGCATCAAGGTCATAGTCAGTGGTTATGTAGTTGTGGACTGCAATAGTGTTTCTAATATTCTAAAATACATCACCTTTCACTATGGCCTCCATAATAAATATATCATCAGCACATTTCTGACAGTTTTAACAAATAGTGAACATTACTAAGGTAGAGTATATGGCTGAGCTGTTGTATTTGTGCAATGAACTGTACAGGTTTACAGAGCTACTATTGACCAGTGAGTGTGAAATCAAAAAGTATTTATCAAGCTAACACAGCAATCAAGCCAAAGCTGCTGTGAAACTGATAAATAAACAGGACAGTACAGCTGCCGAACTGAACTATATAAACTGAAATTTTCAACCAGCCACTTTGATTGGAGCCTCGAACCTCAATACGAAGCCAGAAATGTCTCAGTGTGGAGCGACACTTCGGGCAGTCAATCACACGAGTGGACGCTGCAAAGTTACAATAGCAGTAGAGGACATGTGAGGTAGGAGCTGACTGTGGTCCAAGAATCGTAAAACTTTCTGGGAGGTTGCTGCAGATCTGAGTCAGTACCCTTCCTGTGTCCGTCCTCTCCTGTCTCACAACTTGTCCACACCAGTTATGTCTGTTGGCTTAAGATGGAAGTTCATTCATTTGTAATGAATCCCATGTGTCCTCATCCACTGTGCCAGCTGCAGCGCATTTAGGAAGTATGCATTAAAGTTATACGAAGCTTTGACCACATTCTGTGCGTGCACTTGGACAGATGTGTCTTCACGTGGTCCACCTCCTAATATTTGTTGTGTAAGCTATTAGATTAAGCAATTTTCTACATATGACAAACACGTAAAATATGTACTGCTGCAAGCTTTTCTTTTCATATCTCACCACCTCATGTTTTATTGTATTTACCATACATGTCAGACTGACCATAGGCTTTCTCTCCATTTCCTTTTATTAGTGTTGTGTCACACAAAAGTCATCACAGTATTTCATCATTTATTTTCAATATGAACTGTAGATGCCCTGACAAAATGCATGCTGTTGCATACACTTTGCATACAATTGCAATATGCTACTTTGTCATAGTACTGCTCCTTAGGCTTTGTCCGTATTGCTCATATATCTGTTGCATTCTTTTGCGAGAAATGAGTTGTCATCTGTTGGCAGCTCCAACTTGATTATACTGGTGCAAGATACTATGATGTATTTTCCACTGTGCAAAGGATTGTGGGTCAGGACGGCCAGAAAAAGCATGCTGGGTGAATGTAGAAAAAACATCTGGGTTGTTTGTTTTTTTTTTTTTTTGGCATACTGCATTTGACATACTATGGATTGGAGTGTATTTTTCCTGAATACTTTATAGTATGGTAATATAGGATTTGGTATGAAACCTTTTGGCAAAAGTTTGATTTTCGTAACTTCTGGATAATGCAGTATTTGAAAATTGTGACTAGAATGTCATTTTTATGTGATTTTTGTCTTATAATTCAACATTTAGCAGCATTCAGTAGATTCATGTTATAATATACTCAGCAAAAATATCTCTTCTTTTGGTCACTTTTGTCTGTAAATCAAAATTTCTATTGAAAACAAGCTAAAATTAGTATCATCCTCTCATAGAAATTACTTACATGTAATATGGAGGGGTTTTGTATCGTCCTAACATCAGATAAGTCGGTAAATATATGATTGTTGATATGAAAACAAATATTACTTTAAAAATAGACTTTAAGGGATTTGTTTTAAAGTGTCCAAGGCTTATGTGCTACTCACACTCCTTTTAAAAATTGACTCAGCTGCTTTTCTTGAACATATAAACACAAAACCTTCAAAGAAAGTGTACGCAAATGATGCTGGCAAATTCAAATGGCATCTGTGCCTTGTTTTTGTTCCGTAAAAAAGCAGTTAGAGACTCAGCGCTTGCCTAAATGACTTGTTAATCTGGATGTTGTGACAGACAGTTTCATGGCTTGTCAGTGAGCATCGGGTCAGTGGCCAATTTCCTGACATAGAGCAGCTTAATACAGACAGGTCATCATCTCTCCAGTTCTGTCTGCTTGCTCTCTATCTGCTCCTCTATCACCCACATCAGTCTATTTCCTTTCATTTGTCGTGGCTCTCTCCTTTTCCCTCCATCACGGCACATCTAAATGGCTGGAGTCTGCCTCTCACCCCTCTCCTTTACAATTTCTCGCCCTCCGCCTTCGTTCCATCCGTCTCTCTTTGGTAATGCATGGAAACTGACTGACTCTTCCCCCCTCTCTCTCTCTCGCTCTCTCTCTCTCTGCTATCCATCTGTCCAGACTAGTGTATCTAAAAGGCTTGGGGTTGTGTGCTGTGCCAAGCCGAGTGCACAGATTTGGATAACCGCTGTCTGGAGATATGTCTGCGATAACAGCTATAGTCACTCACTCCTGGTTTGGCTGTCAACCATGTGTGTGTAAATGTGCGTGTGTGTGCTCAAGATAACCCCAGAGGCTCTTGCTCCTGTCCCAGCCAACAGTGGTTTACAGCTGATAGCGACAGCTAGGAAATTTCACGCATCACAAAAGTGGACACCTTGAAAAATAGATATACTGCAGAGGGGAAAACATACGGAATTTGATAAAAGTTTGACAACTAGTCAAGGGAAATATAGAAAATAAATACAGATTACAGTATGTGATGAAAAATGAAAGCATGGAGACTGCACACACACACTTGTTCAATGCTGAGTTCCATCTTGTTTTGCTAGCAGAGCAGAATTCAACAGCCTTCCACAGGGATGTCGGTTCATGTTTATTCAGGTGCTTTCCACTTTTCCAACCAGCTTGGCTTTTAGTGCATCTGTACTCGGCATACCTCTTTTCTCTCTCTCATCTCTCAAATGCTTAGTTGGATTCATGTCATGTGAATGGAGAGGCAGCGGAAATAGCTGATTTGACTGCTGTGATCATAGAAGCATTCATGGGCATCCCCCAGTCAGGTGGAAAAGGACATTCGAAACTTTCAAGAGTCAACTGAACTGAGTCACCGCAATGTTTCCTCTGGTTTTCTTCAGGAGGCCCGAGTTTGTGCCAATAGAACCCAGCGTTCACTTCCACTATCCAGCTGTGTTTACAAAGTGGCATGATGGATGCAGGTACTGCGGAAGTACACAGGTGATTATCAAACCAAGCGTTGCAGAGCATGCATGCTCAATAAACTTCTGCCAGACCCCAACATCCCCTCATCAGCAGCTGTCATTACAACCCTCAGCGTCGCTATGATGGCCTCTGAGCAGCTCCACTGGGGAACAGTCTGGGTTAAAGACCATGGCGAAGGGCAGAGTTTCATTCCTTCACAAATAACCCCCAAACATCTTTTATGAGGGCATTGGCTGGCATGCTTTGTTGTTGTTGATGTGTAAATTTCATGGCTCTGCGGACTTTTATTATTAGTTTTTGGGGCCGTTTTCTGGGCTCTAGGCCAGATTACAATCCAGCATCACATAAATATCTCTTCTGGACTGAGAACTTTAGAAGCCCAAAGCTTGTGTTGCACAAATTTTGTGTGGGAACATATCTCCAAAGTGCTGCAGAAATACTGCAGAAAAAGACTTTAATAGGGGTTCAGCAGGGCAGTTTTACCCAGGAGACTCTCAGTATGTTAATCTGATGTTTGCTTTGTCTTCAGATCTGTTTGCTCACAATTATGTTTGTGAAGCATTTAGCACCACGTATTAAACATGATGACAGTGCAGCAGATGACTTATGCCAGGTTTAATGTGACAGGTCAAAACTTCACATATGAAACTTCAAGTAAAGCTTTCCAGAGAAGCTGGATTTTCCATATTCAGAAAAATCCACATGTAGGAAAAACCAAAAACTTGAAATGCGAACAAAATCCACAGAAGCTTTATTACATGAGGTTAAATTTAACTGAGTATGGGTGAACTTGTGCATAGTACGGTTCCTCAAGCATACTGCAGGGTTAGGTCCAGTTCTGGCCTCTCATATCACTGTCCAAATCTCTTGTCATGAATAGTACATCAGTATGCAAATGGTGCCATTAGAATCAATGAGTAATTTACCATGAGGAGATTAACAGTTCTTTATTTATGTCTTCTTCTCCCACTGCATACCAGACATATCTGGAGCATTTGGTTGGCACGAGGACAACTTAAATCTATAAGTCTCACATAAGCCTGGAAGAACTAAGCCATCACTTCTGTCTGTATGTGGTGGATAAGGAACGCTATTATGGGCTTTACCTTTGAAAACTTTCCACAGCTTATAATGTTACCTAAGCCTAATTTCTATTTTGCCATATGCACATGAGGATGGTTTGTCTTTATACAAATTAATCAGAAACAACTTTCTTTCTTGAGCCTGACCAGTTTGGGTGTATTGATTTCATGTGGCCTCTACTGGGCACTTTTTTGATCCAGTATTTTATTAATTTGTCCATCTTTCAGGTGGGCAGCAAAGGACAACCCATATCCATGGGTAGTACAGTTTCGATGTGAGTTATGTGCAAGATTTCACAGCAGCATGGGCTTTCGGAGGAGGCTTATATCACACTTTCCTCCATGTTTTCTCACACAGATAATGTATTCCTTATTTACTTCACTTGGGTGACAATCAGTGTTTTCACAGTTCACAGCCATTTAGCTGGTTATAAGTCGTTACAGTCACCGTTTGTATGTATGTAAACTCTAGACTCCAGGAAGATTTTCTTGTAAATATCTGCATGTTCGTTCATTTCTCGTGATCTTTGCCCTCTGGGTAGTTATTTTGAGTCTATTTTTCATTTATTCAACATGTTTTGTGCGTTTTCCTTTTCCATCATTACTTCTGTTGTTGCTACTCGTGCTTCTGTTTGTGTCACCCATGCAGATTCGCTTGTAGAACTGTGACTGGGCTGTCCAATTTGTGGCTGACTCTCTCTGTCAGACTGACTCTGTTGTCGCATGCATCTCACTGGCGAGGAAGATTTCGAGATTCATTTGGCTTACGAGGCTATTTGAAAACTTTATTCTGCAAACTACATATAAAAAATAAACAGCTGAAAACTGAGCTTTAAATTTTTCAAATGATTAGACTGTTGTGAGTCAGTTTTGATGTTTAAACTGAGAAGAAACAGTAACTGAGTCACGGAGCTCAGTTAATTGCTTGGCATTGCACACGCTGAAGCGCTGTTCTGGTAATGTGAGAATAGAGATGTTGACCAAATGACCATTTAGACTGATTATTGTCTTGTCCTCTGCATGAGTGTAATGTCATCATTCAGCAGAGCAAATAGACCATGTAATAGGGTAGAAGTAAAAGCTGAACATGAAATTGTGGATATTAGGGATCAGTCATGGTCCTTTTACTTGAATGTGGAACTCTGGTACAACAGAGCTAAGGTGCAAACGAGGCCTCAGTTTAAAGTAGGGATAGATCGATTATTGGCCTGGCTGATTATCATGGACCAAATGTGGCATTTTCCTATTAATGTATCAGTATCAGCCACAGATTACTCTGAAACAGAATCTGGAAAACAATAATAAATCATAGTTTAAGATATGACCCTTACTGGGCAATAGAATTGATACAACAGTAAAAGTTTAAGAATACAGAGAACAACACATAACTGCAGGAGACAAACTGATCAAGCTCAGTCGATCTCACAAACAGAAGAGAACATCCTAATTTAATCACTCCTGTTTCTATTTTCAGTCATAGATAAGATAAGATAAGATAAAGTTCTTTATTTCTCCCCACTCCAGGGGAAATTTACATTGTTACAGCAGTTTTATTTACAATATATACAAGGGTGGCAAAATTTTTAACAGAAAAAATAAAAATAAAAATAAAGTTTAAAAGTGCAAAGATGTGCAGTGCAAGAATGTCTGTGCAAATTTTATGGTTTGGGGTGGTAATGATATAGTCCAGTTTATGTTAACATCAGCCAGTGATGCTGATGTTGTAAAGTCTTATAGCAGATGGGATGAAGGACCTGCGATAGCGCTCTTTCTTGCAGGGTGGATGTCTCAGTCTGCTGCTGAAGGAGCTGCTTAAAGACCCCACAGTGTCATGCAGTGGGTGAGAGGGATTGTCCATGATGGATGTGAGCTTTGCCAACATCCTCCTCTCACCCACCTCCTCTATGGAGTCACTCTTATCAGTGAAGAAGCCTTATTATGAATGACAGGTTCTCTGCTATCACATGCTGTTGAAACATTACATTTAATGTATATTGGTTCCAAATATCAGCTAGCGGCCTTACTTGATTACCACTAATAAAAATAAAATAATTTTTGAAAAAAACATATCATTAGATCCCCTGTTTGAAGCAGTGGCAAGTTTTTGAAACTTGAAAAGCTGTTTATCCCTCATTACTCCACTTTACATCATAATTACCCCGCCAATGATCACAGCGGAGTTATGTGATGATCGATGTACATTTGTCTGTCTGTTAGTTTGTTAATCTGTCTTTCTGTGCACAACATTACTCAAAAATGAAATGACAGATTTGGATGAAATTTTTAGGGAAGGTCAGAAATAACACATGGACCACCAGATTAGATTTTGGCAGTGATGCAGCTTATAGTCTGGATCCACGGATTTGTTAAAGATTCCTGTATCATTGCAAGATACAGTGGCATGGCGTCACTGTAACTATGACAACAAGTGAACACTACGTCAGCTGCCTGCTGACAATCATGATTGCGATCCTATTACAAATCCACCACTGCGGATTGATCAGGACTTATCTGTCGGAAATCATACAAAGACTGAGCAGCCTTGACAGAGTGCTGCGCTCTCTGAGTGCTTTTCTTGTTCATTTTGAAGTAATCACCAATTCCTGCTGTATCATTGTGGAAGCTGTTCAAACAACTTGCAGTGTCTGTGAGTGGGAAGCTGGTGAGGGATCACGTCCTTGTTGCTGCCCGAATGACGTCTGCACAGTAAGGGGAGAAACCAAAGCCCCCATCACTTTTAATCAGAACATTTTCAACAAGCAAATCTGACATTGCTATGTAAACTTTTTAAAATCAGAAGATCAGAAAAACAAGTTGATTTCACAAGAACTTACTTGATATTTCCTTAATGCAGTGGAGGTAAACATTGTAAGTCCTTTACATATTTTAGTGTCAGAAAAAAAATCCATTTTGACTGCAGTAAATGGAGCTATCCAATAACTACAGGAAAAACTGCCATAATTCAAGTCAAATATAATCATTTCAGGATAATTATTCTTAAATAACATTTTGGCATTTGTATTTATTTATACAGCAAAATGAGAGAAGAGTATTTGTGAGTCTGCAAGATGAAAGCATTTTTACTTTAAGCGTCAGCCTCCTTTCACATGAGTCTTGGATGAAAAGGTGTGATTAGGGATCTTTTAAAAAAAATGTAAAAGCAGTGCATTGACGCATTAATAGTTAACACACCTTCTCTGTGTGATAGCTGCTAATGATGTGCCTGAAAATATGCAGGCTGCATACATTCACATATAAAATGAACACAGGGGAAAAGAAAGCTGCAGAAAGATGAAAATTAAATCTACAATTAGACAGAGGTTTTTTGTGATATTTTCATAATAAATTCCAGCATCTATTTTCATTCGCTTTCACACAGTGATGCATCCCAAGCATTTACTTTAATTATGGCACCACTGACATCGCGATGAATATGTTTGCCAACAAGCTGTGCTTTTAAAAGTTGAAAACTGATTAACACTTTCAACTGCATCTCTGATATCTTCCAGATGTGGCCTGCCACTTTTAACTTAAATCTTAATTTTGATTTAATCTAAAGGCATCATCCCATGGACTCACTTCAGACTCTATAAACTTCCCATTAATGAGATGTTTTTGAACTTAGAAGTGAAAGCAGCTCTTAAGCCATTCCAACTGAATTTATAGAGGTAATATGTTAAAAAAAAAATAAAATAAAATCACATCTAACCTGCAGACTTTAGGACTGTGACTTGAGTAATATAGAACAAATCTGCATTCTACTACTGGATTTGAGCAATTTAAGTTTAACAACTAAATGAATAAATACATTTCTGGTTGAGAGGCAAAGGAAATATTTTTTTTGAGAAAAATCCAAATAATTGAAACACATTCTTCCTTTTGTTTCTTGGTCATAACTTTCTGAGATTTGTGGGATTTGTTGTGGAGTCCAGTATTTCTCAAAGGCCTTGCCAGCATCTTGAGTTAGCCAAATCACATGGACATTATCCAAAATTTTGTGTTTTTGGTATGAAAGATCCACTTTTGGTTGATACCCTTCCACTGTGGCTCAGCAATGCAAAACTGGCAAAGCACAGAAGTAGCTAATTTATTTTAAGGAATTATAAAGCTACAAATAATTCCTACTGGTTGGAATTAAAACATAAATACAGATCCTGTGAAATAACTGAAACCAAAAGTTTTCTTGTGTTTTTACTGCACTTATTGTGATTTACCGTCATTTGTGTACTGTTGCCATCAGTCGATGTTTTGCATAGTAAAAATTCCCAAACTTTTAAAGCTGAAGCTCCAGCCTGCTTTGAAAGCCTCGTTTCAAATGTTACCTCTACCTCCCCTTCAGAGTGACATCAGATGGTTGGCACTTGCCCACAAACGTCCGTCTGTTCTGGAGCCTTTGTTTGGTGAGGATGTTCAGAGAGCTGCTGGCATTGTCCACTCACATTTTTTAGATTGGCTTTGGGCTTAAATGTATACAGATATATTTAACATTGACATTTTGAGCAAAGAACTCAAGTCAGTGATTCTGTATGGTCAATCAGAACAGAGTGGTTTCATTTTAGGAGGACCTTGAGAGAGGTGAACTGCATAAAGGGCCAGTAAGTTAAATTAGTGGAGCATTTTTAACTGTAGATAATGCAAAGATGGACCTTGAATGAAAATATAAACTTGGAAATGTCTTCATGTCTCCTTTGAAGGACATCGTCTTTTAACAGCTCTAAATCTTGTCTTGTGAGGATAGTTTTAAATTTCACTTTTAAACCTTCCTAAATGTCTTCAGCCATTATAGCAAAGCTGTATAATTACAGTCACACAGTGTCACTGATGGTTTCCCAGTAGCATACAGATGTTCATGTGTTTGGCAGCAACCAGTAGATCAATACGATCCCCTGGTTGCTGCCCGGGCAGACACCCTCTGCATATTATCAATATGTGCATTATCACAGAGAAATGAGTTGTGTAAACAAGCAAAGAGACAGGCTCAGTGTGGAAAGTGCGTATGGGTGCGCATGTATTTTGTCAGTACATTTGTATGCCGGGCACCGCAGCAATGTTTACTTGCAAAATATTTGAGACGTGTCATCTGAGCTTTGGAAGCTTTGTTTGCTTCTTGTTGCAGTCGCCGTACGTACCGCTTGACAAAATGCTGCAACACAGAAGAATCGGCAGCTGTTCACAGTGACCAAGAGTCAAAACCACAGCGAGATCTTCTCTCCTATAAATAAACATCATGACATAGTCTGGCTCTGCAAACACAAATGAGAAATCGACCAATCTGTCCAACATTTCACTCCAAGAAACCTTCTAATTCTAAACAGGAATCAATGTTAAGCTAGGAACACTAAGCACAAATGATCATACAAACTTGATTCATTCTGTTGCCCTTATTGTAAGTCATTGTAGATAAGGCTTGAGTAAAGCACAGAATACATCTTCAGATGGTTGTGTCAGCCATTGCAGGCCTTTGGATTTCTTGGAAGACTGCATTTCACACTTTTAAAAATGATCACCCTCCAACATTAATGCTGTGGATGTCTCAGCACTCTTGGCAATAGCGTTTGCTGTCCACTGCAGTCTGCAAGAAAAGCAGAAGACTCTTAAAAACAGGAAGATGTGGTTCTCAAACTTCTATTCTGCGCTGTGCAACATGAGCTGGCACTTTTACTTTTCGAAAAAGTTGTTAAAATTCATTTTCTGTTCATTTTATTTACTTAAAAAAGAACCATGTCAAGGAAATCAAAACTGGAGCTATATTCCTTAAAAATCACGTATCAGATTAGTTTGTCCTCTGCATGATGCCTTGTACATGTGTAATATTTTAACATATTTATAGCTTGCTCTCTATTAATGAAGAAACCCCTCATCCTCATTAAAACACTTGGTTTGCAGACAATTAGCACAACAGAGGAAAAATAAATGCCCTTTCTTGTCTTCTGTACATGGATTTTTTTTTTCATCTTTGATCCATTGGTTTTTTTAAAAATTAGGCTGTTTTTAGAAGGAAGAAAACTTTCAAAATAAAAGGGGCATAATCAAAGCTGCTTCTTGAAAGAACACCAAACAAAAACTAAAATGTCACCAACCTCAATTTCTGCCAAGTTTTGCTGGACTTTAATTTCAACACCTGTTTATCATTTTGCTCTCCCTATTTGCATTTTCTTGGAAAACTTTAGAAGACCTAATCAGTGGCCACTGAACAAGTACTGTGCCTTAATTATTCCCAACTGACTTTGTTTTAATAGTGTTTTTTTTTTTTTCAAACCTGGAATAAATATTATCCTCCTTTTTCAACTGAGTGTCTGAGCTCCACAGTGGAACTGACAGTGGCTGTCATTAAGTGGCAGTTAAACTCAAGCTGCGCAGGGTTTGTCAGAATCTGTATGGTTTGTAAACACTGGAGTAAAAATAGTTTTGAGTTTGATGGTTTCGAGCAAACAGTGAATTTCCCGAGAACATTTTCCCACACACAGACCCTGACATTCAGTCAGTCAAGTAATTTCAACGTGCTATTATTTTTACTTTGGCTCAGCTCTCACATCAAAGTCAGCAGCAACGCACTGTATATTACAGCCCTACTTTTATTCTGAAATGAAAAAGTCTTAATTAGTTAAACTGACTGAGGTACTACTTTACGTGGGCTTCTGGGTTGATAATAGAGCTGTCATCTGGAGTCAACAGCTGTGCACTCTGTATATGGAGAACTTGGAAGTAAAAGGGTAAAAAGCAGAAGCCATTTTTTGCATTGTTTGTCCCTGTGACCTCTTATCAGGCTTATCCAGCCATGAAAACAACCAGCAGGTCCTTCAGACTAAACAAGATAAAGTATTTGTCACAGCCTGCCAAAACATGCATGCATCTTTTCACACTAC
Organism: Amphiprion ocellaris; assembly: GCF_022539595.1. Lineage (NCBI taxonomy): Eukaryota > Metazoa > Chordata > Actinopteri > Pomacentridae > Amphiprion > Amphiprion ocellaris. The sequence goes on from NC_072775.1 coordinate 5,491,595, forward strand.
TTCGTGTATCAACTCTCGACAGATGTTTCACCATGCTGAATGTATCCTCCCACAGCTTTCTGGCAACTTGCTCCTCTGTACACTGTTTCTGAGCCATGCTGCATTCATATCAGTGTGTTTCATTTTCTTCTCAATCTCCCTTGTCGTCTTGTGTGCCACACTGCCTGCAGTTCAACCAAAAAAATCTGAATTTTTTGTACTGGGACTGGAGCAAATGTTTTGTTTTTATCAATTTTTAAGAGAGATGCATAGAGAAGGTGATTTTCGTGAAAAAAAACAATCATAAGCTTTAAATAAGGTAATTTCCCTGGTGGAACCGTATGTTAGACATGACTGCTTCAAGACCTGTGGGACCGCTGAGAATCCAGTGACCCTTTTTGATTTTTTTTTTTTTATCATTGTCATCATATTTTGGTGATTTGTTTTAAAGAACATGCCTTTCAAACCGAATATTTTTAAATACTGGGTCTGTCTCTTAAATCCACTGTATACGTAGTAGCTCATGGTAATAAAGGTACAAACAGGGTTGGTTTTTGCCAGTTTTGCAGTAAGGCTGTTTTTTTCTTTCAATCTCATAAAAAAGTTTCCGTTTTGAGGAATGTGCTAACCACTGGACACTGGCATCTCACTATGCGCTGGCCACCGGGCACAGATTCCTCTACATCCATCATCGCTATGAAGAAAGCTTGTTACTTCCCATCACCCACTGTATTCGCCATCACAAACAGATCTGTTATCTCTGAGGATTGTTTTTATTCAATTATGTAAAGTTCTATTTTCAGTTGATGACAGAGAGGCAACAGAATTAGAGGATGAGGATGATGTGTGACTGAGGTCACCAGCAGTGTGGATATAAATCGACTCTTTTGCTGTTGCCAGCTCTCACACCTCTCCTAATGAAGCCAGCAATCCCCACTAACAAGCTTAACGAATGTCTCAGATATCAGGCAGTAATTGCGAGGAGACTGTGCTCGGCGCCTAATTACTGATATTTCTTGCCGCAGCGATTGGACCTGCAGCTCGCGGGGAAGGTGGAGGAGAAGGAAGGGGGCCGTGGCGGTGACGGGGAGGGGGTTATTATATTCCATTTGCTGGGACAGCTCCTGCGGCAAAAGCTGCACTCTGAAATGTCTTCCATAGGTTATTTATAATCACTGGGATGAGGTAGAGAGAGGCTGAGGTGGAGTGGGAGAGAGAGAGAGAGAAAGAGAATTTGTTGAACAGAGAGAGGAGAGAACCAGAAATAGAGAACAGAGCGACTGTACAGAACAGTGTCAGTGCTTGAGAGCAGTGCTGGAGCTTTCAGTGTGTGAGTAAAAGTGCGAAAAGGAACTTTAGTTTCCTTTACGTCAAGTCAGTGTGTTGCCAGTACTTATTTACTGTTTTATTTTTTCATCTCTTTTTTTTTGTCTTCCTCAAACCTTCTCCAATAATCACATTTATGCTTCATTCTATTACTGTGGTCATGTTAACCAGTTTCAGTTTTTTCAGTTTTACTTTGTGCGCTGAATTATACGTTTAGTTATCCCGCTGACATCTTTTTCAATCAACACGAAAGCTAGCATTGTAGTATTTCAAGCAATTTTAACATTTAACAGCCAGATCAGATATATATGCCAGATATTCAGTTCTTCCCAGTCAAAACGAACAGTTCAGATATCCACACTGTCATTCTTCCCAGGACAAATGACATTGCTTTAATTATTCATGTCTATGAGCTTTCCTCATTACAGTTATGTGCAGTTCACCTGTATTATGACTGGTATCAATTCCAGTTTTAGACATTTACAGTTTATTTCTGACACGTCATAGTTGTAGTTCGAGATATTTTTAATCCCCCTCTATTCAAAATACCTACAAATAATAAAGTATTTCAGCACCATCTTGGATCACAAACTGAGTTTTTAGGCCAACACGGACTATATCTGCAAAAAAGCCAACCAGAGATTGCCCTTTTTAAGGAAACTGAGGGACTTCAATGTTGACAGTTTGCTTTTAAAAATGTTTGTTCATCCTTTATTGAGTCAGTCCTAACTTTTGCAGTGATTTGCTGGTACAGGAACCTTAGCATCACTAGTAAAAATCATCTGGAGAGCATTGTCGAACTTTGCCAAAATATCACAGGCACTAGCCGGCACAGCAGGTTGATAATGTTCAACAAGCAAGAGCCATCCAGATGGCAAAGGTCATCTTAGCTGACCTACATCACCCTCTGTTTGCCGAGTTTTGACTTTTGCTGTCTGGAGAGAGGTATACCTTCCCTAAGAGGGCCAAATCAAACAGATTGCTCAGATCATTTGTTCTCTCAGCTGTAGGGTTTCTAAATAAGCTTTAGGCCTGTCACTGTAGGCTACATGCACAGTCATGACAACTCACCTGATGATATTTATTATTTATATCTATGTTTCTATGTATTGTACTGTTTTATGGTATGAATTTCGTTGTCGACTGCTGTTGCAAATCAAATAACCCAAATTGGAACAATAAAGACTTTCTAATCTAATCTAATACCTACATTGTCCTTCACAGATATCTTAAATTAAGTTTAAACAAGTCGTACTGACAAAGATGTCTTGAACTACAATGAAGGCTAGTCAAATTACTTTTTACTGGTCAGAATAGCATCAAAGACGCCTAGAATAAAGGTTCTGACTAGTCACATGACCTTGTGATTATCTATAATTTTAAGTTTTAGTATCCAGACTCAGATAAATGGTAAAATGACTTGTGATCTCCAGCTGCCCTTTTACTTCCATTTTGTTATTGTTCTCATAATTATGACTTAGTATCACATATTCATAACATACTGTGTCATAATTACAGCAGTGTTTCTCATACCAAAATAAAATCCTAAGCTACAGTCATGAGACAAATATTTTCTAAGATTAAAACAAAATTTGCATCCTTTTCAAATCTCTTCCTTTCATTAGTACATTTTTTCTTTTTAGTCCATTTATTTGTCTTTCCTTTCATGCCTTTATTATTTCTTATTTATTTGTTCATGTCAAGTATGAAATATGCTCCCATGAAAGCAGCCCGTGTGTCATGATTATGTATGTGTCACAGCACATAGGCTTCTACTGTACATGGTAATTATTGCCAGGAGTCTGACTGTTGCAGAGCCACGAACACATTCAAAATGACCAAAGACAGAATTTTAATTTCATTTGATGTGTTTGATTCATGTGTAGGATTCATTACAGCTTCAGTCATGTGCATACAGTGTATTAGTAGGCTTTCTAGGGCTCTGCAGGAGGGATAAAAGAAAAAAAAGAAACAACCTTCCAAAAGTTTGGGTGATGGTTGTGAGAAGAGCTGTCTGCCTTAAAATCTCCTGCTGGTGTTCAGTTGGATTTAGATTGGCTGAGAAGTGGCTGTGAAGGCATGATATATATATGATTTGTAACATTTTTGGAGACCTGCACTCTCCTTGTGATGTTTCACATCTCATGTATTTGGGTGAATCTAAAATTCAGATTTCAAACACACCAAAGCTGGATTTAGGATAAATACAACATATTTGTTAGTGTCTTGACACTGATTGTGAGTGTCTTCTATTAAACATTAAAGTCTGTGTGGAGCAGTAAAAAAACATCTGTCACACCACAGAAAACTGTTTTAGTAGCAACACAGCTATCACTGATTTGAAAAAAAAAATCTCCAAATTAGGCTACAAAACTACAAAAAAATAAACAGTGTTCTCTGCTCTGATATTTTATTAGTGTATCTGCTAAAATCATTAATTCACAGCTTTCATATCAGCCCAAATGAACCGTAATAAATGCATAAATAGACCTGAGTTTAACTCAACCAGACAGGCCGGAGGCAAAATCAGAAATGCGCATGTAAATACAGAAAATTTCTTGTCACTTTACAGCTGTGGACTAGGCTACCTACTATAATAAACTACAAGGCTCCTTCTGCTCATTGTTGGGCTTGTGTTGCTGCTGCTGATGGCTCCAGATGACAGCAGGATGGAGGGATGGAGGCTGGGGAGGGAGATAGTTGATCCGGCTCCATTCACTAGGATTATCTGTGAATCCCTGTTGTCTTGGATGAAAGTTTCCAACACCACTCTGTTGTAAATGGTCACTGCAGTGGTGGGTGTTGGTGATGATCCTCAGCTCTCCAGCAATGTCCAACAAATCAACCCACCTCTTCTTCATCTCATCTTTTTTTTTTTTTTTTTTTTTTTTAGGAAATCTAGATGAGGAGATTGATCTGTTGTGCAAAATCTGACATCCAGGGACGATGCATTTGCATGAGTTGCTGGCAAACTGTATGCTTTCATGCATAGTAAAGCTATCAGTCAAGCAGGAGAACCACTGATAATAATGCAAAGTAGTTTTTCTATAAGTTTATAGCTCCACTGTGTCATCAATTTATGATTTTTGGCCAGTCCAAAAACAATAAATATAAAAAAAAAAAACTCCAGACAAACTGGTGAAAAACAATTTGAACTACATAATTCTGAGTTTTCTGCATTTTTTCCTGACATTTATGATGTTTTTAGTAACAAATCTCTGAATTTCCTTGACATGAATTTGCACATGTACTAATCCGTCTTATTTTCCAGCCAAATTGCCAGTGTGTGGGATCAATAGCTGAAGTTAAACTGCAATGAATAGCTTTTCAAGTGCACTCACACACTGGACCACAGCTTCCTCATGAGAGGTCTCACACAAAATAGATAATTATAGAAACACTAATAAGATATGCAGAAAAAAAAAGCTAAACTAGAATTTTGTAAAATCTTACCTGGCCATTACTACATTCACTAGAACTGTAGAAAAAGACAGTCTGTTGCATACATTATTAGTCCTATAGTCAAACCCATAAATTACATCTGACATCAAACTTTAATAATTGATTTGACTCACTGCACAACAGCTTTTGCGCAAATTAACAGTGACAGACAGTGAATCCATTATTCTAAATTTGTACAATATGTGAGGCGACAGGAGCTGCTGGAGGATAACTGCTGGAGAAGCGGGCTCTCCGGGGAGGTGTGTTTTCTCGTTGCTTTGATTCTACCTGCACAGCAAGAGAATTATGTTAAAACCTATAGCTTGTCAACAGCCTTCAGCAAGCCTCTGCTTCTGAGCCTCCGTAATGAAAAGTGATTGAAACACACCCTGGATAAAAAGCGATTCTCCTCTCTCACTGCTGTGAACTTTGCACAAGTTTTCTCTGTGTAAGCCGGGAGATAAAACACTGAATAACTCTATATTTATAGCCATAGCCCCCGTTCAAGCTATACTGCAAAAATGACCGATCAAATTTAAGTGATTGCATTTTAGATATGAGAACTATTTATTCTTGGAAAAAGTCAAATTGGACACGGTGTTGTGATCCTTACATGAGCAGATTTTATTAAGTCAAGAGGACAGATAATAAAAATAGATCAAAATGGCCGATTTCACACAATTCTTGTTTATCATAATGATATAATTACAAACCAGTTAACACCAGTTGTAGAGGACTAAATTCATGACTATCTAGACTCAAATATCTCATCAGTTATGGGATGGATATGAAATTTTGTGTAGACATTTATGGTCACCAGAGGACTTTCCAGTGACTATTGAGCCCTGTTTCAGCCCCAACAAGTCACCTACTTTGGCTGGACTCTTAGTGTTGCATTTAAACATAATGGGAAGCCTTTAGCATCATTTTAAAATGTGCAGGACAGTTTGAATGAAAATCCATGAACAACAGAAATAGAACCCACAAGTCTCAGCTAGTGTTGTCACTGTTGCTACTTTATAGAATTTGCTTTGTAGCTTGTATTTAATATTGTAAAAGGAAGTAGTTTTGGTGCCTAAACTTACCCAAATCACAAGCAAAAATCAGGATTCAGTCACAAAATACAACAAAATTATGTCAAAATGGTTAAGAGACGGGACACAAGCTTCAGTCTCTTGGGTGAAAATCCTGTGCCTTGCACCACCTCCATCCCCTCCAACCTCCTTCCGAGGCTCTTTTAAACTGTAAAAACTCCTAAACGTCTGTCGGCAGCACATATTAATGTAGATGGCACAGATAGTGAAGGACAGCTTGTGCATATTTTTGAGGCTGCAGAGACATTGACAAAACGGCAGTAATTGATGCCCTGGGATTGAGAACAAGTTGGACTTTCCCTCCAGTACCATTACAGAGAATTTTCCCTTGTTCAGTGAAAATCTCAATATCTGCAAGAGTTAGAGACTAAATTTATGGTCCCCAGAGGACTCAGTAACTTTATTGTTCTCCTGACATTTCACCAACAGCGTCATCAATCTTAATTTATCTCAATGTACCACTGTGCTCAAGTACAGGTTCACAGAGATGCTAGTACGCCTGTAGAGTCCTGGTCTGGTTTATCAACAGTGGGCAGTGCAGTGGGCAGTGTGGAAATATCCACCATGGTGACAGTTCTGATCAATAATGATAGAGATCTTTCAAATTGAGTGCTTTTTTTAAGATGTCTGCGCTCTCATCTGTTAGTTGTATAACTGAGAGACGTGTCAACCATCTGAAGCATTATAGATGTCAATGTGCTGTGACGGGTTGACAGGATGAACTTATGCGGAAACAACAGACTACAGCTGAAATTAGATCTGAAGAACACGTTGAGAATATACCTTCATGCGGGTCAAAAGACTAAACCTTGAAATGCGATGTTTTGTTGCCTCTAAGCTTCAGAGCTTTAAAGAACTGTTAAAGCACACTGACCCTTGTATCTCAGCAAACACATCCCCAAATGAGATAAAGCTGCTAATTAAGACAAGGCAAATGATTTTTTACTTCAATTATGTCAAACACCCACCCGCACAAGCACACACTGTCTGATCCATAATCAAAGTGAGCCAGGCTGCGTTTTAAAACAAACTGTAGGCTTATCACGCTTATTTAGAAATCTATTTTTTGCAGTGCACCAGAAGTTTGACATTTGAGCGAGCTCCGTCTCAGAACAACGGGGTCTTGATATACCCACAACGGCATTGACGTTGCAGAAGTTTCAGATGCCTTTCACACAACTTTTATTCTCCGTTTTCAATTTGTGCCTTGGCTTGTTTGGACGGGGTGAGAGTTTAGTGGTTGGAGCAGTGTGAGACCCTGTTGTGAAGGTCAGCGCCGTGTCCGATAAAAGTACCGCGAAGAAAAACTTTCCCTCCCCGGCCCCCTCTGTAATCTCTGTGTGAAGAAAATGCCAGCAGCCAGTCTCATTTGAAGAGATAAGGGCCCAACCCGCTCAAATGCACCTGCCTGGCCACCCACAGCAGAAGAACAGCGGGAGAATAAATATGTAGATGATAAAAAAAAAATGGAGGAAAAGTTTAAAATAGCAGCACACACAGCTCCACACTGGCAGAAAAAGTCCAGGATGCTATAAACTGTTTTATTATATTGCGTGTGCATGTGTGTGTGCACGTGTGCTAGCTGTCGAGTCTTCATTGTAACTCCCAGTTGGCAGGGTAAAATGGATGGCCTCTGCTATAGATTTTTGGCAGACAAGTCCCCCAACAACTGTCTTATATCTTATTACCAACAGCCTCAGACGCTCAAATTGAGCTTTATCGGTGTGAAAATAAAAAAAAGAAATTCCCCACGGCATAGTCGACCTTTATGGCGTTCACCTTTCATTGGTGATTGTTTTTTTTCTCCCATGGGTGTTTTGTGTGTGTGTCCCATGCAAGTGGAAAGTGTAGAAGACACACCAACAAGCCTGATGGAGAGGACTACTCACAGTCATAAGCATGTCCAGGGTTGTGCCCCAAAGTTGCACTTAGATAGGAAGAGGAATGAGACTTTTTTTTTATCGAAAATCCAGCCAATAGGTTGGGCTGCTGCTGCATGGAGCTAATCTGCCGCCTACAAACTGCCACTAACATAAATAAGTTGTCACTGCCACGGGCTTTTTTGTGGCTTAAAGAGAAGAAACTGTGCTTCTGTTGACAGTGAAATTATTTTGGGGGAACGGTGATGAGTGGGAGAGACATTTCTTTCTCCAGCTGGCAGTTATTCAGCGCTGACAGATCACCTCGACAAGAACTCCCAACTTTGTCTGTCATTTTCATGAAACGCAGGAAGGTGCTGAAGCAGTGAACGCTACTGAACACAAAATACTGTGGCTTCGTTTGCTGTTTTTTTTTTGCAGGAATTGTGTTTTTTTGTAGTTTTTTTACTAATTATTTAAAGTTTGAAAAAGTAAGGATTCTTACTGTTCATTCACCTCATCATACAATCAATACATTAAAGTACAGCCATTTTGCATTATACATCATGATTTTGTAGTGTAATATTTTCTGGGTGTGATGTGCTAAAAGTAAAAGATGATATAATTATGGCAAATGCTATTAGACTGAAGACCAGAGTTAAAACATATGTATAAAATACACAATGATGAATATTCTAGTAATGACTGATGTTTGATGGTGTGTTGTGTGTCTGTGGAGGACACACACACGTACAGCTGGAAGATCACAAAGTATTACCTGTAACTTTGGTGCGAAGATACATTTTCAGAAAATAATATATGGATAACTCAAAGCATAATGGTGTAAACCTAAAGCAATATAACTCTTAAAAGAGGCCTCTGTAAAGTGAGATCTAGGGATGAAATGTGATAACCTGACGTCATGTTCCGACCTATGGATTTAGAAAAGTATAATGGTGTCAAAATTGTGGAAAAATGACCAACTCTCACTGCATAAAAGACAATCCACAGCTCAGTAGCTTCACCACTCTGAGCATTAGGTACAAGTGGCATTTTCTCCAGTTTGTTCTGTCTTTCTTCACATTCTTGCTGCCAAAGGCGCCATATAACAGTCTGGCAAACAGTGCCTTGTTAGAGCCGTGTGCTTGTGTGAAGAATGCAACACTGAAGTTGTGTTTGATAGAAAGGTGTTCATGGTACTAATGAAGGCAGACTGGAGACTTCCTGAGGTAATTTAAATGTAAATGCAGAGCCACTGACAGCAGGGCTTGAAAATGGCTTTCCATCAATGCAGATCTCTTGGGGTTTTTTTATTTGTTTTTTTTTGTTTTTCTCTCTTTTAACATGTTGTGTTGTCAAACAGCATTATGATAAAATATCGAAGAAATAGATGCTGATTTCCAAACTAGCTCGGAGAAAAGGTTTAATTTCATCTAAAGCTGTAAATGTCAGAACTTTTATTATCCACCGTGTGTCAAACAAAAACAAATCTAATACTTGTCTCATATGAAAGGCGTTTCTACTTGAACCACTGCATTAAATCAGACCTGACTGTGAAATTTCTGATGTATACTGGCATTTTTACATCACCTCAACCCCTATTTTAGCAGTCACTTTTCACAACAATAGCTCCGTGACCTTTCATGTGTTGGCAGATTGTTAATGATAAGTGGGAGCAAATGAAAATCTATGCTCGTCAAAAGGGGTTTTAATCAGTGCTGTGGAACGCCATAATAACACATTAACACAATCCCACTTTAGTGCATTTAAAAAGAAAATTAGTTGTTTAGTGCCTTTAATTTCATTCCCTTGAAGTCTTCCGTTCACATATGTATGCTATCTCACTTTTGTGTCAATATAAATATATAATATAGGCAACAGTTTGTTCAGCTTATAATGGCCATTAAATGTAGCAATACTTGTTTGCAAGTACAACTGAAATTGAGTCAAGTACATTCATTGTGACTGAAAATTTATATTTAACTACTTTAATACTAGTTTGTTGCTTCAAAGGGGATTCAAGTCCAAACACGTTTGGCACACTTTTGTGTTGCAGAGTGAATTCTAATTTTAAAAATGTTTTGTTTGTTTTTTTTTTTTATTTACAAGTAAAACTGAAATCTCTTATTTACAAAAGCATTCACAACCTTAAGTGAGTACTTCATAGAACCTTTTTGATAAGTCTGTACAAGCTTTACACATCTGGATTTGGGCAGTTTATCTCAACCGTCTTCACTGTAATTTTTAAATCTCTCCACGGATCTTCAATGGTGTTTAAATTTGTGCTTTGGCTGTAACACTCAAGGACAGTCAGAGTGTGTTTCCACTGCTCTCGTATTGGTTTTCTTCAAGGGCCTCTCTGTGTTTGGCTGCATTGATTCTCTTTTTAGTTCTGACTGGTCTCCATGTTTCACTTCAGGGATGGTATTAGCCAGGTGAGGAGTGGTGCCTGGTGTTTGATAGAACTAGTATGTGGGGTTTTACCTAAATAGTTTAGTTGCCGCCTCATCAGAAAATCGTTTTCCTTTTGCTCTCAGAGTCATTTAAAGGCTGTAATGTCTTCTATCCAGCTCCAAAAGCTTGATGGAGTGCTGATGATGTAGTTCTTCTGGCAGGTTCTCCATCTCTGCAGAGAAGCGTTGTTACTCGACCAGGAGTCCTGGTGATTCCCAGCTTCTTCTGTTTCACAGCTGTTGAGGCCACTGTGCTCCTGGGAACAGTCTTACCCTGATCACAGTTTTATAGTGGGGGTCTATAGAGAGCTCCTTCAACTTCATGGCTTGTTTTTTGTCCTGACATACATAGTGGGGTGCAGGTGTGTGAATTTCTAAACTGTGTGATCAATTCAGTTTGCCACAGTTGGACTCTGGTGGAGTTCCGGCTACATCTTAAGGGTAATTAAAGCAATCAGGATCCCAATCACAGCCTTGAGTGCCACAGCAAAGGGTCTGAATACTTTTCTAATGGAGAGATTTTAGTTTTTGATTTTTAATAAATTTACGAAAGTTTCCAGAAACACATTTTCATGTAGTCATTATGTCATACTGGCTGCAGACTGAATTTATTCATTTAAAATAACTCTACAACGCAATAATATGTACAGAATAGTGCCAGGATCTGACTACTTTCTGATGTGACTGTATGAAAACCAGGGCATGCCTAGGTAGCACGTTCAATTCGCATTTCACAATTATGACTTTTTGGGGGGAAATGCTGGTTTATTCACCGGATTCATCTCAAATTAAAGATAAAAGTCTGTCTTTGGAGAAGTATATGTGGATTGCATAAAGTGCTGTAAGACAGAATAGAACATGCAGATTCTTGAACCACATATACACAGAGTCTGAAGTTTCTATTCCTGTATGTAAAAGAAGGTGCAAAGAAAAGGTCATCAGTCAAAGAAGAGTTTCTTTTAAAGCCGGCGACGGATATTCAGGCCTGTAAGGTCTTCGGCAGCGCTGCTTCACTAATGCAAACCTGGCCTTTTCTAGTCATGCTTTGTGTTATTTCTCCACCACCAGCAGTTTTTAACATCATTACACCTTATTCAGTTGTCTCTCACCCGGATCTGGGGTTCATTAAAGCCTCCTAGAGCTTCTCCCACACAGAGATGCAACAGAACCAGACAAGAGACCACCATGAGCTAAGAAACATTTTTGCTACACTACATTACTCTAGTCTTTAGTTGCGAGCGAGCTCACACCGCTCAGAATTATAACCCCCAACAATTCACAGATCTATGAGAAAAAAGAGCCGGCGGTGTATTGTTTGACAGCGTAGCATGCAGGAGGAGGAAGGAATAAATCGCTCTTGGCTCCCGACATCTCTCAGCAAACCCACAGTGCTGTAGGCTGAACAGCAGATGGGGTGGATAAGGAGAGGTACTGGAGACAAAGACAAAGAAGCAAAAGGAATGAGGTTAAAAAAGGAAACAGGAGCTAGAAATTAAAAACCAGCCAAAGTGGTGACATTTACACACCCCAGTCTGGTGGCTTATAATCATCTATGCATTTATACTGTCTGTAACTTCAGTTTCAGATATCCATTTGCAACGAAGAATCTCAGAGAAGTGAAGCAGCAGAGGCCTGGATGTGCAGTCAACCGACTTTTAAGCCAAAGATTGATGTTCATGATTTACCCAGCATGCAACGCACACCAACAATGTTAGCAGCAGGAAATGGACCAATCTAAGAGACATGTGCCTCTGATGAAGGAACAACTTCTCTTAAGAGTTGACAAGTAACATATTTGGGAAACAGGACAGTGTTTATTTTTCATGCCTACATTATGTATTAGAAACAAATGTGCTGATTAATGACAAAATGTCTTTTGTAGGTAAAATGTAAGATGCACAGTAAGCAGATATCAACGTTAACATGTTCAGTGGTAACTGAAACACCATATTCTTGCGTCACAGCTCTTGGTGAAGCCAGATTAGTGAACTGAAGAACCGTCTCTGGGCACAAACGGAATGCAGGAGACTGAGATATTTAAGGCTGTATTCATGCACAGCAGACCTTGACGGGAAAAATACTCTGGAGACAATAATGTGTGAAAAGGAGAGAGCAGGCAGAGTAAGTGAGAGGTTACGAAAGTGAAGCTGATGAACATGTACAGGGAACATGTAGAGAAGCGCACTGACAGACAGACAGGATTACTGGGCCCTTCAGCGTCCGTGAGGCGGATGTCACTAATGGGCCTGTCAGACCGCGGTCAGCAGGCCTAATCAGCACTTAGACAAACAGCATCTGCTAACAGCACTCCATGCGCCATATCCCGCTTTAAACATAAAGCTTCCATCCAGGCTTAGTGAGCCTTGTCAGATACTGCTGTAAATAACTTCTGCGTGCGTGTTGGCATGTCTGGTTATGTACAATAGGTGGCTTGGATGAGCAGGACAGAGCAGGCTGAAGGGCCTCGACCAGCTAGGCTCGACTGTGAACCAATGTAAAGGTAAAAAGGGTACAGGGGCAACGAAACACTGCATATGTATTGTCACATTAAAGCGATATTGAACTTTAACAGAACTTTACTTTGTGTGGATTCCTGGCTATGATGTAAGACCAGATATTTTCCATCTTCTTTATCCGTTGATCCATGTCTGGGCATGGGGAATGGATTTTTTTTCTGCGATCTGTTCACTCATGCATGGCAGAACGGCTCTCACGATCTCACGCTTAGCATTTATTTGAAAAATCTGTTCCATCGGTTTTTATCGCATCTTCTTTTATAGATATGCCAACCTCTCCACCTACGTCAAGCGAAAAAGTATAGTTGTGATATATTCTCTGCAACATTCATCATTTTTGTTTATTTTTTAAACATAGTATTGAAATAGGCATAATAGCAGGTGGGTGGAAAAGTCTCATGGCCAGAGAGCAATACAATCTAATTTATTCTACTCTTCCACCATGTAGAATTTTTTTTCTGCCGACAGCGTGCATCACTTAGAAAATAGGACAACGCTTGTCTTGTGATGACAGAATCACTGAACATTCTTCCTACCTTGTCTTACAGTGTGTGAATAAAAAGCTAAGATCTGAGAGGGATTTTGAATCCATGTCTGTCTGAGAACCATATTAACGAGAACATTTATGGTTTGTTCTGTCCTTTGATGCCGTACCTGATAGAGAATCTCTATGTTCAAAACCATAATCAGAGCAACCAAGGTGAAATATGGGATGTGGAGATGAATGAAGGACCCGTTTTTGCAGTTGCTTGCCAACCTTAACCCTCTAAACCCCAAGTAGTTTCTGGGTGTTTTTGCTCCTGTGACATTTTTACTCATTGTGACCCCATTTATCTCTCTAACATAAAATCCTGAACCTGTATGGAAACAGCACAACCATGGGAGGAGATAGAAAACTCAAAAATGTCTTTTGAGCAGTATAATAAAAATATCAAGCTATAAAACACACAAAAAAGTAGAATTTCTTCGTTTCAAATTTACAAAAATTGCAAAAAAAACCCCAAAAAACCTAAATAGGAAAAGCACTCAGAGAGCGCTGTACTCCACATTCTCATGGGGGCATTTTCGTCTTGCCCCATGTATGATGACAATAAAGCCATTCTATTCTATTCTATTCAAGGCTGCTCAGTCTGTGTATCTGTTCTGACTTATGAAATGTTTAACAAAAAATGACTTTGCGCCGAGCATAGGCGTGTGCTATGCATACATACATTATGTATGGATCGCGTGACCTTAATATGTGACAGGAATTGATGGGACTTGGAAACTTTAAATTTACAAAACTTAAAATTAATCACTTGTTCTTTGTATCATTTCTGACAGATAAGTCCTGGTGAATCTGTAGTAGGATCGCAGTTGTGATCGTAAGCAGGCAGTGGACGTAGCGTTCACTTGTTGTCATGGTTACAGTGATGCCATGCTGCTATATCTCGCAATGATACACAAATCCGTGGATCCAGACTATAAGCCGCATCACTACCAAAATCTTCTGACCTTCCCTGAAAATTTCATCCAGATTCGTTAGTCTGTTTTTGAGTAATGTTGCTAACAGACAGACAGATTCACAGACAGAAGGACAAACATATGCCGATCATCACATAACTCCGTCGCTTCCTTGGCGGAGTAAAAATGGAATCAAAATGTACAACATTGTGGTGTTAGAAATACTGGAATAAAGTTATGGCTGTTATCTACTCAGTGTCGACACGGCCTGTAGCTCAACCAAAAAGTCCCTGAATTTTTATCACATGAAGATTGCTCACAGCCAAGTCACTCATCGCTTCTCATTTGAGCTGAGAGGCACAGAACGTTTTAGCTTGAAAAAAATCAGTATCGTGTAAACAATTCATTGTTGGTAAATGAAACCTAGAATAAGGGGATTTTGATGGAATTTCCACAATTTTAAGCTTATATGTGGTTGAGTTTCTGTCTGTCATAAATGTTGTAAATAAATGCTGTAACTGTGACAAACCTGCTTGCACGGTTCAGAAGGTTTTACATCAACATGCAGCAATGGTCCTGCAGGAATTAAACCAAGGATGTTATGGTTAAATGGTTTGCTTCACACCACTGGGTTACAAGGACACTTCGTAGTTTGATCAGATTTGATTGACAGTATCTTGTAAACAAAGACAAACAACCCCACCACTGTTATCTCACTGTATACAGTTCAGTTTCCCAACTGAGCTATGTCAAAGATCCCAGTGAAAGAGGTCTTTTATGTGAAATATCTCAAATGGTTCCAATTCTGGCAGAAAATTGGAAAATGTAGGGTGTTGATGATGATGATGTTGATGATGCTTTCAGGGTCTTTAAGTGTCTCAGTCAGATTTTATGGCTGGTTTTATTTGTGTGTGCGGCACAAACCGGAGCTGCCAAATGCCTTCATTCCTCACTTGGTATATGTGCACTACCGGTTCAGGTGGCACAGCACTGAGCTCAGAAGATCATTTAGCATATCTGGCCTGCAGCAAACACGTTGGACCTCCTGATGGTGTGCAACGCATCAGTCACCACCGTTCACACATAAAACCTCTGCCAAGTTCAGCGCATCCTTGCAAGCAGCCCTGATGGAAACCATTGAAAACACTCAACAGCTGAACAAGGAGTGTAACACTGCAGCACGCCTGGAGCTGAATAATCTTTCTACTTGTCGGAACATTAAAACATCCCCGGGTTTAATTCTTCTTTTTTTTTCTGATGTATTTTATTCATTAAAAGGAATGAATCTGGGAACTTATTCATTTACAAGCCATCGGTTTTAATAATCAGCCCTATATGACTCCTGACAGCCTGGTTTTGGAATAATAAACAATCCAAGATGTGCAGACTGCTGAATTATTAAACTGGTATGCAAAGTATCCATTCTTCAGTAGTAAACAGATTAGTAATTACCAGTAAATGATCAAGCAAATTACTATAATCCATTTCCGCAGCTTCATTCTTTCTCCATTACTGAGTCCTTAATGTGAGGTTAGTGATAAATTCCAGGTTAATGAGCTGTTACCATGGTAAATTAGCGATTTGTAAATTGATAAGACAAGGGAATGTGTTTTGCCCTCTGGTTGAGGTTCTGCTCGGCCAGTTAGCAGCGGGTTTCGGTGTCTTGCTCAGGGATAGCTGCAGCCACACAGGGATCAAACTCAGGCCCTCAGGTTAATAATGACCTGCCTAGTCGCCAAACCATGCAAGCTGCTTTCTCTCTACAGATATCATCGCTCCAAGAGGTGAATTTGAAAGGTGAAAATCTAGGTAGTTGCATACGTTTGTTCATAGATATGTGCATAATGTCTTTAGCTTCCTGGTTGTTGATTGTCGTGGTGAAGTGGCTGATTGTGCTGCTGACACAGGGGAGCTCAAGTGTTGTTACACTGCAGAGAGCACGCACGATAATGCATATCCACCCACACTGCACGCACACATGCACACAGATTCCTCTCTGTGTCAGTCATTTCGACTTATCACTTGCACAAAAACATCCACATTCACACTGCCACCACCCCTCCCTCCCTCTAGTGCATCACATTGACAAACAAACGTCCTCCCAATGCCTCCCCCCATTATTTTTCACTCATATCCTCAATGCAGAAACAATCCCGCCACATCTTACCGTGGCCCTGCAGCCGAGAGAAAGTTGCACACTTCTTATTTACAGTTTGCTTTAGCTGGATAGCTGGATAGCAGCTCGGCGTCGCCCTGCTGCCGTGAGTTATCAGGTATAAGCTGCGTGTGGGTGCCCAGGCAGGTGTGTGTTGTGCACGCACATATACACGTATGCAGAGAAACACTGCACAGCACATCTGAGAAGATTTGCCTGTCACACAGATTTGTTTAAGCGCTCTGATGTATTCCATTTCGCAGGGTTGGAGTTTAGAATGTATTGCACACGCCGACACACAGCATACCCACAGCATTGTTTATCTGTTTCTCATTCAGTTTCCTCTTTGCTGCCCCTAATTCTGTTTATCATTTCTCTTCTCTACATACAATAGCCGTGATCCCTCCCAAACTCCCCCTTTTTTTTAATGCAGTTTTCCATCTCAGTGCTTTCCCATTTACTAAGCTACTGCCTGCTTTAATTTCCGACATTCTCAGATCAGCGGGAGCTCATGATTACGTTCCATAACCATGTAATGTTCATCTCGGCCAAGCACATTTAAAAGGTTAGGTATGATTTGCCCTCTTTTTGTCTGCTGAACAATGGAGCATGCACAGTCGTGTCTCTGGTTTCCATGAGCTTGCCGCCATGTGAGCGATCCACCAGCATCATCTAGTGGCTTACAGGAGGTACTTTCCCATTGAAGTCAGTGAAGGAACAGTAGACGGTATCATTGCACACACAGATGGGTTCAGGCTGGGAAACGCCGGAGCCACAGAGGTGTCAAGTCAGGCATTTAGTTTAAAAGCCTCTGTTAAAAATGCGGCTGATGGTGTCAGGGGCTAAAATCGCGGCTCTTTGATCAGGAAGATGAATGGTGATTTAATGAGTTATCGTTTCACAAAGAGGTCTGATGAAAGGCAATATAATGGGAGAGGATCTGCAGCCCTGAGGCAGGAAATGAAGGCTTTCACTCCAAAATGCTATAGTATATTAGCACAAATAACGTCTGAAGATTACATTCTCAAATATCTCTTTATCTCTGCCACGCTTTGTGCGTCTCTTTCTTCTCGCCTGTCTCATAACTGTAAACATGTATAGACTTGGAAGTATACTTCTGTAAACAGGAGGACTGATTTGAGTCTGTCACTGGTAGATGAGCAGGACTTATATCTCACCAGCAAGTGTGGGAGGATGGGGTGATGGAGAGGTATTATATGAATCTGAATAGCTTTGAGCTCCATCTGTTGTGTACTACAGAGATGATGAGTCATTCTGCCTGGTACAGCATGGGTCAGAGCAGCCCCAAATCCCCAGCTTCATACCAATACACACACAAATCGACAACTAAACACATATACTAATACGTGCTCGTGCTGCGAGTTCGCCATCATGCATCTGTCTCTACAGTTTAGTGAAGTTCACTAAGTCTCAGCTGGTATCAAAGATTGGTTTTCAAGCCATGTGTAAATATTCTGCTGGGACAAATGACTCAAAATGTCAGAGTGACAAGTACAGTTTTACAGTCACTGTAGTGCTAAAAGTGTGCTGCCGATATAGCTCTGAACTCTCTCCACTGCAAGAACTCGGGGAAGGCGCCAAGTAGCATGAATGTTTCCATGAATGGTCCCATAATTGGACCTTTTAGCCTTTCAGTTTCCATTGTGGAAACAGCCTTGACTGTGTTATTAACTCAGAATGTGTCACAGTGACTACAGGTAGTAGTTACTGAACTTAACTCCAATTCCATGAGCATGTAGGAACTAGATCAATGGAGGTTTATTATGTTGAATTGTATGTTGTTGATTGTGATATAAGAAAGACGAATGCCACTACTGGACCTAGATGTTGGAAAGGCAAAAAATGTTCTCTGAATCATCATTTGTCCTCCCAAGCTTAATCAGTCAGCATTGAGAAGCATACAGCTGCTTGTTTAAGGTTGTTTAGAAGTGTCTGCTGTGGAATAGTTACTGTTTTTGTTCCAGGAAATGATTTTGAAAGAGGTACAGGACGTATTCTTTCAGTTGGAACACACACAAAGGTTTGCACCACCCTAAAATGGCCTACAAGTTCCTATAGTGGAAAAACAGCATATTGTCTGATTTATGATAGGCAAAATAATGTAGCAGGGGTCCCCAAGACCAGATTTTTATGAGTGACATTGGTAAAGATCCTTTTGTATGGTTACAAAACTAATCATCATTTCTTACTTCTAATTTTGACTTTAAACCAAATCCTGAGTCCCCATTAAACACAATTAGGATTAGCGTTTGAGCATTAATGTTGAAAAAACACTCATAACGTGATGCTCAAAACACATACCTCTGATATGTTGCCTTAGAAAGTTGTTAAGACTGAGATCAGTCATCTACTTAATGTACACATCTAGCAGACGCAGAACAACTTTAGCAACCACTTGGGACTGTGTGTTTGGTAGCCTGACAAATGGAAGGCCAACACTAACTCTGCTTGTAGCTCTGTTTTCGTTTCAACCAGCTTCTGAGGGAAATATCAGGCTTTTTCCTACTCAGTGCTGGGCTATCAATAGCAGTTATTTACTAGCTTCTTCTTCTGCCTGCTGTTTGAAGCTGGGCAGTAAGATTATTGTAAAAGAGCTTTTAAGTGTTTACAAAATCCATTTCTAAAAGCAGAATGAGCCAAAGTACAATTAAAAAAAAGCTCCAAAGTCTGAGGAGCTACAAAATTGATTCATCATTTTACATCATATAAGCAATTACTAATATGCAAATAATGATTAATGGAGTGTTAGTCATTAAGCTGACTGCAACGCTAAACCAAATATCCCAACGGAAATTAAACCCATTGAAGAAGTAAGGACAGGCTTAAATCAATTCAGCACTTCTGAAACTGAAATGTGTTTACACAAGCATAAATGTATCTCACAGTCACACATACACACACAGAGACTCACAAAGCTCAACCCCTGTGGTCAGAAATAGATCAAATTAGGTAGTGTCCTGCAAAGCTTGGATCCAAAATTGTATTTCTGGAAGGACGAAGCCGAGGAGGAGGATATGAACATGCTTTTTCTAGTCATCACTTTCCTTTGTGGGACATCTGACTCTGTCAAACACAGATTACTTTTAATGAGCTTTGTGTGTGTGTGTGTGTGTGTGTGTGTGTGTGTGTGTGTGTGTGTGTGTGTGTGTGTGTGTGTGTGGGTGTCTGTACTTTTGCATTTTTGTGTGTGTGCATGCATTTTCCTCAAGATTTATCCCCTTCAAAGCAGTATACCGCTCATCTAAAGCCAACAGCATATGTGTGTTTGTGTGTGTGGGTGGAAGTTGACAGCAGTTTAGATGCGCAGATAAGTGTGTGAATGCACCTTTTAGACTTTATAAGAGCTGGGAAAAAAGAGGAGGAAATGAAAATGTGAGCAAACGAGTTGCAAGAGAGTGGTAGTGCTGTAGGAGTGCACAAGCAGAGAGAGTGCAGCAACATATCAGGGAAATATAATTCATTTTCTGGTTTTAGTTGGAAGATTCAAAGCAAAAAATATATTACAGGAATACAATACTTACAGCTTCCCCTCTCACACTTGTATTTGCATTGTGGAAAGAAAAAGAGATGTGATTGTGACATTTTGTTGAATAAGAGAATAAGTGAAAGGGGAAACTATGAAGATGAGGCAAAACGAGACACAGACGTTAAGACGTTAAGCAAAGTTCAAAGATGAGCACGGCGCCGTCTTGTTTGCTTTCGTGTGACAAAAAAATACATCATGAATATCAAAAGGATTATCATTCATTCCTCCCAGCTACAACCCTTAGCTCACCTTGAGAAGACGAGTAATTCAAATGGAGGCATCCGTACAAAGGAAACAATATTTCCCCTTACCATCATGCACCAGGGCACCTCATCCTATCAAGCCTAGCCTTACACTTTCATGTACAATAAGATTTATGCAAATCCGTCCCCTAAACATGCACATCTAAAGGTCAGGCATTCCATTTCTTCTATTAATTAGCTTCACATAGTAGCATTTGTGATACTAGGTGATTCTTGAGAGCAAGTTAATTTAGTGCACAAAGGCCATTTATCAGGTAATACATCTGTGCCATGCATCACAACAGACAAGCTTCATCACACAAATTAAAAGTCATTAGACAGTAACGCAGCCTGTCAGGGAATAACTCAGTGCTGATTCTCCACCAGCGCTCTACCAGAGGAGCCGGGTGGGTGAGTGGGTTGATGTGTGTCAGTATATAGCCGAGCGAGGCTTTTCACAGTATGTCCTCGAGTGCCGTTGTGTGTCTGTGTTGAATGGGAAAACACGTTTTATGTGCAAGACAACAGCAGTTGCGTCCAATTACGAGAGATATAGCAACATAAGTAGTAACTTCTGTGGCAATAGTGGATGCTGTTAATGAGTCACAATGGAGCAGTGATATCCTACTTCTGCAGCGTTTTCTTGCTCTTCTGAAATGCTAGCACATAATGTCACATTATTCTTCTGGGAAAAAAATGCAAATGACAGACATTTTTAGACACATTCAAGGCACCATCAGGCATTCTGTGAGAAACCTGATGCTGTCCTGACAAAAAGTTAAGGGATCTCTTCAGGGCTGTTATTCTCCAGGTCAGCTGGTCAGTTGGTTGGTCGATATCATCTGATCTGACCAAATTCTAATCAGACAATCAGCGATGTTACTTTCATAAGTAGGAGAGTGATACATCAAAAGCCTTCCAGGATTAATTCAATAATTTTGGCATTTCAAAAATAGTGTGTTTTCAAAGCACACCAACATAATGGAGACTGCAAGGTCTGCTATAAACTAATGGACACCATATCAAAGAAGTCGTCATTGTGGATGCATCTTGTTCAAACAGAAGGCAAAAAAAGTCAAGCATATTCTTTGCAAATAGGAGTTTATACATCATGGCTCAATAGCCCACATGGAACTATCTATTAACATCAGGCTGACTTGTGTCTGTTATTTTCCTCATTCAGCAGTTGATATGGTTCCATTTTTTTAGAAATAATATGAATATGCTCAGGTCCACGTAGGTCGGCTCCAAGTATGTTGGTGTCATTTCAGTTAAAAAAAACAAGGTTAAAATGATTTCATATGCTGCTATGTGCTAGCTTTTTCTGTTAATTTATAAATCATAAGGCTAACAGGTAGAGTTCACTCAGTGTGCTGTGGCCAATAGAGTTCATCTGGAGAAAAAGCACTTTTCTTTTTCCAACTAGTCAATTGGTTGAAGAGTTGGTACAATATTAGTTGACTAACATTTGTTTTGGTTGAAAACAGCCCTAGATCACTTAAAACTATTCAGACGGTGGCAAACATGAATGTCCAAAATCCATGCCAATCCATATGATGTTTGTTTACCAGTCCAGTGAGAATCACAGATGCTAGATTTATGGCACTAGACCTAGGGATTGCCCAAGTCAATAGGACTCATCCCTGGAAAGAATGAATATCTATACCAACATTCATATATAAGTGTTCTTGAAATATCTGAGCAAAAATGAAGAATTTCAACTTGACAATGGTGCCAACAAAAAAGTCTGAGAGCCACCAAAATCTATGACCTTTAACATCTGGGTATCATGAATATGGTTCATGGTTATGTTGCCATCTCCCATGAATTTATTAAGAAAGTCTTGTTCCATCATTCTGACATACGGCATTTGCGACGTTAAAATTACAGCAAAAATCGAGTTACGCTGCACCGTAGGAATGGAAATCCAACATAAGTTGAGGACCGCCTGTACAACTTTTTATTTGTAACAGAGATAATTCTTTCTGAAAGCAAGTTACAGTCTTTCTTTAAATACATACCATACATTCTACACATACTAGATCCATGCTATAGACTGAGTTCCTTAATTTGTACGTGTGAGATAAGGTGCAGAGGACTTAGTTTGATAATCTACCACGTATGTTCTGCCATCAGGTGTCTTAAGGCCAGACTGCTTGTCCATTTTAATATCCCCTTGTGGTCTCCGCTGATAGTGAACGCCGTGAACTAAACCAAAACTAAACTGACCTAATCATTGCCAATCTTCTTTGCCTTAAAAGGCACCCGGCTGGCCTAATATAACTGCCACATTTAATTTCCATCTGCCAGGAGGTGGCAAGTGAAGATAGAATGATGAGAGCCGATTAGTGGGAAATGAGCCAGTTTGACAGGGATAGATTAAAGTTTGGCTGATCAAGGGTGCAAGGACACCGACATCCTTGGCAACATTTGGATACACAAGTCTCTGAATGCAAATATGTAGTAAACAAGCTCACACAACAGTGTTCTGGATTTCACTTTTCTTCAAACTGCTGGCTGTTTTTTCTATATATATCTCTATATATCATTGATTTTCTTCCACCTACCCACTTCCACACACTACAAACAAATGCCTAATCTTCTTCTATGCTGCCTTTGATTAATCAGATGAACTCAAGGCTTGCAGAGTGCCTTGACTTTTTACTTTCACACGCATACCAAGCACACATGCCTGTCAGGTCAGGTGTGAATGTCCCAAGTTCGATTCTGTTCTCCCCTGATGCCACTTGGTCCTCGATCAGACCTCATTTACTCACACATTCTTCTGGCTGGTGGGGGCTGATCTGTCAACCTGCCTCGGTGACCTTGTCGCAAGGCCTCAAAGCTGAATGCTAAATTCGTAAAGGACAGCAACTTCCAAGATACACACACACACACACACACACACACACACACACACACACACATACACATGAACACAGACCCAGACAGATTTATGCTTGGAAGAGAACCACAGATATCATTAGAATCTGGATGCAGTGAAAGAAGATTTTAATTCAGTATAAATGTCGGTTCCAATGTTGGAAGTCATTTGTCTTTGGCTGGCATATTAGGCATTTGTTGGTTGTTAATGTGCTCCCACTGCAACAGCGTCATTGGCTTTATTTTGCTTGTCCTTTTCTTCACTCGTGTGTGGTTTGGTGTTAGGTTTCTAAGGTGCCCAGGTGCACCATGGTCTCTGATGTGACCAAGTGATTGTCTTGGCTTCAGTTTCATCTTCTGTTTAACCTTTTGGTGGTTTTATACAGACTGTTTGGTTGTACCAATATCTGCTTTACTTGTGGTTTTTCTGTTATTTTAGTTGGGTGTGGTGAGCTTATTTTTTCCACATTAAACTTGACAGTAACTTTTCATATTGTAATACGGCAAACTTGTGAGCTAACACTTGCATATTTTCCATTTATATTGTATATTAAAGATGGATATAACCACTGTAACATTACCCATTGCTTTGTAGACTGCTATTCTGAAGCCACAGGTTTGGAATTTAGTAGTTGCCCTCTAGGTCTTTTAAAAGCAGACATAACAACCAAGGGCTGAATTTGGCACTTTGCATGGTGATATGGTAGCAACTTGTCAATCACAAGGCAGCCATACCCTAAAGCATACCCTGCTTTGTTGTCTATTTTCCTCTAAATAGGTCCGTAATTTACAAAGTGGACAATCATGCTGGTGAAACTAGTATTTAAGAGCATTAACTCATTCAGAAAATGTTTACAGCTGAGAAGTAAGATGATTTTCTCATAGATTTGTATACAATCTGACTTCTTTTTGTAGCCAGAGGAGTCACAGTCTGGCTGCAGGTTTAAGGTACTTTTACATATTCCAGAACCTGAGGCTGCATCCATCCAGTCTATGTTATTTATACATTCCACATTTATGGAGTAACATTATTCAATGAGCTTGTATATCTGCCCCCTGGCAATGTAAGTCCAATATTTACTCAGTTTTAGCCATGTTTTTGCCCTCTGATAACTGCTGAGGGACTGATCTGACTCTTTGTAGCTTCTAAATCCTCCACTATGTTCGAGCTCTAGAAGCTAATTTTGTCCATCTGCAAGCAGGTGAGGTTTCTGTGCTTTTCCACTGAGCCTGTTGTGGCTGAAGGCAGTGCTATTACAGCAGAAGCCAAAGCAGTAATTTTGCAGGCCAGTACCCACATTGTCACACTGTTTTTGTAATTTCCTTTGATACATTGTTCAAATATTGGTTATAGCCACTTTAAAGCTTTTATGAGTAGAATGTGGAAAACAGACATATTTAACCTCCAGGGTAGCATCAAATATAAAAAGTTTTTGTGATTTTTTGAATTGTATTAGGTTAACCTTGAGGAGTTTCATTGCCTTTTTTTCGACAAAACCACGGCTAAGGGAGAAGATAAAAACATCCTTTGTACTGTCTAGCAAAATTGTAGAAAACTTTAATTAGTTATGTGCAACAGTTTTATACGTGTCCTCAGGTCTCACCAACACTGAAAGAAAAATGTTGGTTCTTCATGTAACACATATTTTACTGCTTGTTTTACTTTGTTTCTGTACTCATGTTCCTCCGCTCTGTTTAAGCACAGCCTGTTGTTCTGCCCAATGAACCAGAATTTTTGTCATGTAATTGTTGGTGGCACCTAAGTCAGTCATGGTTTACCATTTTTCCCATTAAGTGCAGAATTTATTGTTTTTTTATAGAAATTGTTCCGTACAAAGGGATTATTTTCAGTGAATTTTTAAATGAGACGTAGAAAAAAGTGATTCTGATGAAATAATGCAATTTTGAGCTTTATGAACACATTAGTATTTCAAGAATTGCCAGAAAGCTGAGAATCCGTAGATTTTTTTTCTACTTTTGCAGTTTCTTGTTCTGATAAAAGGTATCTTTTGGTGATTTTTTTTTTTTTTTTTTAAATCTAAAATACATTTCAAAACCACTGGCAGATTTTGGTGTTCAGAGGGTTAACATTTACAAAGAAAGAAATACTTTAGAATCTTTCTTAGTTTCTTTGTATTTTCTTGGGTTTATCCATCTTGAGTCTGCAGATACTTTATTAACCTTTATTCAGCTAAATTAGCATTAATGAGACATGCCCATCATTGCATTACTTGGAAACTGGTGAAACTTAATGACTCACATGGTGTAAAAAAAAAAAAAAAAAAACTAAGTGTGGATATATTTCAGAGAAGCGTAGGAGAAGATGTGTGATTAACAACGTGATATTTGTCAACACACCCACACAGCAGCAATACACTGAATACTATTATTGTAGCACGCACATTCTCAATTTGTTTAACATGACAAATGACCCATGTTTAGGTCCACACGCACATAAACGTGTATATGCATACAAATTCAAACACAGACATTGTGATTTTGTATCAGCGACTTCTCCATATAACTGCCTAAGTTGTATTGTTACCATCTAAGGCAGAGACATGTTGTCGGTATATCATTTTAAAGGAATGGTGAAATACAAATGAAACGCTGATGCAGAGGAAATATTCATATTATACACTCAGAAAGTCTCTTTGCCTTCATCCGTGCGCATGTGCGTTGCTCCCTGAGCTTACATGCACACTTTTTCCCATCGTGCCATGGCTCGTAAAATGAGTTGTGTTCCATCAGAGCAGACTCACACAACAAGCCTATTCCCTAATTGGTGCTTGAGCTTTTAAATTGCCTGTGTTCGCTCACATCCAGATAGTCTCCTCGCTCATTGCTCTCTTGCTTCCTTTGAAAGTGAAATCCCACTCCGTCTGAGACAAAATATTATTTAATGGGGAGTAATTGATTCACATATTTGCATAGCATGAAATTTAAATTCAACAAACTCTGCAGTAATGTGTGAAAACATCCTTTTTTTTCAAAATTTTAAAAAATAATACAGTTTTAATATATTACCACAGTCATTTTTTGGACAGTGTGGTGTTTGTGCTTGTCATTAGTAAGTAATAAGTATGTATTATTCATCCACTGCAATAAATAAAGCATAAAAGCAATGAAAACATCCTCCCTTAAATCTAAAATCGGCAAATTTTCACCTAAAGGCAATACATTAGTTGGCCTCACTTTTAATCATGTCCATGTGCCCCCACAACTGTCTCTCAGACTGACAAGCTGTTTATCTCATGATATGTAGCTGGAGGCTGATTTAACAGGTATCCAGATGGCACCAACTTCTTGTTTTTTTTGGGGTTTTTTTTGCTATTACATAATTTTATCATAGTACCACAAGCTTTCGACAATATTCTATGGATCCTATTGTTCTGTTAGTGAACAATGACGGTACTAGCTTGTTTTTTTTACTGTCAGATCGCTTTTCTGGTGTCCCACAAGATTTTATCCTAGGTCCTAATGTTTGTTTTATTTCTGAAGTTAACAACACAAGTTTGTTTCCCTAAAAAGATGAATAGCAGCATTAAGGACTGTCTTAGGGGCTGAAGTTGCCAGTGGTACATTTTTGACCTGCTTAGTAACAACAAAAATTGCTCTTCAATCTGACATATTAGTCTGTACAGTTACAGAATCATACTCAGCATTGTCAGGACGTGGTATTGCAAGGCTTTCAGAAAATATCATAATAAAGAGCTTGTCTCTGAATTTCACTCAGTTATAAGATTGTGTAATTTGCTTTAGGAGACCAAAATATGCAGATGTGCGTTAAGTTTGAGACTGCGGTTGACAGTCTGTTTTTTGGGTGGTTTTTTGTCAGTGTGCTCACTGGGGAAACTGTTGGAAAACTTTAGGACGACGGCATTTTGTGCATCCATTAAAGGCAAATGTGACAAAGACAATAAACAGCATTAAAGGAAAACATTAGATTAGTGGAGAGTGATGAGAAGACTGTAAACTTTCTCTGATAAATAGATGAAACAAGCACAAATGTAATATTTCCGTCATCCATTCCACATCATTCTATCATTTGTGGTTCGACTAGAGCTCTTTTGCGTCATGTTGTTGTATCCTCGTCTTCTCTTTTGAAGAATTAGCAAATCCAGCTCTATCTCAATACAGTTTGGAAAATAATCATTATTTCACAGTTTTTTTGCCTATTTTCTGGATATTTGCTGAGCCTTTGCACTATATTTGGATGCAAATGTGTTATGTTGTAGTCAGGCATCAAATACCTGATCCTTCACAAAACTATTGTATCTCAAGCAGCCTCTGTGCAGATTGTGTGCTGGAGTTTGATATTTCCTTTTATATGATTTATTGTCTTTCTACAAATGTAAGTGTTGTAGAGGAACAGTGTTCCATTCTAAATTTGTGTTACACTGTATTGATTTTGTGAGACAAAGTAAAAGCAGACCCAGGTTTTATCTTGCCTTACTTGTTTGTACTGTATCTTTCTCTGTTTATATTGTTTGAGAAGTTTTGTCAGACTCAATAACCTGAGCTGAGCAAAAAAAAAAGTCAATAAAACCTATAACAGCAACAGTCACATTAATACGATGTAAACATTTCATTGTTCAGCACAGATGTAATCAGTCTTGCTGGAGGAAACGTAGAGCTCCTGTAGCTGTGGCCCAAATATTTACTCTCCTTCATGTATTCTGCCTGTGATGCAGAAAAGCTATAAAGTCTCCAGAAGGGAGATATGGGAATGTGGGAGCACTTAATGCTTTGTAGTTTTGTTGTGCTGCTACAGGAGAAAAAATATTCTCTCATTTCAGCTTTTTTCAGCCCCTTATCTCACTGCGAGAAACATTTGACCTCAACATCTATCTAATAAGAGTATATATATATATATGATTATGTTCAATAAAAGTAGGAATAAAATAAGATCCTTTGTGATCGCATAGTGTGTTTAGAGTTTCACCAGTCAAGTAGTGGTTAAGCATTTCTCCAATTCCTTCCTGTTTCATTCAGGTAATTCGCCTTCAGAGGAGTCCGAGGAGCGCGACAAGGAGCCCAGGACGCTGACTTTCCCCGCATACATCGCCAGCCTTCTGGACACTGGTGCTAAACGCATGGCGGCCGGCGTTCGCATGGACTGCACGAGCCAGGGCCAGTGTCCTCGCTCCTGCCACCTCTGCCACATGAGCCCGAGGGCGGCACAAGGCCGGCAGCAGTCTGAGCCCGTCCTGCTGCAGATCACCAAGGCTGCACCCATCTACGAACTGGTATCCAACAACGAGACCTACCAGGTACGTACGCTGGGCTTTTTGTGTTTGTCCTTATGTCTGAAAACACCAATTTCTTGCAGCACCCATTATATCATTTTTCCATTATACCCTCTAAATTGGTTGTCGCATCCTCTCTCATCTTCCTGAAATGGATCATCACACTTAGTCTTCCTGTGTATGATTAAAGAGCACGTTTATTGTCCGGTGCCCTTGTCATCCTTTGTTCAGTAAAATAAAAGTAATTTCACTTTGATGTGGAAAAACTCTTCCACCATTTTTAGATCCACGCTGCATGAGGACAGCAGCTAATAATAATAAGCTGAATCCAGGCATGGCTGTGTGATCATCAAAACACAGTCAGTCTGTTAGCTGGCATCCTACAATGAAGCCTTCAGTGTATTTGTGACAGTGTGTAGATGATTCATCAGGCCTGACAGCCTCGTGGCCTCATTATGAAACAGGGTCACAGAAGCAGAGAACTTTATAAGGGAAATCTTTCTCTTGTAGGCTATCACTCCTTCCTCTGCCACAAAGTGCCGTACTGAGCTGCAACTTGTCTGACTCCATCGATACTGGATCTCAATTCCGCTTCTACTCCTCCAGCAGGAAGAAAGGGGTCGATACAGTGCTGTCCACCCTCCTGGGGTGTCAGTCTTTCATCCTCAAGCTCAATCAGATGCAGCTGCTGTTATTGACAGCGGTTGCTTGGAGGTTGCCTGTGCAGTCACTCATGCAGGCCTTGCACTCACCAGTATCACTGCTACTACCTACTGTACAATGACATATCCACCCCTGCTAATTTGATATGTATCTACTGTAAATATATGACATAATACAGATGCATTTATCAAGATTTGATACTACGCAATAATGCAAATTTCACTAAGATACAGCTTAACCTTAATTCCACTGACTGGATTATCCAGAGACCCCAGATATATTCTTTTGAATGTAACAGTTTTTGAGGCTACACAGGAAGGAGGTGAGAAAGCAGAAGGATTTCAGGAGGTTTTACCTGTTTATCAGAACTCCAAGATGTCTTTGGCAGTTACAAGTTATAGTGTATACTGTATAGTGTAGCTCTAAATGATATCAGCGTCAGCAATGGAAAACAGATTAAATTTGGCTCGATTTGACATTCCTAAACGACCTATAGAAATTGAATGTGATGGGAAAAGAATGTTTACTTGAAATTCCTGAGAACAAAATAATACCAGAATCAACAGATGATAAATTAGTACAAATATGGATTGCACTTGGAAATATCTATTTCCAGTTTACATAATATTCAACTTAACTCTAAATTGTAATATTTTTGCATCATTTTTACCCATAACTGTTGTTGCCTTGTGAGGAAATAAGTTCACATTTGATATGATGGTCGTTTCTTACAGTAGTTACAGTCAGTATCTGTTTTCACTTTGGATCTTTAGTGTCACTATCTGATTTTGGCCTTAGCCAGAACTCTCTTAAAGCCTTCCCCTCACTGATCTATATAGTTTTCTTTTTTTGTAAAATGAAAACTTTCAAATGCAATAGCAAATAAAAAACTGTAAAATGCTACTCTGATGGGTTAAGGTGCAACAACTAAAGCCAAATATTTCCATCTGATGAGTCAGCTTTGTCGTTGTTCATTCACCATCTCTCTCCCTGGATTGCATGTCATTCTACACTTTCATCTGTCTAATAAACATAAAAATGCTAGGCTCACCCAAACTGAAAACTGTACTGAGAATAGTCCATGTGAGGACTTAATTAAAAATTGCAGGTTTTAATATTTGCTTTTTTCCTGTCCTCTCATCTTTCCTCGTAGGCTCTTCAGGAGGCGATGATGAGCATGCTGTGGTGCTCAGGCAAAGGTGATGTTATCGATGACTGGTGTCGATGTGATTCCAGCGCTTTTGGCACAGACGGACTGCCCACCTGCGCCCCACTCCCTCAGCCTATGTCAGTAAAATAATATTACCTTCTCTCAGTTCAGCCCCCTCAGATGGATTACTGCAAATACCATCCATCATTTTACTGGCACAGATCTATCTCCTGTTACAATGGCCCAGTAATACACTATCAGGATCCATGTGTACGCTGCATTTTATTGCAACGCTACAGCACTCAATGGCTTATTTCTGCTGTCCAGTTTGGGTGTGCTAATCAATTAAATGAGCTGCTGTATATTGATCAGTAGGCATAAAAACCTCTGTACACAGGCTCCTCAGTGCTACATAGCCGGAGAGTCGGTCAGACATTGCGGGATAAATGACCGTGTTTTCTGTCAACAGAAGTGTTTGTGGCTTTGCAGAATATGATTTCATTGGATTGCAGTTTTGCGGAACACGGAGGATAATGTTAGCTGTCAATTACAGTAATGAGCCCAGGTTGCTGACAGCATCTTTCACACAGCGCTGTGGTTTTACATCTCTTTCACTCTGTTGTCAGGCTGAAACTGTCTTACACCTATGAGCCCAGCAGCTCATTGGTCATCATGGAGTGGAACCACACCGAGCCGCCAATCGGTGTCAGGATTGTTGATTATCTCATCAGCCAGGAGAAGGTGACAGAGAGGACCGACCACTCTAAAGTTGAGACAGGTACGTCAGTCCGGAGCTGTTTGCATCAAGAGTTTGGTCTCAGATAATAAACACAGCCAAACAGCTGGGAAATAGTGGAATACAATATTAATGTTGCCAGGCAACCAGTAATAGTAAAAACCTTCAGGCATCATGAAGATATTTATCCTTGCATCCCCCAATATGCTCTTATAGACACAAGGTTTTACCATCCACCTGCTGGCACTCACAGGTGGATTAGTGTATTTCACTCCTTTCAAATACAACTTAAAGCTTGTTTTTTCAATAGTTACTGAAGCACCAAGAGGCTCTGGTAATATTTTGGACATGAACCACTTTGAGATGGATGATGAGTAAGTCAGTTGGCCTTGGTTTGCATGGGCAGCTGTGGGCCAGTGTTCATTATTTTTGCTGGCTCAAAGCATAAGTGCACCACTTTGTCAGCACCATGTGGCTAAAACAACCTAATTGGTTTTATGGTGTCCACCACCTGGAGGAAATCTCAGTCCAGAGGTGTAAAATAGGGGATTTCATCAAACTGTACAGACCTTTCCAAAAATGGGTTATAAAACTGTTAAAGTGATGACATTCTGTCATTCAGACATTGATCATTTTTACATTAATGTTCATCTACAGCATACCCTCAAAAGGGATGATATTTCTCATTCACATGAATTGCACAGTACATAAAGTGATGAATAATTCATGAATGAACAGAAAACTATTTATAAACTAATAGCAAGTTACTGTCACCATATCTGGGAGCATTTATAAATATAACTAAATAATGAAGTCACCACTGTTTTTCCATATGCAGTCCTTCTTCTTTAGAGATGCTCATACAGATCGTGCTGCTGTTTGATGCAACAGATACTTAGTAAAGGAAAGACTCCTACAAACAGCTGGAAGCAACAAACTAAATGTGTTACCCTGTTAGTGTTTTGTCAAAATCTGGTTTACATTCATTATTGTTGAGTGCCATTAATCTGACCTTTTACAGTCTGTTTTCATTTCAATACACTTTTATCTTTATGGAGGTTTCAGTGTCAAATTGTCCTGTAAAGTAAACGACTAAGATGTTTTGTGATTTTAGCAAGCAGCTGTGATGTTTTTAATATTGCTGAAATGTGGAAGAAGTGACATGACATTTGTCCGTTAAAGCCACGGCGTGCCATGTTAGAAATGTTTCTACATCCCACTGAGGGCTGTCATGACTTTTACAGAAAAGTAACCAGGATGCTCACTTAGACATGAAACTGACATGTTCAGATGTCGTCAGATTAACAAAAAGGGGGGCACATCAGACAGGGGCTTAAATGTACACTTTACACCAAAATGCAATATAGTGTCAACTCATGATGTTACTGTTGTCCTTGGAAAAGCTTGAAAGTATATAAAATTTGTGAAATTTTATCATTTAAAATAAGAATATCATCTACAGCAACAACAAAAAATGTAGTAATAAATACTAAATTACACACAAATACTTGAATCAAACGTTCTAAGTTCTGTAAATGTTAATAATCCATAGATACATTGTCCTATGGAGCCCTCTGTCTACACCCAGGTTTAAACTACTCACTTGTTTGACTTGGACCACATCATGTTGTAATTTTTAAGGCCACCACTAGATGTCATACAACGGTAATAATAATGGACATCTTCAGCATTTCTGAACAGTTGGTTGATTAGTCTGATTCCATGACATTCTCCAGTTCATACATAGTGATCTATTAAAAACGACTGTAATGGCTTTCATCGTGGCACAAAAAGGTCTTGAGATTCATTATAATAATGACAACAAATTAGCCAGACAGCATGACATGCAAATATTAGATAAAAACATGTTTAAAACCTTACAGTTTAAGTAATTTGCCTTCTTGTGCAGCAGCTTTTTCAGTTCTTTAACAGGTTTCTGTTTTTCCCCAGTTTCATCCGTACAGATTCAGTGATTTAACTGTTTTCCCTCATGTTTTCACTAAAAGGAGGAAGTGATATCAGCAGCCACAGGAGCAGCAGGAGAGTGTGTATCTCTGTTGTCAGTGACAGAGAGCCCAGCTTATTTGGCTGCTCCTCTATGAGTACAAGCTGGCGAAAGAGGGGCAGTTTATTTTAGCAGTAATGACCCAATCCATAACGGCGACTGTTACAGTTCCCTGTAAGTAGCAAAGTTGGTTGTAGCTTAATGAGAGAATAAACTGTATTTGTCAGAACGGTAAGGATCATTAATCAATACAGTGGGTTCAGGAGGGAGAGCAGAGCATTTTCTTTATTAGTCGTATTACAGCACACAGGAGCTATAGGTTCAGCACTAATGGTTCATCTAAGAGAATATATTTACTTCTAAAAAAGTTGTACCATAACTTATTCCATTTATTTACGTTAGTCAGTATTTCAAGTCTTCCGCTGCAGACTGAAAAACATTTTCCACCCATTTATCTCCATTAGGAAGGACTAAATATACAACAACATCAGCCAAGTTTGCACACTCTCGATACATTCTAATTACAGGAGGGAGAGATGCTTGTTTCTCACTCTCCTGCTCTTTGTATTGCGAGTACACATTGCAGGATATTGTCCAAGATTCTTCAATCATTATGATCAGGAGTTTTTTCTGTGCTTCTTCATGGTGCAGCTGCATTAAGCTTCGACGTTTAAGATCCCGCCTGGATCAATCAACAATGTTTATGACTATAGCTACCAGAATTTGCTGCATTAATTGCATGGTATGGATATTTCTCTATTGTATGTTAAACTACGACCTGCACAACACTAAAAATGAGATTAGATTAGGAGAATGGCAGCACTTCTGTGTCTCTGGGGTAGCTAGCAGTTATAGTGTTTCACAAAACATGAATGTCAATGAGAAAAAAAGGCGTCGCTACATACTCTAGATATTTTACTACTTCCTTTTTTACGACCTCTCCGAGCTAGCTTTTTCACCCTAGTCTGTACATCAACTCAAGGCGCATATTTCAAGCAGAAGAATATATCTTAATGACAACTTTTTCCGCTGTATAACAGTTTGATGCAATGCTGAATTTATTTTAATTGCTCAAATGTGTTTTTTTCCTTTTCATTGGTCTACGTTGCTTCAATACTTGTCTCCTCACTGCTTTGTGTAAACACAGCCTGCAGTTCAGCTGAATTGTCCCTTTAATTTTGGTCCTACTTGAGTTCTATGTATCTTCTAAGTTGCACTAAGGAGTGGAGATTTTAACAGAATCTGTTAATCCAATACTTCTTTGTTTTTAGAGATTTGGCCCTGATATTTTGTATAGTTTTGGTTATTTTTACAAGTATTATGCCTTTCAGAGCTGGTGGCAGGTTAAGGAGTTCAGAGCGTCAGTGCAATCTAACGTGAACCATATTAATGTACCCTGACCTTAACTGTACCAAGCAGTTTGTGGGCAGAAGTGCTTCATGCAGATATATATGAAATGCAGCGCCACCAGTGTGGTACGAGCACAACAAAAGGACATTTTTAGTGCTGTAACTGTATGGTCAAAAATATGTGGAACCTCTGTCCACATATTCAACTGTTGCGCACACTGGTTGCTTCAAAATGTTGTAAAAAGCCTTCCTGGAATGGAGTCTGTTGTAGCCAGATGTTAATGCCTAAAGTAATAGAATGAGCTCAGTGAGAAGAGGCTTAATGTTTGCTTCTGTGTCAAGATATTTTACCCAAAGTTTGTATTCATACAGGCAGACACAGCCTAATGGACAGAAAATAATGTGTTAAGTAAGATGGTTGCGTTACAGGTGTGAAAGAATGTTATCTTTTAAAAATGACCAAAATGACAAACTGAAACCATTCGAATCTAAGCTTAAAATCATGATACTTCATCAAAATCACTTTATTCGACAAGGCAAGGCAAGTTTATTTGTATAGCACCATTCATACACAAGGCAAATCAAGGAGCTTTACAGAGGCATAGAGATGCATTTAGAAAGGAACACTGAAATTACATTAAAATCCCAGAATAAACGCAAGATATTAAGACATTAAAGTTGAAGCATTACATTAACACACATGTTAAAACCATTGAAATAAAATGGGATTTAAAGCCAGTAAAAGTACATTTTAATATACAAGAATGGATAATTAGGAACTAGGAATATGAATCAGAGAAAGCCCTAGTAATTTTTTTTTTCAGGCCTGGTTTAAATGAGTTGACTGCTTCAGCAGACCTCACATATTCAGAAAGTTTGTTCCATAGATGAGGTGAATAATAACTGAGCGCTGCTTCCTTTTGTTTGGTTTTGATTCTGGAGACACACAGTAAATCAAGTCCAGTTTTTAAAAATCCCTCCTCAATAAACATTTGCTCTATCCAGAGTCTGTAAATGACAAAATGTTCTTTGCTGAGAAGCCATGAGTGACTCAGCTGCATTCCAAAAAGTGCCAAAAATACAGGGACTTTTCAGCTCAATTTCAGTTTGTGTTTACACTGAGCAAAGAGGAGACAGCTACAGAAAGAAAAATATTGGGAGATTGAGAGGAAAATAAAACAAATGCAGTGTGATTTTAGAAATGGTGTGCAGAAAAGCAAATTGACAGCAAGTTATTGAAAGATACATTCAGACCTGTGAGTTATCTTTGTAGAGCTGATGTGCAGAGTAGTGTGAAAAAGTCCTGGTTTGCAAAGGTTATAAAAAATCTAAGCTGTGAAATAACTCCAGTATGCAGAGACATTTTTATTTCCTGTATTGGTAACACCTTTCTGAATCAAAATGGATAACTTGTTTATTCCTGGTTATTGGAACGTCTGTCCGCATATTAGACTGCTTTAAAAAATTTAAAAAATAAAGGTTCCTGCATTGTAGCCAAGTTAAAACATGTTGTGAAAAGCCTTCCCAGAAGAGTGGATGTTGTTGTGGTGTTGTGGCAGCATATTAGTATCCATGGCAACAGAATGAGATCAGTAAAATAAGGCACGATCTTTGTTTCTGAGTCAACATACTTTCATCCAAAACTCATCTTCATACTAGCAGGCATAATCCAATGGACAGGTAGTAATAAGGAATATGTGAGGTAGATAGATTACACAGTCTTTTATAGAGCATTTATCTCTTGAGTTAACTTAGACAATGTTCCAAAGCCTGTATTATGGAGTAGCTTTGCTGAAGCACTTGAAGCCATACCTTTGTTATTAACAGCAGGACTCTCCTCAGGGCTTGGTCTCAGGACCTTATTTTTTAAAGCAAAACCCACCTGCATTCACAAATCATGCCGCATGATATTGTGCTTTAGTGGCAGACATTTCTATATTTCCAAATAAAGTTACATTTACAACAAAGCAAACATCACATGACAAATTGCCAGGTCAATAATCCAGTTTCACTGTCAGAAAAACTATAGACAGGTGACAAATTAATGGAAAAACCTGAATACTTGACCCCTATACAGTGAAGATATCCCGTGGCTGGTATGATGTGGGGGATATTTTACTGGAACTGACTGGGACCACTTGTCATCTTAGAAGAAAAAGTCACTGCAAATAAGTACAAAGGTGTTCTGAGTGAGCATCTTTGTCCTTTGATGAAACATTTCTATCACGATCACAATGGTGTCTTCCAAGATGAAAATCCATAGGGAAGGAGGTGTCACTGAATGGTTTTATAATACAGGGTTATTCAAAGAGAGTGAACCGATTTTATTAAGAAAAAGCAATAGAAAACTCCAGCCAAGTCACAAGTATTCTACTCACAATCAACTTTTATTTCCTGTCTTACAAGTGTTCAGTGTGGCCACCACCTGCAGCACAATGGGCAACATCAATGCGATAAGAGAATTCCTCCCAGACGCGTATCAGCATATTACGATCCACTGAGGTGATCGCTGTTGTTATTCAGTGTCATCTGATGACCTTAAACATCAAATACAAGTTGATTGTGAGGTAGAATACTTGTGTCTTGGCTGGAGTTTTCTATCACTTTTCCTTATTAAAATATTGCGTAATGAAATTGGTTCATTCTTTTTGAATAACCCTGTATAAAAATGATGTGAATCATATGGCATGGCCTTCACAGTCACCAGATCTCAACCCAACTTGTTCTCAAACGGAATATATTTTGGATTAAAATGGTTCCGTCCTTCCAGTAAAGTCTCAACCACTTACAGAATCCACACCAAGGTGTTTCCAAGCTGTTCTGGTAACCCAACTCCTTACAAAAACATTGTATGTTGGTTTTTCCTTTAATTTCTCACGCATTTGTATGTTTTGCTTCTGTTCTTTTATTTTGTTGACGAGTAAATAATGCACTGACAGTAGAGCATTTGTGCTAATTAATTCTGACTGCAGGACCACCATTGAAGCTCGAATGCAGGAGAGCATTTTGACGAGCAACAATGAAATATTACTTTATGGCAAATGTGACCTTTCTGCTTTGGAATTTTGGAGCATAATTTCTTCCTGTGCCCTTTGAATAAATCGTGTGTGTCAGCTCACCATTACCGCTGTGTTCCATAGCCTTACAAAGCAACTGTTTGTCCCATCCCCTAATCTGTGCTGTCAGAGCGATAAACATACAAGATGAAAGCAGTGGATGCTTGAGTATCCGGCATGACTTTCTGTGGTTGAGGGAACATTCTCGAGCTGTAGTGGCTTGATATGATGTTTACTTAGACTTAAGGTTCAAACAAACTTCATATCGGAGCCACAAATTTGATCATTCAAGCATCAGAATAGGACTTTGGTACCACATCAAAGTTCGGAGTTGGAAAGAGTTAATCGTGATCAGGCCTATTGAAAGAAACATCATTTCTTTGTGACACGACAGCAAGTGCTGCAATTTTGGGTATAGATTCAGTCATTCCTGCTAAAATAACTTGCTGAAGCCTCTTAATTGTTATCAGTCAGTGGTTGATATATTGCAGAGACATCGATATTCCAATCAGATAAGCAGTCTTACACCATATGGTCTTATATCTACCAACATACTGGATCTACTATGGAACTGGTGGCAATGTTTTTTTCATGGAAAGTAGCACTGGTGCTGGGAAAGAAACGCAAACTGTGGCACAGGAATATTCCACTCATGATTGGATTGCTACGGTCATGCTGAGATTTACCAGTTTACTGTTTCTGGTGCACTGTCTAAACAAGACAATGCGTGTTTCCATGCTGTAATGTCAGACATCCTCATTAAACTAATAGAGATTGCTTTCTTACACAAGAAAATTTGCTATCCGTTCAGCTCCACACAGGGATAATTTCTTAACGTTTTTTCCTGCCAGTTCCATTGCTAATCACTTGCCTTGCTAGACCATTAAATGGTGGCAAAGATATAATGTTCTCATTGCAACAACAGACTCCAGTATCTTCATTAAGTGCTTCAAAACAAACTCCATTTGCCCAAGAGGTACAATCTATCACTGCAAATTTAAAGCAGAAAATGAATTTATCAGACTTTACTTGTTTGTTGCCTGGAGCCCAATTTTGTTGTCTCCCTGCTTCAAGAAATGCAAGACATTGCACAAATAAAATAGCTGAGTTTACAACTACTCTTCTTATACTACTTGAGCAGTCTTTGAGGATACTTTTTATGTGTAATGTGAACTTTTATGTCTGCCTTAGAATGCTTGCTGCTAATTTTTAGCCCTGTAATTGTTATTTTCTGGTCAGCAGTTATGTGAAAATGTGTCATTTTTAGGAATGCTGGACCTTAATTGTGATAATAAATTATGTAATTTTATCTATATGAAAGTAAATGCATGCATCATGTCTTTTAATATATGGGTATATGTAAAAAATCTACAAGTTTTAGTTTTGTGTGACTCAAAAGTTAGTGCCTGTTGGAGTAAATACTTCAGTGCAGTTTTTCCTCCAGCAAAAACAGATTTAGATAAAACAGGTGAGTATGTTATAAAGTCATGTTGGACACAGTCATCCTCCACTAGTTTACAATGCTGGACCATCCTTTGAGTCCATTTTTCTAATGAAGTTCGAACTAGTATGTAAGAGATGAGCATCAAGACAAATCAACTGTATCTTTGTAGTGCAACACAGTGATGCTGGCCATGAATCACATCTACTCTGCACTGCTGCTAAGTTCAGGATTGCTTAAAGTGCCGGGCTGCTGTTTTGACCTTGTGACTAATCAGGGATGTTTGTTGTTATGCTACTGGTTGCAGTGTAGGGAGAATCTTGGTTTACCCAAACCAACATCAACTGTTACAGGAGACTGTGTGAAACAGGCCTTCACTGGTGGCATTGCTGCAAAGAAACCATTAATGAGAGAGACCAGATAGAGGAAAAGAAGTGCTTACACTAACAAGCACAAGGAATGGACATTAAAGCAGTCGAAGTCTGGACCTGTGACTCTGTTAGCAATATTTTCAATGCTCTATGCGGGTTATTTGATGAAGAAGTGTGATGGCATGCTGCATGAGATAATCTGGTCTTAAACCTGAACCCAACTGAGATGTTTTAGGTTGAGATGAAGTGCCGAGTGAAGGAAAGCAGCCAGCAAGTGCTCAGCATATGTGGTAATTTCTTTAAGACTGTTGGAAAAGGTCCAGATGACAACCTTGTGAAGGTGGTTGAGGGAATAAACAGTGTTCAAAAGTGGTCACCCTGAAAAACCAACTATATTTATGATATTTTGCTTTGTTACTCTTTGTTTACTACCTAAATCCAAATGTCATTTCATAGTTTTGATCTCCCAAGCATTGGTGTACGCTGCAGAGCATAAAGAAAAACCAATGAATCACGAGGTGTTTCCAGACATTTGATTGGCACTGTATAATCTACATCATGGGATATCATGGTCTTTATAAACTTTGTGGACTCGGGTTTTGGGCACAAATAGTTTCAGTACATATATTCAGCAGCCCCTCAGCACTTTCTTTGGTGTAGAGGTAGCAGTTTGTCAACCAATTGGGATTATAGATGTCAGAATGTAGTTTGTATGAGAGCTGGTGTCACAAACTTGCCCATCAGGCTTAGCATAGAACAAACACAGTTGTACGTATGGCAAGCAGAATGAAGGGAAAGCATGTCAATCACCACCTGTGCTGCTTAAAGCAGACTATACTTTGTCACAGGACTGAAATAATCTTGTACAGAGTTTACAGCAGCCACTTTAAACTACTAAGTGGCAGGAGAAAACCACCAGATCAGCTGGTAGAAACCGATAGAAACCTCAGGAGATTTTACATGTCAAATGTGCTGGAAGAACACACTGTATTCATAACATATGAGACTTTACAACCAGTGGCTAACCAACAAGTAAATCACACCAGTGTTAGCTGTTACTAGCAGTTTAGTTATGAATCAGAGTGCCTGGGTTGCAAACAGAAAAGATTAAGATATATGCACCCTGTTTGATGCAAATAAAAGTTTGCTGTGAGCGATCCAAACATCTCCACCCACTGCTGAAACTCAAGAGCCAAACACAGAGCAACAGAATAATCTGTCCAGAAAAAAGCTCCACTCTCTAATATACATGAACCCCATCACCTTCTTCACACCTGTCACGCTCCAAGCAGATAACATATAGGTCCGAGGATTATACAGTTTACCGAGGTCCCATTCCATAACTCTTGGGTGTTGAAGTTGTCAAAACTTTTAACAGCTCCCCCTCGCTGCCATTTGGACTCTCCGACGTGTGAAATTGCCCAGCGCAGCTCTAATTACGCTGAGTGAAAGCGATCCAGCTCTGGTTGGTGTGGCCCAGCTGTGTTAAGAAAGGACAGAAAAACACAATGCAGCAGAGTTTTATCACAGCTTCGGCGCTTATGCATCTCGTCTTTAGCGGATGATTGATTACTTGGGAGAACAGACCCTGATGGGAACACATTGGCGAAGGCGGCTGGGTATAGATGTTGTGTTGAGTCACGGGAGAGAAGAGAGGAAAAAAAGACCACCAAGGAGAGCAGAGGAAAGGTGGGGGGGGGGGGGGGGGGGGGGGGGGGGACTGAAAGACAGGAGTGGGGCTGAAAAAGATGGAAAGATCTAGAAGAGCCCACTTGTACAGTGTGGTTTTGATTTCAGCTGTCAGTCTTCTGTCATCTCAGAGAATCAGTCTCACATGAGCTGATGTTCAGTTCTCTACAGATCTCTCCTTGGCTGCCTCTCCTCTCTTTCGCTTTTCCTTCACCACTCCCTCATCTTTCCTCTCATCTCCTGTTCCTCCTCTTCCATGACATTTCTCTCCCTGAAATTCTTATCACTTCTCTTTTAATCTTTTCTTTAACCACCTCCTTTTTTTCTTCTCCTTCCCTCTTTTGCTAGGCTCTTTTCATAGACAAGCCCCTTCTTTGGCCTCCTCCGTCTTCTCTTTTTTACCACATGTTCCGTCGTTCCCTCATTTTTCTTGTTTTTGTTTTCTCTTTATCGTTTCTTCTTTTTTCTAAAAGGCATCAGGGTAAAACACAGGTCAAACTGAATTTGTTGGATGAAACATCTACAAAATATACAGTCAGCGTACAATCAAAACATTTTAGACAAACCATATCTTGATTAAATCATACTATATAGTGCGTGGTAAGAGCGCTAAGGTCATTAAAGTAGTTTTTCATCACAATGTCGTATGACAAAGGAATGGTAGAAACCACAGCTCCCTGGGTGCAGGCGAAATTTACTGCAATAGGTTTTACAGCATAATAAATGAGGAGTTATGATGGATGCATTGCAGTGGCTTTTCGCCATCTTTAATGATGCTTTAACAAGCAGAGATGTAAGTGTATAATGTGCTTATATAGATC
This sequence comes from Amphiprion ocellaris, assembly GCF_022539595.1. Taxonomy (NCBI): domain Eukaryota; kingdom Metazoa; phylum Chordata; class Actinopteri; family Pomacentridae; genus Amphiprion; species Amphiprion ocellaris. Next base: position 5,533,063 of record NC_072775.1, read on the forward strand.
AAATGGAATCCACGTTCTAGATAAGTGACAAGAGAAATCAATCAACGAGAATATACAGACTTGTTTTCTACAGTTGTGGACATATATCAGCAGAAGATGTTTCTGGTTTGGATGGTTTTGCTGAATGTCATGAGCTGGGAGATTTTAATGCTGTCTGCATTTATCAGCTTTCCTCAGACTGATGAATCTGCTATGCTTCGGTGGTTCGTTAATTCTGCCATTTTTAGTGTCTTCTTTGACTCACTCCCAGGTTTTCAAGTTTTGATTTCTAACTTTGTCTCTTAAAAGTCAGACAGTCAAAAGAGCATAATGGTGTAAACTCAGGGCCAAATGTGGGATTATGAAAATGCCATCGACACGGAGATAACAATTATATTACATCCAAGGATAGTTTCTGTTTTTCTAATGTTTTTTTTCTCTTACCTCTGTCTGTCTTTCCCCAACCCCTCCGCACCCACATCATCTTTTATGGAGGAATAGGTAAAGTAAGAGTAAATTTCTGTATAGTACAAAACAGAGGCTGAATCTTTTATAAAGCATTAATCAATAGTTGACACGGGGATTTACATGTTATCATTGATGTTAATCATTTGTTTTTACACTGGCACTACTGCTCTTAGAGGCCGTTTGATGCTACTTCAGTATCTGAAATATTGTTTCTTCCCTGAAGTTAATCCCCAAATGGTTTGCATGATAAATTCCAGAAGAACGATAAAAACAGAGCATCCATTTACGGGAAAAAGATCTGAACAGACACGGCTGATCATCTGTGTAAGAAACAGAAAAAAATAAACAAATGAAATAAATAAAAGACCAAATATCTTCCCTTTACTTTCTCTTGAGGCTCATCAGAAACAGATGCTTACTACAAAACATCCTTAAAAGTCTGTTGTTTATACACCGAGCGTACACTCATTGACAGCTGCACGGTTGCATTTGTGTGTTTTTCTTCCTCGCTCGTGGTTATGTAATGTTAGATAAGTCTACATACAGTACATACAGCTGATGATCAACGGACTCAGAGCTCGGCGAGATCTGGAGCTAACAACAGCTTGTTTGTGCAGTAATCTTTCCCTTAACAAGCTTCAGGCACACAAGGTGAGATCATAGTGGAATCGCTCACATACGCTCACGCATTTGCAGGGTCCCCAGCAGATGTGTGCACGCCTCACAAAATAGGAAGTCTGCTTTAAGTCAGGGCACCACTAGGCTGGACCAGTTCTCACTGTGAAAACAAACATCCCCTGAGCTGAGAGTGATCCAGTGATGTAACAGCTTTGATCACCCGGCTAGGGCAAGGTTTGCTCAAGGGTCAGTGGAACTCGGAATCCAATCAATAAACACATTACTCACCTATTTACATCACACACATACACATGCATACATACCAACAATGGGGGAGACCAGAACACGTGCTTTGCCCCAAATCTAAACCAGGCTGAGTTTCCTCTTAGCACCAGTCGCTTCCTCTGAGCTGCCACCGCTTGACCTTTCCCACCTGCTTTCTCTTTATTCCACTGAGTGCAAGCCCTGTGTCATCCTGAGCAATTTCTGTTTGGCTGTTTGGAAAGTAAATGCTGTTAGTGTGGATATGTTAAGTGTAATACTCCATTCATGGGGAAAATATTCTCCACACCAGCCACCTGGTTGCAAAGATAGCAGCAGCCCATTTGTACCTTTTACTACTCAGATTCTACGTCTACCTGCCAAATCCAGGGGCATTTTCTGGTCAGAGAAGATATAAAACCCCTCATGCATGATCTAGTGGGTTTGCCTTCAGGTTTCCGCCTAGTTGCATTCGGAACAATTCCACCTGAAAGTATATAGAACTCAGATTCAGAAGCCTTAACCAATGAAACTTTCAGTGACTTTTAAGACTAGTTCAGCCACACTCTGCTTGTGACCATAAAGAAAGAACATAGTGCTCTCCAGCACAACTTCATACAACATCTGCAGGAAAAGTTTCCATCAAGGAAAAACTCAATCATCTTCCGAAAAGGGGCCCAGTTTGCCCCCACTGCGCAGTGAGTTTTATCAGATCTAGCAGTTTGCTGAATCATTTGATCCAGCTAACTGCAGGTGGTCATCAGTGGCCCGTTCTGCATTTCTCTGTACTCCAGGCTCCAAAATAAAGGCTTCAGGTTTGATATAAACTACAAAGTTCATCATCAGTCTTTGTCCGGGAGCTGTGCTACCACGTACATTTTTATGAAATATCTCACAGTTGATCATGGACTTGGTTAGTCTATGGCACGCATTCCAGTAACAAAATACCCATTGGTTTTCAGATCAAGGTCACCCCAGGATTTTTTTTCATCTTTGCGAACTTAAACATTGATGTCTCTGTCTGTACCAAGTCTTATAACGTTCCAACTTGAGCCCAACCCAAGGATTCCAAAAAGGCTGGTTCCAGTGAACTGATGTTTAGCACATAAACAGATGGGTGTTGGAGGCATCACTGGAGGAAGCCTATTAAAAATCTATTAATTCTAATTCTTCTCACCCTGGATAAAATGATGAAAGGAAAGATCCCAATTCCTATCAGGAAGAAGAAGAATAGGAAGTCCGAACCGCAGATGCACCAAACTTTCATCAATGTCCACCTTCAAGTGTGTTTACCAATAATAATAACAATAGCTCAGCCACTTCACTTGCTCAGGAGCTTAGAAAACCAATATGGCTGTATTCTGCATTCTTCACCAACCAGCTGGGATCTTAATTAAACAACCTAATTTGTGCAGTCTTTTATTTCTATCTTGCTTCCCTGATGCCATTTGTAGAAAGGACTAAACCCCAAAAAGCTGATTTGATAATTAGCAGCAGTCCAGGCTAAACTTCTGTACTTGATGGTGTATGAAACCATGCAACCTTATCATGGCTGCAATTTAAGATTCAAGAAGCAAACCCTGTAAACTGTATCCTTGTGATTATTTCTGTTCCTGTGCTCAGTGTCTCCTTGTGGTGAAAGAGACAATACCTCATCTCTGAGAAATGTTTTCCCACCAGCATCTCATTTGTCTGCTTGGTATCTGGAAGGAGAAACAATCTAAGACACGTGTATACCCTCCTTTTTGTGCTAATGTCTTTCTTCTTCTGATCATTAACAATGTTGGGCTGTTCAGGTTCACGCTGCCCTCCTGTTTTTAACATCATCTACTGTAATCAAGAGAGGGCAATCCTAAAAAGAGTTCATTACATATCCTGGTCACAAAGGCCTACTTTTGCTAAAACTTCCTTTAAAAAGCAGACAGGCCTTTTTAGGCAGCATCATAAAAAAGATAATAATTTTAGATGTCAGAGGCTAAACACTGTGCTGGTAAATCAGTCTCTCTGGCATGTATTCATGGAATAAATGAAAAACACTTTGGTAATAGTATCCAGGTGCTGTCTGGTTCATCTCCATTTGTGCTTGTATCATTCTCCATGTGGATTTGTTATTCTTCTTGTAAGTACCATGCACAACCTTCTCTGTCATTTCATGCAAACATCGCTTACAGTACATGCAGATGAACAGCAGAGAGCACTGCGCTTGTATTCTAGGAAAAGTGAGTCCTTCCACTGCATTTGTCTTGAATGTTGTTTGCCACAGTCTGAATGGATTCTGAGCCCTGACTGTTGCATATTTAAGCGTCAAGCATCGTCCAGTCCTGGTCTCCACAGCAGTATGACATTACAATGTATTCTTTCTGTATTAAAGCAGACTGAAGTTGCTTGAGTGATTAAAATGATGCACTTTTCACTGTGGACAGTGCTGCAGTTGTGCTCGCAGTGTGTGAGAATGGTGAGCTGTTGCTTCGCACCCTTTTTGTTGCTGGATTTAATTTAGTGTTTTTTGTTTTGTTTTTTTACTGAGAATTTAAGCAAAGTTTGAAACTTTGCTGGATTTGTCAATTTTACTTAAAAATTCAAAATTCAAAATTCATAGGACTATAAAAAAGTAAATTGCAAATGTTTTGAGCCCAAATTGGATTTTTCTTATAGCATATGAGTGATAAAGGGATACAATGTTAAAATGATTACCAGTGACTTAAAAATGTTTGTGTTTTTAGCAATGGTTGTGTCATGGCTCATGGGATGCAACGGTCAGTCAAGCAAGTACAAAATCTTTTCAAAGAATTTTTTTTTCCTATGATGGATTGCAATTTAGTGATCCTTTGACTTTTTATCTATGGCCAGATCAGCACTTCCATTTGCACATACTTTCATGTTTATCAAGTGCAGATCAGTGGATATTCCTATCAGTGTCAAGGTCCACCAACAGCTACCAGTCCCTTGCAGAGGTTAGGATGCCTGATGTTCTATTGAAAGGTGGTGGATATTCCCCAGCTCTGACAAGGTCTGCTTGGAGGGTTGGAGCCACCTTGCCCACTAGTTAAGATTAAATCAGAAGAAGATGCAATGTATCTGTGATGTTTCACATCAGAAAATAATACAGAGATGTAGAAATGAGCTTCTCCTTAACAACCTAGTACGGTTGTTGTTGTGATGTTATCGGTTGTAAAAAGAAAGAATAATGTATATTTACTAAAGAAGCAAACTGACCACCATGCTGACTGTCTCCACGGACCTCACTGCCCTTTTCTCAGCACAGCTTCTTTGGTGCTGAATGAACAGCGGCTGGTCTTCACCATGATCTTCACTAATCAGAGAAATAACACCTGAAGTATCAGTCAGGTCAAAATACAAAAATTGTTTTTACAGGCAGAAACTGGTCATTGTTTTTGAGGTCATACTGATATGAAAAGGTTCACTGGGAAGCTCTGGGCCTTGATGGATCATTGCAAATTTATTCCCCAAGTTCATAGAAAAGTGAGAAGTTTGCGTGATTTGAAAGGCACGCTATCTGGATCACTGAGCACGCAAGGAAGTGAAACATTTGAGGCAAGTCGGCGTGAACTGACACATTTGTAGACGTACAATTATATTTGTTGCGTGAGACGAACACCTGATGGACAGCCTGAACACTCCAGAAGCACTTAAAATGTTGTCAGTGTGAATTGTCCATAAGAGCTGGGCGTTCATTTGAAACAAATTGGGAAGGGGAAGACGCATTTAAAAAGAAAGTGATTTGGAGAAAGAAAGTAAGACAGATGAAAGTAAGCAGAGAGACTGAGACAAGCCAAAAATCCTCACATAAACCACATTTAAAGCACTGATATGTGCACATGAAAGTTTTCGTTTTGTAACTATGTAGTTGTTTACAAGGTATGACAGGCATGCAGCCGTTACTCAGGCACTGCTGATGTATTATTGCTCGTTGCATCCGCCTTTGCCCAAGGTGTTTCATTCTTTTATTGACGTATTTGGCTAAATTTACACTTGCCGTGCAAAGCTTTCTCACGATAACTGCTCTCAATGTAGTCAGGCGCATTTCTATCAAATTATAAAACAATTTATCGCCCCTCTGAAGATACGAATTGCACCGCCGTGACGCAAATGCAGCTACGCAGCGTACATATCAAACACAAATTGAAGGAAAGCGCACAGAGATTGAAGGGCTGTTTCTCTGAAGGAAGCCTTCAGGCTATCAAAGTCTGTTCATCATCATCTTCCTCCTATTCAACAATTACCCCTTCACATCCAGTGGGACATTTTTCTCCAGAAGTTACGAGCAGTCCCGTCCATGCGACCAATCATTAGGGTCTGGTAGTGATTGAGGAAGAAGTGCCAAGAAACAACAGTGAAGGGTTTGTCGGTGATCTGATGTTGTTGTGGTGCTGGTCTCTTTTCCTTTTATCCAGTGGAAAGGTAGACGACCACGTCCAGATGTTATTTGTTAGGGCTTCTGTTGCCAATTTTGTGCGTGTATGTGTATGTGTGTGTGTAGCTGCCAATTACAGCTAGTTACAAGGAAGCTGTCTGCTTTAACAGAAGTGGATGAATTCCCAGGCAGCCCGTCGTGAAACCTGTTATAGGACGGAGTAAGGAGATCATTTAAACTGAAGTGTTTACCTTTATCTAGGTAGGATCTGGGAGTTTGTGCGTGCGTGTGTGTATGTGTACGTGTGTGTGTGTGTGTGGCAGCACTGTAAACTTCCCATTTGCACTCTCCCTCTCTTTGCCCTCCTCTTATTTTCCTCCCACCCCTCTCCTCTCAGTTCATCAGGTTCAGGATATGGGCCTCTCTGAAGCCTGACTTCTGTTTCAGTGCATGACTGCTTTCACTGTCAGGGAAGGAGGAAAAAAATGAAAAAAAATAAAATCATTAAGCTGCATTTTGCCTTCATTTTCAGGAAATACTCAGTATGTCAGTGTTTCAGTGTGGCACTGACATCTATCAGTGCTATGACTGCATTAGGCTCCATTAGTTATTAGCTTGGTGCACCAATAAACTGCTCAATGATCGTATTTCTTTTAGCGTTTTGAATGTAGTTAAAGCTGATGGAAATTGCTTCCACGCTTCCATACTAACATGCCGTACAAATCACACAACCTGTTTTGACTTGTGAATGAAGCCTCCTGCCTCAGAGGCTGAAAGTGGAAAATTATGTAGTTTGTCTAAAGAACCAGCTTTATGGGAAATGCACTTATTTGCTATTTTCTAAGAGTGAATTGAGCAGATTGACTGTCGTGGATGTGCCTGAAGGGAATTAATATAATCTCTGGAACGAATGTCAGGATGTGGTTTGCCCAGCTTTGCCTAAAGACTGGAGAGTGTTGAAACAATGAGCCTTGGTTTGTTCAAAAACTTCTACTAACTCCTCAAGTTGGTGGGTTTGGTACCAGTGTGGCAGTTCAAAACAAATAAAAAAACAAATTTCTTTATGAACAGATTAAATCAACAAGATACAGCACTTTAATTGATTGACTTTAGATTGCTGTTTTCACTTTGGATGGAGCCAGATTAACTGGGTCTACCTGTCCACAGTCTCATTGCTAAGTTAAGCTAATCACGCTACATTAAACTGAAGTCAGCCCTCTCATCTTATGAGGAAGGAATCAAATTAGTGTGAAAATTTTCAGAAATCATCTCAATAGGTGGCTTTCCATTGCAGGAACCTGGGGCACGTGGCACAAACCTTTGCAGTAATCGTCCCATAATTGATCCTTTTTGCCTTTTTGTGTCGGATCCAGAAGCTTTAACCACGATGTTACCTCAGAGTGCACCAGAACAGCAACAAATGGTAGTTATTGGACACAGCACCAGTTCTCGAACAATGGAGGGTTCGTTATGTTAACTCATTTGCCGATATCAGGGAGAACATCGAGAGGATGGAAAAAATGGTGCATGTTGTTGTTGTCCTCTCACAGTTTAACCAGTCAGCTTTTTTTTCCAGCACCTCTACTTTTTCCTCCCCCGTGATTGGTCCAGAAAGAGGTTCCCATTGTGGAGTGTGTTTAGACATTCGTGCCACACTGAAAAAGTCCACAAATTCTGTTGAAAGTGGCCTACTGTTTTTGAGGAACACTATGTTACCATTGTTAGTATGCATTTGTGTTTTGAATTAGGTATTGGTTGTACATCAAAATCATAAGCGGTGTTTTTATTTTGTAGGTGATGTGGCCTCTTTTGCGGGCTATAAAGTCGCCTGGCATGGTACAGCCAGCCCTCATGAATCAAAACACCAATGAAAAGTGACACCACTATTTGTGACCTTTTATTTATTTCCATATACAACAACCTGATGTCTGATGGGCATTTAGATTCCGCAGTAAAAACATTATCATCTTTAACGCACCTGTCCTTTCCATTAAGAAGCAGAGAAAAACAGCAGTGAATTAGCTGAAAGGGTCCACACACACACACACACACACACACACACACACACACACACACACACACACACACACACAAAGGGTCCAGGCCTGCACAACTGAACTGATGACAGCAGGCAGTACTTCAAAAGGTGAGACATCCCATAACTCACATCAGTCTCCTGGCAATCCTTGATTTTTCCAACCAATCATACTTTAAGAATGCTGAGGGTAAACAACTCCAGCTGAATGACAAGTTCCCCAGAGCTGTGGCGCTCGATCCCCTCGAAAACCGGACCTCTACAATATGTGTGTGTTCCGTGCTCTGCATTAAACATGACTCTCCGTTGTAGATAAGATCCAGCTTTACTTAACCTCATACAAATCCTTTGTTGTAGACTGGATCAATTTGGAGTTGTCTGCAATTATGTTCGGCATTCTGCCCTCTGTGTTCAGAATGAACGAGTGCATTTCCACAGAAATGTCTTTCTGTGTGATTTCAGTTTGCACCTGAGTACAAATTCCAATACTGCAAACTCATAAAAGCCTCAAAATATGAGAAACAAAGTTTCTATTTAAAGATCCAAACATACAAGTAACAGAATGATCAAATAATGGCTCAGTTGATTAGTAGTAAATTTTGACTGCAGCTCTTATTTGTATATAGTATCCATACAGTCCACTGCGTTTGCAAGAAATGTACGGAGACACTACCATATTTTATTCCATTGTGGGGTTTTTGAGGACATTATATGTTAAATAACACATGAATATCAGCCATTCAAATAAAATAGCAGGCAGTAAATACAGTGCAAGGAATGTGGTAATACTATGAGGAGGGATTTTGGACATGGCCAAATTACTATATTTATCTTTTTAAACTAATTTGAACTGCTCTGGAGCCTCCAGCCTCAGAGGTCTTTATATCCAAAGTATAAGTAGTTTCCAATATACATTTCCTTGGCATGTGGAGAAATCCAAAGCTTGACAAATATACGATGTCTACATCCAGTTGCTAAGCTGTAGCTATCAGCTGCTTTTCGATTTGCTGAACTTAGACTATATTAACAGTAGTAATTGATCACTCATTATCATCCACAGCCAATCAGAGCTAAAACAAACCGAATAGCTGCCAACCAATAAAAGCACAAAATTCTGAAATTGAAATCTGATTTTGGCATGCAAAAAGTTCAAACTTATTCTCTGATCTTATCCTTATATGGTTCAGTGTGGACAACAAGTCCAGCTGTGCCTATGGCTGTAAATTTTAAATATAGCATAATGAAACATTCCGTTACAGTATTCATTTATAATATGTGCTTCAGCATTCACAGCGTCTCCCATAGTAGCTGCTTGAAATCTTTGCTGTCCGCTCAGGAACTATCAGGCTAGAATTTCCTGTCTCAGGCAGATTTACTGATTTTGCTAAATGGACAGATTTACAACACTTCCCAACTGAACCTTTAACAGTCTACCAATGTCGTCTTAGGATAAGCCGGCTGGCCTGCGCTCCAGAAATGAAATGCAGGATCATGTTCCTCAGATGGTGGGAATTGCACAGCAACTGAGCGAAAATACATTTCAATATGTTGTGAAAAATGTGATTTCATCAAAATGCGCCCCGTTTTCTTGCCAGCAGTTCATTTTTCTGCGTCTGTCATGGCATAAATCATTCAACCTCCATTTTCCTTTTCTGAATTGAAGTGTCACTCAGCCGCAAAAGTTTTTTTTCCCACTATATTGAAGTCATATTTCTCTTTCATTTCATCTTCATCTCACCAGACAATGCAGGGTAACGATTTTTGATTGGCCGTGCATTGGGAAGTGTTACACAGAAAGTGACCATGATAAAATGCCTCAGGAGCTTGGAGATGCAATTATCAGGTGATATTCATATGTAGAATTGCAAACGGGTCCAAACTCTTGCTGTGTTGTTTGGGTTTTTCAAGTTCGTGGTAAGCATCTCAAGCTGGCTAAGTCAGCAGCTGTCAGGGGCAAAGTATTGCTCTGATTTACTTCCAGGATCAATCTCTTTTTTTTTTTCATCTGTCTGTCAGCAATCAACACACTAGAGAAACATTTTATTTCTTTGTACATTTTTATTCTCCTTGTGTTGAGTCATGTCCATAAATGCCATGGCAGCACACAGTGTTCACAATGTTACAGGTCTCCCTTGACTGAGCTATTTGTTACCGTCAAATTAGGTGCACTTTCTGTTCTTTTGGCCAGCAGGCCACCCACATCAAGCATTCCTCTCGTCATGACAGCATACAGCGGGGTTCCTCAAACTGTTTTAAATGGGCTGTCTAATACACTTCTGCTGCTTCAGGTGGTTTACAGAGAAGACTGGCAGGGAAGATGGCATTGACAGGAGAGATTGGACAGATAAAGTGTAGATGGCAGTACTTGAACCCACCGTATAATAATGTTCACCACAGCCAAATGTGTTTCAGCGTTTTTGTTTTTCATATTTTCAGACATTCATATCTAAACCAACACAGTTTTTTTTAATGAGCTCATGACTTTTGTTTGAGCAAAGGCTTGTTAAAGTATTCATGACCATTTGGTCTGGAGCCAGCTGCCTCCTCCTCCTCCTGCACAGCTTTACAACATGTGAGAGAGGCAGTTTGGGATTGAGAGCAGACAGGGATGTGAGTATTTGAGAATGGATCATCCATCTGCGCTTGGCTAACAATTTTCCAATCACAGTCCATTTGACACAGCCAAAGGCAAAATACATACCTTGAGATGTGGGATTGAGGTGAGGCCAAATATGCAAAAAGGTTCAAGAGAGCAATATAATGGATTTTCTACACAGACGAGCATAATTCCTTCTTATCACAACCTAGGGTCTTATGTTTGTAGATTTGGTCATACCTTTTGTTGACTTTGCACTCAGCAAAAGAGCATAAAACCTGAGCAGTCGGATGATCAGACAGGAAGAAAACAAGCCATGCCTTTACATAATACATCTAAACTTAATATTTGGAGGGGGAAAATGCAACAAATGTGTCTGAAATATTGGTAATAATCCCAGATTGTAGAGGAAACCTTGTGTGCATACAACTACAGCAGGTTTACAACCATCTTATCACAACCTTTCCTTAGCGTTAGTTATCTGACATTAGAGAATGGCTTCAGATGATTGTATCTATTTTGTTTTACTTTTTTTTTTATCTTAAGGTAAACCTCACATGCAATAAATACATTGAGGTGTACTGTTTTGGTACGGCGCTAGTCAAACTGTATGTATTTTATTCAGTATCTTTTAGAGTCAACAGGCTGTCATTAACTGTGAACCTCCAAACAACATTTTAGTGTCTCAAGACTTAAAAATTATAATCTGAAATAACTATATGCAGATGTCCTCTGGTCAACAGTATCTCCATTCAACATGGCTTTAATGACTTTAGTTTAAAAAAATGATACACAAAAAGTCAAAAAAACAGTAGCAACAGCTGAAGATGATTACCCTATCAGAGCTTTCGATGTAAACTATTTGTTTAGCATCTAGAATTCCGGTTATGGTTGGAAAAAAAGCATTAATTCTAGGCTGGAAATGGAACAGTCCATTCAGTCACTGTTTTATTGAACCATCCATCAACCCCAGCCTTCTCTTTATCCAAACTTTAGCGCATGTAAATAATCTCCCCTGATGTTCTTGGGTGAAGTTATCAAAAGCTGTTCTTCTTCTTTGGAGGACTAGTTCATTTGAGTAATTTTGGATTGCTATACTGTCATTCTGTTGGAGAACTCAAGGGATTCAGCACATACAATCCATATAGTATCGTGTAGCTAGTTCAGAAAGTGCCATTCAAAAAAGAAACTGTACTGCTGCAGTGACCTGGAATTGACTTACATGAAGATTTGACAGATAAACCAAGAACAGGAAATTGTTTAACCTCCACTATCATTTTTTGCTAAAAGAGAAAGTAAATAGTAGTTTCCCTGCTGTTTTCTCCTGATTTTCCATCTATAAAAAAGACTGAATTTGTGCCATGAATGTTTAAAGATGAGAGTCACATCTTGACGGTTTTATTAGAGTTTAAAGTATATTTCAGTTAGCCTTGTAAAGGTCTACAGCAAGAGGCAGTTGAGGTAAACACAGCCAGTGCAAAACACAGAATCTCAACTGAAGTCACAAATGTTGCAATGTTTGGACAGACTGGAACGATATGGTGATTGATGTTGGGCACCATTTACCATTTGGAGCTCTGTTGTGCTGTGCTTGAGGGGGGAACCCAAATACAGGACGCGATTTCAGAGTTGGAAAGAAAAACTTTATTGTCTGCTCTCAGGGAGCGAAAGTGAATCGAGGTCAGGATTATATAGCAGGCGAATGCAAGGGGCTGAGGGAAGCTGTTGGCTGGTGAGCACGCAGAGCAGGAATGAAGGCAGGGTTGTGGCTGGAAGACTGATCGGCACGCAGGGAGTCAAACGGGAAAACAGGCAGGTATGCGTGGGGTCAAAGCCGAGAATGCACTGTCCTAAGTGACCTGAGAACCACCACACCAGCTGAAACAACAACAGTGAGGTGATGAGTGGGTGAAGAGTCGAGGTTGATATACTGCCAAGGGGATAAGTACATGGATAGCAGGTGTGTGAGGCTGATCAGCAACCAGAGAGCCAGGAGACTGAGAGGAGCAGCACTCCCTTTAAAACAGACCCAGTAGGGAAAGACAGGGCAGCAGAGGAGGCATAGGGGGAAAGGGAAATACTAGGAATAAACTTGACGCATGTTGAGAGAATTGCTCAACATATTTCCAACCAGCCTTCTCCAGTGAGGGTTTAAACAGTTTCCTTTTTATATGCCTCCTTACACACGAGACAGATATTCCAACCGGTTTTGCAATTAATATGCTAAGTGGTGCAAAGCCTCACAATGTCACTTTTCATTTACATCTCCAGCGGTGTTTATGTCTTTCACTTGTGTGTCAGTCTCTGCGCCGTGTAAACACCTCTCTCTGACAGCTGTTACACACCTTTTTTTTTTTTTTACCCTCTCCGTGCTCTCTCAGCTGTTACCAGCCGGTGGCATGTAGGGAGGTTGACAGGGAAGACAGAGGTGACCACCTCTGAGCAGCCATCACTCACACATACACATATTTACAGACACACAGAAGGAGAGCTCCTGTGTAGGGAAGCCACAGGTGACCACCTCAGGGTGGCCATCACTTCGCACGCGCACACACATTGTGTAAATACGCACAGACAGGCAGTGCTTGTGCAGAGGAGGGTCACAGATGACCACCTCAGAGCAGCCATCACTTCACACACCTTCAAACACACAGACAGACTTTGGCTTTTCCAAGCAGAGGTTTTTTTTTTCCTCTTAGCGAAACACACACACACACACTGATGGCCAACTGCCCTTTCGACGTACGCCCTGCCAGCTGGGAAAACATAGCTAGCTGCATGTGTCACCACCGACCTGGGCAGCAGGAAAGGAGCCTTGAAGAGGAGGTGATGGAAGAGGAGGAGATGGGGGGGTCACAGGGTTGCTTCTCTTTCATCTGAGAGGCTCAGGTGAATACAGGTGTTATATCTGATTCAGACTAACTAAAAGTAAAAAGTCTTAACAACTTTGAATTACATTATTGCACATGATATTATCATGCACAACTTATTTGGATTATAATTGGGTCAATATGTAATTGCGGGACTTTTTGTAGCATAGTTGACATTTTGCAGTTTTCAGGCCTAAAATCAACATGGCCGCCTATAACCAAACACCACATGATATTTTTAGAGAATGACTCTTCTAAATATTATATATACAATTGAGTAAAATTGAAATTAAAAGTTATTTATAAAGATATTGTAGTAAACCTATTGACATGCCATAAATCCACACTTGACTCACACACTACTTTATATTAAATAAGTCAGAAAGCCTTGGAGTCTTGCCAGTCTATTCTTCAGGAGGAAATGACATCATGTGGAGCAGATCATGTGATCTGGAATTAACACACTTCCTTGAGAGGTGTTTTTGTAATGGGTAACTTAGTGGAAAGTGATTTCTCAGACACAGATACAATTTGTTCTTTTCAATATAAAATTTGATATAATGCCAGAAAATAATATCTGTCATGAATATCTCAATTTAATAAAAAGAACACAATCAAAACTATTTTTGAATAAGCTCATTTTATTATTGCTTAGCTAATTAGAAGGTGGTGATTATTACATTTATTTATTTAGTTGACATTTTAGTAATATCCAGTCATTTTTTATTAATAAGTGATTGTTTCCATAATAAATAATTATGGAATTTGTAAAGACATGATCATAATGAACATAAAAAAAATAGTTTTTTTTACTTTTAATAAAAATGTATGCAAGATATATCCCATGGACTTCAAAAGTTCCTCAGTTATATATTGACCCAATTAATGACTTCTGCAACGAGCATTTTAATGTTGTAGCTTGGCAGTTGGCACTCTGAAAGACCATTTCTGATTAAAATTATATATTTTTTTACCTTGTTAACATGTCCAAATTGTGTTTTCTATTTGCATAAGGGTATATAATAAGTCAAAATGAGTATGAAAGTCTCAAAAACATGAATGCAAATAGCCAGTGTTTCACATGTAACAATCATAAGGAACTAATCCTGTACAATCACAGGGTGGAGCATTCTGTATCATTATTTTTCTTCACAATCGATTTCAGATTCAAACATGTTTGGCTGAAATACTCCAATAGTGCATCTTGCCATTAAGTAGCATCGCTTTACATTGTTGCTGCAGGGTCATAGGTAGGTGAGCCAGTGTGCTCATGCTCCAGTAAGCAGTGGAGGGGTGGATAGAGAAAGAGGCAGGGACTTTGCACGTTCTGGAGGAAGCAATAGTGTAGACTTACATCTAAACCATTTTAAAGGACAAAGGGATTATTTCATTTGGAAAAAAAAATTGAAATATACAATTTTGTTACTGGGGATGAGTTGTTGAGGGTTTGATCAATGACTGGAGAGGAACTCTGGGCTCTGTCCGGATGCTCAAGCTGCTCATCCTATCTCCAGCTGCCCTGCAGAGGAAATACATTTCAGCCTTTTCTATTCATGATCTCATTCCTTCAGTCACAGCCCAGTGCTTGTGCCTGTAGTTGAGGGTAAGAATGTAGATTGACTGGTAAATCAAGAGAAAAAACATTACGTATACCTCCAAATTTTGCATTTTCTTCCATTTTTAAAGGAAAGTGGGATAGAATGAAGCTTAAGAGTGTACTTTGATATGTTCAGAAGAGAGGACTGACTTAAAGGTGAAAGTCTTAACGCTGCACAAAGAATAAAACATGATGCATTCTTGTTGTACAAGATGGGCAGTGATGCACATCTGTGCCTAACGTCACCTAAGTATACCCAGTTATAGTCATGTAGTAAGAGATCATTCCACAGTACTTGTTCTTTTTTGACTTATTTGCACAGATAAACCTTTGACCCTGTTTGATACAGTGCCTACAGATAAAGAGGATACTTGAACACTACAAGGCAAATGTACATTTTCAATCATTTTAAGTAGAGTAGTGGTAAGTAGAGCTTTGGCTTCAGAAACTGGTGTTATCCCCTTCCGCAGAAATAACTTCTTGTAGGTGTTTTGTACAATTGTCCACGAGTTTCAGTCAAAATATGAGCAACAAAGCCAAGTACTTACTTTCTCATGTCTGTAAGCATTAATACTCCTCTACCCTGACAGTATCTGTTAAAACTACCCCAGCATTTTCTTTCTTTTTTTTTTGGTTAATATTGTCCAAAAATAGCATTCTTATTCAATTACATTTATTTTGTTAATCTGGAAGACAGTAAAACAAATTCCTATTTCAGTCATGTTACACATATTGTCTAAAACAGCATATGGAAATTCACTTTTTTAAATTGTTTTTGTAATGTTTTGACTCTTACTTCATGTGAATGATCATGTGTGGAGAACAAGTCAAGACTTTTCTTGTAAGGCATCAACACAGGGTACTCAAGGATTATACAAAAAGTCGGGGAGCTAAACCTGGAGGTGGGAGAAACCTTTCATTTGAAAAACTTGGTGCTTCAAATCTACAGAGGAAAAGTGAGTGTACAGTGAGTGAATAACGCTCTCCTCTCTCAGCTTCATTGTCAAGGTGCCCTCAAACATCCATCTGCAACAGCATAGTTGAAAGCTGTAAATGGGCTGCATGTGTAGAAGTGTATCAGTGTGATACAGAACACCTTGTTCTTTTTCTCTCAGCAGGTGTGATCCAAAACCTGACCACTGCTGTCAAATGTATCTGACCATGTCTGCATCTTATCATTCAGTCAGTAAAATCTCAGTGCCACACGTTTGCTATCTGTTTGAAGGAAGAGTGTTTTTTAAAAGACTTTTTTAGCACTTAAAACAGAAATAAAAGTCAATTCAATTTTATTTTTCTGTACTGTGGATCTCTTAAACAATACCCAACCTTTCACAAATAGGCACAACAGATACATGTTGTAGTGTTTGTTGTGGTACAGCAAGGCAATGTTCATCTGATTTGTGCTTTGTGAAGAACACCGAGCTAATGTCAAGTAGCTTTATCTGATCTTTTAAATGCAGAATAACACGTGTATTCATCACAAGGTCCCTCTTCTTACCTCAAAGCAGTTTAAAGGTGCACATTTGAATTCACTAATTTGTGCACAATTTATGGCCCGATTGCTAACCGAGACTATCCTGCCATAAAAAGAAATACTTGAGAAGCTCATTATGTGGAAGCAGCTTATTCCAATGTGACTCATAGTTAGGCTTCTTGGTTATAACATTCCCTTGAGGCAGAAGCAAAGGAGAACTTGAGGGGACATTCTTATAAAGACACAAACTCTGCATAGGGAGGAGATTGGGGTTGAGAAACGGGTTGACATAACATTGGATCTTAACAAAGAGGAATGGTGTTTGTTTCATGTTTCAAACTGAAAGTTAGCATTCAGTTTCACCATGGTGACGAGTGTCTTCCATTTTAAGCCAAACCCCGATGTGTCTCTAAATCCAGCCAAGTTGTTTTTGTGTTATATTTCCTTTCACTGGTTGTGGCACTAATTGAAGAAACACTCATATTGGTCATGTTCATAAGGTAGAGACAAACAACTCATTTGGGAGTTGGGGTTGGACAAGAAGAACTTACTTAAACTATATGAAGCACTGGGGGCAGAATAAAACTCTCTTAACAGGAATGCTCCATTGTCTTTTTGTTGTAGAAACCCTTCTGAGCTTTGTGGATGACATCTTGTCTGGGGCCAGGTCTCCATGTGTGATGCTCGGTGACATCCCTAACCTGCTGTCCTCCTCCATCAGCATGATAATCCGCTGCCTGGAGCCTGACACCACATACATGTGAGTATATGCTCTCTTTTTTTTCTCAACACATCAAGTATATAAACATACTTTTACCTTGACCTCTGTTCAAATGAGCAAATCTGTGCCTGATGAGCACAGCCCCACAACTTTACATGCAAAAAAAGATAAGATTGTTTTGTAGTTGGCAATGTTTTTAATTTTTTAGTGTTTGCAGTTTTTGTTGTTAATACATGTGTTGGACAATTGAAATTCTATACAAAGAAGGTTTACACATCATGACGTAGCTATAGGCAAAATCGATACTAATCATCTTTGTAACTCATCTTTTTCCACAATGATGTCTCTTGTACATCATCTTATTACCTTTTGGGAAACACCTGTGTCATTTCCAATCAAAACAAAACAACTTGCTGGTTGAATAAAAATAACTTTAAGTCTAAATTTGCTAGGGGTATGAATAATTTCCGATATCTATCTATCTGTCTATCTGTCTATCTGTCTATCTATCTGTCTATCTGTCTATCTGTCTATCTGTCTATCTGTCTATCTGTCTATCTATCTATCTATCTA
Organism: Amphiprion ocellaris; assembly: GCF_022539595.1. Taxonomy (NCBI): domain Eukaryota; kingdom Metazoa; phylum Chordata; class Actinopteri; family Pomacentridae; genus Amphiprion; species Amphiprion ocellaris. Next base: position 5,550,630 of record NC_072775.1, read on the forward strand.
TCTATCTATCTATCTATATATATATATATATATATATATATATATATATATGCATAAAATATTTAGGTAATTATAGGAACTTTCAAGGTTTGATCGCATGCAGATGCAGCATCCATTATTTCCTACATAGTGAGCACCAAAGCTGAAAATAGCTGAAATCATACAATAGCACCTTTTATGTACTTACTTGTCTAAGTTCAGTTGTGTAAACATGAACACTCGAGGCAGGGTTTATCCAATCAACTGTGTTCCCTTAGTTATGCTACGTAATTAAATATTCTTCATGAGTGACTGTAAAATGCAGGCTAGGTTATGTTAGGTCTGAGCCTGAAAAAAGGCATCTTTAATAAACATGAAAAGACAATAGAATAATTATGCTTCGTTCCTTGAGAAATTCAAATAGTTCAATGGTCTTTCTGCATTTGCCTGCAGAGAAAAGAGGCTTAACAATGTGATTCCGTGACCAAGATGTAGGTCCTTCTCTGAGCTCACACACACCGGATGCTCGGATGCTCTCATGTGCATGCTCACACTTATCTCACAGACAGCTTGCCAGAAGGGAAGCCACACACACATATACACACTGCAGAGAGGTGGATAGACAGAGTGGGAAAGAAGGGACAAAAAACACGAGCAACAAAACAGAGGAAATGCTTGGGATTGAGAAAGAAAAGAACAAAATGAATGAGAAAAAGATCAAGAGCAAGGAGGAGAACGGGGAATGAGCAAAACAAAAGAGAATTTTAAAAAAGGGGGCAAGAGGCCCACGGACGGAGCCCCTTCAGCTTTGATATATGTGGGCTGAGTGAGCAGCTACACATGCCCTTTTAATCCCAGCATCAGTGAGACTCCTGCTCTCTCTATCCTGTCTGACAGCTCATTCATCTCCTCCAAGCCCAGGCCTTGTCTCTCCCTTCAGGGCGCTGCACACTCCTTATATTTTCTATACAGACAGAACCCGTACTAAAGCCTGAAATTGGCGCCTTGTAGGGGAAAATATATTGTGTGGCGAAAAGTATGTACATGCTGTTTTGAAAGTATGATAGAGAAAACATACCCTGCAGCTGCATCAATAGCAAAAGTTCAGTCATTGGGGATACTTTGGATTCAAATGTTTAAAGTCTCACTGAGGTATGCAGACCTGTAGGTTCTTTAATCTGCAACTGCTCAGTTGAGTAAAACAAGATCTGAGCTGGTAATAAAAGTGCTTTTTTCCCCTTGGCCTGCTGCTCTTAATGTTTGTGTGGCTACCTCATATTTTGTTCCTGCAGGTGGCTGCAAGTTGCATTTTGGCCACTAGGTGGAGATATTCATTCAGTGAAATCACAGCTGATTAGCTCTGCAGAGAAGTGCAAATTGTCAGTTTGGCGCAAGAGAAAAGTCTGTATTGATAATGCAGGCCCAACACAGGGAGACTTTTAGTTGCATTAACATCTGCAGGAAGTGCATCAGTTGTCATATGTTCGCTGCTGCTGATATGATGCTGGTGAAGCAGACTCATCAGATGGCATTGCAGGAAATTCAAGAAAACAGTTTACAATCAACAGCAGTTTTACTTTTTTCAAAATCTTTGTTGTTATTTATGTTTGTCTTTGTGCTTTTGTGTCTATCGGTACAGGTTCCGGCTGTGGGCAGTAGACAACACAGGGCGCCGTTCCAGCCCAAGTGAGGTCACCATCAAAACTCCGTGTCCAACTGTGGATGACGTCAAAGCACAAGGTGAGAAAAGAGACACAGACGAAAGTCAATTCCAATCACAGGTGGCTCACACAGTGTCGCTCTTCATTACTGAGGTAAACTGTGGTCTGGAAAAACTTGTGTGTTCAGATATATTTGTTAGAAGGAATATATTTTGTTAGAATATGATAATCTAGCCAGTCAGAGATCTTTTTTTAAAGAAGAAACCATGAAATTTGTTGGATTTAGTTTTCTTAATGTTGTCAGGAGAGCTAATTTCCAGGAGAGACTTTTGCTCTTTCTGTTAGCAGCTATGTTTCAAGACTTCACAAAACAGATGTTAGATGAGTTCATAGAGCGAGTCATAAAGTCAGAGGGAGATAGTGTTCCTCTCTGGAGTAGGACTGTTTATAGACACTGTACGCTACGATCCCGCGAGGATATTGGCTATAAAGATGTGTTATTCCATGTCAAAAATTAAAGACTTGAAATCATTTGTCGCCCTCTACACCAGTGAGAGCTTCACAAAAAAAATGTTATTGCAAATTCTGCTGCTGATTCGAACCAGCTTTTGTAAAAAATGCACGATCCAGTGAAGTGTGATACTACTGGGCTTATACTGTTGATTTTAATACCTGGAAATGCATAAATGGTGTGAAATGCAATACTTCCAGTGCACTGGCTCTGTTTTGAACTGACTTTGTTGGCGTTATCATCAAGGAGAGGGGGGATGAGTTCCTAGCCTGACGATCCCATAAAAAGATGATTAACATTTCCCAGTTGAAGTAAAATCCCCAACCACTTTGTTGGCAATGATTAATTCATTTTAAAATGGTACTGATACCAAGAAATGCATGTAAAATTACATCTGTCTTCATAATCTAAAAGTGAGACGGCAGCAGAAAAAGGAAAGAGCATCACATCTCTATAATGAAAGCCTATATAATGTTCCCTGGCCTGATGCCTGGGGAATAAAAGGCTGCAATATGTGAAAAGTCATTGTGACTATTGAGGAAGGTTTTCATTTAAAATTCCTGGCATTTAAAATGTCACCAGTCCTGAGGGGATTCCACTCAGACACATTACCTCTGAAACTCTGAGAAATAGGGTTATTGAGTGTGCTGCAATAACCCTTACATTTGAGTGGATGAAGTGTAGGCCTGTTTATATTCAGTTCCATTTTCTCCTGCTTATCTGGGGCTGGGTCATGGTGGCAGCAGTCTAAGCATGGCATTCCAGACATTTTTCTCCCCAGCAACATTTTGTAGCTCTTTCTAGAGGATCCCAAGGTGTTTCCAGGCCAGATGAGATATGTAATCCATCCATGCAAGATTTTTAAACTCCTTTGCTTGGGTCAGCACCCGCATCTAAAAGCAATCCATCCGTTTATGATGCAAAACACCCCACTGCACACTAAAGATCAGGGCTTAAAGAAGCCGATAGAAGCGCATCGTCTGCAAAACAAACTGAGATGTGGCTGAAGTGTTGTCAAACTGAACACCCTTCTCACCCGGACCACACCTTCAGTTATTTTCCATGAATATCACAAACAGAGTCGGAGACAATGGGCAATCCTGGCAGAGTCCATCATCAATCGGAAACATGTTTGACTTTGGGCCAAGCATATGAACACAGCTCTCACATTGGTTGTACAAGAACCAGATGCCTCGTAACAACGACCCTGGTACCCCATGCTTCCACAGTACCCTCCACAGGGTTCCCCGTGGGACATCCAAGTCCGCAAAACACATGTCGACTGGATGGTAAAAGTCCTCCATGACCCCACAGCAACTCTGCTAAGGTAAAGGCTGGTCCTGAGGCAGGAACGAAATTGTTCTTTCTTTATCCAAGTTTCAAGGTTTTATACTTTACTTCTGCCAGTCTTTGTCATCTGAGATGGTTCTGTTTTTCTTCCTGCAAGCGTCGCAAGCTTTTCATTTGGTTACTCATAGTAACGCTAATTCAAAAATAAAAACAGACTGATTTATTAATCTGGGCAGCATGGTGAAACAGTGGTTAGCGCTGTCGCCTCACAGCTAGAAGGTCCTGTGTTTGAATATCAGCCTTTCTTTGTGGAGTTTGCATGTTCTCCCTGCATGTATTCTCTTTGGGTTCTCTGGCCTTCTCCCACCATCCTAAGGCATACTGAGGTCAATTGTTGATTCTAAATTGTCTGTAGGTGTGAACATGAGTGTGCTTGGTTGTTTGTCTCTATGTGTAGCCCTGCGATAGACGGGTGACCTGTCCAGAGTGAAACCTGCCTTCACCCTGAGTCAGCTGGGAGAGGCTCCTTTTCTCTCACTATGGGGTGTATTTATTCTATTTGCCCACAACAATTCTGATCAAGGGTGCATATTGGTAATGATGTATCCAAAACACCAGCAATTAGCTTTCTTCCCAAAGAAAGCTGAGTCACCAGCATTAGATCTTCTTCTGTTCTTCTGCCTCAAAGACCATTTGATATCAAATAGCACCAATCAGTGTGTTTGGTAAACATTAGTAAGCATTGTGCTGATCACTGAAGCTCCCATTATTGCAAAATGAAGTTGAACATATTTTATGCACTTTGCAACTACAAAGCTGTGGGAGTATCTGCTGACCTCTGATTGTATGTGTCCTTTCAGAAATTGCAGATAAGATCTACAACCTGTTTAATGGTTACACCAGTGGGAAGGAGCAGCAGACAGCATACAACACTCTGATGGACCTGGGCGCCCCTACTCTGCACCGAGTGCTTTACCACTACAACCAGCGCTACGAGAGCTTTGGAGAATTCACCTGGAGGTGCGAGGATGAGCTAGGACCCAGGTACAATTATCAATTACCTTTTATTTTCTTGCTTTTCTTGGCTTAAAAATAAAATGCCAGTCTCCTGGAGAAACGTACAAAAGATATCTTAGTTTTAGAAAAATGCTTATGGGTTACACATTTGTTTTAATATTGCTGTAGATAAAAAAGGAAAATGACAAAAACAGAGACTGTTAAAAAAAAAAAAAAAACTCAGTTTGTGTTTCAGAAATGCCCACATCTCTGATGTGTAACCTCAGATCAGAAATATGCATTCCTTCCAGCAAATTGATCATCAACTTTAGCTTGATCGCCAATTTATCAGGAGAACCCAACAATATACAAAGCCCTGTAGGTCTGTCCTGAGTCAGACTAGTACAGAATACCAAAACACTGAGCCATCTTAATAATGTGTAGACTGGGCTCACTGTAATCAGTCTCTGAAATCGCAGATATGTGTGTGCGTGTGTGTGCATACTCCATTCATGAGTTGCCCTCCCACCAACAAAGTGCAATCTGTCATACTGAACTTGTGCAATTGACACTGACATCTTCGAACAATAACAGTGCAGTCTGGCTGCAAGATTGAAGAAAAGTGGCAACTAGACAAAAATCTGGGTTGGATCACAGTATGGTGTGAACGCCACTTTAAAGAGCAATTTTAGCAGATGGTCCTTTCTAAAATGAAAATGTCACCGACAATCTCTGCAGTGCTGTGAAACCTACACACTGATTTAGCTGTTTGCAGTTCCTAAAAATTAAACAGATGACAGATTTGGACTGGATCAAAATTACAGATATGCTCCATTAGTGATTACTTTACCCCCTGCTGCAAATGGGGAACTCTTCCCATCATAACAGTGATTCATTGACCTCACGCACAATCCAACTACTTGCAGGAGATTATAAAGTGTGCTGATCAAATCATAACTCCTGTCACAGACTCAAAGTTCTTATTATTCTAATTTTAAACAAATCCCATGAAAACACAAACACCAGCAGTAAATTTCTTCTGCTAACAGGTTCTATGTGTGTATCCAAACACTGATAAATCTTAAACATATGTGGCACCGTATTTCAAAACTAAACACCAACTTGTCGCCAGGAATCCTCCTGAAAGCATCAAATCTGCTGCTGAATATAGTCCCAAATAAAATGATAGTGTCCAACTATCTTAATATTAATGTAGCCATTTTTAAAATTCTGCATTTGCAAAGTATTTTTAAAAATCTAACTCTTCAGTAAAAGGACCACATGGCAAAAATCACCCAATTTAGACATTTCCAGCCCAATAAATGGCCATAATTAGGGCACATCGTTCTCATTACACATGAGCCTGTAGGGACATTTTCCACCATCTAGTAAGCCAGAAGTTGCGTCATCATTCATTCTGATCATTGATAAACAGAAATTTACCCCGAAAAGAAAGGCAATCTCTTGTGGTAATGTGCATGAGTGCATGTAAAATTGCTAGTAGATCCGTCACCTTCCAAGTTTCCATTTTAACCTAAAATGATTTAGGTTCAAATGGTTCAGGTTAAACCTAAACTTAACCAAATGGAGGCTGAAAACACAAGTAAACTCAAGCAAGTTCAAGAATAGTACTGTAATGATCAAATTCAAGCTTCCTGGCTGCAAGTCCCTCCACTTCCACCACTCCAACCTCCAAATGTGGACTTTAGTTCCTCATCATAAGCAAAAAAAATCACCTCTGCTGCCATGAAATGGTGATAACAGCCTACTGAGCCTACTGCAAGGTAGAGGAGGTTACAACTGGCCCATTTGTACACGAATAATGCACAGCAATAAAACTTACTGAATGATACAACATCCAAAACAGGTGACAATTCTGAATGTCAGTAGCCTTATCCTTCAGCGCTACATGTAATGAGTTGGCATCTTTTGACACCACGGGCTCCGGAAAAACAAAAGGTCATCCAGAAAAAACTTTTCTACATTTATATGTTCTGTTGTCTTTTTCATCACACTTAGGTTTGCTGGCCTGAATTTAAACCAGTATAACTTCTTGCTTTTATTTTAGCACAGTGCCACTCAGTGTGAATACGTACATTCGTTGTGTCTCGTCTTGGTGTGCAACTCAAAGAAAACCATGCTTTTTGAATTAAAAGCAAGTCCTAAACAAAACCAAAACAAAGGAAATCCTATCTAAGGCAAAGCGTTTCCTTTGCACAATTTTTCAAAGTGAGCAGTAATTTGTTCCAGCGTTATTACAAACACATCCTACAGTGGCCAGATCTCCGTGATATCAGTTCATTCAGAGCTTAGCAGTGTCCTGCTCTTGTTTTGATTCTCAAAGGTGGGCAGATGTTCCGCTCCAAGCTTCCAAAGTGCTGTCTTTGATTGTAGGGCGGTTGTTTGTGTGAATTAAAGTTACGGGGCGAATTCATTCGAACTGACTTGGGAAGTCGAATGAGCTTAACCCCTGTGACATCACCGGTGCCATTTAGCAACTTGCAACCATGTAGGGCCCCACATTCCCTCCTCCAGAACTAAGGATAAGTACCCATAATGTAAAATTGTAGCTTAATGTTTTATAAACAGAGCCATGTGTCTGATATAAAATATACTTATAAACAGCAGTCTGTGGTACATGCTTTCACTTTGGCAGGTGAAACTGATTAGCCAAGGCTCCCTTAATTCTGTGTGTTTCTGTCTGCGTCTGTGGGTTCCCCCGCCCTAAATGAAAGGTCGTTTTTAATAGGGACCATGCTGGAAAGAGTTGATGTAATTGAGGGAGTTGCTTCTGAAGTGTTCCATTAAAATACACTTAGATTAACAGCCCCTGAATTTAGTTAAAGGGAGGGGTGATTAATGTTAATAAAGGCACCTCTGAGCTGGAAAAGCAGCAGAGAAGTGCATTCAAGGTGAGGCCTGGCAACAGAGGGAATGAAGTATAAACATGTTTGGTTTAGCTAAGTCATCAAATGAACACTAGACTTTCCTATGTATCTCCAGTAGTTTGGTGTGAGTGAAGACTCTGTGCTGAAGCTGAGTTGTATGCTGTCTATGGTTAGCGAGTGAGCATGCAGGCAGAGAGGTTAATGGGCTTCCAGCTCCTACAACTTCCCCACGGCGTCAGGCAGTTTGTTTCTCTGACGTTATTTGACCCGTTGGGAAAAACAAATGCAGCAGATAAATGCTTGTACCTATGCCAGGACAAAAATACTACTGATATCATTTTTAGCAAACCAAAATAATAGTCATGCATGGTTTCTGGCTTCTCAAGCATCCAGTATTGATGTTGGCCTGGTCCTGCAAAAAGCACCTCAGATCATCTTGATCATTGTCATTCAGCTGAGTGAGGGCTGACTCTGAGCGTGGGGGAAGTGCAAATCGAATCCAGACTCACTCATTATGGATATATTAGGATAAAGATTACATTTCTGTTTTAATCCAATCAGAAATATCAATCAGGCGCCTTATACACATTTCTTAAGCCAATGGTTTGTTGGGATAAAGTATCACAGTGTAGTCACGCTGGTAAACACCAGGGATGAGTGGAGTTTCTACTATTTGTTTGACCCTACAGACAGTTTGTTGTTCTTCTTCTTTTTCCAGTTCTTCTTTTTCTTTCCAAGAAGTATTTCAATCACAGAAAACATAAAATTCAGGAATAGTCAACATGGATTGGAATCTTCACTCCCTGTGCTCTTATTGTAGTCAATACCACTCAAGTACTGTATTATGTGTATATTATTACTATACTTGCCATAATTGCCTAACCACTAGGGCCTGTGTGACATGAATTTTGTCATCTCACCATGTCCATATGCACCCCTCTGCACATGGCTGCTTGCAGGCCAGAACTGGTGTCAAACAATCCACACAGCAACAATGCTACAAGGACAATAGCGGGAATGCTCAGTAGTAATGAACATGCATGGAATATGTTAATACAACCTACTGTGCATATGTGTAACAGAAAGTGGACTCCTGGAGTCTACAAAATTAGCATAGTCACAACAGTTACACATCTGGGGATGTCCACAGCTGTCAGTGTGTACCACTGGACTTTTCAAGACTTTGAATGATCTATGAACAAAGCGTATTTTAAATTTAGGCCTCTTGCCAGGTCCCAGTAGTGTTGATTCAGATTTAAAAGAGCAGTGTTTAGGATTTAGTAGCATCAAGTCAAAGTCAAATTAACTTTATTGTCAAGCAGTGAAGTGATTGCCACAACTCACCTAACCCTTCCCATCCAAGCATGTAAGACAGCTCCCCAAGATTGCCCGCCAAGAATCCCTATAAACTAGAAAGGTTCTCTCTACAGGAACTATTTGTCCAATCTGAGCTACTGGTCAAACATTGTCTTTGCAAGAGGACTCGGTCTTAGAGAACCCACTATCGATGTATCTTTTCCTGTACATTTTCAGGTTATAAGGCTTGCCTGATAGATTTTCTGGATCAAAATCCAAAACATAGTTGGTTGTCACTGTTTAAAAGGCTTTTTTGTGAAGAAATATTTGTAATGTAGAGGGAAACCAGGGGATTAGAATGTGGCATGTGGCTCAGTAGGTGACTGACTGACTGTTTTGAGATTGAACACATGAACTCAGTGACTTGCAGGCTGAAATTTTCTTCGTGGAAACAAACAGGCAAGGGCAAGAAGACAACCAGAGGAGACTGGAACCCGAGGAACATAGAGGTTACAGAGGACAAAACCCTGGGAACCAAATACTACTATGAGAGTTTGGCCAACAATACAACCGCAGGCAGAACAATCTGGTGAGCCAAGATTTAGATACTGCATACTGCAGGTGAGAAGTGAATGATTCTCAGGTGAGTCAGGTAATTGTCCATGAAAAGGACACACAGAGAGGACAAACAGAGAGAAACAAGTGGCAAAAGAGAGAGAAGGAACCAGTAAGAATAAACAGGAACAGAAATAATGGAACTACGGCAGATAATATACTAATAAAGACATAATTCTAGATATTACATTGCATTTCTGCCTATAGAACCCTCTAATTCCTATATACTAGTTCTTTAATATAAAACAAAGTTTACCTGAATATAACCTCTGGAGTTAAAATGATAACTATAAACTATAAATCAACATGGCCACCTATAACCAAACACCACATGGCATTTTTAGAGGAAGATTCTTCTAATATTATATATACAATTGAGTAAAATTGAAATTGAGAGTTTTTTATAAAGATATTGTAGTAAACCTGCTGACGTGCAATAAATCCACACTTGACTCACACACTACTTTATATTAAATAACTCAGAAAGCCTTGGAGTCTTGCCAGTCTGTTCTTCAGGAGGAAATGACATCATGTGGAGCAGGTCATGTGATCTGGAATTAACACACTTTCTTGAAAGGTGTTTTTTTAATGGCTAACTTAGTTGAAAGCGATTTCTTTGACACAGATACAATTTGTTAGTTGCTAGTAGTTTGTTGCTAATTAGAAGGTGGTTGTTATTAAATTGCGACGGTTATTTGGTAGACATTTTAGTGATATCCAGTCATTTTTTATTAATAAGTGATTGTTTCCTTAATAAATAATTATGGAATTTGTGAAGACATGATCGTACTGAACATAAAACATTAGTTTTTTTTACTTTTAATAAAAATGTATGCAAGATATATCACATGGACTTCAAAAGTCCCTCAACTATATATTGATCCACAAATACTGTAAAGCTGGTCAGCCTTTCTGGGACATATTATAGTAATTTAGTTTTTGTTCTTCAAAATGGACCCTTCTTTAAGTGTCTTTTGTTTTGTTTGTTCTTAAATCAAATTTTTTTGGCCATTTGCATGCAAATGTACCTCTTCCATCTAAACAACACAGATCTGTGGTCCTGCCGACAGTAAACAGGAGAACACACACAAACTCACTTTCATACTGTGCATGTGCTGACCACAAATGCGCACACACAGACTTTCATCAGATCAGCCAAACTTGTTATGAAGAGAGTCTCGCTGTCACAAACAATGAGAGCAGAATAAACTAGATTTTCATTAGCCAGTCAAAATAGAGATAACAAGAGTCCTGCTCCGGCTCTGACTCAGTGTAAACTCTCAGCCAAGTAAGCAATATCTGGAAACAAATGAATGAACAACTGTGGCTTTATCTTTCTTGTGGCAGCAGATACTCGGATCTGCTGTTTTTAGAAATGTATCGGATCTCACTGACGAGACCGTTTGGAATCCTTCGAAGGACATTTTTATTTCCTTTTTCATGCAACATCGCGTGACGTTTTAACTCAAACCATAAACTCACCGAAAGGCCGTCTCTCCAAGGCCTGACACTTCTCCTCCCGAGGGCCAGACCTTGTCATCGCCTGGGGAGTACCCATCATTTAAGGCATGCTGCTCGCCTGTTGACTTAGAAATGCTAGATGTTTTGACTGGGCTGAAAGAAAATCCTCGATCCTGGCCGTCTCGGCCCAAACCGTGTCCTTGGTTGGACTCTGTACCCTTTGATGAACTGAAAAATATTTGATACCTTTTTTTGATTTTCTTTCTGTTTTCACTTGACAGTCTCTCTAATCAGAGGAGTGCTTGCGATAATAAGTATTGTTATGGTTGGGATTTCAGGAAATCATAATCACAGCAAACTGTTTACTTTGCTCTCTGACTTTTTATAGTTGAGGGAAGGACAAAAATACACACAGCCTTTTAGCTGTTGGTCTAGCCGTGATTTATTGGTTTCTGTGATACCAAAGAGTGAACAGAAACATATAAATATTGACATACTCTGATATAAACTTCTAATACAAATATCCCATTTCCAATATCAATACACATTGTTATGAGTTTACTTAGCAATTAAAACTACCTCATCTGCGCCACCAGGAGAGATGCAGGGTGCCATTTTGACTGCTTCCCTTTAGATGTAATAAACAGTTGTTTCAGAATGGATGGGGTATTTTTAAGCGGTTTACAACTATGTAGTTTGTCAAGTGTTTTATTTTTCTCTCAGAACCTGCTTTTACAATGTATTTGCACTCAAGATTAAAAGTATCGACATTGTTTAAAAAGTAGAAATTTCAGTTACAGATCATTAAAATTCAAAATAATTAATGCTCTTTAACGAAATGTGAAAGAAGGAGAAACAATACTGATTTTCTTCAGCATAAATAAAGAGAAGCCACAACATTTGTGATAGATCAATGGAAAATTCCAAGAAATCTTGATCTGTCTTACTTTTTTCCATGAGCTTTCTTCATATGAGTCCTCTTATTCAGGAACACCAAACCACTCAAAGAACCCATGTTATTCACATTTACAAGTTAATAATTGTAATATGGGGGTTCTACTAGAATGTGTTTACAGGCTTCACTGATCAAAAAATACATTATTTTTCACATATTGTGAATTGCCTCTTCTCGCCATCTGTCCAAACTCTTAATTCTAGTGCCTGTCTCTTTAAGGCCCACCCCCTGAGAAGCCCAGTTTAGTGATTGGTCGACCGGCCAGAAGAAAACAAGTTCACATTAGTTATGTATCGTAACTCCAGATCATTGATAGATAGTTTTGGCAGTCGTGCCATACTGGCTGCAAGGCAGGTGTTATGCAAATGTGTTACGTAATGACATCACTAAGTAACAGAAGAAAAGCCTGGACTGTCAGGCTGGTAAGGAGTGGCTTTGTTGTGGACTTTGGGCTTTTTTCAGTTTGCAGACATTTTACATTCACTAAAAGCAGTTTTATAACACACTGAATATAATGAAAAACCACAAACATAACATGAGCTCTTTAAGATGCACAATCTTGTCTATTTTCAAACTGATAAAAACTGTTTATAGGTAAGTGGTGCAAGTGAGTCCCTGTTCCAGAGAGAGTTTCTATCTGCGGAGTCTGAAGTTTTGCTGTTGGAAAATTGAGCATAATTAGAGTTGTTATGGGGCCGAGGTCAGAGGTCAAATGCAATGTGACATAAATAAAGTCATGAAAAATGTCTAATTAGACCATAAAAACCTAGCACTAAAATGGGAATATGTCATGTGACCGTCACAAAGATGATAGTAAGAATATCGTCCTTTATAGTAGATTTTATAAGTTGTCATGCCATAAAATAAATGAATAAACTCTGTTGAACTTCTCTGTATGGCAACACATTGAACAGAAAATGACTTTTACATCTGCGCCCAGTGTCGGCTGTTCTGTTCTTAAATTAGATATTTTGTAGTGAATGACCTCACAAATTTACTCAATTGCCAGTAACTGAGACTCGTTGCTCGTCTTGTGTTTGTGCGTCAATTTGTCTAACCCCTGAGTGGATGTGAGTGCAAATACACGGTGCATCATAATCATCATGTAATCATCCCCTTGTGTTTTGATCCTACATGGAGAGCTTTGTGTGTTTGTGCTCATTAAGTGGTAGTACATCATGTCACTGTTGGTGTTCTCCTTCTAGCTGGGAGTGTTTGGAACAAGTTTAATTATAATCAGGTCTGTTTCGGTTAAGTCTGTCCTCAGGTGGCCCATGAAGATCTCCAGTGTTTGTTCACTGGTTAAAGATGTTTTTCTTTGTTTGTTTGATAGATTTTTTTCTGCTCCTGTTCAATTTGCTGTTCCAACATCTTATGGCTACACAGCCTGCATGTTTCTGGGTCATTTAATATAAATAAATCAACCCACTCAGTCCGTTGAAGGAAAATGATGTAATTCAACATTAAATAACTTTTTTTTTTTAATTTTAAATTTTCTATGTGGTAATTTGACAGTATTAAAACTCCATGTGTATGTCTGTCTGTATTCTTTTCTGTACACACTTTCTCATTCAAATGGATGAGAAAGTGTGTCCAGACTTTTGACTTGTAGACACATGTGCATGCATATGACTATGCACATGTGTCTACATGTCTGCTTCTGTGTGCGGAGTCAAAACCACGCAAACATTTGAGGTTTGTGTCCTTTTCTGACGAACTCACGTTGTATATTGGAGACCATTTTCCACCCCTATACATACACAGGGATTTATGGTGACAACTGTTGCTATTTGGAACCTGCGAAACGTTCCTCAGCTTTCCTGAAAAATGAAAGCATACAAACCACATTTTTTTTCTTCATTTAAAGTAAATAAATATCACGATTTCCTCAGACCGCTGAAATCTGTGGCAAAATATTGGGAACATAAAGAGGTTTCAGAAAAATGATATGAATGACAGTATGGCAGCAGACTACCAGGACAACACAAGGGTTCTTTTCTGCCGACAAGCTGTCCAACAAGACTGACATCATTAAATTGACTCTCTGCAGTTTCCAGGGATGAAAACATAACCAAGGCTGTTAAAGTTGTTGTTATGGCTCTGTCAGCATGCATTTGCAGAAGGGATGTTGTCCTGCTGGGTGTCCATATGTTCATGTGACATTAAAAATACAGCATGATTCCAAAAACAATTCAATAATATATGCAAAGTACTTATATTATCCAGACAACTGCATAGAGGATGTCGCTTCTCATGTATCTCCGATTTGCAAATTAGGCAGGAATGCCAACAATAACGCAGAAATATGTTTGACTGAAGTTGTTTTGCCTGTTTGAAGGGAACTGTGGTGTAAAGAGTGTGCTCATTTTCCAGAAATAACACAAACGCATACTAGGAAATATGGTGATGTGCTATATGTTTACAGAGCGGCACTTAATGTGGTGTCAGACAGGAGATGAAATGTAGTAGAATCCGCAGGCCACAGTGTCTGTATTATTACAGCGTGTTAGTCAGTTCAAAAATTGCAGCTTATCAGCAAAATCAAAAGTGGAAAAAAAAAAGACTTGTGGCTTATCATTTGAACAGCAATCTGACAAGCGGATATTAGTTTGCCACAGAGACTGGAACACACAAGGTACAAATATAAAACATCTTTCCTTGCTTACGTCTAATGGCTGGTTTCATCCCAGGCCAAAGTTCGGATCCAGATCAAACTGTACATCGATCCAAACTGGACCATGTGCCACTTACTGAATTATGAGCTGCTGCTTTTTCTGTTATTGCTTTTCTATGGTCTTCACTATCTCCTTTTAACATATACACTGTTTAAGATCAGCAAGGTGGTGTAGCACAGCCAGATGCTTGTATAGGTTTATGAAGAACTGCGGCAAGATTGAGAGAAAGAGAAAAAAAAACAATAATTGTCAGCAGATATAATGTATATACTGCATATTGATATGTTTTCTTGCCTGTATAACTCAGTGCATGTGCATACTTACATATTTGTTCATGCACGTGTGTGTGTGTCTGCAGGTCTAGCATCAGTATTCTCTGTGTGTTTACTCTGGTTCAGCCACAAGAAGTGCACTCAGCGACATGCAGATGTTATCGCACATGCTTTAGAAAAATATTGTTCACAAATGCAGTGAAGAACAGTTAAGTTGGTGAAAGGAACATAAACAGTGATAGAAAGTGATACATTCTGATGCTGTCCAACTGGAGCTAAACTGTAAGACTTAGTTAATTTAGTTCTATTACATGACTGGCTGTTGAATGATTCTAGGTTTTGTTCTATTACGGACAACCGTTGAATTTTGTTTATCTTGGTGCAGACTTTGTTTTGGAAGCTTGACAGAATCTAAAATTAATATTTTTACCTCCAAAGTGAAACCAAAGAATGATCAGTATGATCAGTAGCTCCTGATGGTGGAAATTCGATCTGCCCAGCGGTACAACTGACATTAAAAAGTATGTTTGCTCTATAACTCTTGTCTGCTTCTGTTACGGTTACACAACATTTTACTGTTACTCTGGAATTATCACATATTGCTACAGAGGCTGTGGTTGAGCAGAAGAACCCCTGGCATGGACCGCTGTTTGTTTGCTAAATAGGAGTTCATATAAAAAGTGTTTACAGTGAGGTCTGTGGGTTATCTAAACTGACAGTGGCAATAAAGTGGAATTTTTTTCAGTTTTTTGTGCACAAAAAACTAAATTCAATTTGCCTCCATAATGCTAAGATTGACGCAGACAGAAAGCTCAGATCTCCATAAACACCATCTAAAAGAGGTGAAGTTCAAATATACACTGATCGACCACAACATTAAAACCACAGCTCCTGTGGTGAGTAGTAGTTAGTATGCAGCAGGTTTATCAGCATATAGAGCTTCCTCAGTTGTCATTGCAGAAAGAGATGCACTTTTAGAACTGAGAGCTTGAGGTCCAAGTTCATTCTTGATCTTGACTGCAGCCTGTGAGGAAACGGTCTCCAATAAGGTTCAAGTCGCGGCTGTTCTGGAACTTTTGATCTTATCTGCTTCTTTGAGTCCAAGAATGAATTTAGACACCAGCCTTTTTGTGTGTTTTGATGAACTAGCATCACCACCTTTTCCTTTATCTTCAGCCATTGTTCTTGTCACCACTAACGAGCATCAGCTCCATTATTTTCTCCACCATCATCTCCCTTTTATTTCAGTGTCGTCTTTGTTATCATCATTTTTATTTTTCCATCCTCATCTATCCCTGCATGCATGACATCATCATCATCAGCATCATGATCATCATCACAGCAGCAACACATCTTCTCCACAACAACGAGGTGAGTGATGATTAGTAGAAAATGTGTTTTTGCGTTCATCTGCACAGTTTGAAAAGACAGTTGGAGCTACGGACATGTAAAAACATTTAGAAGTGAACTGATGCTCTTTGCTCATTCCGTCAGTGTGATCATTAATTTCATTGAACTGATACATAGTGACTGTGTAGTCTGGGTGCTCAGATGTGTCATCAGTTCATCAGCATAGTGCTGTGGCTCTGGTGACTGTGATGCATCCAGCAGACTTGTGGCTTGGCAGAATGGGGACACCGTGCTGTAGAAGTGCTGATTTGGCTGAAGAATGAGGAGAAACTGTGTCTGGAATGAATGAAATCTTCTCCCACTGCCATTTTCTGACTTTAGACAAACACTTGACAAGATTTCACTACAAGGGCCAAACAGGCTGCATCAGGCTTAATAGTAATTTATTGCACTCAGTGTCACTATGAGATGTGTTTATGTGCATCGTGTTACTAATGGAGATGATTTTTCAGATGGCCTGGTTTGGCCAAACGAAAGGTTTGATCATTTCACAGTCTCTCCTCTGTCTCTCCAAGCCATCAGAACTGTCCATTAGCCCATTTTTCTGCCATAGGACCATCTTTTCACTTGCCATGGCCATTCATTTCTTAGTTCATTCATTTTTCCACTGTTTCACTGTCATCATTCCTACCCAGACCTTCAGCAGCCACTTGTGTGCTTTGGGTTGAAGTTGGAATGTGTCAGTAACTGTGCACCTTACCCTGCGAGCTGCTTCAGACAAGAGGAAGCAATGGATAGGATGGTTTTAGGTTCTGTCACTCTGCAGTGTCACTCTAAAGCAACAGCAGAGGCACAGTGTGATTAATGGACTGCAGACAGTCAAATGAGTCTTGTGGCTATTGTGCATCAACACTGTATTCTCACATAGTCTCTCTAATGCTGGCACAGTGGTGTGTAGAACCTTTAGCTGTTCAGAAGCAAGTGTTTCCCACAGTTTACTGCCATGTCTAGCTGCTAACTGGAAAATTACAGTTGACTAGATATGTACCTCCTGTACTCAGATCCATCTGAATATCTTTTACATCCTTTGTGCCTTTTTGTGTTTGGTTTTGCTTGCTCCAACAAGTTATAGATGTTATCAAGATGTCGAGGTCATACAAAAACACACTTCAATCCTCTACCTCATTTGTTCCAACAGGAAGGCCGGCCTCATCCTCTCCCAGCTTGAGGAACTGTCTCCGTGGTGTAAGGGTCTCCTTCAGGAGCCAAAGATCGGCCTTCGCAGGATGTCCCTCAAGTTCCTGTCCTGCCGTTACACCGACACCAAGGCCTTTGGGCTGAACTGGTCAGACATGGGGCAAGACGTACACAAGGCCTGCGACGAGCAGACGCTCGCTGTCATGTATAACGACTACGGTGAGCCCAAGGAGCTCTAAAGGTTTAGATTTCAGTTTGGATGTGCACAGGAGTGTGAGAGATTTATCGGATCAAACAAATAACATAATAAAATGCAGGTTTTACACGTATTTCTCCAACTTAAATGCATTTATGATCTCATACACAAATGCCACACATTATTCGAAATGACATTTACTTTTTTTAGCTTTACTGGCACCAGAAGCAAATATATTTTATGTTCTGTGGCACCTGGTGGTCTCTGAAGCCTTGATGTCCGTTAGACTGGAGCTGTGTTCATTCAAACCTCTTTGCTGAGCTTTGTCTGAGCAGTGAAGTCCATTCCTCTCTGGCAATGATGAGTTAAAATGAACACAATCTTGATAGGTACACAAGGATGCTTGATATAAGCTTCACAGTAAAAAATGTCTTTCCTTCATGACATTGATCAGGTCTCGCTGCTCATTCCTGTATAAGGCTGCTATAAATATATCTAAATATTTCTTTGATGTAAATCAGAATCTTATGGACCAAAGCTGTAGTACATGAAGCAGCTGCAGGCATGAGACAAAACTGTTTACTTTGCATTCAAGACTAAGTTTTCATTCGATTAAAGGCTGATGTGTCTAAATTTTAATATTATGAATCTGTGTTTCGTGTGAAATATTGCAGGCAGGAATGCATGGGCCTCTATAGTTAGGAATCCCAACATAGATACAAAATCAGCATTAGTCAGTGGTATCTGGGTACATTTTTAAAAACTCTAAACACCACTTGGAACACATCTCTGACCCTCAAGACAATATGATCCCGACTTTATGCTAATTCTATGACTTTGTTAATCAATTCAAAAATGAAAAATAACATGATTGGGGGAAAAACAAATAAATGCTTTTACATTGTTTTGTTTTGTCTTCACTAATGACATGAACATGGAACTAAACATGTAATTAATTTTACTATTTTGTTGTATCTTGACAATCTCTATTTTACATTTATTTTACCTTTAGTCACAAAATTTGAATCTACATTGCATCCAGACAGGAAAAGCTGATTTCATTTGGGTTTGACATTTTCAGTCAGATATTGAAAGGTCAGATGTCAGACACAAATGTCAAACATCAGCTCCTTTGTGCCTGTTTAAATCCAAACTTAGTCATATCTTCAGAAGTTTTGGTCAGATGTGACATAAGGCACCTCCTGATGTGGAACAACAGGCTAAAGAGTAGCCGGTGATGGTGGCTGTAGGCAGCCTGGATGCAGTTAGTTGTTTTTTAGGCCTGATTTACAACCTAAAGTCAGTTTCTTGTAAAGTTTACATGAGAAATGGACTCAGGAGATTCTGCATCCTATAAAGACTTTCCAGTTAAAACTCATTGTAGCTTCGGTTTCACTGGCACATTCCAGCCACTGCTATATATAAATATTTTACTGGTTCATTGCTTCGACGCTTGCCGCATTTATTATGAATAACTTCAGCACACCCAGCAGGTGAGCACTTGGGCTCGACATCAAATATCTGTGAACAGTCCTGGCGTTGCTTGCTTCGTTGCTTTTTCATCGAGACATTTGGCTTTTAACTGACTTCTCCTTGTACATATTTTGAATGAAGGGTGCCTCATAATCAAGTAGTTAGAGACCTGGTTTTTCTTATGTCATTCGAACATGTTGAGAAGTTAATGCAGAGCAACATACTGAAGGAATTGTCATGTAGCGACACTGGAGAAGAAAAAAAAGCCAGTATTTTGTAAAGTTCTATGTGTTTCTATAGAAAAGAAGAGGTAGCATGTAAGCAGATGGAGCTTTACTAGAAAAGCAAAATAAAGAAAGGTAGAACTATGTAGACGACAGGGTGGTCTGATGAGAATTAATTTAGTTTAGATGTTCAAATGGAAACCTGTACATAGCATTATCATAAGGTTTTAGTGATTAACCTGCTGAATGTAGTGTTGATTGCATATAGATATGAAGCTGTTCTAATGGAGTTGTACTAAATAACCTGCCAAAAACAGTATTTTTTAAATCATTTTAAAGTTCTCATCTGATTCAAAACATCAAATCTAACTAATGAATGCTTTAAAGGTGATAATTCTGTATTGAAATTGTAATTTAACTCAGTGTTTTCAGCTGCATCTCTGTATGTTGATAGAATTACGTCTTTAAAAAGATCATTTTGAAAATGTCCACTAATCCAGTGTGTTTACTGTGAACGTATTTTTACTTTGATTCAACTTAATTTGTTTTAATATTATATGTTCTTTTAGCCGTGTGCAGTGGCCATGTTGGAGATTGATGTCAAAGAAATGCAGATGTATATTAGCTGTTAATTTTTAACAAATCTCATATGTGAATACTAAAATGGACGCTTGTAGATTTTTGTATAGGCAGCAAAGTATTTCATAAATGCATCACATTAGAGCACAGCATAGTGTGTTACTTCTGTATATAAATGTACAACAGGTGATATTTTACAGCATTTATGTGTGCTTTAGTAGATACAATATTGTACTGTACTATCTGCTGTGTATCTTAGTCTTTGCAGATGAATGCACTGATTCCAGAAGGTTTGACTTTGATCTGATTTTGATCTAAAGATGCTACACACTGTTAACTGGAATTTGACTTAACTTTTGTCGTGAAATTAACTCGAAGATTAAAAAAAAAAAAGAACAAGCCAACAAGATAGAGACCCATTTGATCTTTGAGAAATATGAAATACTATCTGCATGATATACTGTCTCTGCTGTATGTGGCATCATAAACTCAACTTTTTTCACTTTGATCTTTGCTACTTCCAAGAACAATAAAGAATATATTATAAAGTGTGGCTGTACAGACAGACATTTTTCGGGGTGTACTAAAGAGGCTTTTAAGTCTGATGATTGTTGAAAATGTGGACTGTTTTGGGATTTTGAAAAAGAGGGTTCACGTAGACGTCAGCCAACTGAACGGACAGATCTAATGTCTATGTCTGTGACAAGGATATAGACAATTTTGCACTTAGTCTGAGTAGAGAAGGAAAATGTTGTCTGGGATAAATGCTGGCCTGGCATTTCACACATGAAGCCAAACCATGTCAAGCAAAATACTGCAGCAGATTCTGGTGTCTGTAGCCCTCAGAGCTATAATGAAATGGAAAGAGCCTGAAAGAGCCGAAATTTTGGATAAGTGCAATGTTCCCTGTAATTTTTCATGAGTGTGAGCAAACACACAAACTCCCTGAGCGTTCCTTGGACCACTGTGAGCAACATCAGACGTGTGCACTGTGGTCACACCAGCATCACATCCATTCAAGTTACATGGTTCATTAAAAGAATCACATTACAGCATTTACATTTCTGTTAAAACACTTTGTCAACAGGAGCCAGTTGAAGGCTGCAGTGATTTTAGTGACACTACAATGTATAAGAGTGAAGTTATTGAATATTTGTCTCTCTTTACTGTTGCAGCGGTTTTGCAAATTGCAGAAGGACCCTGTTCACTCCATAGACACCAATGTTATTCCTGTAGCTTGAAAGACAGCTACTTTTGATAAAACTGGGCTTGTAGCACATTGTCTGCCTTGCAACAATGGGAAAGAGGCACCGTTTATGTTTTGACAACCTATATCTAACGAGTTATTGATGCTGGAAGTCTGAATCTGTGAATATCTTTCCAACTTTACTGAACTTGGGGCCACTACCACCTAAGGAGTGATATATTTAATTTTGAAAAAAGCATTTAGCCATACTTAAAGCTTTAAGTGCTTTATTAACACGGAACTAAAAATTTTGTATTGTTTTATGATCACAGGTTCTGTCTGAAAAGAGGTGGCATCATTTTAAACAGTGAAATCAAACTAATAAAATGTAATGACCAACCAGTGAGCAATACTGGATTCTGCAAAAACATAAACAACTTTTTAAAAAAATCTAAATCTTAACACAGTTAATGTATTAACTTATTTATGTGTGTATGCATGTATTTATTGATTTATTTAGTACTGTTAACATATCAGAGTTCTGAGTGAATTTTTCTATAGATAGACAAAGGCCATTTATTGATTACATATAGGCTGTTAAATGTTTATTAAAAACTGAAAAGCATTTAAAAAAAAAAAAACAACTTAGGCATTTATTGATTCACTAAAATACTGTAGAGTACAGACCACATCAGCATGATTATAAGCATCCTCTGGTAAATTAACAACCAGATACTGATGTCTCTCACCATATGGACTTCAGGAGATGACTGGGGGATGATAAACTGTGACCTACTGGTTGGATTCTCTCTGTTCTCATGTTTCTTACATGTTTGTCCCCTGACAGCCGGGTCCTAATGTTTTTTGAGCAACACACCATACTATGACGTTTTTACAATGATGGTTCTACTATGGAACCAGTTTGACATGTTCAGGTGTTCTTTGTGTGAAAACTCAGAGATTTCAGGTATCAGAAGGTGGTTTTCAACTTTCTTTGTTAACTTTCTGCTTCAACTTTAAACTAAATTTCCTTCACTAACCCAACCCTCTGGACTTCCAGGAAGCTGTGTTCCTATTGGCTGTCCAGGTGGCTGCTTGGTGTTATCAGGAACAGCTGAGCAGCTTGGTATTATCAGGAACACCTGAGCAGCTCACTGTCTTCCTGCTTTGTTTAGCTGCAGACAAACATTTCCTCTGTTTCTCTTCACCAGTGAACCGGATTTGGCTCCATTGCTTTACTTTGTTCTTTAGGCATTGGCTTGCAGCTTCCAGCAGTAAAATCGTCTTTAATGTGTTTCTTGGTGTGTTTTAGGGCTTTGTACTGGATAGTTGTCTTGGTAAAGGTGGTTCTTTAGCCACAGTTAGCACATGGTGCTAATGTGTGCAGTGATTAGTGGATTTGGTGCAGCTGAGTTGTGTCTGTATCTTGGCTGTAGTGAGTCTTTAGAGGTTTTGGTCAGACACATTCTGTATTCTTGTTTGAGAACCAGCGTTGGTTGTCCAGAAGGTAAGAGTTCCTGTCCTGATTCTCTGTTCTCAGAGGTTCTCTGGTAGGCTGCAGGAGACTTTAGTGTTTGGGTTGTGCTAGTTTGGTTTTTGTATGGTTTCATTTGGACGACTATCTTGAGGCCCCTCCATGTGGTTTAGTGAGGTTTTCTGCAACAGTTCTACAAAGCAACCTGCAGCAGAAGAGACTTTGAGAGTTTTTAGGAAGTTCTGGAGACCAGACTTTAGAGCAGCAGAAACATTTGTCAGCAGTTTGAGCAGGAGAAGGTGAGCTTCAGAGTAGAAATGAGACAGAAACCTTCTTGACCCGTGTGGTGAGGTCCTGTACCAAGAGTTTGAGCAGGTTGTGAAGAGTCTGTAGTTCTTTGGTCTGAAAGCACAAGAAGAGTCGACTCATTAAAGGAGAAAACAGGAGATATTGTTGGTTCTTCTGTCGTTCTGCAGTTTCCTTAGACTGAATATCAAGTTTATATTTTAAATGATTTCCCATGTGAGCCCAAGAAGACTTAAACTCCCTCCATCCACTGGACAAAACATATTTTATTACCATGTTAAATCTTTTTTTTTTCCATTGTTTTTGTGTTTTAATCATAGTTTTAGCATAGTTTTTCTCTTTGCTTGTTTAGTTTTGTCATCTGTGTAAAAGGTGCTAAACAAATAAAGTTGAATTGATAAACTGAATAACTGACTAACTCATGATTGTGACAACAGAAGTATTTTCATTGTGATTTAAGGGTTTATTTCATTTTTAAGGTTGGGGTCAAAATCTTGACAGAAAAAGAAGATTAAAGAAATAAACTACATAACAAAAAGCAATTAAATCAAAGGGGGAAAAAAATACAATAAAACTTTTAAAAAGGTTTATTATTAAAAAGTATTTTTTGAATGTTTAATTATCGAAAATATTTTATCTGTAATTTTGAATATTTGTATTTGAAAAATTTTGTTTAGTTTTATAATTACATGTATTGTATCCTGTTTAATTATCTAATTCAATATTTTGTCTGTTTAATATAGTTAAACATTAAATACAATTAAATTCTATTAAACACACAAAATATTGAATTAGATAATTAAACAAGATACAATACATGTAATTATGAAATTAAACAAAATTTTTCATATACAAATATTCAAAATTACAGATAAAATATTTTCGATAATTAAACATTCAAAAAATACAATTAAACAAGAATATTAAACATTTTAAAAATACAAAACATTTAATTAGATTATTAAACCTTTAAAAATACAAAATATTTAATTAAAAAAATTAATGTTTAATTCGAAAATTACATCTTAAAGACAATAAAACTTTAAATAGAAATTAAACAGAAAATACAGTGAAGCATTTAAAAAGAAAATTAAACATTAAAAGGTGGTAAAAAAATTTAAAAAGAAAAACCTTCAAGATTTAATCGAAAAATTAAATATTGGGAAAGAAAAAAACATTCAAACAAGCCGATAAAACATTTGAAAAACAATTAAACATTAAAAAGACAAAACATTTGGAAATCAGACATTAGAAAAGAACAAAAGGTGAGAAAAGAGCAAAACTAAAAATGTAAGAAGAATCAAACTAAAGACAAAACATTTGAAAAAACACTAGTTAAACTTTAGAAGATCAAATTAAACAGAAGCGACAATAAAACGATCAACAGAGCTAAAACAGATAAAGGTCTTACAGCGTTTTCTAGTCTGAAATGAAAACATCAAGTTGTTTCTTCAAACGTTTCCTCTTTCTATGTTCTTGATTTGATTGTGGACAGATTTACTAAGAACTCATTTCAGAAAACTGCTTTCCAGATAAAGTCTACTAGTAGTTGAAGGCATTGATCAAACTAATGTTACCTTCTGATCTCCACAAACTTTACTGTTCAGTGAAGTGAATCAAAGTTTGTTGAGGATTTCTAAAAAACCCACAGGTGAAGGTCTGAGAAGAACTCAGATGGATGGTCTAAATGTGAAATCAAGACTCATGGTCACAAGTTTTAAGGCTTCTGTTAACCAGAAAGTTCAAACTAACAGAGAAGTACTGAGAATCTTTTAAAATTTCAGTCCTCAGACTGTCTGAAGGTTCAAACTAACAGAGAAGTACTCAGGAACTTAGAAGATATCGGTCCTTGGACTGTCTGAAGGTTCAATCTAACAGAGAACTACTGTGGGACTTAGAAAATTTCAGCCCTCAGACTGTCTGAAAGCTCAGGTCCTGAGGACTCGGAGGGTCTGGAGGCTTTGGAAAGTCTTGGAACTGAGGGTTCCACCCTCCAGCACAAAGGCTGAAGTCCAACCTCCTGAGAAAAACGGTCGAGTCGAGACTCAGGTGAAAAAAAAACTCGAAAACAACAAAAAATAGATGATAAATGCGCAAAAAAAAGAAGAATTAGTATCTGAGCGAGTAGCTCAGGGGGTTAAGAGGATAGACTACCAACTGGAAGGTTGCAGGTTCAAGACCCACCACCGGCACTTTTCTTTCTTTGTCTTTGTCAGGATTTTGAGAAAATTTAAGAAGTGTCTGGTCTTGAACCAGCGACCTGCAGCTCCATAGGCAAATCCTTAACTCACTGAGCTACAGATCAGATGAAAAGAAATGATTTCGTCGTCCCTTTGGCATCGTAGTTCCTCAAGTGACCACATGGGTGGAGCCAAGGCGGAGTCTGGGTGGAGTCAGGGCGGAGAGTAGGCGGGGAGGTGGGTGGCGGCCTCCCCCCTCTACTCCCCCACCTCCCCCCACCACCCACCACACCTTCCCCCGCCCGACGAGTTCTTCGAGTCTCGACGGGTTTTCCCGAGTTTCTGGAGTTTCCACCAGGGCTGAGGCAGAAGAAGTTGTCATGAAGGGATGTTGAAGTCAGCCAGGATGGACTGACAGCGACTTGAAGGAAGATGACTAGAAGAGCAGGTCTTCAACCACCATCCATAAAATCCATGGAGTCGCTCCAGAGAAATGAAGGAAGGTCAACTTTTATCAACCTCCATCCACATGTTCAACTTCATATCTTTACTTTGACATTTTTAGCACCACAAACCTTTAGCATCACTCTTTATTATCATTTATTAGGACTTTAATGGAATCCATCAGCACATTTAGTTTTTGTTGAGAAACTTTATTCTTGTCGTCGTGGGACTGCAGTATTTAAAACTGTTCCTTCTATTTGACCTCATGTTTAGTAGTTCTAGTGGAGAAAGTTATTTTAATTGTCGATTAGTCTCTTAAAAACCAAACAATAATTTGGATCAGTCAAGAGGTTTAAATTTCTTACTTTGTCATATTTTAAATATGACAAAAAATATAAAAATAAAGTGTCTTGAGACAATTTGACCTGTAATTGGCATTATATAAATAAAATTGAATTAAAATTCTATGTATCTTGTAATGGAGTAATTCAGCCATATATGTTGGAAAACACATTTTCTTTGACCATTAATCTGTTGATTGTTTTCTCCAGTAATTCATTTCTTGTTTTGGTTTATAAAATGTCAAACCCAAATATATTCAGTTTACTCATAAAAACCAAAAAGATTTACATTCATGATGCAGGAATCAGGCAGTTTTTCACTTTTTATCTTAGTTTAGTCAGAAAGATAGTTGATAATGTGTGAATTGTTGCAGCTTGTGAGCCGTAGAAGGTTTTAATCTTTGGGGCCAAGTGTCAGAAAACATTTAGAAACAAACATCAACAAAACACTAAACAAAGATTTGAACATCATTAAAGGGAAATCCAACTTTTGCATGACAGTGTCTAATTAAGGCACATTTATATCCAATGTAAATGTGTGATATTCATCCTCTGGAGCTTTCTCTTCACATCGTCTTCTACCTGGACTGGTCTGGTTGGAAGCATGTGCAAGAAACATTTGAAAAACTGCACTTTAACATAAATGAATGACACTGAAGTTTAATCTCTACATAAATGAGACTGAGTCTGGATGTGCTGCTCTGTCATTAACTCCTAAGTTTAGGGAAAGTTAAAACAAAAGAAGACAGTTCAGATAAGACGTGAGAATGAGCTTATTTTGAACAAACATCTCAGACTTTCTGAGCTTCAGCACCTACAGCAAGATAATTTAACAAGCAACTCAAGAGATCCAGAAGTTGGAGAGAGTTAGCTTTAGCTGAGCCAAAGAACATGTGGGATGCTAACCTAGCAAACATTTCAGACTTTTCTCTGTGAATTCTGAGAAATAATTTACTATTTAATGACAGAGCTACACATCTTAACTCAGTCTCATTAAAACAGACTCTAATTCAGTGTCATCCATCCATATTAAAGTGCAGTTACCCAAAATGTTTGTTGCATGAGCTCCAACAAAACCTGTCCAGGTAGAAGGCCACTTTGACAAACAGGAAGTGGAAGATTCCAAGCAGATTTATAGAAGGGGGAACCACACTGTACTAAGTGTGGTGGAGTATAGAGGGGTGTTTTGTGGGGTTTTAAGGCTGATAATGATTATTAATGAGACATTTGGAGTAGATATTCATTTGCAGTAAATGAAAGTATTTAAAATCTTGGAGTTAAACTTAGAAGAACACAAACTCTAACAGAAAACTTTGTTGATACGTTTTTGTTTTGTTTACAGATGTTAAGTTAAAGGAGTTTTATTCGTTACATATAACCAATCAAATCACTCCAGAAGACAGAGCGACCACAGGTAGATAAAGGTTCAGAGCCAAAGTAGCGCCATTTTTAAATGTATTTATTACAGTAAATCAGTAAAAAATAAAATACTGATAATCAGTAAATCAGTCAGCCCACAATTACTACAATTCTACAATGTATGTCTCTTTCCTTTGACTTGTTATTTGTACAATATACGATGTATATGATGGTGTTTTTTCATACCGAAGGCTATACTGGGCTGCTTCACTCCTCCTCTGTTGTTTTGTGGATTGTACTCAGCTGCATGCCTTCATCCATCCGGCCTCCGTTGACTCGTCCCGCCTGCCGTCTCTGGAGCTGAAGCTGGATTGGAACAGACCAAAGTACAGTCCAATCACGATGCCAGCTGCCTCTCAAAAGGCTCCTTCATCTGGCAGGTGGTGGCACTTCTTCTGAGGGGAAGCTGAGCTGGTCCAGCAGAACTTTGGAGATGTGTTCCAGTGGTTGGTGGATGTGTAGGGAGATAGAGAGGGACCTTTGAATTGTTCACAAAGGAAAACAGGGAACCCATTGGTAGTTTTAGTTTAGGGTGTTTTTGGCCTTGAAGAGGTAAACAGGAAGAGGTTTTGTTTTCGTATTGATTATCTTTTACTTTGTTCCTGGTTGGAATGCCCATCAATGTCAACATGAAGTTCACTTTTAGTTCTGTTTATTTTTATTTTACTAACACCCATTTGTTTTTAACCCCCTCACATGTTGTGTTGTTGTAAACTTACTCTTTCAAATAAATTCTCGTCTAACCCTCTGGAAACCAGCGTTTGGACTGTTTTTGTGTTGCTCCTCACCTACTGACAGCTGTGGACTAAAGGCTATACTGTGACGTTTTTAGAGCGACATGCTATACTATGATGTTTGTTGGGCGACACTCTATACTATAGACTTTTTGAATTGACATATTACTGTGACCTTTTTTTTGTTTTAGTTTTTTTGTTTTTTTTAGCAACATATAAGAATACGAACAGTTTTAAAAGTTACTACACTTTTACTTGTGCAATGAAATTATTATTCTATGGCATTTTTTAGATGACATATTATACTCTGTTTTCTTGAGTTACATACTATTTTGACAATATACTGCACTATGACATTTTTTGAACCACATATCATACATGACAATTTTAGGCAACATCCTATCATTTTGTGCTTTTTGAACCACATAATAATCTATGTTTTGTTTTTTTTTCTTGCCAACATGCTGTACTATGAACTACAGGCCATACTATGTTATTCTTCAGTAAAGCATACTATACGTTGACATTTTCTGAACTACATCCTATACTATGGCGTTATACACAGAGTGCTTTGGTTACATGTTGATTTATAATCTAGATTTTTTTCTGTTTTGTTTTTTGATGGGATTACCACAGACCTGACCGTGAACACCGTTGACACCCACCTCAGGGAGACGCTGCCTAAGATCTCAAGGCTGCTTGGTCGTGGTCTTTCTGGCACGTACTCTTCCAAGATGAGCCGGGAAGTTTAACACTGATGGAATGACACCAGGTCTAAGCCGACAAACTTCCAGTTCCTCCTCAACCCATAGTCTCTGGGAAACCTACATGGAGTAAGAAAAGTAGACAGAGAAGTAATTAAGTCTGTACACAATATATTAAAAAGAAATCATGCTAATAAATTAAGTACAAAGAACTGAATTCGCCAATATACTGGAGACCAGAGCTATTTAATTTGGTAAGTATAACCTTGTTTAGTAACATTTCAATTATTTGAGAGCAGTCCTAAAGAACTGCCTGTAATCCCAATCATAAAATGGGTTTGGAGGAAGAACATAGATGGTAATCTGGATATACATGAGTTAGGCTTTATAACTACTACTGGTAGTATTGGTGGTAGTAATAGCAATGTGAGTACTACTAGTAATACTGGTAGAACATTAACTGCTGCTGATACTGGCACTGCTACTAGAACTTGTAATACTATTACAAATGCTGATACTACTTCTATGACTCTAACAGCTGTTTATACTACTACTGCTGCTTGTACTTTTAGTATTACTACTACTGATTGTACAAATATACTACAGCTACTATTAATCGTCTGGTATTTGGTTGTCAAGCTGCTAGCTCGCCTTAGCGTTTTGCTAGTGGCTAACTAGTTAGCTCTCATAGACTGGAAGCTCTCAACAAGATTTCATAATGAAAAAAGAGCCAAAAACTATTCTTACCTATGAAAAGTCATTCCAAGTTTCCTTGTCTCAATCGTACGACGTAGTGTGTAACTGTATGCAGCACAGTGAGCCGGCATACTTGTTGTTTCCGTTTTCACGCTGTCTACATCAACAGAATGCACTGAAACTTTGCCCCCACTAGCTTAGCCTCGCTGTAGCACGCAGCTCAAAGGGGCGTGTCCTATCTACTCATTCATATCTATGAGAACAACGGTAGCTGCACATAAGGACGCCTGACGTTGATTAGCTGCGTAAATACCATTATATACAGTCTATGGTAAATACGTATGTGAATCGCATCATTGGCTGCAGCAGCCAGTCACCGGTCACTCACTGACTCACATTGAAAAATAGCACAGAATGAATTGTTACGTGTTTATTTTATTTATAATTTAGTTTGGATTTTTTGTGCAGTGCAGATTTTCTGTGCGCGGAGACCGTGTCAGCAGTGCGCAATTGCGCACGCGTGCAGCTTAGAGGGAACAGTGGATAAGTGTGAAGCAAGTTCAACATATCCTGGATATCTTTTCATTATCTGGCATCACCTAGCCCAACAACCACAGTCACACTAAGTGGTGACATGACAGTAGCTATCAGCTTATAATGGGAAACCAGTGAACACCTAATAGGATTTCAGTGTCGATTTCTAGTTGAAAACTGGGCGATACTCGTCATCTTTTCAATCAACTTTGTGTCACAGAACACAAATTTCTCTGATCATTGTGAGACTTTGTTCAGTTGTAGGTTGACAGACGGAACTGATTAGTGCTAAAGTCATGTTGCACTGTTAGGCAAAATGCGGTCTGTACAAAGATAGAATTTTTACATGTTTAATATTTCATATAAGATGTCCAAGACCCTACTGCTCCCTCAGTCAACATTCTTCTATTGAATTTATGGTTCCAGTTACTAGTTTTACATCTATCCCAACAGAGCATGATGTTAATGTTATAATTTATAGTCCCATTTAGAGGAAAACAGGCGATAAAGCACAGTATGTTTTAATACAATGTCAGATCCACCATTCGTTTGTTATGATAGTTTGTCCAAGTCCAAGACGGCACATTAAGTCCTTTGGAGTTACAGCTTCGTCTGTTTTCAAGGTAGTAAACACATGCTGCACTTCCAGCATGAGCAATGTAAGTTTGTAGTGTCTTTCTTCTTTGCAACAGCTGGTTTGTTAGGTCAGAAACTCAAGGGGTATCAATAAAGCAGTGTGGGGATCATTGTTTTTCGGATTGCTCCCTATTGCTCACAGAACATGTTTGTTAGGTAGCTTCCAAAATCACAATATGCTACTATTTTCAGACTAGCAGAGGCCATTGTAAATCATGGCGATATACACTACCCTTCAAAAGTTCGGAGTCACTTAACAATGTCCTTATTTTTGAAAGAAAAGCCGCTTTTTTCAAATAATATCACAGTAAATTAATCAGAAATACAGTCTAGACATTGTTAATGTGGTAAATGACTATTCTAGCTGGAAACAGCTGATTTTTAATGGAATATCTCCATAGGGGTACAGAGGAACATTTCCAGCAATCATCACTCCTGTGTTCTAATGCTACATTGTGTTAGCTAATGGTGTTGAAAGGCTAACTGATGATTAGAAAACCCTTGTGCAGTTATGTTAGCACATGAATAAAAGTGTGAGTTTTCATGGAAAACATGAAATTGTCTGGGTGACCCCAAACTTTTGAACGGTAGTGTGTGTCTAAATATGAATGTTCATTCAACGTCTTCTGTCAATGAAAAAAATGAAACTTTTCTTTGCACTTGTGACCACAGTTGTTTTCTGAACATGTTTTCAACTCAAAAATGCTCAAGAACAGATTCAGAGGGTATCTGAAAGTAGCTAGAGTATGATTGCGTTCACATAACTGGGTTGTGTTGGCACCAAATGACCATTCACGAATGTGGACAGGTCTTGAGCCGCACATTTCTCACTAACAGAACAAGCTATAATCTTAAACCAGTATTCATCCATTGCAGTATCTATTGGCTGTACCCACTTTACTCTACAGTGTGTGAATGTGTGCATATATCGAGCAATAATTACAATTGTGAATTTTACTGAATGAATTTGCTTTTATATAATAGTATAGTATTAGTATATTAGTACAGTCTTACTCCAAATCACACATGGTCAACATGTACAAGGCTTTAGCCCTTTCATCGTCTGTTTTTTGATTATACCACAATGCAGAAAGCTGTAAGACAATAAAATGCCTTTGAAATTGCTTGCAGCTCTGTAAATGCTGCCTCATTCAGACACCTCCGAGCTGTCAGAGCTCCATGGGTAATCTTCCAGGAAAGATCTTCCAAGAGTATCGAATGGTCTGTAGGTGGTGTTTTCACATGTCTTGATCTGTCATTTCCCTCACAATTTTCTCCAGAGCAGGTCAGGTGTGCAGCATAAGTTTCCATGGTCATGTACCGTGATAAAACCACCATCAGGACTCTGAAAGCCTAGAGTTAAAGCCTAAGTTATCTCACTAACTTGAATTCCTGCTTCAGAGGACAGACCTTGTGTGATGGGATTTGAAGGAACATATCTTCCTGTCTCCACTTATTCTGACATTTCATATATAAAGCTGTGAAAGGTTGATCCCTGTATGTTATGACATACAAATATCTATTTGACACTATGACAGACAGTGATTTTACTTTCTTATTTAGCAAATGAGTCCGTCATGAAACCAGGAAATACAACAAATGCTTGCATGTGTGTCATTGTGGAGACATAAATCTGTGTGTAGAGTAGGAACTGTAACACTGTAGGAACTCAACTTCCTTTTGGGGGAAAAAAAAGGAAACATAAATCATTTCCTTGTAAGGAGAAGACTTAGTTTAAGTTTAGTTTAAGTGTAGATTTAGGCAAACATTCGAATAAGTCTCCAGAAAATAAATATGAGTCAATGTAATGTGCTCTGAGCTGATAAAAACAACATCCGCATTTGCATTTGTGTGCGTGTTTGTGTGTGTGTGCCTGTACTGATTTATTTCAGATACAATTTACACGCAAAGAAACCCACAAAAGACACGTCTGCTGTGAATGAACATAAATCAAATCAACAGGCACAATATTAGGGTCGATATAAAGTTGCTATTTATTTCATAGAGTATAAAGTACTGTAAAATATCACAAAGAACATGATTATACTTTTATAGATACAATATTGTGATGGGGTACTTCATCATTTCTGGTTAATGAACTCCAGAACCTTGCTCACGTACACGCATGCAAGCAGGAGTCTGTGTAAAGTGAAATATATGCCAGGGTTTCCCAAAAGTGTTACCATTCTTCCCCCCAAGCTTTATGTGCAGATTTGTTTCAGTGGAATTGTTTTAGATATAATTTATGACACCCATTCTGATCCAGTACTCACACTGTACATTCAATATTTGACCTTCCATTTAGATTTAGGTGTAATTATTTATAATACTTTCGTGTTTTCTGTGCTGCTTTTTTGGGAAACCCTTTGCATATGCTGTATGGTACAAATACATGTTGGTACTACTTGGTTTGTGATATTGACCTGTGTGACTAATAAGTGATCTAGTAGATATGTTAGGTGATCCAAACATATTATCTATACATGTTAGTCTTTACAGATATGTATCCTCTTACATTTCTAACAGCTACATGTCAGACACAACTGCTTGTAGAAGGATGAAGATTTTAATTTATGTCAATCTTTGGGAGGATTTGTTTGGTCTGCCATAACAATAGAGGAGATTAGTTAGTTTTATTTCTTTTGAGGTCATGTGTCTTTGCCTTTGTTCACCTGACCTTGACTGAGGTTGACTAGTAATTATTTGGTTTTGAACAGTCAAGTGACTTTAAAAAACGTATTTAACATCCATTATGAGACAGAGAAACATTAGCCATTGTGTGCCTCGCTATTATCTAAATATGGTAGTGCTAATATTTTTCCTCAGTAGCTCTTCGCGTGAGGATTTCTCATGCACTGGACAGTTTTCAGGCACAGCCAGTTCTTTTGGTTTCTCTGTCCCGAGACTAATCAAGTCCAGAAAAGTACTAGAGTCCATTTACAATCGTGATTTGATCCAATTACGATGCCTTGATTTCCAGACAAGAGGATAAACGGTTTAACCCCACTTGAACTACACCTCAACTGTTTCGCAGTTGGGCTCCAATTTTCTAAATATAATTTTCGGTCCAACAGTGAAGATAACCTTTAACTTCTTAACAAGGAAACAAAACATTATATCCATGTGTGGATCCTATTTGGCTGGATTCGAGGCAAGGATTAAAGTTTTAAACTGATATGACTCATATTTGATGCAATTTAACAGTGAAATCTCTTATGATGAAATAAAAGTGGCTTTTATTTTATGAAGTCTGACTTCAATCGCATTCTTTGCATTACAAAATGTTGAAAATCTGATATTTTTAGTTTGTTTGTTGTGGTGTATATTCTGTGGTTCAGTTTCTTTCATCCCTCCATCTTACTGCATTCCTCCTCCAGCACCTCCTCCTCCTCCTCCTGAGTGTTTGGCTTTGCTCTTGTTCTCCTCGGCGTCCGGATCACGGCAAGTGCACTCATCCTGATTGCAGTCTGCCCCAAACTGAATGACCTGTCAGTAAATAAACACAACATTCAGTGCTTGGCTACCCAGACCCACTATAGATCTTTCAATCTGTGGCTGGATTCAAAGAAAAGAGCAAGATGTGACTTTTCAGGCCTGTGTGGTGCGGATGTCATTTTTGATGGATGACTAAACCAAGAAAACACACATTCCATTAGTTTGGTTTTCTTGTTTGAGACCGGTTGTTCATGAAATTAGATTAAATCTTAAGCCTTTTCCATTGCAAGTCAGTGGAACCAAAGCATTGAACAGAATTATGAAAAGCAGTGGGATAAAAAGGAGACATTACATGGAGACTTTCAGCGAAAAGCCGAGTCGGTAAGAAGGCTTCCCAACAGGGCTGTTACATTTCAACTATAGCAGAGAGCACGACTTTGAATGGCAAAAACAGACAATAAAAAATAAATTTGCTTGAACTGACCTAGCGGCATTGTGTTTGTGCTGAAAGCTAAATACTCCCCGCATTTCCTCACAATCTCTCAAACGGCCCCCCCAGGAGGCCAATAAAGCGCATGTCAAATGGTTCAACGTGGCCTTTGAATGGCGAGAAAAACCTTCAGGGTCTTCAGGGGGGGAAAAGGGAGGGAGGAACGCACCGCCGTGGAGGTGAACGGATGAACACATGTTAGGAATCAACAACAAGAGGCTGCCAGCTCTTGTCTAGGAAGCGAGCCATCACCACAGGTTGCAAAATAAACTCTGGTGCCCCGCGAAGCAGTCTGTTGCAAGAAATGTAAACATTCGCTTCTGGAGAGAAGGAGTGAGAGGAAGATTGAGAGAAAGAAAAAGGGGAGAGGGAGAAAGCGGAGTGGGAGGCAGAGAAAGAAAATAAGGATGACGGCAAGCAAGGCGAGAAGGAGAGTGGGAGGTAGCAGCTCGTCGGCCTTCACTGCTGATTGCACCCGCTTTTGGAGGGAGACGGTGCTGATGGCAGGGTAATGGTTTCACTGAGGGTTCCCAATGAGCTGCTGAAGGCCCAGCTCCTTCTGAAAATGCCAGCAGTCCCATTTAAGATGAATTGGCGCGGCCATTAAATGCTTCCCTAACAGCTTCATCTTGATTCATTGATGCAGGCAGAGCAGCCCGAGGAATACTCCACATCTGATGCCTTCTAACAACCGTTGGAAGGAGAGAACAGGCTTGTTTTTTTGCTTCATCCACAGGAACAAAAGCCAGGTCCTCTGGCTGTTTCTGACTGTTTGAGAGTTGGCTCCCAATGTTTACTGCAACAATTCAGAATTCAAGTGACGAACAAGTTTCAACATGATGAATTCAATCACAAGAAGTCTGGCTTCTTTGTCTTCCCCTCTGTTGTGTCTTTGCTGCTTTTACACTTTGGCCCCATTGTCAGACTACAACACAGACTCCAGTTAAAAAATCAAAGGGAGATTGTGTGTTTCCATAGATGGTGCATCAGCACAGAACTCTTCTTCTGGAGCTTTTCCCTGTTGGCCAATGATTGAATCCCACCTGAATCATCTTTCGTGTATCCCTCCCACCTTGTCATCGCTGCAGCTACCCCTGTAAATAAAACCAATACTGCCTGAGCTCCATAAAAAGGAGGCAGCTGGCCCCATCAGACCGATCCAGACACTAATAGATATGAATATGGATTCAAATATTTGATGTAGTTCAGATGCGGGTGAGTTATCCTGCTGGATCTGTGAAGTCATGGCCATGTTAGGCGCAGAAGAAGGTAAAACTTCGGCTCACCTCATCATCATCTGTGTGTGTTTACGATTAATAAATACTGGAACTGAGGCAAACTGGCATGAGACATTACGGCTTTTTCTTGTGTGGCAGCAGAGAAAATATGTGATGTGGGTCACGCCGTGTTAAAAACCTGTAATTTCCTACACCTGCACAAGTCGAGCCGTGCAGAAACAGAGAGTTCTGTAAACAAACCCACTAATCATTCATTATACCCCCTCCATGGCCCTGCTGGAGCCACGGTGGCAGTCAGGATGCTGACTCTCACGGCGGTTTAGTTCACTTCCTCCGAACGACCCCCGCTCGCCGTGGCTGCTGTTTTACAGTGGCCGAGCGAACCGCAGGCCATCAGACACCTCGCTGCTCCCACACTTATACCCTTCACCTTCCCCCTTCCCCCGTAAAAGAGCAGTTAGTGGCAGTCTGGCAGCTCATTTATTATGACGGCAGCTACAGACTCGCTGAACTCCTTCTCTATTTAGGAAGGAGCTGCCAGTGAGTCATGGCGTGCTGCGGACATGAAGGAGACAGCGGAGGCTCAGCCAACTGTAGGCCATTGGAATTAATAGGCAGGGCCCCCTGAATGAGTGTCATGAATATGTGGCTGTACAGTAGCCAAATAGGGTATATTGCAAAGAAGGGAGGGATGAAAGGGGGGGCAGGAGGCGACTTCCCAAATGTCTACATGGGAGAGAAGTTCGCATGAAAGCACAGAAAAATAGGAAAAAAGATGTGTTTATATAGAAGCAGTTGAGGGGATGAGTGGCCGGGTTTCCACCACTGGCTGACCCGGGTTTGCTCATTATTATTCATACCATTTGTCTTAGCCACCCAATATATACAGCAATCATTTAGAGCAATTAGTGTAATGCGATACGTTTGCATCTTGTAGCGAGCATGAACAAGCTGTCACCGTGGAGAGCAGGTTAAGATGGATAAACACAAAGACATCCAACATGTTCCTCCAGTTGATTCGGCTTGAGTGTAAAGCTGAAAAACAAAAATGTTTTTCAATGCTTTCAATTAAGATTCCATATAGGGACACCACCAAAGTAATACAGTGGGATTTTAATGCACATCTGCTGTATTATGTCGGGCTCTGATGTCCCAAACTGCAGTGGAGCAACAGCAAAATATGAAGGTGAGAAAGTGCACGGCAGCATCGGGTGATGAAAACCTGCTTATTTACAATCTGAGTGGAAAAGTTAGAGGGCACAAGTCTCCTCTGTTGTTTCAAGTACAGATGAGGGAGACTAAATAGGTGCAGCCGTTAACAGGAGAGAGGGGAAAGTAGTAGGGATCAGTGTTTGTTTGCTTAGCAGAAGTCTCCTGCTTAGTGGCACAGCGCTCATGCCAAAAGAGACAGATTTCTACTACTGT
This sequence comes from Amphiprion ocellaris, assembly GCF_022539595.1. NCBI lineage: Eukaryota > Metazoa > Chordata > Actinopteri > Pomacentridae > Amphiprion > Amphiprion ocellaris. Next base: position 5,587,490 of record NC_072775.1, read on the forward strand.
AAACCGGAAGAATCTGGCTTTGAATCCAGGTTCAGCGTCTGAGCTCAAAGCTTGATTGCGAGATGTCAGCCAAATAACACTTTGCCACTTTTTCAATGAAGTGGACTGAAATTGTAAGTTGGTTTTATTTGAACTGAGAATCTAGTTTTATTGTTTAAAAAAGAAAAAAAAACAAGAACAAAACCAACCGGATGGTATAAAAGCAATGGAAATCAGTCTTTCTTTTTGAGTGTAAATAGGGCAGACGGGAAGTATAGCGTTGGAACTGTCTGTTTGTGTACCTTTCTGGTGGAGAGTGTGGACGGGCAGCAGTCTCCTCCGTCATACTGGCAGTAGGCCCTGTTGTTGATGGTGTCGCACCAGCCGTCCGCTCCAAAAGGCTAGTTTACAAAACAAGACACAGGTTTACGGTTCAGGAAAGTAATCCTTCCCCCAAATGATAATGTTAGCTCACACAGCATGAAAGGCCGGGAAGGGCAGAAAAAAAATGACTCAACATCTTCCCAGAAAACAGATTTTCAGTATGGGACCCGTATTGTCACGCAATTAAGTTGTTTGGAACAACATGTCAGTAAAACAAATCAAAATAAACACTCATGTGGAATAATCCAAGTCAAATTGTATATTCAGTCTTACCAAAAATCTGTTGTTAGGTCTCTAACAAAGCTTACGAAACAGGGTGGCCAATGAGAGGGATCAACTTCTGCCCATTGTACAAGCTGGTGGCTGTAACACTGATCATTGATGGAGAACATAAAGAAAAGCAATCAGAAGATCAGCATAGCTTCCCATTTTACCTGTGGTTACCACATAATGGTACAGAACAGAGTTTTTCTGTCCATACAGTAGGTTACATCCCATAGGCACATAGGATACCAGGACTTCATGTAGTATGTTGCCCGTTTGTAGTTCAGGTATAATGTGACAAAAGAGAAAACAGCTTCTGTTTTAAACATGTTCCTTATTTCTTTCACAATCTCTTTCTAGAATGGGAGAATTAAAGGGCGAGACCAAATGTTGTATATGAAAATGGTTTGTCGTTGATTTACCACTGTCTCCTACATTCATCCTGTCTCTGAAAACCAGGATGTTTCAAGTTCAGTATCGTTCTTCCAGCAGAACTCTCACAAGGCTCTTGATTTGGTAGTCTTAGCCTTTCCAAATATCATCCCAATCCCAATCATCCTCAGGTCCATTTCTGCTTGACATTGGTAGTGAATAAAAGACTCTAAACCTTTACTGTTGCTCTTTTTAGCTCAATATCTTGACCACATGGTTTAAACTTGGGATCATATGCCCGCTATTTCAGTGTTTTTGCATGTTTCTCAAGGTGAGACCATTTGTGTACCATAGGAGGTACCTTGATGCATTTGCTTGACTTATCCAGATCAGGATCTTGGTGTGGATGAATAGATGGTAGAGGTATTTTGAACTGCATTCATTTCTGGTTCAGGAGTATTAACTGTACCAGCACATCAGTAGTTCAGTTTTGTGGGATTAAATACTTTGCTCATCTGTAGATAGTCGTGAAGTCTTGTATTTTTATCTGGGGACTCCTGCTGTTCCACACAACTCTTGAGGTCTTCGTATTCCATTCACTGAGGTTTTTTATGGGGAACTGCCACACAAAGTGACTAAAATGTATACAGGAACTGGGATGTAAATTAATTTTTTACCGTTCCAGTCTTGTTGGACATCTAGTGGTAATACGGTCTATCGGTAAAGATCTGCTTTATCTGTCTCAGTATTACAACTACTGTTATTTTCATATATTTTGGAGAGAATTTATGCAATCTAAACTTCCACACATTTTTTACCAAATCATTAAAAGTGAACTCTGTGAATCAGCAGTTGGTGTGAAGTTATATCAAGCTTATTGGCTTTCATAGAATGAGCAAAATGTCATTCACAAATAGCCTTGTCTCATCTTCAATTAAAATCCATTATTCTGGAGATTATCCATTATCAACTGACCCAAATTTACTTTGAAGAGTGTAAAAAGGGCAAGGCTAAGGGATTAACCTTGGCAACACCCTATCTCTACCTTCATGGGTCGTGATATCGAGTCATTATTAGTAGATAAAGGTTGTGTAAACATCAGTGGACATGTTGGTCTCCTATTGAGTGAAGATGCAGAAATTTCAAGAACTGATCAGTTAATGGAGTGTTACCTTTAACAGTTGGGTGTACTGGTCTATATAATAGTCTGAATCTTTTCTGAGGTGTGGCCTAACATCACATAACATGTATTAGAGTCTGGTAGGGCCAGTAATGACTGTGAGGCCTGATGTTTGCAATGGCAATCACTTTGGAAGGTGTAATGTAATTTGTTTTAAGTCTGAATAACGTTATGACACAGGTGATTGAAACATTATATCCAGCACACTGATTAATAGCCCGAGACTTGCTACACAAGTAAGGATGAATTCCACTTTTGGAGACTTTCGGTATTCCAGGTGGTCAACGTGACAAATACACGCATTCATTCATAAAGTGTTAAATAAATGTAATTCAGTAATAGAGCTTTATGTTTACATTCTCATTCATCTGACTTTCTACTTAAACAAGAGTAGACAGGCAGATGTCATGCGATAACTGTTCAGGTATTCTTCATGTTGCTTACAATACTTGTTAATGACAATTCCTCAAAGATTTCGCAATGCCTTGGCCGGCGTGGGAGTCCTCCTGGAGAAACTCTGGAGTGGCATGCAAATGCGTGGAATTCAAGTTACATAGATTCTCAAATGCATCATGATGAAAGCCTTTTTAATGTTTTCCACTAAACCTTGAGGGCTTCCCTGAAGTGCCAACAATATGAAAATAAGTGCAGAGCGCCAAAGATACTTTTGGCTTTCTCCAATGAGCTGATGGAGACATTTCAAAGACCCAGGCTTTTACCTATCCTGTGCAGGGGGAGAGAGCAGCTGCAGAGAAGATTTCTGCAGTTCTCTCTTCACTTCAAAGGACTCCCTACTTGACGAATCCCCTTGCCTTTCCCAGCTAAATGGCTGTGGCATAAATAAATCTATTTAATCGTTCTGTTTCTGAGTAAATACTCTAACAGGTATTGCACCAGATGCTTCACTCAAATCGCTACTTGTATGTAAATCTTTGAATTACCTTCATAAGGCACTCATGCACAACACAGACTTGCTAAGCCTGCAGGCAAGTTTCATTTGAAATGTAAAGATTTACATTTTTTGCTGGGTTTTATCTTCATTTCACACACTTGTCTTTCCTCACTGAACACTGTTAAATTTAGCAGACCCCATATTTTGCCTGCATGAGGTTAATTTTAGGGCCAGGGCTCATGTTGAGGTTAATTAGTATTTACGTTCCCCTCCAGGCAGCATTTAGCTTACCCACAGAAGAAAATGCACAGAGCCATGAAGAGTACTAAAGCAGCAAGAGTTGGCTGCACACCTTGGTCCCCCATGGGTAATTAAAAGGTCAGCTGGTTTGTGTATTATCTTTATGCAGCAACTCCTTTCAAATCAGTGTAAAAGAGACAGATGCTCAAAGTGGCAGCAGCCAACCCCACACCTTGCAAACATAAATATTTCACCTCTCAGCACTGGCCATTTCAAGAGGAGCATGCGCTGTCATCGGCACCTGCCAAGCTCTTCATCAGAACATTATAAAACACAGATATAAATTCTAGTGAGCACTCTCCTGTTGTGCAGCAATATATTCCGTTTCTACTTCCTACCAAGTACCTGTATCATTCTTTTAATAGCAGACATTTTATCAAGTCACCCCCCTCTTCCTGTCTTGGCCCTGATAACCCCTCATGTCTGGATCTCACTTTGAAAACAGTTTTTCGGAGAATGTGATGTTTGCCCCCTTTTTTTGGTAAGACAGTTTGCAGCGTTCTGGGGAAGCATATGTGTGTGTATTGATGTTGTATGTAGCTTTGGTGTGGGGATTGTAAAACATTGTGTGCCAGGCATTATGGGAAATGAGTCATAGCTGCTGAATCACTGACATGCACATTTTTTTAAAAATATTTTGGGATTAGGTAAAAGCAAAACTGTACTGTGTCTACACTGCCTACAAAAAGTATAGAAGTACAGATGACTCTAAAAGCTCATACATGCAGTCAGTCTGTACAGAGAATCAATACTGGCATATTTTAAGTTTGATATAAGTTAATGTGAAGTAGACTCAAGTTCAGTACTGGGTTTATATCATCCACAGACAAGTAAAAAATAAAAAACTAAAAAATGTCTGTTTAACCACGCACATGGCCAACCAATCAGGTTTCACCAATCTAGCTCAGTTACATGTGTTACTCTTAATCCCTTAGCCTTCAAAGTGAACCCCGGTTTCTTGTTTACATGTTTTAAAAATGATGTTAAAATCTGTGAATAAACAGATGACTCAGATGTACATAAACACATGGTTGAAGTTCAATGCCTGCACTTTAAAAGGTCTCTCACTGCCAGCCGACTGACAACTTTAGCTGCTTGTACGTCCATGTTTAAACATGATGTGTCACCTGGCCACCTGTAAAAGCCATCTTTTCATGGAAAAAGTCTTTGTCATAAGGACTGTATGTTCTTATATAATGTCAGGACAGGGTTCTCAAACATAGTTCTCAAATGCGGGCATCTAATTTTCATTCGAAGGCCAAACATTTGGCAATAACAAAATAATATTTTATCAACACGCATTCAAGTTCAAGACCGTTAAGATAGTTAAAATACATTTGAGTCTAGTGGGGAAAATGACACTGTGTGACCCCTGATACCAAATTCCAGCACCAAACATCTCTGCTCAAAACTGAAGATGGACACAACTTATATAGTTAGTCCATATTGATCTCTGACTCAGACAAATTCATCTTACAGTGACATAAAATGTGACACATTTGATTTAAGAGCTGATAGCAGATTCTGTGGCGCAACGTTGACGCATGAACTCGGCAGGAAAAACAAACAACTGTCTCTCAGCAGTTAACGTCACCATGACAACAATGTCAGCGACAGGAAAATGAGCCACATTAAAACCACATTCATCTGAGGGTAGGATTGCTGTGATTAATCTTCATTGAGGCTGTTTATTTAACATCACTAACAATTTATTGATGGATACGGTAGAAAATGTATTCAGAATGGAAAACGTTCTTCATCATGATGTATATGTTCGGTCCGGATTAGAGGACTGCATTGGGATTAGGATCCCGCTGGTTAAGCAAGAAATCAACCAAACATGCTCTTGCAGGAGCAGGCAGTCAAAAAGACAATTCAGGATTTACTGCTAAACAGAAAGATAGAGTCAACAAAATTAAGTTCAAAAGAAGAGTAAAGAGGGTTTTTACTATAGAAAAACCAAGAAAGTCAAGCCCAACATTTGGACAAATTCCCCAGCTGTTACTGACAAAGATGAAATCTAAAAAAAAAGGAAAAAAAAGTGTACCAACGTTGATTAACTGTAATTTAATGAAAGTAAACGGAACTTCACTACATTAAGTTACATTTGCCTGCAGGATAGCAGAAGACACTAAATCAGCGTAGAATTAATTGTACAGGCACTAATGATCAGGAATCTATGTTTCACATTGTGCTCCGTGTCTGCCATGAATGCCATCCAGATCCAGAGGTCTGGGCTTTGGCCCCTGGTTCAGTGAGGTGCAGGCAGCTTATATGAGTTGTTGGTTCTGAGCTGCAAAGCATTCAGAATCCTCATTAACATTAACTGCTGCAAAGACCCCAAAAAGCTGCTCCAAGAAGGAGAGCATGTCCTAAGGGATCTCGGGCTTTCTCTCTCTGCAGTTTCACCAATCCATAAACAGCAACCAGAGAGCCCCTTACATCTTGGAAGTAGGCAGGAAACTTTTTGTTGTTGTTGTTGTTGTGGCATGAATTCATCCGCAATGCCCACAGACATGAAGCAAATTTCCAAAAAGATCATAAATGAAGCAAACAGGAGAAGTTAAGAGTAGAGCTGGTAGAAGTACTGAGTAGAGGTGTTCCAGGCACTTACAACTGGAAGATGAAGGATGAGGAGAAGCCGCAGGAAACACCAGAACATGCTGGAAGGATACTATTCACTGAATAACCTGCAAAAACAGCTAATTTCCTGGAAGAACTAGAGTATACAGCTGGGGCAAAGCACATTGGCCTACTCTTCTTAGTCTATTGCCACTGAAAATTACACCATGATCAGTTATTAAGAATAGGTGGAAATAAATTTGAACTACTTCAGTTCTGCTTACTATAAATTTACCCCAGAAAAATCTGGAAATATCCTGCTGTCCAGTTCTCCATCCTCTAAACTCACAACTTTGTTTTTACTGGCTGATGTTGTCCAAGGGATGCTTTTGTTTAATTTGCTTTTGCAGTGTTTTTCTTCCAATAATCTACAGTTTGTTTCAGAATAAATTACAAACAGAAGTGTTTCTTTAGCAAAAAAAAAACCCCTAAATAAATAAAAAATCCTTCTCGAACTATAATCTTGAGGTATTCTAACTGCATTCACAGCAGGTGTTGACAGACAAAATAGCAGTCAGTCTGCCAGAACTTGAGTGAGTGATAGAGTTTAGAATCAGTTCTGTTCTAAATACAGCCTCGTGTACAGCTACTGTCAAATAAACACAACAATTCGTCATGCTCAGTGAACTTCTATTAAATACTCCTTGTTTCAAGTTGCTATACAGCATTTTGTGATGACTGCCTGCTTCATGAAGTGACCCATAGGTCAATGCATTTAATTGGCTTGCTGTTACATGCCTATTATATTATTTAGTCTTCTTAACCCACCAAATACTTTATTCATGCATTGAAGAAACTTCTAAGAAGACACAGCAGGTATTGTGTTTGTGATGCAACTATTTTGTAAAAATTAGATAACAGTGCAGTCATGCAGGCAATGATAAGACGTCCATGCTGACTTTTAAACCGTCTTATAAAGTGGTTTTAAGCACGAATAAAAGCAGAGAGAAAGAGAAAGTGCAATGGCATCTGGACAAGATCTGGCGTAGAGTATATGCAGCACATGTGGTCCAGTATAATTTAGTGTTGTCATGGAGGAGTAGGTTATAAGCAACTGTTTTGCCTAGCAACATTCACGGGAAGGTGGAAGGGGAAAATGTAGTGCTGGCAGGTAGGAAGAATATTTTAATACCGTGAGACATCAACAGTTTATGTGTTCCATCGGTAGTTCCAGCCTTTTCTGAACCCAGCGGATGAACGCCAAATAAGAACTATCTGGGTTTATGATTTTAGATGATTTACTGTCACTGCTAAAATTTTACTGAGCTGAGATAGATGTTCAATTGCAGATTAAACTAATTTCCATTTATGATACACACTGCAGGGCACACAATATATTATATGAGCCCACAAGTGTTCAGTCGTGCTACAGTGGCCCCTAGAGGCCCTGGAGCATGTTGCGGTATAATGTTACAGCATAATGTTTATTATCCCACAAGAACCACAGTCTGTTAAAAAGTGCTGATCAGAGTAACTGAGAGTTGGCTTTAAAGGTGACAGTACAAGGAATACCATGAGAGCATGATTTAAATTGTAGTTGTTAAAGAACGGAATTTCAAGGAAACGGGGTTTAATGTCCTTTTCTCTTAAGGAGAAACCATGTGAGGACTACAAAAACTGTGAGGTCAACTTAGGCTGCTTGAAGTTTCCTCCTACAAGTTTTCAATACAGGTAGGTTGTGTTTAGAATGAAGTCAACAAGAAGATCTTTGAGAAAAAGCAATGTAGTCTTCTCTTTAGTGGCAATCTGTACCAGACTAAAATCATTTTTACTATTTTGATGAGTTTAATTTCATTTTTTACTACAAATGCAAAGTCCAAATCTATTTATACCCTTTAAAATTGTTGCACATTTCTGAAAAAATGCAACTTCTTTTTCATTACAAATGGTCCTGGTAATTTCGACCATTTCTGAAGGCATTCTCATACCCTATAAATTTAGAACAACTCATGCAGTAGTTATTTAGTCACTAAATGATCCATTGCAAGTCATGACTAAAACTAATTAGCTCAGTGAGCTTGATATTAGGGTCATCAGGTCATTCAGTGACAAAGAGCTGCACATTGTAGCGACTCACGAGACGGTTAAAGGCTACAAACCACAGCCGAGAGTTTTCAAGTGTCAGTGGCCACAGCGTAAAACATAATCAAAATGCGTGTGTGTGTGTTCACTTTTTAAATAAAAGTGAACTCTGATTCACAGAGTTCACTTTTATTTAAAGTGAACTCTGTGAATCAGCAGTTGGTGTGAAGTTATATCAAGCTTATTGGCTTTCATAGAATGAGCAAAATGTCATTCACAAATAGCCTTGTCTCATCTTCAATTAAAATCCATTATTCTGGAGATTATCCATTATCAACTGACCCAAATTTACTTTGAAGAGTGTAAAAAAGGCAAGGCTAAGGGATTAACCTTGGCAACACCCTATCTCTACCTTCATGGGTCGTGATATCGAGTCATTATTAGTAGATAAAGGTTGTGTAAACATCAGTGGACATGTTGGTCTCCTATTGAGTGAAGATGCAGAAATTTCAAGAACTGATCAGTTAATGGAGTGTTAGCTTTAACAGTTGGGTGTACTGGTCTATATAATAGTCTGAATCTTTTCTGAGGTGTGGCCTAACATCACATAACATGTATTAGAGTCTGGTAGGGCCAATAATGACTGTGAGGCCTGATGTTTGCAATGGCAATCACTTTGGAAGGTGTAATGTAATTTGTTTTAAGTCTGAATAGCGTTATGACACAGGTGATTGAAACATTATATCCAGCACACTGATTAATAGCCCGAGACTTGCTACACAAGTAAGGATGAATTCCACTTTTGGAGACTTTCGGTATTCCAGGTGGTCAACGTGACAAATACACGCATTCATTCATAAAGTGTTAAATAAATGTAATTCAGTAATAGAGCTTTATGTTTACATTCTCATTCATCTGACTTTCTACTTAAACAAGAGTAGACAGGCAGATGTCATGCGATAACTGTTCAGGTATTCTTCATGTTGCTTACAATACTTGTTAATGACAATTCCTCAAAGAACGATCATCGAAAAATCTTAAAGGGCACGATTAGGAGCCAGAAGTGATCTAGAGGTCAAGAAAAGTTGAGGTGAAGGATCACCACATAGACCATCCTTATGAATCTGAGCAGTTCTAGTACCTAAATCTCAAGTCAGACTCTGCACAAGACTTGTCTCCATGGACGCGAATCAAAAAGGACTCTTTTCTGAGACAGGCAAATAAAGGCTCGCCTCAGGACAAAGAAGAAAGCTTCTGATCATCAATTCTGTCATCAGATGAGTCAGAAATGGAATTGTTTGGTGAATGATGGAAAAGCATTCGATGCCAAGAACACCATCCCCACAGTCAAGCATGGTGATGGGAACGTAATGCTTTGGGGGAGTTTTTCAACCAGTGGGCCAGGCAACCTCATCAAAGTGAATTGCATCATGAGAAAAGACGATTGCATTAAGATTCTGGCGAAAAACATCAGGCAGTTCTGCAGAAAAACTTGGCCTTACACAGCATTGGACCTTCCAACAAGACAATGATCTAAAACATGTAGCCAGTGGTGAAGAAATGGTTAACAGAAAACAATATCAACATTTCAAAGCGGGTCAGCCAGTGTCCAGATCTGAATCACATCGAGAAGGAACTGAAGACCAGAGTGATGGCAAGGAAGCCTTCCAACCTCAAAGACCTCGAGATTGTCACAAAGAGGAGCAGTCAAAAATCCCAGTGGAGACATGTAGAAAGCTTGTTTGTAACTGCAGGAACTGTTTGATTGATGTGGTAGCAAATAAAGGTTCTGACATGATTCAGTAACCAATGGGAAGGGTATGAATAATGTTGGACATGGCATTTTTAGTATAAATGTACAAAAAACATAGAAATGGTATATATTGATCAATAACGTCTCTAACACAATGTCTTAATATTTTTCTTTTGATCATATTTTGTCACTTGTTTATGTCATTGCCAGTCAAAAGAACCCACTGGTCAAATAATAATTAACTGTAAATCTAAATTTGGCATTGATATAGACAATCTGTGTCTTAACTGTAGCCTGAATACAAAATACAACTATCTAGCTCAGAATGAACGGCAAGTTATAGCAATCTGGGGCCTAATTCAGTATGCTAAAAGTCATAACTCACAGTCAATTTTGGTGCACTGTAGCTGCAATTTCTGTGTATTAATGACAATTTATTGAAACAGACTGGTCACCTGTTAACCGATCTCTGTAGACATAGTAAGGTCATTCATAAAACATGATGTTATCCAGAGCAACACGGTCAATCATACCCCTTCTCTTTGCAGTCTTTGGGTTTTCTCCTGTACTTCCTTGCTTTGTTTATTTGTGCCTTACTGAACAACATCTGATGAGGAAAAAAATATTGGATTTTGAATAGCACTAATACCTAAACCTACTGAAGGTATGCAGCTATTGTTGCCTAGAAAAAGAAAATATACTTTCCTTGCAAATAAACACAAAACTGACATTATTACCTTGTAACTATAAAGGAAACTATCTGCTCCCTTTGTAAAGCATTAAAATCACACACTAGGTAGACTGTTGTTGAACTTGAAAGATTTAAAAGCATTGTGTCAGCCTAAATAATTAATCTATATCTACGATAATCCAGTGATTAATTTATTTTCCTTTATCAGATAATCCATTAGACTTGAGGAATAACACCATTTGGCAATGCCAGGATTCCTGGAAAAAAAAAAGTTTCTTTGGACAGATTTGAAAGGGATTCTTGTGAAGTGTTAGAATATCAGTTTCTGCCTGAGATTTGTCATCATGAAATGTGAAGCACATTGCACACTGGCGCTGATATCTTGAGCAGTGATGACAACAGGGATATAACATGTTTTGCTTCATGTTTAATATTACTGGAAATGTCTGGCTGAAACAATAAATTTAATATGGTTATTAGGAGAAATGGTGTAATTGTTTTAAGGGGTAAGTATTCCCTATCTCAATGTTGATACAATGTAAAAGTCAAACTGAGAACCTTCTGACCCTTTCATAACACCCTAAAGCACATATCAGACATGTTATGTAAGAAAAGAATTACTCTTAAACCGACACTGTGCATCATAAAAATCGCGTGCGCTACGTAAGGTGAATGCAGTTATGTTGACAAGAGTCGTTTACTTCTTTGAACTTTTGTCCTCTCACTGTACTAAAAACGCCGTCTCCTGTAAATAACTTTGGAATCCTTCACCAAATAATGCATCTGTCATACCTAAAATAGATAGTCAGTCGACAGTTTCATAGACCTGTGTGAGACTGATATCTGGACAGATCAGTCTTTTCCTCCTGTCCTGGCCTTCATGGGCAGATGAACAGGCTTAAGGAAAAATAAAATAGTACCTTGAAATTCCTGTTTTGACTCTTACCTCACATGACTGGATGCAATGGATGTGTTGTGGGTCAGGGTACCACTTCATCATCCCTGTGCAAACTATGCTCTGGGAAACAAAGCACATAAGGATAGCAGTTAGGTAATGCAGCCACAGGAAATGGATAACCGCTGTGTCTGCCATAGAAAACAATATTACACTCAGTCACAAAAACATTTTCATAGGAGTTTTTGGAAGCTTGAGACTCCAAAATAGGAGCAGCAGAGGTAGAACCATTGGTTTAAACATCCATAGATGTAGCCATAGATGGAGCCATAGATGGAGATGGAGTATCTGAATTAACATTGGAATATCAAACCATCAATCAAATCATTTTTCTGTCTGTTCAAAAAGTACTGCTCTACTATGGGTGTTGACTAGCAGAAGGGAGAACATATATTTGTTCCCTTTTTGTGAAATATGAATCAACAGATTATTAATGTTTTTGAGGTGACTTAACTGTACCTCTTGAAAATGGAATTGTAAGAATTTTAAGTCGTGCATAATTTGGAGGGGTAATTAATAATGTACACATTTAAATTACATGTTTTTAAATAAACATGTTTTTTAAGTTACAAAATTTGAGTTCACAATTTTTTTTAAAATATCCCGTAGTAATCTGAAATGGACGATATGATGAAATAGTTTTTTGGGGTTTTTTTTTTTTTGTTTTTTTTTACAAATTCTGGATTCCTATGTGAAAAAAACTTTTGATCTCAACTTCTAAGGCCAATGTTGTACTGTCGTGCTGCCACGAACATGTAAAAGATAATCAGGGTCCATTTGAGATGAATTTAGTCATCTTCAGCCCTAAATTTTTGTTTATCCAACTATGCGACATGGACAGTAGTACACATGTTGACAGTGGTGTGCATGCGCAGAACAAGTAGATATGACCTACACATAATGTATGGAAAGGAGACCTTCAAGTGAACTCCTGCAGACTACAAAAGTAGTTGAATAGCAACAACTACATGTCCACAGCTGTCCACGTGTGTCCGCATGGGAGTATAATCAAGGCTTTCTACAACAAAAGTTGTTGAACAGCTGCTAAAGACCAAATTCATGCTTTCCAGGTTAGCACATTGGCAAAGTTACGCAAGGTGCATGCCGACTGCGCATGGCAGGAAAACAAATGGTGTTTCTAACGAATGATTGTTATGAGATGAGGCTGTAAGAGGACATTCTTCATTATCCACACCTTTATTGTTTAAAAGAGTTGTAATTGAAGTAGTTCTGCTGCACTTTGGAGGTGTTTGATTTGTATGTGCTTTCCATTGATGGTGCCCAAACACAGTAGGAAGTTTTAGGTTCTCCTGTGCTATGTCCGCCCACTGTGCTTAGCATACCTCAGAAATAATCACATTCACATGGCGCTGCAGCCCAATCTGTAACCAGCTGCTACATCCTGTATGAGGTGTAAAGTCACAGCCTTTCAGAAACATCCACAGGATGTTTTTCTGTGTGCGGTATGAGGCGCAATTCACACATCCGTGAAGTAGTTATTATATGAACAGAAAAACAAAATTTTTTTAACCAAATACACCTCAGTGTTGGGAAACCCCCAAAACTGTGGGGTTTCCTTGTAAAAATGCATATGATCTTGAGTTGTTTTCTTGTAAGACTTTTGGAGTTAGTTTCAGGGCTGTTGATGACTGTCAGCAAATACTGTCCATTAGCGGTACTACCTGGTTGTGCCAGCAGGTGGAGCCTCTTACTGTTTATTGAGGTGGAAGACTGCTGCTCATCTGTTGTGTTTAATACTGTAGGGACCATAGGAGTCCATCCGTCAGACTACATGTTGGTAACACAAACAACCATAGGACTTTGATTGTTCAATTCCAAATTGTTGAGTGAGTACTTCAATGGTTACTCTTTTGGTTGTGCTGTTTTTGAGTTTTGATTGTTGGTGTTGGTAAGAGCATTGGAGGGGTTTAGCTAGCAACAGGCCACCATGACAGAGAATTGTATTGCAGTTAATGGCGTCCATCCAGTGCTTACATGCGGAGAATGAGGCAAACATCACCTGCAAGTTGTGTTGGCAAGTTAAACAGTTTAATATTTTGAATGAACTTAATATTTCAAGATAAAAGTTCATTTGAGTTCCTTAAATTTCTTTCAGCCCATTTTTTATTATGTTTGCAAAATAACTATTTCTAATTAATACAACAAGATCTTTAGTTCAAACAACAGTTATTTTTGTGTTTTCACAACCCATGAAGTCAATAGCAGTTTGTTAGTTTTACTAGTCATTTTTGTGTTGTATACATTTTTGCATACAACATGAAAGGTCTTGTTATCATTAAACAAACTGTTGATTAAACCTAAAGTATACAGTTGGTGTGGTTAGTTTGTTAGCTTCACTACTTAGGATTTTGATGCAGCCAGGTTAAAAATTATACTGAGTCAAACAAGCTTGTTAATTTTTTTTTTTACAGTGTATGCTTACAAATTAGTATTTAAATTATAAAAAATGGAGCTAGAGAAATTACAAAAGCAGTTGGCCTCTATCCCTTGTCGTGACCTGTTAGAAATGAATAAAACTACATCATTCATTCTTTTTGAAGCTGTAGACTTCCTCTTGTTTTTGTGGACATGTGCAGCACATTACAATTCATTGCCTTTTTGATGTGTTTTTGGTTATGCAAGAAAACTTTGCGATGAAAGAAAAGTTTTATAACTTAAGCAGATGCAAAACTCATAATTTTGTAGTGAAATCTGGGTGAGGCTGTGGTCTCCTGTCATTTATTTGACCCCGGGAATTTACAAGGTGGCTAGTAGACAGCTGATTGACTAACAAATATAGACAGAGAAAGTGGATCCTCCCCTGTGATTTCCTGTGCAGCCTGACCCAGAGACGGAGGCTTGACTCTAAAGTATTTGAGATAACACAATGCCTTGAAATCACAAGGCAGTGTCAGAGATATGGCGTAAGTAACCAGACCTCAGTCCAACTATTTGACCTTGTAAAGGGCGGATTAACTGACTGGCTGGCGGACTGACCACCCAAAACTCAGGCGAAAGTGGAGCAGTGTTTGCAACAGCATTAACGTAGAAGCGATTCCTCAGATACGATATTGAGTAACATGACCCACCTTTAAAGCAAAACAACAGCACTGTTACTCAGACCCAAGATCTGACATTCCTACAGGTTTTTTTTTTCACGGTGACTTGTATACACCGTGTGTGTGAGAGATGTGTGTAATTCCTAAAAGGCTTGACGTCAACTGGAACCTTTACTCTCGCTATCTGCCTGTGGTTTCCAGTAACACAAAAACATTTGAATGATAACGAACACGCACTCACATACACATGATGTGGATTTTGTTGTGTGATTGGCTGGTGCAGCTGGGAATAAAAACGTTTTTCTGGAAAAATTCTACAAGATACTGTCTTGCCAATGATTCAATCAAATATTTGATATGAAACACATTTGCACATAATATGATAAATTCACACAAAAAAAAAATCTCAGCTTCAGTTTGACCGAGGGATTAATTTTTAGGGATTCTCTGTCTACACTCAGATACTTCGGAGTGCTTGAAATAATTCCTGTTGAAAACTAAGATGTTATTTGTGTGTTTTCTTTCCTGACCAAACTCGCAGAAAAATCTATTAATTTATCTCATGCTGAAATATAAAATGACTACCTAAATCCAAAGCTTTTATTTATTTATTTTTTTTAAATGCCCATGATAACTTTTATACACTGTTGATACGATGTGGCATTTCACTTCAGTGATCAGCAAAAAACTACATTTAAATCCAGAATGCTTGATGTTGACACTCAGGTTAATGAAGACACAAGAGATCAGATATAAATAATTAGTAAGTCACAAAGTGAGGAGATGTGACCTTTGCTGCATATATGGCAGCAAGAAGCCTTTTTTGTGTGTGTCAACTGTCCCACATGTTAAGTCTCTAACTGTGAATGAACATAGATTTGTGTTTATCAGTAAAGGTGTGTCTGTCTGGATCAGTAGCTCTGTCTGCTCCATGCTGTTGTTCCAGGCACCAGATGTTTGGATGCATTATTCATTCTGAAGGGTGTTTTTGTGTAAAAAATCTCAGCGCTGTTTGTCAATGGATTGGCTTTCACAGTACCCTGGACTCCGCAGTAAGTGAGCAAAACAACAAC
This sequence comes from Amphiprion ocellaris, assembly GCF_022539595.1. NCBI lineage: Eukaryota > Metazoa > Chordata > Actinopteri > Pomacentridae > Amphiprion > Amphiprion ocellaris. The sequence continues at coordinate 5,603,036 of NC_072775.1, forward strand.
TGTTTTGTAATACCTGCCAAGTGTTTCCAAATGGTAGGAATATAATCCCAGCCATCGCTCAGTTGTGGTTATTTGAACCAATCAAACTAATTTTTACCACATCATGCAACATGAAACTGCATAGAAAAAAGGTGTAACACAATGGTTATGCCAGAAAGCCAAAATTATAGCTGAAAAATGGGGTGCATCTTCCAGTAAAATGCAACTGAATCAGGTCCTTAGAAGAATTTGATGTTTCTTCAGATATTACATGCCATTTAAGACAATGGCACTAATGCAAGTTAGAATTGAAGGGGCTACTACACTGGTTTTGTTGGTAAAAGTCAACTTATTAATTCCATGTACATCTGCTAAACCTGTGAAAAAAAACGAAAGCAGTTGCAGTATAAAAAGTCTCTTGGGTCTGACAAAATTACTCAAGAGAGATCACAGCTAATCTCACACGAGGCATGGTCACAACAAACAGAAAACCAAAACATGCATTATGGAAATGGAAAGATGTCTGCATTTGCCAGGAAACAAGGCGGTGAAAGACATTTTTGAGGTTGCATGATGGGAAGGCCCCAGCGCTTTGCAGTTTTGAGGCATTCCACGTCATAAAACCTTGGCATCTGCAGCTTCAGCTTGTTTTCAAAGATTTTTTTTTGTACATTTTGCCTTTATTGGATAGTTGAAGTGAAGAGGCAGACAGGAAATATGTAGTGAAAGTGAGGGGTATGACATGCAACCAAGCACAAACCTCCGGGGTTGAAAAGTGAAGCCAACAGAGAAGTGCATAAAACTGTAGTACCTAAAATGGCCACTTGAGGCTGGCTCCAAAAGTGAGTCACACCACATAGATCCCAATGTTAAAATGTGTAATTTTCCAGCAGAAACAAACATGTTTACAGGCAGTATAAAAAATTTTCCTGTTCATAATTTCCCCTTTCCATTCGTGGCCCAGAGAAATTTGCGTGGCTCTTCTTAGCTCTACTTACACTCCACCTCTTTGTTCATTTTAAAGTTAGCTGGGAGGTAGGAGGAGTCAGGCATTGCCAAAATGGCACTGGCTAAAGCCACCAAAATGAGCTTCAAAACCACTCATCAACAAACAAGTGGGTCATGTCACAAAGGATGCATCCATCGTTATGTGCAATCAATGCATGCAAATCAGCTCTTGTAATCGAACTAGGGACCCTTCAGTCATTTGGCATGCAGTGTAACCATTTGGCTGCCAGCCTGCTCCTGCAACTTCAAATTTGACCATTCATTTTTCAACCACCTTGAAAAAAATTCAAGGCACACAATTCAATGAAACAGCAACAATAACCCATTAGTACTAAAAGAAAACATCCATCCATTATCTGTACACTGCTTAATCCTCATTAGGGTCGCGGGGGGGATGGAGTCTATCCCAGCTGATAAAGGGTGAAGGCATGGGACACTCTGGACAGGTTGCCAGGCTATCGTAGGGCTACACACAGAGACAAAGAAGCACACTCACATTCACAGCTATGGACAATTTAGAATCACCAATTAACCTCAGCACATTTTTGGACTGTGGGAGGAAGCCAGAGTACCCGGAGAAAACCCACGCATGCACAGGGAGAACATGCAAACTCCATGCAGAAAGATCCCAGGCCCATGCCGGGACGTGAACCAGGGATCTTCGAGCTGTAAGGCGACAGTGCTAACCTAAGAGAAAACAGTGGTTGTCTAGTACAGTATGGTAGGAGGATATAAAAATATATTAGTGTAGTTTGGAAAATAGTGAACAGCGACATAAAGTCCTTAAAACATCAGTATAAAACTTTCATGCAGAGTGGAGCAGTTTTCATACAATTTTTTTAGGAACTGACAGTTTTAAGCAGCTGCTATAAAAGGACAAAACTTTTTTGTTGTATCCGCCAACCATCACTCAGCAGAGAAATTTCAGAGTGGAAAAGAGGAGACCAGAGGATTTGTTGCTAAAGTACGTGTCTGACCATGTTTATGTATGTGCGGCAACATTACTTGTGTAACAGTAATTGAAAGCATTCCCCTTTGTGCTGCCATTTTTCAGTTAGTAGAGTGGCAATGTGTTGTTTGTATTTAGTTCTGTTTATTGCATTAAAGTTAACTGAAGAGTGTATATATACATAGACTATCTTAATTAGGCATCTTATAGAGAAAACACACACTATTGGTTTTGAGTTATTTGAGAAAATGAACTGAAACGTCCTTGAGTGAACTCAGAAAGAATCCCGGGAGAAAATATCAAACTCATGAGTCTTGACTCGTCTCTTGAAGCGTCTCACCTCGACTTTGGTTGGCAGCATCCAGTGCTTCAAAGAGTCAGCTGTGGTGCTGTTGGGCAGAACCACTGGGTCACGCAGATCCATGTCCAGAGTCACAATGCATGTTGGGTAGCACTGGGCACCTGCAAGTAAAAGGAAAAAAAAAAACACAAATCAAATAACACTTACCTCTGAACCTATTTAACATCTGTTGAATTTATTCATGTGCAAACAGCGAATGAGAGAAAAGCAGACCACATAACTTCGGACCTCGCCATCATCTGTCATCTGTGGTTCAGATACTTGGCAACCATCACAGTGTGAGGGGATCTACTGTTGGTGTGTATGTGTGTGTTTGTAAGTGCATTTGCTGTCTTTCGGTAAGCTGAAGTTCCTACAAATCTCTGTTTGGTTTTTAATGACAAACATTTCTACAATAATGCGTTGGTGTATTTCAACACTAACTCGACAGACTGTATCAGTTAATAATTTAACAGTGAAATTGCTTTTGCCTGCTAGCTAGCATGTCATGTTTGACTAGCCAACCTACTACAGCATATAATGTCTTCTAACTTGATATTTTAACAAAAGAGTCTTGTATTTCTATTTGGATTTGAATCTGCCTCAAAATACACACTATACAAAGTCAGAGGATAAATAAGGTGGAATAACACTGATGTAATTGTATACATCTATTTGTTTACAAGCATCATTGTATGCATTCATACCACATATTTACTATATTTAATGTATTCTCTTCAATTTGTTCATGCTGTTATTGGCTAAGTAAATGAGACTATTAGAGCTACTACCAGAGCAATAAATAAAGTTTACTTTTAAAGATCAGATTGTATCATATGTGGTCAAGATGGTCATACAAATGATAATGTAATATTTTTCACAAGTTGCTTCTGTTTGTCAATTACAATGGTCCTCTTTTACGACATTTCTTTCATTTTTTTTATCAACTGTCTGTATCTGAATCTGAATGTTAGGGCACTCTGAGAGCACATCCTCCACCGAGATCAATGTCTTTTTTTTTGTCATTTTATAGAGGAGTGGTCTGCAACTGCACCTAAATTTAACAGGTTCTTCCAATGCCTATTCTTCTTGTCTCCACTTAGTTTCATGAAATACTGCCTGATAGTTTCTGCATAATCTTGCACATAGAAGCCCTGCCTCCTTAGTGGAGATAATCAGAGATCACCATCGTTTTGACAAAAAAAAAAAAAAAAAAATGCTTTATGTTTAACAACAATAAGCCAAAGATCAGGAGGCAACTCTTTATGGCTTTTATTTTGCTTGATAGAAGAAGGAGATTTTAACAAGGACTGTTTATTTGATGGTTTACACTTGCATCCCCAGAGGGAGGTTACACTCACCTACATCCATCCCCTGGTCACAGCTGTATTCCACAGAGTTGAGATCTGGAGGAGTCGAACAAGAACCCTGCAGCTTGGAGCACATGGTGAACTCTGCTGTCCATTGACCATCCTTAGTGCAGCGAATTTCACTCTGGACACAAACACAGATTCTAAAATTCATTATGCAACATCTATCTTCCCACAACTTAAAGGGAAGAAAAACTAATGTTCAACATGGTTGGAAAATTGCATGTGCGTGGATAAACTTGAAGCTCTACGCCAACTGAAGTCACTTGTGAAATGAATGAATTACTAACTTAACGGATACAAATGACATATCAAAAACACTTGAAATGCTTCTGTCTCATAATTTTTTAACACGCAAATGTGGTTTCAATAAAAACAATGGCGCCCAGACATTCAAAGCATCATTCTCTGGGGACTGTGTAAAAATGATTATATTGTAGAACTAGTTTGACCATGATGTTGTCCTCATTTTTATACATTTACAGTGACAGGCGTTTTTAAAGCTTCTTCTCGCTTCATTTACCCTACATGAATACTGCTGGATTATACCAAAAGTGACCCCTTGAAATGCTATTGTTTTTGACCGCTGCTATTGTGCAAACTTTAAAGCCTGACGTCAAGCAATATTTGATTAATTTCTTTTTAACAACACCAACCATGACCATGACTAATAGAATCCAATATTGAACTTGAGTGAATCTCCCTAACCAGCTGATCTAAACTTGACTTGATAGCCACAGACTATGTTGATAGCATTACACTATGACTTGAACAACTTTGACCTGGGAGAGTAATGGAGCGTCTTTTGAAATCTTACATTTTCTGTTGTGTCCGGGCACCGCAGGCTGCAGAGGGTATCATAGTACAAGCCGTTGGTGCAGGTGTACATCCCCTGGAATACGTCCGGTAGTGCTGGGCAGGATATTGGCTCACAGCCCAATTCCTCCCACTGCCCTCCCTCCAGGCACTCTAACCTGAAATACTTCCTAGAGACAACAAGAGTAAGTGCTTAATTTTCTAATTCATACAAGGTTTTCAAAAGTTTAAATTAGATTTGAGGATTCAGTTAGAAAGTTTTACAAATATGAAGTAAATATGCAGTATTTGATGGCTACATCAGTATTGTGTTGCGTCTTTTGTTCAATATAGACTACTTAAATGGGCATTTATTCATCAAAAAATGTTTGGATGTATTATAACAAACTTTAGACACACACTCCGTACCCCTGCTCACCTTCACTATTGTTAACTTCACTATACTTTTACAGTTTCGGTAACAAAAAGCACACTTAGCAGAGAGGACTGCTCATTCAACAGTAAAAAAGATCTCCTGTGTGGTGCACGTAGTGTGTAAATGCAACAGTATGTGTTATAATATATATTTATGTGGGTACATGTGTCAAAGGTAAGAGTAAAAAGCCTGTTTAAAGCTCTTTAATAGCTTCTGCTGTTCACTTTCACATGTTGGACTAATAAAGCATCAGAGGTTATTAAAATGTTTACACATATGTTTGAGAAAGCGTAACTCATAAAGACACCCAGCTGCAAATGGATCTTTAAATTTCCATCCAATAAGGTGAAATACTATTTGTTTAATGTAATGTAATTCCATAAAATGTAGATTTTTACTGGCTTTATGTGATGGTAAATGTCGGCTTGTTAGGTATTTGTTAAACTGTACCATAATTCAGTTCAAGACAGGAAAATAAAGCATTACGATGTACAGTCTACTGTACATGAACTCAACAATACAGACTGAAAAGTGTGAAGCGAGGGAGCTGACTATATAAACTCACCCCAGAGGCTGTGTCTCCTATTAGGAAAGCTCCATCTCATTACAAACATGGGAACTGTGTTCAGTAATGAGCATTTACTCAGTGAATACAACTGGCAAGTAATGATGAGGCCCAGTTAGCAGCAGTACATATTTTATTGGACCCTACTGTGAGTTTGTTACAAAACTGAATATAGTTATGCAGATGATGGGCCTAAAAATACCTCTTAAAACTACCCATCAATATTTAAAACGTTGCCCTTTGGGGATTCATGTGATCCGTTGCTATACTGCTGCATAAAGTACCTAAATCAAAGATCCTAATTTTATTAAGCAGTGCGTAATGGGAATCTTGTAAAATAAAGGAAAAGAAGGAATTTCCTCCATTACGCAGAGAGGCATGTGTAATTAAACACTGCATTTACTTTGGTCTGCTGTCTATTCAGACTAGCATTTCAAGGCATTGCGTAACCCACTTGTGCATAAAAAGGATTAAAGGCCTAAAAAACTGATTTTCTCATTGATAACTTAAGGTGTCAATTAGAACACATAACATAATGAAAAGAAACAACAGCAGAAATGCAGTATTTGCTCCATTATGAAGGATTCTAGGCGCCCCTTAACCACCAGCAGCAATAGTGTTTGTCTACATACGCCAACAGTCCCACTACACATACCTCAGTGTCTTCTTTTTGAGGCTTCCTAAGACATAAAAGCCTGGGTTGCATTTGTACCGACACACAGAGCCGACGTCGTGCCCTGAAGCGAGACAGTCCGCTGTTAGCAGCTTGGCATCGGATATGTTTGGAACCTCTGGACACTCGATCTTGCAGTAGGCCTCTGGGAAAGACCACAGCCCGTCCTCCAAACACACCAGCCTGTCACTGTCACCTGAGGAGGACAGAGTAGAGAGAGAAAGGAAGAGTGAGGAAGGACAGTTTCATTTCAACAGGGTTTCAAGAGAATTATGAAGTACAGTTAACCAGAGAAAGAACAAAACAGCTAAATGAGCAGTGCAGATGAATGTACTTTCCAGGGTTTGACTGGGCTCAGAAAAGGACTTGGGAACCAAGTACGCATAGCGGCAAGCACGGTCGGCTGCTTACAGAAAAAGCAATGAGTCTTTATTGCCTTATTTGACCAGAAATCACTGCATTTTCCCAATTAACAAACCTGGTTTGAAAAAATCTATATTGCTTTTACATTCTCAGTTGTAGTGATTTTGCTTTACCAAACCTCTTCTGGGGGTGTCAGCATTTCCTGTATGCAGGAAAAACCAGAGTTTCAATGTTTTCTTCCTGTCTCTCTCACTCTGAATCTACATGTAGCTCACTATGCTGTGTTTTTAATGCTTACTATATTGCTATGATTCCACAGCCTCCGTAAAATGAGGGTGTTAATCACTCGAAGTCAGAAAAAAGCAACTTCAGGCATTTACAGTTATAAAATGTTTATCTATGAAAAGCTAAAAAAAAGCGTACTAACAGTATAAAGTGGAGAAGACTCGCAACCTCAGCAAGGTGTCTCAGTAAAGTCAGAAAAAAGTATCTATCTTAGCTTAAAAAAACATTAGTCTCTAAGCACAAAACTGTACAGGTATATAAAATATTCTTTACTATATATTAAACACAAAAAAAGTTCATGGAAGAAGCACAAGTAGGTGAAACTCGTGGATTTATTTCTATCCCCCCGAACATTCTGCTTTGTTTCATTGCTCTGTCCTGTACAGTTATGGGGAGGATCTGGCTTCAGCGTTGCCCAAAGCTAATATTTTCATGCCTGTATGCCCCCACATGAAGCATGACTGTTGTTCTATATAGAGAATCATAACACCCTAAAACTTTCACATTTTTTATTGGGTCGGTAAAATGCAACGAATCCTTAACATGGCATCATATATTTTTTATGAGCTATTTAAACATTGTTCTGGTGTTGGGATTATCAAAATCCATTACAGACATATTTTCTGTGAACTGCAGAATGTGCTTTTTTACTGCTGAGTGACGCATGATGGCCTTCAAATATATTTCGCTGAACCAAAAGCCACAAATAGAATTATTTCTGCACAATCTGTATTTGGATCAGGAATACATGCCGACTCTACTATGACATTTCGCTGTGGCTTTCCAACCGAGAACACGAGTGTGTGGATATCACACTCGGCCCGTTCAATCATGCGAGAAGCTTCTATTGTACTGCGGAACTTGAATTACTAAAGAGGGCTTTTTTAAGTTTTGTGTGTATCTATGTATTGTCGTGTATGTGTGGTGATGGTGGTATTCTTAATTATGGGTGCCACAGGCTGTATTTGTTCTTCATGGTTACGATGCAAGAGGCCTGTTTAAAAACACTTCGGACATCTGAGTAGCTGTCTGTGTATGTAAAAGGGACAAGAAAATGTCAAGTAGATGCTTCGATTAGAGTTCATCCTGATTGTTAATAACGGTGACATTGTGAAGGCCATAAAACTGCTGAGAGAAGCAATATGAGAGGTAATAGTTGTGAGGTTAAGACAAAGTTATGATTTTGGGAATGAATTTTCCAATGTGATTTAAATTTAACACTGTGGAATAGTTACCCTGTCACTAACTAGAACAGGAGGCACCCTGTCGTTGTTTAAACTCATGGTGTGATGTTCATTTTCATTTCATTGGCTGTAGCTGGTGGAAGCATCTTGCTTTAGTTTGTAGACTCGGCTCTAACTTGTGAAGGTGGGTCATAAAGCAGCTGCAAATAATACTAGGTATCAGTTCAAAAGTGTATTTTTCTACGAAATCGATAAAATATGAAGAATGTTTCATCTTGCTATTGCAATTGGGAACGGAATAACTTTGCACACCAAATTTGAAGCCTCCAGAGACGTTTATTGTTTTATTTGGCAACTGAAAGAAATGGATGAGCCCAAAAGGAATGCCAAAATTAATTTATAATTTGGATATTTTTTTAGTGAGACTTCTCCTTCAATCCCAAACTCTCTCAGTCAGTAACAGTGAGCAAATCTAAGAGTTTTTTATTTGTTCATTTTTTTATCAAATAATAATCTTCAAATTAATATTGGCTCAGTCAGTTTAATTGTAAAAATCAATAACATGTCTGAGAATGTTTCCGCCTATTTGATTTCGCGTAAAAGTTTAAAGTCAATGTTAAATGCGAAGGAATTAAGCTGCAAATCCTGATGGATTGCATTTAGGCTCTTTGTGTTTTACAGCCAAATCTTTAATGTCATAATTTGGAAGCAGGGAGGCAAATTTGGGGAGAAATTTTAAAGACCCCATCTGGTGAAAATAAAATTTTTAAATGTTATTAATGTGTTCATGAGGTCTTTTTTTAATATATGCTAGAGGACGAGTGAAAAAACAGTCAACGCCATGACTGAGCATTTCTACCTTGAAACTGCAGCGTAGCAACGACGAGCTCCAAAACATGAGGCTCATTATTTATCCTCCGAATTGGTTTCCAGCTCAAACATGTTCATCTGAATTCATGCAATATTACAACATTGTGTAGCGTACAGGAGTGTTATCATGCTTGCACCAAACTATAGGTGCACTGGTAAGCTCTGGCTGCAGTGTAGATTCAGATCAAAGACATTTTATGGCATGAAGGGACTATTTTCACACACAGAAAACCCAACTTCTACATATGTAAGTTTGAGAAACAGAAATTGGGTTTTAGGGGTTAAATCATTGATTGCTTTCCTAGCATGGTTAGCCTAGTGGTGTTATGAAAACATCATCATCCACTGTGATTTAACAAAGACTACAGTCAAAACTAGAATTGACCGGAATCAACACATCCATAAGTTACCTTGTAATATTGCTGGCGATCCACAGGTAAAGGAACATTGTTTGCCAAAGGTGGTTCCCCAGGGGCAACTGAATATGGCGTGGTAGACGTGAGACTGATCGGGAAGACCACAGTCTACAGGCTGACAGCTAACTGCACGATCCCATGAACCGTGAAAACACTCCAGCTCGGTCTTTCTCTGGAAGGAGAATGAATAAGAAAGAATAAGACAAGAGTCAAAGCTGTGTTTCTGCTTTATTTTTGCTGGATGAAAAGGAAAGGATGAAATATAAAATGCAGCAGATGCTGGGTAACGTTATTAAATGCTCAGATTTGAAAAAAAGAATGTTTTTGTCAAAAATTCAAGAAACGGTGATAAAATAGGAAGTTATAAACTTGTTTTGTTGAATCTCTTCATGTAAAAAAATCTTCTTGAAAAATAGGAATGCAAAAACCCTTTTCAGTAAAATGTCGTTCTGGTCTGATAAACAGACACTCTGCCTGCCTTTCAGTGTTACTAATAATCACAAATAGTAGCAGTCATCCTTTCTCCATCCTTAACTACTATAAAAAAACCATAAATTACAACAAATTCTCAAATTGAATTGATATATTCAATATTTCTTATATCCCAACAAAGCCTTGGGGAGTCCATGCTGCTTCTCTGCCTCTGTGTCAGCTCATGGAAAAGTTACTTTGGTGGTTTGTCTTCTCTTACACATCTGGGTTTATACCATCACAAATATCATTCCTAAAATTCTGTGTTTGACTTATGAAGACACTTTCTTCGACTGTGACATGCAAAGTCATATGTGAAAACGAGCGCAGTAGATATAAAATCTGTTTGGTTTCTCTCATCATTCACAGTAGATGTAATTTGGTTGTCCGAGTTTCTTGGAGGCAAAACAGGATGTGACCACAATTGTTGGGAGACAAAAAAAAGAAGAAAATGTCACAAAGAGGCCGGGGTCTTACTGTTCAGGGCATTAGCGCCCATGTGGTATGTAGCCTAACTGCTCAACAATCGGGTCGCCCCATGGAACAAACTATTGTAGTACTACAATACTGCAAGCTTCACTGCTGTCAATGTCTTTCTCATGAAACCAAACTTCTGCCCTTCTTACATCTCTGGTAACCCTCAATGACTGTAAATGAATGTCTGCAAAGATTTAGATTGATATATCAAGATTTTTTTTTTTCCAATGAATCAATACATTTGATTTGAAATTAAACCTGTACACATTGTGTAATACATAATTAATTTTAAAAAATGTAATTAAATTTCACATTACACACCAACCCACTTTCAACAGTTTTTTCCACATTGAAATTGGAGGCTATGTTTGGATTACAATTTCTCAGGAACTATTCAAGATAAAAGCCTGCAATTTTCAATGTTATTTCTCATTATGTCAGAAAATTCAGAACCATTTTAAAAGTTCAACTTGGTTAAGCTATCTAGAAATATTTTTGTGGTACAACTTTTCATGCCAGTTATTTTGAAATCCGAAAGTTGTATGACAATCACTTATTTTTTATTATTTTAGTGACCATATATTGAAAATGACTGATGCTCTGTTTATTATTGCTGTGACATGCATCTACATGTGGTCCAGGAAATATCACTAGTTGAATACTGCATTGTTCCTTTTTTTGTTAATGTGAGCTCAAAGATGGGATTTTTCATGACAGTTTACATTTTTTTTCAGATTTTCACTCACCCACAATCAGAATGTATTTGATCTGCTTATCTAATATTGCAGATTCTGAATCAATCACATGATGAGAATTGGCTGTCAAAATGTCAGACTTTAACTTTAATAATTCTTAAGATACTGTCATTGAAACATTTCAGTGTCCAAAAATAAGTGTTGAAAGTCAGTCAATGTGCAAACCCTTTTAAAATATATCTCGGAAAGTATTCAACGTATCAAACCAAAATTTCACAGATATCTTTACAAATATACATATTTTATGCTATAAAAGTTACAGAAAAATAAGAGATTGTTGAGCAGATATTGTCAACCCACTCATGTATCACTGGTACATAGATAAATGAAAAAGTTAGCATTTAAAGGACATTGGGTGCATTTTGGTGCAGTGTACCTGGTGGGCCAGGGTCTCTTTGCCGTTGAGCACAGTGATGCTGAAGCCACGGTGACACTGAACAGAGCAGCGAGAAGCCTCCCCTCCTCCTGTACACCTACAGAGACACACTGATATATAGATCGTTCTTTTGCTTGTTGTTTCAGCTCTCTAATCGGCCAGCGTTTCATTCCAAAGGGCTCACCTGACCGACGCATGCTCTAACTGAAGAGGACTGCAGCTGTCCATCTGACACGGCTGCCGCAAACAGCTATTGCAGAGGTGGAGGGAAAGGAAAAGAGAGATAAACAGAAGGATGAGAGCCAGGGAGAGACCAGGAAATAACTGGGAAGCCTAAAATGATGACGATTATAGCTTTAGCGAATCCAATTAATTGAATTGGAGGTTGTCATTTTGGAACTTTGAGGTGTGCCATTGTGTAGTTATTATGACTTTCAGTAGTCTCATTTTACTGTAGGTAAGGGATGCCATATTTTGACAAATAAGAAGATGGCATGAATAACATTGATTTTGATCACTTTCAACTGTTCATCCTGATCCATGAACACTATAGTTGCATAATTCTAAATCAGTGGAGTATTTCTTGAAAGAAATAGCACGCAAGTCAATTTTCCCAAAGGTACACAGTTTGCGGTAACATTTTTCCAACCAAACTCCCACTTGACATATTCCTTTTATAAGTATTGTGATCTTTTATCTTACATTCATGTGTTTTCTTTACTTAAATGAGAGCAGTAATTATTTGGGTCAATACATAATCACAAGACTTTTTGTAACATAGTTGACATTTTTGCTGTTTTCAGGCCTATAATCAACATGGCTGCCTATAACCAAACACCACATGGCATTTTTAGAGAAAGATTCCTCTAAATACTTTATATACAATTGAGTAAAATTGAAATTGAAAGTTATTTATAAAGATATTGTAGTAAACCTGTTGACATGCCATAAATCCACACTTGACTCACACACTACTTTATATTAAATAACTCAGAAAGCCTTGGAGTCTCTCCAGTCTTTTCTTCAGGAGGAAATGACATCATATGGAGCAGGTCATGTGATCTGGAATTAAAACAATTCCTTGAGAGGTGTTTTTGTAATGGGGAACTTAATTGAAAGTGATTCTTGGACACATACAATTTGTAAATTTCCACATAAAATTTGATATATCGCCAAAAAGAAATATCTGTCATGATTATCTCAACTTAAAGAACACAGATCAAAACAATTTTTGAATAAGCTCATTTTATTATTGTTTAGCTAATAAAAGGTGGTTGTTATTAAATTTGGATGGTTATTTAGTTGACATTTTAGTGATATCCAGACATTTTTTATTAATAAGTGATTGTTTCCATTGTAAACAATTATGGAATTTGTAAAGACAAGATCAAAATGAACATAAAAAACATCAGTTTTTTACTTTTAATAAAAATGTATGCAAGATATATCCCATGGACTTCAAAAGTCCCTCAATTATATATTGACCCATTTGTGTTCCTTTTTCCAAGCATCATATGAAACTGTTGAGTGTGTGTTAAGTAGGTAGTTGTGGGAGAGCCCACCCTCTGATGCGCACCCGGTCAGGGCGAAGGTGCTGAAGTGGCAGGAGGTCCTCAGAGCCACACCTGCCACTGCCACAGAGGAGGAGGAGAAGAGGAGGATGACTGAGGACGTGAGGAAGAAGGGCTGAGAGAGGTCATGGGTAACATTCACCACCAACGGGTTCCGATGACAGGAGAGGTCATGTGTGCCTGGGTAGATGGAAGGGTTTCAGATAGCTTTTAAGCTACAAATCTTAACAACTTGTTATTTTCTGACTTTACAAATACAAAGCAGGACAAATGAAAAGTACCGAGTGAGTGGTTCTTGCCAGTGGTATCAGATAGAAAGATGGTGACCGTCCTCCGACACTGCTCCCCAGACCACGACCCATCAGAGGCCAAGTACACCATCACAGAGGCTGCCACCCCAGAATGAGCAAATCCCACCTGTTTCAAAGGGTATAGTGGTATCAACTGTGAAAAAGGTAAAAACATAAATCTGAAGCTATGCGTACACTGTGATTTGGTATAGAAATACAAGTATTAAATATACGCTAAATTACGTGATGACACAGCCGATGAAAGCAAATATTATTAATTACAGCTATCTTTGTGAGTAAATGTCCCCTGTGAAGCCCACAGCTGCAAACTTTTTGCTATCCTAAAAAAAAAATAAAAAATCTGCAAATGTGTTTGTTAAAGACAGACAATCTTCAACTTTATTCAAGTGCCGTAAATATTTTTTGTAAGCATTCTTCTTTTTTTTGTAATTTCCACAATATGTAATTATTTAGGTATTTTGTAATGCATTCAAATTAGATTTTGATCTTGTTCTATTTGTGTTGCAGTTCTACATGTCTGGGTTAGCTTAGTCAAAATAGCATGTGCACCACACACTGAATTAGATGTCTGACATGTTCATAGATGAAAAAATAGAAATAAAAATCTAATGTTTTCTCAGTTTTCAGTTTAGACAAGAATTGATGAAAATAATCCGTTTTTTTCTGGTTCCTGCACTTAAAAGTCTTTCTGTCGAAGTTTTCGAACCTACATCTCTCTTAGGGACTATAATTGCAAATCAACACAACTGAACACCGGGACTAAGACAGAATTGTCCCTTCATAAAAATATAACTGCTTTGCAATAACTATTGATGATATGTGCTGTTATGGGACAACATAAGCAATTCAACCCTGCAAATGAACCCTTGGTTGTTGTTTATATTTGTTCTGGAAAGCATGGAATGATTAGAAACCCAGTCATTTCTGCATCAGAGGCTTCCAACAGCCATGTCTGAGAGGTAAAAAAAATGTTTTATATTTGGGCTTTACAGGTTTACACACGAGGACTGATAAGGCGTGGATGTGCTTATATTTCAGGGAAAGAACTGTTTCGATTGTTCTGACCTTAAAGACAGAAGAGTAGAGAATTGAGCTGCAGAAATAATATCAAATGTTCCATTTTACCAGCGAAATAAAATGCAGTTGCTGTGAATCTAAGCTGACATTGGTGTTTGGTCCTCTTCGTTAGAACTGCAAACTTTTTACAGCCACCTGTCAAGCCTACAGGCTGAGGGTGTTTCATACTTAAAAGATAGATTTTAGATAAAGTATCCCTTTAAAGAAAGTGTTAAAAGTCTTGTAGAAATGAGAAAAGGCTTCCAAATGAAGATGTTAAATGAGAGAGGCTTTTCACAGAGCTTGCAGAGGTGGATGTGATGATGAGGATGGCTGAGGATCGCTCTTCACATCGAGCGAGACTAGATAATTAAGAAGAGGGGAGTCTTTTAGAGACAGAAAGAACACTTGAAGGAAAAAGAGATGTTTCAGGGAGAGCTGACATATATGGGTGTTATAATGAAGGCTTTCAGACAGTGAAAGAGTCTCGGGAGAAGGCAGCCTTCCAGAGAGGCTGTAGAGATGTGGCTGATAAAGAGGGCATCCATAAAAGAAACAGGGGATGGAAAGATGAGTCATTCAACAAAGAAGTGGAAATGATGAGACGGAGAGAAAGAAAACGACTACGTGTGAGCAGGGAAAGGAAAGAGGCGAACTCATGACTGCAAAGGACCCTATAATCCAGAGAATGAGAGACAAGGTTGTGAAGCTATCAGTCAAATCAACAGCTAGCCTACGCTTAGTCTGGACCCGCAGAGTTGATTGAGGGAACCGTGGCTGTGGAAAGATTAAATAACAGAAAAAAAAGGCAAAATATGAGAACCAGACACAGGTCAGGAGTGGAACAGCCAGGTCCAAATAGAGTTCTGTACACAAACCAGGACATTTACGTGAAGCGCTGTTGGCTCGAGAGCGATGCAGCTACAAAGATAAGCAGGACGAACCAATTTAACTTCACATGAATCAATTTCTCCGTCATTTTCTTTGAACACAGCGATGTCTTTATTTTGAAATGTTTCATCCTAACTACAAATAAACAATTAGTTAATGATACATAATGATTGTGAATAGAAGGTACTTATTGTTTTTTCCCTCTTGATCCACATGTTATGGAAGCATAATAAACTATAATTAGAAATTATGCATCCATGATGACTAACATCTATTTATGATATTAGAAAATTATTATTATTCCTTCAGATGCCAGTATTTTAAAAACTTATGAACCTTTTAAGTATCTAATTATGAATGATGAGTTAATTATATAACACTTGGTCTTCCACTATTAATACACTGGTAATGGACTCTACTGAATGGGTAAAAAATGAAATCATCAAATACAAATAAACAATAAGTAGGAGGTTAGTCATGATTTGCTAATCATCTACACATCATTAGAACTCCTAATTCACAGTTGACCTGGAAAATAGGTAATTATAGGTACCAGTGCAACGTATGAATCATATAATTGTTCGAAAGTTAGAAATATGTGCGTGTGAAGAGGTTCAAGCCAGCAGTCTGCTTTAGAAGCCCTTCAACCCCATTTAAAGGAGTATTGGAAAGTGCTGGAAGCTGTTAGAGACAGAGTAGCCACCCACAGTCATTCAGTGGAGGAGAAAACACACACACACACACACGCGCGCACACGCGCGCACGCACGCACGCACGCACGCACGCACGCACGCACGCACGCACACACACACACACACACATACCTTTAGCCAGAGTGAATGTTCCAGGTCATTGTTTGTGTCAGACTGGGCTGTGCATGGGAACCAGGCATCAGTGGGCGATTTCTCACTCACCTCCAGGTGCTGGTACCTGCAGAGCTTCACACAGAAGAATAGAAGTACTGCAGCAATTAACATGAAATTAAATTACTTCTCAGGAAAATATGTGTTTCGTGCTTGTCAAGTCAGAGCAATTAGAAATAAATAACAAAAACAGACATTTTTTCAACCTTTCTTCTAGTGTTTCATCTTCACAAGTGTGGATTTACTTTTTTTTTATCAATCCATGACCAAATCCTCACCTTTATCCTCATTAACCTGATCTTACAGAATCTACCGTCAGAAAACCCGCACACAATCAAATCTGCTGACATGTCACATTCTGATTTGCAGTATGTTGGAAGAAAGGGTTCATTGAGTCTCACTTACAAAGTTTGTCCCTTTAGTGAATTGAAAGGAGCTGAAAATCCTCTGTTAAGTGAAGCATTACATGGGTCATGCTGACTTTATTCAAGACACTTTGATTTGTTTTGTTTATTGCACCTTGCCTTATTCAGACACTGTAGGATAAAAATGTCCCAGAAGGTTTGCCAGTTCTGAGATGCAGGAACCGGCGTGTCTGACGCAGGCAATCCTCCCTCGATAAAAGTGGATTAAATCATGTTTCTTGCCCTGTTCAACAGAACTTACTAAACTCTGCGTCTTTTCTCCTGCTTGTTCTTTATTTTGTGGGTGACCTTTTGTCTAGAGGAACTATGTGGATGTGAGAACACTTGTAAAACTGTAACATAATTTGGCTCATCAGTAATGATGGACCTAAGAGGCCTCATGAGATTGTAGACATTTTATGGGAGATGTCAGAGTTGGAAATGATTGATGCATTTTGCACTGAAGTTGTAAAAAGAATAAAGGGAGCTATGATGCGTTCAAAGTTGTTGTGTTGCCATTGAAAGTTCTGCCAAAATGTCCTCCAGAGTTTTGCGCAAAGCTCCTCTTCATCAGGTTTTACCTCAGCAGTTGCTGCTCAGCTGTGATTTTTAGTCATCCACATTAACCAATGATGCGGTGGCTCATTACAGGCTTTCAATTCACCTCTTTGGTCTTTCAAAGTGTGACATGAAGAGGTTTCTTTGACACTTATTAAATTTTTTTATATCTTTTATGGGAGTAGATGGGGCTTTTTTCACCGAATCCATAACTCGGTAGAAACAATTAATAGCAACCATTAATTGTTTCTATTGTAATAAAGTGTTTGTATAAGCATAGGCTGAGAGAAATACTGACTGTACTGTATTGTATGTACTGTATAGTATATGAAAACATTTTTGCTTCAGTCAGCAAATGAGGAGGAAATTCAGTTTTATTTTGATTTTACATGGGTTATCTTGATTTGAATGGATGTTACTGTATCTGCACTGGGGCTGTCACTGCCATGACATTTCAGTTGGTGTTCAAGCATTCAATTTACTGTGATTAATGATGGAATTGTCTTTTTGTCAGTTAATTTCTGCCTCTATTAGTTGTAGATTAGTCATTAGCACCTTTGAAAGCAACCTTTTGCTGCAAATCCAACAAACTGCCTACTCCAAATTGCTGGATTTTCCTTTTTCATTTAGCTTAAACCCAAAATACAGTGCTGCTGTGGTGTTTGACTTTGCAGCTAAATCATGGCATTAAGGTTGGTCCAATATTAAAAGTTAAGCAACTCCAGATAAACAGTTTGTGCCTTTAAACCACAGCAGCAGAAGGAGATGATGTCAAAATAGTGACTGAAACATGACATTTCTGTTGGTTTCATCCAGATGTCTTTGCAGGTAAATTATTCAAAATGATTGTGGTCGGTTCAGTAATTAGAATCAGGCCATTATATAATAATTTTGACGCTTTATAAATACATAAAAATAATGTGAAGTCTTCAATACGGACGCACCACAAGATCAGCTCATGTTTGGTGGGTTTGGTTTATGACATTTGCATTCGTATAAAATTAAGCAGAATGTAAAAAGAGCCAATTTAACCGTCCTCTTCAACAAAAATAGCACAGAAATTAAAAGTGCTAAGAAAACAAATTTGTTTAGAAATACAGCCGGCTGAGCTGAGGATTTCCACAATAGCCTTCATGCTGCGTTTATTGTCATCTGGAAGTCTTTTATGTGCCCTGTGGTTCATAGTTCGTACCTTGGTAAGGGACGGCTCCCTGGTGGCAGCGTGGGCGGGGCAGCGGTTGGGGTCCTGGTGAGAAGCCGTGGCAGAGGATGCCCACTGATCTGTGTAGCCCAAAGGTGTAAAGTAACCGCAATCCTGAACGCTGGAGCCCCTCTCAAACTCCTCGCACACACCGTCGCCGTCAAACACATAACACTGGCTGGGCTCACCTTGGGAGATAGTGAAGAGAATGAGAGGAGGATTTATGAAAGAATAGAAAGCCTGGTTTCTTAATCTGGCAGGGTACAAACTTATCCCCCACTGTTAACACTCCCATCCAAATCTATTTGTCAGTGGACCAAATTTGAGCAAATGCATTCTGTATTTTTGTTGGCCACTTTTAATGTCAGCCACATCAGCTTGACCATATCTGACTCTGTGCTTTCAACAGACTGTGAATTATGCTAAGGAGTGAACTTTGACTCTAATTAATTATTCAAGATTACAATATGTTTTTGATATTAATAAGGAGAAACCTGATATGTGACTTGGCTAGTTAGTTGGATCCCAAAAGTGCTTAAGTGGGCCAACATTATGAGTTACAAAGAACTGTCAAAACAACGTTAAAGCCTTTTTCCAAGAAAATAAAAAATAAAAACCGGTAGATGATGCTTTTTCTTTTGTCGCATCTCCTAATAAATTTAGAATTTAGTTTTTTTATGAACTCAACTTCAGTCAGTTCTCAGTAATTTCATAACAACATGTAAAGAGAAATTAAACTGTAACTGAAGGCTGAAAATAGCAACTTTTCATCATTATTTTCATACCATCATTCCTGAACAGTTAACAATAGAGTGACTGGAAACTCAGGCTGTTTCTTACTCAATTAGGTAACCGACTGATTCTTAAGCTCTCGGTGGACAAATATGTTCTGGCAGATATTTCTATTAGAGAATATCAGAGAAAGCATTTATCAAAGGTTCAAGTGAATTACATGATTTCTAACAGGCCGTGTCGACACTATTCATTCACTTTAAGGCTGTCTGTGATCTATGAAGATATATTAAGTTCACTTCAAAACAGCTCTAAAGTAGTTTAGCAAAAACAAGTTAATTCAAGGTCCCTCTACTGGCATTTCCAGAGCTTTCAGTCAAATCTCGTGGTCTCATGGCAGTTCAGCAAGATGAGAAATGAGGCTGAAAGTTCCTTTAAACACTAGTCAGTGGACATTCAGATCATTTTCAAGTCAAGAATGAACTGTGACCTTCTTTTGGCTTACTTCTATTTCATTTAGTTGAAGCTATCAAGCAGCAAGGTTCTCAGTCGCAGTCTTCAGTGATGTGCCATGGAACAAGCTCAAAGATGCTTTAGCATTTTGATGAAAAAGTAAAGATAATGTATGTTTTTAACAATTAGACTGAAATCATACTGTGATTACTCTTAATTTCCCCAAAGATTAAATAAATATGCTCCTTGGCGAACAGGTCCTGCAGTGTTTCCGAGGAAAAGTGTATAGGAATCTTACATTTTACTGCAGACATCATTGTTAATAAGCTATTTAACTTCCTACAGCTCAGTTGATGATGAGTAATGAACATGTGCAGCAGAGTAAAGGTAGTGACATAATGCGCTATGGCAGTGTACCACAAAAAGAGTGGGAAGTGTGAGCTGAACAACAGCTTCTAACGCAACAGTTATTCATAAAAAAACAGGGCGGTAAACATCAGACGTTTGAGAAGTTTGGCCTCATTAACATCTGGACAGCTGCAGAGGTTAGACAGACAGTCAGTCAGTGCTGCACAATTGGCTTGAATTAGCCAGCGGAAACATGTTTCTGATAAAAAGCAAATTAAGCCTAGACAATTCAACGCCATATTGTCTTCATTTGGCAACGCTGCACATCGTGAACTCAACAAACACCCACCCCTGCTTTGACAACACCTGGGAAAATGATTAACTCATTTTCATTCCAAGTCTTGTATTTATCTAGCGTCACAAAAAAGGACTGATTGACAGGCTTTGAATTAGCTATTGAGACCATCAGTTTTTGATTTAAGGTCTGCATGCTGTAACCATATTGTGCAATTGAACGTTTATCTAATGAGGCAGCTGAATAATTACATTAAAATTCTAAGAAATAAAAACTATTAAAAACCTGGGAGCAGTATGTGCTAACAAACATAACAAACACATCTCGTTCATAGCTGATCTGTGATGAGATGACTATAAAAGGTTACGGTAAGTTGCATAAAGAAAACAAAGCAGAGCATAGTGGGAGCTAACTGGGTCGAGCAAATGTGGCAAGAAAACCCCAACAAATATTCTGTCTATGACTAAGAAGTACAACTGAATAATTGGTTTTAAGTGTTGCAATTTGTGAAAACCTGTTTTTGCCAAATTGTTTTCCTTCCTAGTCATGATGTCTTTTATTGTAAAACAAGGGATGTAATAGCTTCAGTCACGGCATGGCGAGCCCTGGTGGGAGACAAGGAGGGAGGATAGGGGAGGAGGGAGGGTTGGTCTCCGCTTGTTTCCCCTTGACAAATAAATTGACTGGATGATGGAAATTTTAGCCTTGTAACAAGCTCTCGTAACACAAACTCTTACACCACACATGAATAACTACCATCCAGCTGCCAGTGGAAACAACACACGGAACGAAAAGAAAGCAACTATCACACTGTGTCATCTCAGCTGATCTGTCACACCTTCGTGGCACTACTGCGGGATTTTTTTTTTAATGATACCACCACAAAGTTGAAGATTACTTTTTCGATTTTGCTTCAGGCGACTGAATAGCGTTTTGGGCGAACATTCCATTATATGGAGGATGAATTTTAAGGCTGTGGAGGAACACCACATACCACAACAGTAGAGCTGATTTCTTGTGTCACTGAGGCTAATGCCTGCTCTCATACAAACCGAGTCGCTCAATGAGAAACAGAGACACATGAACGTGTTAAACGTGACAGGCCTGTAATGTGTAAGAGGGCCTCTTAGGGAAGGCATCACAATATAACATAATCATTGTGTGCCAGCGAATGTATGACAACTATGTAATGAAATCATGCATGGGGGTTACGTTGTCGTGACTGGTTTTACTTCCTCGTCTTTTGAATGTGTTTACCTAATATCAAGACCAAAAAACATATGTTGACAGAGACGAGTCTTCAGCCCTCTGCTTACAATGGAGTGTTTTGGGTAAACTCCCTTCCATGTTGTGTTGAGAGGCTTCTGTTGTGGCCTGTCTGCGTGCTTCAGACTGGGCAGGGTGCAGACACAAAGTGTTGTTGTCCTGTGGTGGAATCACAAACGATAGGGGCACTCTCTGTGGCTTCTTTGTTTGTCTTTTGTCATGTTATGCTGCATGTTTATGGTACTTTTTACTGCTTTTTAACCACCTGGCCCCGGGTTAAATGAGCAACCATTGGCCCCAGTATGTGAAAACTTTACACCGAACAGCCACAGGATTAAAACCACCTCCTGAATACTGTGTCGGCCCCTTTCGGGTCACCAAAATAGCTTTGAGCCATGTTGTGGACTTCCCAAGAACTCTGAAGGTGTCCTGTGGTATCAGGAACCAAGGCCAAGAGCAGCAGATCATTTCAGTTCTGGAAGGTCCCAGATTTTGTTTTTCCAGCACATCCCACAGGTTGAGATTGGGGAATTTGTTGGCCAAGTCAATGCCTTGATCTCTTTGTCACGTTTCTGGAACCATTTTTTAACATTTTTTGGAGTGTGGCAGGAAGAGTAATCCTGCTAAACAAGACCACTGCCATCAGGGAATGCCATTGCCATGAAGGGGTATACATGGTTTGGAACAGTTTTTAGGTGGTACATGTCAAAATAACGCCCACTTTTCAATTCTATTCTGTTCTCTGTTCTATAAAAGAAACCATGATTCATCAGAGCAGGCCACCTTCTTCCATGGCCATGTGTTCCAGTTCTGATATTCACATACCCGTTGTTGTCACTTTCAGCAGTGGACAGGAGTCAGCATGGGCACTATCTATGGATTGCAGCCTCACAGAAAGCTGGGATGCCTTATGTGTTATGATACCTTTCTATCATAGACTCCATTGGGGCTTTCAGCGGTTTGTCAAACAGTAGCTTTTCCGTGGAAACCACTCCTGTTATTGGTATACCAAACTGTGCGTCCTTGGACCACTTTTGGTAGGTACTAACCACTGCATACTGGGAACACTGCAACAGTTTGGAGTTGCTCCAAGCCAGACATCTTGAAATGACAGCTGCAGGTCACACATAGTTCTGGAAATTTTAAGCTCCAAATAACAAATTTAATTCTCTTTTAAAGCCTTGAAGCTTAAAACTGAATTAAATTATTTATTTGGAACCGAACAGTGTAAGGAACTTTTTTTGACCTGTTGTTTTTCGTCCCGCACCTGAGAAAATTTTGGTTGGATGTGCATTTGGCATGTCTTTTTGGCAAATTTGCCAGTTTTTCATGCTTCAAAAATATCAACTTCAAAAACCAACTGTTGATTTGCTGTCTAGTAGTGCCAGGTGCCACTCTAACGAGATGCTCAGTGTTGTCAGTGAATTTAATGTTGTGGTAGTTCAGTGTAGATGGAATTCCTATGACAATAAGTTTTTTTTTTCTTTTTGATGTTCTGAAAAAAATGAAGACAAGGCTGGTCTTTCGATTCAGTTTCGATTCTGTTATTCAGTGTAAAAAATGGGAAAAGTGGAAAGTCATTGCTAACTTAAATGAAAGCTGAATTTCACAATGTGAAAGTTTGAAAGGCTGAACAGGTGAATCTGTATGAGTAAGTAGTTCTTGAACATTCACCAAGTTGTTTTCTGGCAGCCACATGACTCACTGAGCCACAGTTTAACTGTTTCTGAAGGTTTCATCTTACCATAAATCTTTGGCTGTTTATTCTAAGAACAAATCTCACATTTTTCTCTAAACCTCACCAAAGGTTAACCTGCCCTAAACCCTAACCACAGTGGCTCGTTCCTCATACTAAGCGTCCTGTTAAAAAACAAAAAAACATTGCCAAGAAAGGATGAGAAATCATAAACCCCCACTCCTCAGCCCTTTACAGGATTTCCTTGTGGTGGACAGAACTACAAGGTGGCCTTAAATCACTTAACTATGGGGTCACTGTACAACAAATGTCAGCAGCAAAGACTTCTAAAGTGGTTATCGTATTTTACAGTGCTTGCCAACTGTAGCAGATGTGACTTGATAATAAAGGTATTACTTACATTTGACAAAAGATATCAAATCAAATGAAAAATGGCAATAATGTCCAAAACACAGCTGTTATTATGAGCTGATTTTTGCAGGTCTCCAATCCAAAACCACAACATGATCTTTGATAACAATCAATAAACAAAATGTATCAAACTCCTCAAGCCTTAAATCTTACAAAGGCCAAAACCAAATTAATAAAGTAGCATGTCTGACACGTTTTGAGACTGAAAAGTGTACTTTACCGTGAAAGTGTTTTTCTGGTGTTTCGTTGCCAGCCTAATGTCAAAACACTTTTCTTTAGAAAGACTTGTGACTTAGCAAACCAAAACCTTACTTTTTACGCTTCAGCTCATCTGTTTTCTCTTATGTTGCTGTGATGTTACATTAATGGTTTGTGGAATCCATTCAAGCCAGAAGCTTTTATGTCTTATAAATTAAATTTGATTGGCTTGAGTTCTTTTCCTTTATGCTGCTGCGTGCACAAATGAGAGATTTCTAGCCATTTAGTGACTGCTCTTTTACACCAAAAGTTTATATGGTATTCATGTTTTTCAAGTAAGACAGAGGCCAGAGTTGGCGGGTTTGATGTATGGCAATAAAAAAGTGTTGCCATTGTTTTGAAAGAACCCCCTCTGTTTGACGTGCTTTCAGCATTAAAACTGAGGGTAAACTCAACATGGACCAGAGACTTGTTTCTTTCTGCAGTGGAATGAATGAGACTCACCTTTACAATTGAAGCCCACCTCCTTGTGGCATTTCTTCGAGCAGCCATCACCATCCAGCAGATTACTATCATCACACTCTTCTGTCCTGCAGAGAGAAGACCATCGTCATCACCCATAGTTCCCTTACACATTCCATTATCAGTCTGTAAGTAGTCACACCATGTGTATATACAGTAAACTGCACAGACCCCTGTATGAGACCATCCCCACAGTAGGTCTGTCCATGTGTATAGAGGAGAGGTGGGGATGGATCGCTGAGGACACCTTCTGCTTCCACCTGGACTGTATACTGGTACTTGACTCCATGTGTAACAGAGCTGAAGGGGATCAGAACAGATATAGTATTCACTTGTTTTGGCATAATAAATTTGTGTGCGTTTGTTATGCTCTTCAGAGGAGCAGTAAACAAGATCTTTTATGCTCTTGGGTATGAACTGATTATATAATTTTATAGGCTTCTTGACTAATACCAGTGACTCATTCAGTGTTTGAAAAAACAAGAATATTGTGAGTATTTGTTCCAGTTTGGTGCACACTCACCTAATTTTCTTGAATCTTTTATTGCTTTGTTTGTATTGTATAGGAGGTAGTCTGACTCACCAAATGTGGACTGCTGGTAAAAGCCTGTCATTTCCATGCGGCTGTCTAGTCCTGTTGCGCTACTTGTATATAGTACCATTTCAAAATCTCTTTCACAATGGGAAACAACAATATTTGAGCAGAAGCATATTAGCTGAAAATGGAAAGTTTTGATGAAGATTTGGATTGTGTGCAATAGGGCAGACCTGTCTGGTACTTTGTAACGACAGAACAGGACAGGACAAGACAAAACAAGACTTTGTTGATCCTGAAGAAAATTATTAGAAGATCTACAAAGGATATGTTTATGAAATTTACAGTCTAACAGGGACATTCTTGCCTGCTGGCTACGACAAAGTCAAAGAGGGCCAATTGTATGCAGCATGCTAGTAACAGTGGACAAAGACAGAGTATGAAAATGCCATGGTTTTGGTAGCCAATATGGAGGACCAGGTGAAAACCCAGTCATCAAGGGAGGCAGTTGTCGCAAATGCTGGGCAAAATTTTTCCCACTGTTTCCTCAAAGAAAATTCTCAGGTACTATTTTGCATTTGTACTATTGTTGTTTTCTGCCCAAGACATTTGCGGCTGAGGGGCATCTGGCTATGTGAGACTATGTAGGAAGTAAGTGTTGTATTCATTGTGACTCCCAACTAATTCATTCTGCATTTATCCTGAGGGAGTCTCCAAACAGGGGCGCCATGGTATTGCAGAAACAAAAGCGGATATTACTCACAGTGGCTTCTATCTGTAACCTTTCAGTGTCCAGCGACCTTAAAGCCCCAGAGCAGGAAGTTTGTGCAACAATACCGTGGCTCCAGTATCAGGATTATTGATCTGTGTTGGTGGGCTGTGTCTATAAAAAGAACCTCCTCCCTCTTTTCCTGGCGCAAGTCCTACTGCTCCTATATCCGCCTCTTGTGAAAGTTAACCAGGGGAAGCACACCACCATGGTATCGAAGGTGTGTCTGATTTCTCCAGACCCTAGAAATTTCCTTTATTAATTATGGATCAGAGAGGAAATGAAGAATATGACAAACTCCCTGATTCCTTGTTTGTCTGTACTGTATCTATATTTGGCGATATCCTCCTCCATTCTGTCACAAATGATTCTCTCTCTTCCTCTCTGCTGTCAGGGAAGCTTGAAGAGACATTCCAATCTGCATACTTTCTCTCTATAAATCTAGTTAATATTGCATGAAATTGGCAGGATTGTCAATTCTTGAAAAAAAAAAGGTCAAATGCAGTTCACTCATTCAAATGTTAGAACATTGTGGACACAGATGCCGTTTGACCATTTGACAAGCACTTGTTGGATTTTTGAATAGCTTCCCTATAATTCACACCCCCTTTGATTGAACAGCTGGGCGGAGGTGAAAAGGAGACAGAATTTGAACCTCTCTCTCAATTTTTTTTTATTGTTTGGGCGTCAGTTAGTTTATAGTTTTAGACAAAAGATTATTGGTTGGGATTAGGGTAAGGCTGGAGTCAGGTTAAAGGTATGCAAGATGCAATATGAAAGATTTTGAACATAAATATAGCATTAATATGGCAGCAAATCTGCTATATAAAGATATAGTGCTGTAATGGTATCCCTAGCAGAGTCTTGCTTTCTGCATGTTTAAATTCCAGCTCCTCTTTTCTGTTTGCATGTTAGTGCATATGAGTCCCTCCCTTTGAAACTGCTGGCAATTACTGCACTTATGAACAGACAAAAAGTGACCTCCCACACCACATAGGACAAGGCAAAGTGCAGTCCAGTGTTCAGCTATTGCCCAAAAAATCTAAATATTTTAAAAACAAAGTATTTGAGTATGTTTTTTCCCAGTTTAAGTGCATTCACTTTCTTTGACTCACCATGAGAGTCTACTGCTGTTTTGAGGCTTTCCTCTCCTGTACCTTCTTGGCTTGTGCCTGTTTCACTCTTGGCTTGTTGCGTCTGTTTCCACACAACAGATCTGCTCCAGCCTGCCCAAAACCATTAGTTGTGGCTTGATTTTATTTATTTGCATATGGCTCTCATGTTGGTGATCTACCGGCATCCAGCCTGTAAATACACAGAACCTTGAAGCACTACAAAAGCCGACTAGCTGGAGTAAGACTTAAGCTTCGGTTTAGGTTAAGGTAAAGAGAAACACATATCAGTAAGGAAACAGACCTAAACACATATTGTTTGGAACAGATAAAAAGACTTTTGATTTCCGGTTTGGTGAAACAACACACCTTATGTACGACAACAGATCTGATAGAACATAAACTGACACCAAAACATTCTCACTGAAGCCAAAATGATCCTTTTTCTCAGATTTGTGTTGTTTCCTATAATGAACAAGTCCATAAATTTGTAGTCTCAAGCATCACATTGGATATTAGCATTGTGGTTTGAAGTTGTTGTTTTTTTGATTAACTGAGCTCTTGTCCTCTGCACTCCTTCACTCTGTGTTTTTTATCAGGCAGCTTGTGTTGACCATGATGCAAGTTCAGCAGGAGGAAATGGTTAAGGACCTGATCCAAGCAGTCACTGGTGTTTATGGCCTCTGTTGCTCACATTTGGTACATATTCAAAAAATGGAAAATACTTTGCTTCACCTCTGCTGTGCTGTTGTCTCCCTCTGCCCCCTTACCAACAGTGTCCTCCACTTTAGGTTTCAGTCCTTTTGCTGAAACCTCTATGCTATCGACACCTCTCTTTTGTGTCTCTGTATTCCTCTATTTCTTTTCCAATAGCCGTTGTCTCTTCTGCTCTCTCCGCTTCTTTTTCATCTTCTCTAATCTCCAGTATCCCACCCTCCCTCGATCCCTCTTTTCCAAACTCACTGCTCTCAAACGCTTTCGTCTTCTCACATCAACCCCTCTCTGCCCTCCTCAGTCTCACATAACTCAATTCCCACTGGTTCTTACATCTTTTTGCACTTAGTCACAGCTTGTGTAACATAGGAGACGTGTTCCCTGAAAAATAAACTGTTTTTGAAGCTGTGTCCACCTAACATCCCCCCCGCTCTGTAAAACAGCAACAGCTTTTCAGAAAGTCAAAGTGTCCCTTCTTGAAAAAAGCCCAAAATGATCTGCAATCATGTGACTCAACTGTCACATCCTGGCAGGTTCTTATCAGCGTTTTTGTGTTTAGGAAAAGCATCAGAGTAGAGACATTATGGATATTTCAGGGGGGGCTGCTGTTAGTTGGTCAGATCCATCCATCCATCATCTATACACCGCTTAATCCTCACTAGGGTCGCGGGGGGGGCTGGAGTCTATCCCAGCTGACTCGGGCGAAGGCAGGGGACACCCTGGACAGGTCACCAGTCTGTCGCAGGGCCACATACAAAGACAAACAATCACTCTCACATTCACACCTACGGGCAATTTAGAATAATCAATTAACCTCAGCATATTTTTGGACTGTGGGAGGAAGCCGGAGTACCCGGAGAAAACCCACGCATGCACAGGGAGAACATGCAAACTCCATGCAGAAAGATCCCGGGAAAGCCGGGACGTTAACCAGGGACCTTCTTGCTGCAAGGCGAAAGTGCTAACCACTACACCACTGTGCAGCCCTTAGTTGGTCAGATGAAAAAAAAAAAAAAAAAGAGTGGCTTGCAGCTATACATTTGGATTCCAGTAATCATTTGGATACCAGGATACAAACTGATTCAACCTAGCCCTGAAACCTCAGCAAGCTTTGATTAAGTATATGGTTGTTGAAACAGATTTGGATCAGTAGCCACATTCGGCATCCCCATGTTGGAAACATTTGTGTTCTGAGCTTTTCAAACAGAACCAGACCCAAACACTTTTAAGAGACAGATATCTGTGGATTAGTAGATCTGAGGACACACACACACAGAGGTATCCTGTGGAATCTGTACTCCATGCTGTCCTGAAATAACTTTTTTTTGTTACCTCTGATTTTTTTCTGAGTTGCTGATATCTGACAGTGCAGTGTGTGTATTAGAAGTTGGCTTTGCATCTAATAATATAGATACTAGTCTATAAGTGAGAGAAAAACAAACTCACAAACTCACTTCAAGCCAGTATTTTGGGTGGTTTCAGCAGAAAAACAATACACATTTAAATTCTCATTACACGCTGTCCTAACTGTATCTCTTTTATAGCAAGTCCTTGCATGATGTGTTAATGATGAATGGCTGTCGTAATTCTCCTGTTAACGTCATTAATGAACTACTTCTACTGTGACCTTTCAGGGTCAATAGTAAAATAACACTGAAAATGCTGTAAAATTGTAGATTTTGTAAATTTAACTGAAGTAAATGTTATTTTACATATCAGTGCCTCCACAAATACCTGACAACATTTAGCTTTTACCTGTCTGTGAACGTCTGATGGGTCTGAGGCGCCGGGGGTTTACTGGCGAAAGGCGGCTGACGTTGAATCCGGTACAGCAGAGGTTGGCAGCCGGAGCACAGAGGGCTGCCGGGTCCTGACGACAGCATGGCCGCATCAATCTCCATTTTCTCATCAAAGGTGCAGAGCTTTATGGCGGCGATGGCAACGTTGTGGGTGTCAAGGCGCATAGTGAGGGGCATGTCACAGAAGACATGCTGCGGTCCGAGGTTAATGCTTTTCCCCGTGTCTGTAATCAGTTCAATGTTGGCTATGGCTGGGTTGTCTGGGACAGGGTGAGGAAAGATTAGATAAATGTGTTATCGATTAATTCTGTAGCTCTTTGAAAGATTATTTGAATTTGCAATCACTTTTGTATAATCGAGCAAGATCAACTGCAGCCTTGTTTTATGTGAAATTGCAGAGCTAATGTATACTTGCTGGCAAGGAAACTCAAAGCATACACTTATTAAGAGACAATAAAACATGGCTGGCTCTTCATGTCTGCATGTCTCTGTAGGTCTTGACTGATTATCATTGACCACTCACCATCAGTGCATTTCTTAGTAACCCTCACTACACATTGTTTAACAGTTCAGATCTCTCAGCAATTCACACAAACATTTTTTTTTTGTTTTGCCCAACTGCATAATATCTCCAAACACATTTCCCTTTTCTCTTGCACATATTTCTATTCCTACAGAATTAGTCGGTCAGATAAACCTCCTAATGTAATGAGGTTTCCTTTAAGTAATTTCTAAGGTGATGGACCAAATGTTTCTCCTTGTATTTTTGCTGGATGTCTCAAGCCTAATGCTTCACCTGCTCAGGTTCATTTCTGCCTACATTGTGCACACCTATATCGCTCTTTCTCGTACCTGTACTATTAACATATTTTACCATACAAATACGTTTGTTTTGAAGTGAGGCTTACTCAAAGACACATATGTGACCCAGAGGGTGAGTGCATGTGGAACGATGGGATGCAGGAATTTCAGCGTGAGGGTGCAGCCCTCGGTGTCGGGACACGGTGACGTCACATTAGTATCATAAAGGCTGAGCTCAGGACTCCAAGCCTGGAGACTAGGATCGCAGGGCTGCTCCACATCAGGTGGTCCTGGGGTAAACAACAACAGCAGACACACACACATGTTCTGGCTGTTAATAACTGTGTCCATTCCCTAACACAGAAGCTGTAGGAGACCACACATACCCCAACTGCAATGATTCAAAACAGTGTAAAGACCCTACAGCAGACTCTGAAAAATAGAAAAGCCAGTTACTGATTGAACCTCACATTAGCCTGATATTTCTCCCTTTCACCGCATAAAGACCTAGGAATAGCATTGGAAGTATCCATTTTCTAATAACAAACATATTTATGTGTATTTATAGGCTACTTGCTTAGTCTGAAGCAGTGTCTGTCCTTTGTACTTTGTGTGCATGTTTTTCCACAGGAATTGCAGGGATTGACACAAGGTAAACTGAAGCAGGTGAAACTGAACAAATCAGCTGCAACAAAGAAACGTTCTGTGTGTTTAAGTGTTGAACTGTCTGTCTTTAATTTGTGGATCAGATGTGGACAATGACTCATGGATAATTTAGAATTACGATGAATTGGTCGTAATTTTATTAAAGAACCTGAAAATGTATTTTTTTCACTGAGCATCGCACGATGAACAGTGGATTTCTACATGAATACCCAATGTTCAGCCAAAGTTGGAACAATTTTGGTCATTTTTAGTTTAGATTGGGAAATTTCACAATTCAGGATGTCTTGGGCAGTAGTGATGTACAGATGGGAATAGATAACATGTATTTCTGGGCTTCTTCAAACTCTAGCATTACTTGAATAAGATGGCAGTTGTGGGGATGTTTCCTTTTGTTGCCAGGGTGATGGAACTGTCAATCAAGTCAATATGTCATGATGAACCAGGTTCATTTATTCCAGGTGAATAATAGCGACAGTGTGAATATATTTTCTGAATTTTGTTTTTGTGGATTCCAGTCTTTCCCTACCGTGTCCTGTTCGCTCCTATTTAGTGCTGACTGTAAATACATTTCCCAGGATTACTTTTACCAACTACCAGCAAACTCATTTGTAACAAAGAGCTGAATTTTCCAGTCTTGAAAGTTACGAGTCATTCCTCCCCTTAACGAAACGTGGCTCTCGTTCAAAAACTCAGTAGCAACATCATTACAGCAGGCAAAATGAGTTGCTAATTGTTACAGTGTAGGTGATTAGCACAATGGAATAACATTACGGTAGAGTTATTATCAGCTGTGTCCCAGGTGAAAGCCAAATAAAATCAGCATGTTAACGAGGTGTTACATATTTCACACCCACTGTGATCAGCCATGTGTGGAAGCACAATGTATCGCCGAACTGTCAGACAGACAAAGAACAGCTGATAAACAATGTGAAGATTGGCCTCTAAATAAGCGTATAAATGAACTATATGCTGTAAATTGCCATTTAAAGGACACCACATTTTCGCATTTTACTTAAGTACTAGATACACTGTAAAAGGTGTGTTTGAGCTGTAGTTGAAGTAAAGATTCTCATTTGCTTTCTGGTGATGTTTCTTTCTGATGGCAATTTAGCTTTCTGGATTCTGTCAACTTGAAATTACACTCTGTCCCTTTGAATCGGTATTCTAATTTTACTAAACGTGCGAAAATAAAGTTTACTCATTTAGCATTTTTTTTCTGCTGTAACTAAACCACTATTTTCTTTGAGGGTGATTACAGAGTTAAGAAAAGGACAGACGGGTTGAAGTGTAATGACAAAATAATGTTGTACATTTTTTGTTTGAGTAAAGCAAAGTTGAAAAATTGTAAACTTCAGGTTGACCTTCCTGAAAATTATGTTTATTTCAGAGGAATTTAATGACTTAAGTAGATCTAATTTAAACTAGTGGCATTAAAATTACTTGTTAACTTAATTTGGATGGACATAATTCAACTGTGTGTCACCAATTGAAGTAATTAATTCAAGTTGGTCCAACAGTTGTGTATCAGTAAAATCTATAATTTTTGATTTAAGGCTAAATCTTCATTTTAACTTCAATTACTAGCTGGAAGACTAGCATATTCAAAATGCCAATGCTGCAAGAGAACTGAAGTGACTGTGCAACAGGTGGATTTACTGTGGAGTCGGTCTGCCAGCTTATGGCAGGATTTGGCACCGCTAACACAGCAAGCAGTCAAGATCTGAAAACACCTTTCTGGCACAGGATAAGCTCATTCTGCCACAACTGTTGAGGGTGCACCGCAGTAAATCACTAAAGAAAAAGAAATAAGTAAACAGGGCAGGAACGAAATACCTCTGAAATATGTTTCAGTCGTGCACACCTGCTAAACCTCTCAGATCACTGCAGAGAAATCTGCTGGTGATACCTGATGCCAGAACTGAACATAGTGAAGCAGCTCTAGAACCAACCTGATGACATCAAAGGTGCTGCAAATGAAGCCAGTTTCTAATCTAGACCGAAAATCCAACAGTTCTCATGTGCTTTTCTTAACTGATCTACTTTGTTTTCCAGTGTTCTTTGATCTTTGATCGCATTTTTCCTTTTTAATCTTTTGCTTTCTGTGTCCATGTACTTGTTTCAATGCACTTTACCTTATTTGAATCTCCTACTTTTCTGTGTTCTCTTTCCACTCTACTGCATGTCACTAACTTTGTGTCATTTGTCCTTCTCTGTCCTGTCTTTTTATGCACCTTTCAGCAGGTATCACTCTGTCCAAATCTGCATGTTTTTCTGCACTGTGGTTACTGTCCTCACCCGCCTTTGCAGTGTTTATTGTTTGTAGTTTCAGTTTTTAAAGTTTCATTGAGATTTCTTCCTGCTAAAAGGATTTTTTCCCCCTCCACACTGTCCCAAAGAGTTTTCTCACAGGTAAATGATTATTATTCCTCTCTATAATTCTGTGAGGTCTTGATCTTACAAGGTGATGTTTTATAAGAATTAATAAAATTAAATCTACTCCTTTGTAAAGTACTCTGAATTAGCAATGTTCATGAATTGTGCAATTGAAATAAACCTGTCTTGCCTTGCAAGATGGGCTGTTGAATAAGCTCATAGCTTGTTAATTTCATCCTTGTAAATCCACAAAAAGATACTTTTATGATGCAGTTAACATACCAAATGTCTGTGAAAATCACACATCCATGTGAATACATTATATATAAAGCTGCACTAATTGATATTTTAAAAGAAATAAGGAATCAAATAAGTGTAAAATGTGAAAGGTGTCATTTTTATTGGTGAACCCAAGGAGAATAAAAACCCAACTCTTGCAGTTCCACATGGCACTTTGGACTATTTTGGCTTGTTATTTTTGTTTTCCTTCCCACAGTTGCACAAGCACAACTTTGGTGGGACGATGATGATGCTCTGTGTCAGCTGGTTATGTAAGTATGCAACTGTTTGTGGATATGTTATGTTTGTTAGGGAGTGATTTGTTAACATTATGGAAATTACTGATGTAGCTTTCAAGATTTCAGTGGATGATTAAGTAAAGCGTTGATTGTTTCTATTTTTACATTTTGAGGTTACACAGTCATACTAGAGAATATTGATATTGTACCTTGCATACACCAGATATACGTATACAGTGCAAATCAACAATACTAAAAAAATGTTCGATTCTGTATGCAAGTTGTCTGTGTGCAGTTTAATGACCTAAAATAACAGTTTGCAAAAGGTGAAACACATAAAATAGAAAATCTTAACATATTTGCTTATATAGCCACTTGAAGAAAGTGAAGTAAAAATGCACTCACTTTGCATTATTGTTTTATTATGATAAACCTTTCCTTATGTTCTGACATGTTCTTCAGCTGTATTCATTACAGATGCTTACTGTTATTTGGTTTCAATACTACTTTACCTACAGGTATGGACTGCTAGCCTTTCATCCTTCTAACAACATGATGCTAAAGCTTAGTGTAAACTTTCCTCATTTTGAAACAGAACCCTCTTTAAAACCTGATGCAGCACATAAAAAAATATGCAATCCCTCACAACAGGAGTGCAGGCTACAAAACAGCTTGGTGTTTTTCCTCAGCCTGAAAACCAGTCAATACTGGCACAGGCAACAATTTGAGGAGATGGACATTTTTTCCAACTATTCCAGCCAACAGCGTTTTGCCTTCAAACTTATGTTTTTAGGTTGCCAGCTATGATATCCACATTCAATTTGTCCAATTTCCCCATCTCCCTTTCCCTGCTGAAGGCGATACTGCCCGTCTCCGCTGGCTGACGAAGTGGCCCACGCATCATCGTCTTTAGGAGTGGGACAGAGTGAAAAGGGAGCCGGGGAAGCCAGCAGACTGGCTGTCTCCTCAGCTATGTGCATACCACTGTTTAGAGGAAGACTGTAATTGACTCTTTATCATCATTATGATCCCGCAGCGAAAGAGGGAGCCGTAATCCCCCTGTTCCTCCTCGCCGCATGTTTTCAAAGCATAAATTCCAGCAGAGGATTTCCACATATTTGGGTCGAGTTTCCACGGCAGAGAGGGAAAGTGTTATTGTATTCGTACATTCAATCTTATATCTTTTCTTCTCTCTTTCCCATCTTGTTTGCTTCCTTGTGTTCCTTTTTTTCTTTCTTGTTTCTTTCTCTTCACTCTATATGTCATGTCAAAGGAAACTGCGCTCCTCCAGAAAATTATGATTTAAATAACCAGGACCATGTGCTGACATGACGCGTAATGTTTCAAAGTACAGTGCTACAGGATACACTCTTTTTTGGTTTATGATAGAGGTTCAATGTTTGAACAGCACCCAAACATTACCCAAAGTCGACGCTTACCCTAATAATCCTTGTTCTCGCTTTGGCTAAAACAAGACAGACACAGAGAGAGGTCTGTAGATGAGGGCAATTATCATTTAATGATTTTCTGCTTTTTCCTTTTCCAGGAGCCATTAGCCTTGCACGCACCTAAAAGTTACAGGGAAGAGACACGTGTGTGTTTCTGTGTGTGTGTGTTTGGAGGGTTGATCTGCTCGGTGGAAACGAGACAGACCTACAACTCAAACCTGAAACCACCATATTCCTCACTCTCAATACTTATTGACAAAGGAAAAGGTATCAAGGGAGGCACTAAACTTAACCAACTGTAGATGCATACAAGATGCATAAAAACAACATTACCATGACCAAATTTCAGGTCAAAGTTCACGTTATTTATATGAATAAATGTCATTAATGGGAAAATAATCCATCGATCACTAAAAACTATCACTAAGAACTCGCTTTCATTATGAAAAACTTAAAATCTTGCTCATTTAGTTGTTGCTTCGTGCAAAACTTCAACAAACTTTCACATCCGGTTCCGTTCATATCTCCAATGATGTAAAGCAGATGTGTTACCAGTAGAGCATCTCATTCAATATGTAATTCTTCCAAGAAGTAAAAGGCTGTGGTTATGAAAATACTATACTAATATTTTTTTCTCTTTTAAACATCCACATGCTTAATATTTTTTGATTTACCAATTGCCTCCTCAGGTGTCCAGTAGCCTGACGTATCACAGATCCGAGGTGAGGTGGCCTCATAGGCGTACTGGTGGAAGACGCCATCTTTCTCACAGTCTCCACAATTGATACCAGACCGGTGGAATGAGGTGCTACGACACAAGGAAACAGAGCTTCTGATTAAGGCAATATGTATTTTCCAGAGCAGAGCTAAACAATGTCGGACTTACTTGCTTTTTTTTTTTTTTTTTACTCTTGTTGGACAAAGAAAAAAAACTGAGTTGCAGTTGATGGTGAAAAACTGACCCTCAGTTTGCTGGCTTGTGTAAGGAGGTTATTTCAGGCTATAGTCACAACAATAACTAAATGCATTACAGTAAGCCAACAAGGCCTGTGTCATTTTTAAACTCTCCAAATAAGGATACAAAATGCAGTGTTTTGTCCAAATTGGGAAATAAAATCTGTTTTATATGTTGAGAATTTCATAACCCATTGGCTAGTTGTTTATATCATTTATTTACACAAGTAATCTTTGTCAGGAAGTATGAGATGATTGCATATTTTTAACCAGTGTTTGTGATCAGATGGCCATGATTCACCGGTAAATACAAAAAAATAAATAGTTTTTGTAAGGTAAAATACGATTTTAGCTCTGCTGACTGCTCTTGGTAGCAGGCTGGATATGTTTTAATCACCAGTCATGACACGTAAATTGGTCATTACACTATTTGTCAAGTGTCCATCATGTGTTTTCTACATTGCATGTATAAACAGGAAGTTTATAACTGCTACACTATTTTTTAGTCCAGTTTGAACATGGTGACACATCCATGTTTGCCAAGTTCAAGTCTCTGAAAAACTAATTTACAAAAATCTTGGACCTGAGTTATGTTCCATGATGCCATTCTGAAGGTACAGAGGCAACAAAGCAACACAATATCACTCATGACAACTACAATCATGTGTCAGTAGTGCACTGCAGGATTCTAATAGTTTCTATGCCACTTATCCTCATGTAACCCATGGTGTAAATTCTTTGTCAACTGAGAGGAACAAAATTCTAAAAGACAAATGCAGACAACAGACAAAACTCAATCTGGTGTCACCCTTAAAGAGATAAATAGGTAACGTTAAGAACCCATGCCGATGTACCTCTGATAAAGTGCTCCCCTTATAGGTGGGAGCCAGTAGATCGAGACAGAATCTGTGCTCTGGTCAGTCACTATGGGGGCCAGAGGGATCGGAGCTGGTTGAAGGTCCATCATCCACTTCTGGTAGACCAAGTCCAGGTAACAGTGCATCCTGGCCACTTGGTTTGGAGTGAAATGGTTGGTGCAGTTGTCATCTGATGTGGTGCAATTAGAGAAAAGTCCAGTTAATCCTTGTGGATTGCGTTCAAACGCCCGGCTTCACATAGCTGCAGTGCTAATGCCCACAGTTGGAATTAATTAAATGTACCGCAGGCATCTGCTGAGAAGGTGTTAAAAAAAACATGCATAAACTCAATGTCCTTAATGAACTTTAAGAGAACCTAAATCTGAGTATATCAGGCAAGATTCAGTTGTAATAGCTAGTTACTTTGGATGGAAATGACTAAAACAATGTTTAGACTGTCTTAATCAAAAGCTTTTGGTCCGCCATTAACCATAAAACGTTGTTTAACGACCAAAACATTACACTTACTATTAAGAATATCGTTTTTTTATGGCAAGCACATTATAACACTGAAATGCTGTGACTAAAAATAGCAAAGACTGAACTTCTCAATGACTTTAAAAAGAGATTTAAGTATTGCGATTATTATCCAAGGTCCTCCATGTGTGGCTGTGTAGAACAATTGTCTTATACAAAATGCGATGTTTCTAATTACAGAGTAGCTCATTATGGAGTGTATCTATTACATGTACCATTTTTGTTCTGCTATGCAGTGTGTTTTGTTTGTTTTGTGAGTCATTAATTCTTTCCAACACCAAGACAAGAGGAGAATGTCCATCCACTGTACCTGTGTAACTCATGTAATTGCTATATGGGGTGTCCTGGTAGGTGGTGACTCCACATGTATCATTGACAGCTCCGGGGTCGTGGCAGGCTTTGGATTTGGGTGTTGGTGCAGTGTCAGCGCACAGATCTCCAGTCTCCATGGACGGGGTAGTCTCCTGTGAATGCGCATGACAAAGACGCATGAGTGTATTAAACACCACATGAACACGGTGGAGTAAAAATCCCCATATCGGTACAAACGTTGCCCAGAAAACCATGACTTATTTCTTATTGAACATGCGCAATATTGAAGGAATTGAAAATATCAACTGGTAGTAAATACAGTTTCATGGAGGATTTCCAATTCAGGAATAACTCCACATTAGACATCATCTCAAAAAGCAGCTTTACCTGACATGGATCATCACAGGAGTCCCGCTCGCTCACCCCTTTAAAGACATGGTACAGTCCAAATATGTGCCCCATCTCATGGATCATTGTGTTGTGGTGGCCAATCGTCCCAAAGTAGGCCGGGTTCAGGACCATCCCACCTGAGAACAGCAGGTAAAACTCACAGTATTGGTTATAGTATTCTTACAATCTAGATATTTGTGTATTTTGAAAAAGCAGTCAGTACCAATATACCTCTAGAGACAAAGTAAAAAGTAAGAAAAGTCTTTGTGACGATGAGGATGATGATGATGAAGATTGCGCTCCCTTTTAAGGCTGCCACACCTCATTTTACAAATGTGATGAGATTTAATAATTCATGATTTTGACATGGGAGCCGGTGCCCTTTGGCAAGACAATAAATATAATTAACCGCCGACTAGAATCAGGGCTTGATTCTGAGTCTGAGTTCTGTATCTAAAAACATGAGCTCATGATCGATCATCAGTGGAAGACTGTTTTAGATTTGATTCCAGGAGCACTAAACAAATCAACTTATCATAAAACATTAAAAAAATATGGCTCTGTGGTGAAAGTCCAGATTCTAACTACCAGCTATGTTTTCATGCTCCAACTCGGCTGCAGGCTGGCATTTTCAGAACTAAAAGAGATGAGTAACAATCGATCACAGTGAAAAAGACTGAGCATAATAATGTTCAGAATTATTTAGGAATTATTTAAAACTCAATACAGGATTCAGTAAGGTGGCTATGGATAGATAAATACTTTTAAATGTCAGTGTGCTTAGTCTTTTTCACTGTGGTAGACTGTTTCTAATCTCCTTCTGCTTTTGGAAAAACAGGAGGTCATTCATCAGGGGAAAAAAGCTTTTTTAAGTGGAAACATGGATGGGATGTTTTCACAGCAGATAATACATTTTTGGGAATTTTTGATAATGTACCTCCTAGAATGACAAAAGAAGCACTGTATGCCACTATGTGAATTTTAATGCGGATTCAGATGTGTATTTAAAGAGGTAAAACAAAACAGTTTATACTATTAAAACAATAAGGGTTGAAAAACGGGGCAAAATAAAAATCTAAATCCATAAGAAAGTATGCAAAAACTAGTCCTTTTAAAATTAGCTTTGGTATGGGGGTCTATGAGGAAAATGGCCTCTAAGTGGGGACACAGGTTTTTTACAGCACGCAGATAATCGTGACAGACAAGAGTTACTGGTTTTCTAATCAGAAACAGTATGTTCAGTGGTGAAGCAAACTGAGCAATGAAGACATTAAATACGTAGACACTAAACAACAGGGCCTCCGGAGACAAGTTGTCATCCACTAACTTGTTTTTAAACAGGGACAGA
Source organism: Amphiprion ocellaris (assembly GCF_022539595.1). Taxonomy (NCBI): domain Eukaryota; kingdom Metazoa; phylum Chordata; class Actinopteri; family Pomacentridae; genus Amphiprion; species Amphiprion ocellaris. The sequence continues at coordinate 5,642,257 of NC_072775.1, forward strand.
TGCTGTGCAACTGAAATAAATGTCATGTGCAGGACATTTAGTAGAAAACTGAGTTCAAGTGTTTAACACAAAACTATAACATCAACTCAGACACTTAATAGCTACCTCAATCCTACAAATCTACACAAAAATAACACAGAAAATGATACAATCAGCTGTTTTTGTTTCTGAAGCAACAACAACAACAGATGTTAAAGAGCAGAAGCTAGAACATGTCCCTCTGCTAGATACAATAAAACCAGTTCAAACAAATAAAACCAATTTTAATGCATAGACTTTATACATCCTGTCCCCATAAGGAGCTGTTAAGGGTTCAAATACATTTAAATACACGGTTTTAAATAGATACGGTTTAGCAAAGAGCTGCTCCACCCCTTAAAAAATCCTTTAAATGATCACATCTGCATAGAAATTCAAAACACAAACAGGGAAAGGTCAGTACAAACAGTCTCCTCTGTGTCCACTCTTCAGAATCAGTTCTGACAACAATTATTCATCTGCTAAATGCTGGTGAGAATACTAACTTTTTGCTCAACAGCACAGTTGTTGTTTTTCTATTATTGTGCTGTGTTAGCAGTTCTTTGGGAGACAGATGAAATTATTTGTGTCAGCCAATTTGATTGTGTGGTGGACATCAAACTTGAGCAGCGTTTTGCCTAAAGGGCAACAGTTATTTTTATTGAATCAACAAGTTCTGTTTCAGATTTCTCAATTTCTGAATAACAAATGTCCCGCAGAAGTTACCAGAGCTGAAAGTGATATTAAAATGAAAACATATAATTGTGTACTTATTCTGATCAACAGCCAAAAAATGTAATTATGTGAATAAGTATGATTAATAATGAGTAATGGCAGCTATTAGTCCAAATTTATTAACAGCCACTTCATTCATTTTTTTCATCACTAACTTGTGTTTTGTAATCAGACTTCCATTATTGGACGCATTCTCTCTTTGACATGCTCAGTATTCACTTTATCGATACTGACCTGGTAGTAAGTAAGTAAGGAGATATTTTGAGGTATAGATACCGATACTACTATGTAAAAAGAATGTTCAAAGGCTTAATGTCTGTGCTGGCAGTATAATGTATATAAAAGATGGACTGAAAAGTGAGGCCAGTGCGGAAGTGCTTTAAACCCGCATTCTTCAGCCAGCAGGGGGTGACTCATCTGGTTGTAATAATAAATCAGATTGGATAGAAGTCTATGAGAAAATGACATTAATTCTCCTTTGATCTGTTACTTCAGTTTCCTAATGAATTTATGGTGACAGTCCCTCGGTTCAAGACTTTTGGAACAAGGCATGATCTTCATTTTCTAAATTATGGTCCCATTTAGAGGAAAACAGACAATAAAGCAGGGTATGTTTTAAAATTCTTAAAATGATCCACTCCTCCCTTGTTATGTCCACTTTAAAGAGACCAACATGGCAGCGGCCAAATTGCAAACTCAAGGCTTCAACAAACTGGGTAATGTCCCAGTTACTACATCCACCCATTTTGTACAGTCTCTGATGCTGGCACAGAATAATGCTGATAATTGCCAAATCAAGATCAGAATTAATGCTATGGACCTTCTGTCTAACCAGATCTTTAAATATGTTGAGATGTAGAGAGTAAAGAGCAATCACTGCTAATGTTTGGTCTTCAAAATGTCTTGCTTGGACTAATGTCAACTTGATGCTGTTGCAACAAAACTTAACCAATCAGTTTTCCTCTCCTTAATTTTAAGAATTGCAACCGACATTCTGACCCATGAGTCACTGGTTCGACCACATCCATCTTTTAATTCAAACATAAATTTGATCTCAACTACACACCTGTAAAGGCTTATGACTGTATTTTGCACAGTCTGATGCTACTGTGTTGAGAAAATCTGTCAGAAGACATCCAGACCCGTCAAAGTATTCCAAACAGCCTTTGTGGTAGTTCCTACTACAGTAGGTATCTTTAGGACCAAATTTTGCCATGATGACACACAAACACACAGCCTCATGAGGTACAAGCAATTATGCATAGCAAAGAACCATTGTGAATTACTTTTCCCACAATTTAATTAAGCTATCCATCTCATTGTGAAAAACACAGGGCCTCTTAAGTAACAGCATTTCACACATTTTAAGCATGCACACTATAACAGGAAAACCTTTTCTTTAAAAGATAGATGCTTCCTCTAGAGATATATCTACTCCATATGTCTCCTTCTTTTATGTCCACTTACTAATTTGTACATAAAGTATAAAAGAACATGAATAAGTACAGAACTGATTGCAAGTGGGCATGGGTGGGTGGCAACATTGGTACAATGCCCACAATGCTGGTTGTTTGTTTGGTTGTTGTTGGGTTAATTATCATTTTCCAGTGGAAAGGGGCCTAATGATTGAAGGAGCAAAGAGGCAATGTGCTGGGAAAATCTTCGCCAGCATCAGTTGCTCTCCTCATCATTTGGATACGGTTAAAGCAGACAACGAAGGATAGGGGTAAAGAAAAAGATGAGACGATAGCTAAAAAGGAAAACAGATACCGAGTAAAGTGGAAGTAAAAACTGCAAAATTAAAAACTGAGGAGAATAAGAGAAAGAAAGAAAACTGGAGAAATTGTATCAGGACTGTAAAAGATAGGAAAGAGAAACATAGACAAATAATATACGCAATATATCTTGAGTGTGAATCAGCTCACCTTGGTGTGTGAGAGCCTCCTTTGCCCATGGCCAGGTTGCAGCTCCTGCCAGTTCTTCACGCACTGAGTTGCTGGCAAAGAAAACATTGAGTGTGTCTGTGCCACTCAGTTGAAGTTCCTCTTTTAGCTCTTTCACACTCATATAAGCCCTGCAGAAACAGAAAAAAGAGAAACATGGAAAATTATGTAGTATATAAACCCAGATTTCATCGACTTAACAGCTGAATGGTAATGCAGTGTGCAAATCATGTATGCCATGAGCATCCATGAAAGTAAGTGGATCTGAAAGAAGAAAAATTAAAAAGTGAAAGAAAGAAAGTATTATTAGTAAGTCAGTACACTCAAGTCAAAGCAGTTAGCTTATCCTCAGACAAAAATAAGTGTGACTACAATATCAAATTAAACGCCTCACACAGCTATGGCCCACCTACACAGGTGTTTTCACTTATATTGCTTAATTAGTGTTCTTCATTGGAGTGGCTGCTCCTTGGTTGTTGGGCCTCTTACAACTTTTAGTAGCAGGTATATAGAATTTATTTAAAGTTTGGCCCAGATCTCAGATTTAATTTATTTGTACTATAAGTTTAATAATGTTAAAATAGCCTGCTATATTTCAATATAACAGCATTACACATAAACTAGCATTAACCTGGCTAACTAGCAAGGAGAAACCATTAATTGTAAATAAAATAGAAAAACCCTGATACCATCTACAGATATCCAAAACAGTGGTTTTGAAGCTCAGTGTGGTGGCTCCGGCTGCTGGACTCCACGTAATTTCAGACTAATTCAAATATAAGCACAGACCTGGAACAAGAGGGGAGCCAGCTTCAAGTGGTCATTGAAGGAACTGCAGTTGATCATTGCCAGTGGTTAACCCATATGTTTTTTTTAAAATACCGACACTAGGGCTGCAACAACGAATCGATAAAATCGATAATAATCGTTTATTAAAAGTGTTGGCAACGAATTTCATTATCGATTCGTTGTGTCGTGCGATTCGTGCGTCACTCTCCATGTCGCGGAGCGTCTACTTCACCTGCAGAGCTTTGTCAATGCTGGCTGACTGAAATAAAGTTTTTTTAAATAACTCCACCTGTAGAGCGAGTTGAACAGAGCGAGGTGGCGGCAAAGCAAAAGTAAATTCAGAGTAATTTCAACCAAACATGACCGACACGGAGAAAACAGTCAGACCGAAATCCTCAAAAGTGTGGCAGCATTTCACGCTTCACAAAACAAAAAACACGCGTAACATGCAAGCTTTACAAAAGTGATATGATGTACGGGAGCACCACGATGATGATGCAGCACCTGAAACGGAAACACGTTGGAGTCGCCGATGAGGATGAAGGAGCTCAACAGCAGGTAAGTCACTACATTATCCTACGTTTGTTCTGTTTTACAGTGAGGAAACGTAACGTTAGTCTCTCTGGTAGCTCTCCTGATGCTAGCGTTTGTTTGTTAGCTGATTAATGACAGTGACAGGACACGTGTGTGTGTGCACGCGCGTGAAACTTTTTATTTCACTTTAATCAGCTTAAGCAGGGTTTGAATATGATTTATAAATAAACGTAACATGCCCACAATGGTGATAGTAATTTAAAGATTAAGCCTCAAGTTTTAATTTTCTCACAAAGTCTGAGTGAAGACACTGGTCTGTGTTGGAGTGAGGCAGGATGAACTGCATTTAGACCGGAGTTAAAGTAACTTATTTAGTATTTTTTTTATGGTGCTTGTTCTATCTATCTATCTATCTATCTATCTATCTATCTATCTATCTATCTATCTATCTATCTATCTATCTATACGTGTGTGTGTGTGTGTGTGTGTGTGTGTGTGTGTGTGTGTGTGTGTGTGTGTGTGTGTGTGTGTGTGTGTGTGTGTGTGTGTGTGCGTGTCCTTTGTGTTTTGTTCTTTGGACTACTTACATGCCTTAGCCTAATACTGCAAATAAAACAAGATAATTACTGAGTTGTTGTAAATTGTGCTGTAATACATACTCATACTATCTTTCTCATTTCATGAACAGCAAACAATGACAGGCTTCATGATGAGCAAAACATCATGTCCACCACAGCAAGCATCTGTCCTGACTGAGAGCATCGTCAACATGATGGTCACTGACATGAGGCCTGTGTCGACGGTTGAAGACGAAGGCTTCGCTACAATGATCTTATTTGCTCTGTCAGTCCAAATCTTCTCTTTCTGAATAAAGCAGCAGAAATTAAAAATGTGTTGTTTTTTTTATCTGATTCATCGAAAAAAATAATCAGCCGATTAATCGATTATTAAAATAATCGTTAGTTGCAGCCCTAACCGACACCAATGGTGACAATTCAAGGAGACTTATAATCAGTATTTAGGACCAATATGTTTTCAGTAAAAAGAAAATTCTTTGTGCCTAAATTCAGAATATCCCATACTCCAACACAAAACCTCATTAAAATGCCTTTGTTTATGTTGTATGTATATTTAATTAAAAGGAGCTTTTATTCTTCCGTGTTGATAGGCTATTACTCATGACATAAAACCATTCAGGTAATGCAGTGGGCAGGACCTTGCTCAAGATCACAGTGTAACTACAGACAAATTAATTGATTTTATTATCTGTCTTTAAATCTGAAAAATTATGAATATTGGATCCAATAATCGGCCAGGCCAAGATCTGTCTACCCCTAATCCTTTCTGCTTGAAGTATATAATTAGCAAATTAGTCTTGTTAGAGTAGGTTTAGGAACTTTTGTTGCTCAGTGCAGGGCATCTCTTCAGCATACAACAGTTTGCTTCAATCCATCAACATCCATTTCTGCCCTGAAAACTTCAAATCATAATTGTTTGAATTGGTCAGGGTACTTCAAACCACTGCGCCCCCACAGCTCACCATTCCCACATCGTTCCCTCTCTGCCTGTGATAAATTACCCCAGAGGCACTTTGATGTGTGAAGCCGAGTTTGTTTTTCCTCGGCTGTGGTGATGTCACATGTCATTTTTCTCCTTTGCTTTCATAGCTGGAAACCTTTTGCACCTATCACCATTAGGCCCTACTGGGTCTCAGAGCTGTGCAGTGGGGTCTCACCAACTGTTCAACGCCTGCGAGCCAGACAGTTTAGGCTTTTAGCTGAGTCTCCTACGGTTTTCTGTGGCGTCACAAGTGCTTGAGAAAAAAAATAAAACAAAAATCTGGCTGTGTGGGACTGTGCATCTTTGTGTATGCTTCTCCCACCTGTGTGTAAGTACAGCATTAGGTCAGATTACTTCATATTTCTAAAAATGCATTCTTGTAAATGTATGAATCATGCATAACATTGTTGGTGAAGTCTTGTTTTCTTTCATCTCATACAGGCAACGCTTTGGATTTAAGTGTTTTTTGATTATCATAACGTAATGGATTATTGTTTCATGTTGTATTTCTTGAGCAGGGAGTTAAGCTTTTATGTGATTCATCAATTTCAGCTGTGGCATTAACTTTGTTAAAATTACTGAGACAATTTAATATTTACCTCAGTCAAGAAGTTAAGGTTGAGTTTGATCAAGCTCAGCTGTGGAGCTATGTTTATTAATATTACTTAATCATGCTTAAATGTTAAAAGGTTTGAAAGCACAGACATATTGTTTATGCAATTGCTCATTACAAATGCAATTCGGGTTTGGCTCAGTGCTGCCTACACTGTTCCAACGGCCTGGGGGATAGACAGGTGAGCTTGTGGCCGTAAGACGTCGGCTTTCAGCTTGGAAAAATCTGGATGGATGAAAAAAGAAGGCACTAATCCCCATCGTCCCATACACCACTCTGAATGTATCAATAAATGAGGCACTTCACCTCTAAATTGGTCCAGAGGTGTTGCTCAGCAGCCAAGAGCCCCACATGCGGGTAATCCTCCCCCTAATGCGATCCCTCCCCCAGTGCATGTGTTGTACTGTAAATAAGAAGATGTTTTCTCAGGCACATTGCCTGACTAAATAAGGTTTAAGATTTAAAATGCTTCAGGGAAACCCTGCTCTCACTACATTACTGAAGCTGAGTTCAGCCGAGGCTGTGTGCAGTATCCATCACCCGACGCTGTGCAATTACAAGTGACAGAAAGTTGACCACTAAAGAGTTGGCTCTTCGACTTCTAAGACTCAGAGGATGCCTCAATATAAGACTACAGCCAACCTGGCAAAAAATAAATGGCTCTACATGACTGAAGTGAAAACCCTGGTTATGAATTAACCAAGTTTGCAGGCAAGAAGAACACTGTGTGAATCAACAGCAGCATCAGCACTAGCAGCGTCACGATGTAAAACCGTGGACACGCATCCATTTTCAATATTATTGTTGACAAGCCAGTTACTTTGAACCCACTAATGTTTTTTGAACAATGTTACATGTTGAAAAAAAGAAAATACAAATCATCTACAACCAAAACACTTGTTCAGGTTTCGATGGCTGCAGTGCTAAGAGCAGATACCAGCACTCACAGAAGTCAGTTTAATTGCTTTGGAGCACATTGGTGCTGGAGCATACTAGGACCAACTGAGAACCAGTCACCCACAACAAACCACAAGTAGATGTATTTGCATGCAACAAGAATGTTTCACGTTTGGAGAGGCATGCATCTGCTGGTTCAGTACCTAGGCTGCGCTGACTATTTGAACAGCCCATTGAACAGTTCCTCAAATGGCCACTTCAGGCTGTCTGCAAAAGCGAGTCAATCAACACAACTGCCACGTTAAAGTGTGCAGAAATAAAAGCAGAAATAAAAATGTTTTCAGCCTGGTATAAAATCAGTTTTGATCTCAATAGCTAATTTCCTCATTCATGACAACTGCACAGGTAGTGAATTTTTATATTTTTTACCCAGTTAAATTGTATTAAGGCTTACAATTAGGCATAATTGAGGGCATGGATGCTTTAAGTGACAGGCAGGTTCATCAACCTTTATGTGCAGTTATTAGTAAGAGCAACACTCAGTAACTGGAGAGTCTTTTTTTAAAACCCTCTTAAATGTTTAAGTTAGTAAGAGATCTTTTCAGACGGCAAAATCACCAGTCATGAAGAAGCTGCTTTTGTCTACCACTGCTGAAAATCAAGCAACCACTGATTCAAAAACCACTAAGAAGTTGTATAAATTTGCCACGAGGATCCTTGCAAACTGCATAGGCCTAGTGCTGTGCAGGAATGGAAGGCTTGACTGGTGAAGCAATAGAAAGTAAGGGCTTAGCAAATGGGTAAGTATGCCGTGGCACATGTTCAAAAGTACAGAATGCATAAGGCAGGCATAAGGTTGGCAACATCAGTAGATCATTGTGAGACAGATTTAAATCAGCTTCATTCAGATGTAGATCTACGTTGACTGTTCTGGGAAACATTGCTGCTAAGCTTTTATTGGTGAATAAAACATGAACACAATAAAACTTGATCTAAAATAACAACATCATGCATGAGATTTGCATGCACATGCTGCATTAAGCATCAAACAAGGCTGGAACGGAATAGTTCTTTCAGGGAGTTGCCTGGAGCTCTTTGCACACAAGTGTACTGTCCAGGATTTACTAACCAAAAACTGTTAGCAAATCCTGGACATGTGTCTGAGGATAAATGGACATGATGTCCCCCTGCACCCCATCACTCCCTCTCCACACTTGCCTTTCTCTCTCCCTCTCCATCTTCCCCCTTCCCGCTCCCTTTTCTTTATCGTGATGCCAGAATCTGCAGTGTACCTGGCCATTGCTCGAGAACTGGCTCTCAACAACAAATTTGTGTCGTGACAGCAGCTGGCTTCAGAAACCTCTGGCCCCATACTGGCCAGCAGCAGCAGCAGCTGCACACATATAGGGTCCCACAATCTGGATACCTGGCCAAGAGCTGGGAGAGACGGGGGAAGGGGGAATATCAAAAACCCAGATCCCAAACATAAAAATGCTTCAGTGCTCCACAAATGCCAGCGAAATGTCATCCTCACATTAATTCTCTCTCTTCCTGAGAACGCTGCGAGTTGGGATCCAGGTACGCAGATGCACACATGCATGCCGGCATGTCAAAGCACTCACACACACACACAAGCATTTTCAACATGCCGAGGTCAGGACCTTTCCAGAAGACCTACACTACTGTTAGTCCGCTGGGCCCAGTTTTTACGACACTAAAATCTCCTGTGTATTGACTGTTCATGTTGTTTTTAGTGGAGGGTCAGGAGCTTATAGACAGGAACTCTGGCAAGATTCAGTCAGGAGTTACATCTCTGCACTGAAGTAGACACATGCTGTGACTTTTGTTTTCAATATCTGAACAGCAGAAGTCTTTATTTATGTAAGTCTCATGCAAAAGAAATAAATAAAAATGAGCACAAAAGCAGATCAAATCCAGAGCCGTGCTTTATAAAAGCATGTTCACATCAAAGTCAACAACTTATACTGATCTCTCCAATTCTTAGTCATATATCAAATGATAACAGATTCCAGTTATTACCCAAAGTTAAGTGGAGTGGACACTTTTTTCATTTTGTCTGTGGAATATTCTTTGCAATAACCATCAGATTAAATCTCGAATAAATCAAAGAGCAATTTATGTAACTGAAGCCAAGGAACAGACCCCTGAATAACAGTGTATTTGTGCAAAACAACAGAGCAGAGTGCTGTCTGCCATCCAACTTTTTTCATTAGTGTCCATCTCCTCTCTGCAGGGTAGAGAACTCTCTCTGCAGGGTGGAGAGCTCAGGCTGAGATAGGGAACATCTGACCATAACAACTACCAGCCACATTTTTTCCTGTCTGTCTCCCTGTGTCTATCCCACCAAGCTTATGACAGGACAACATAAATTAACATTTACTTATGACACACCTGAAGGACTTCCTGCATATGGTCAAGCAATGAGACCACACACATACTTTTTTTTCACTTCTACGTAGCATTAACCTGCGTCTTCCAGGGAAAGTAAACCAAGCACTGTGTTCTTTTCCAGCAACAGCCTGTTTCACATTCGTACAGCTGCACAAATTCACACCTGGGAGCTGCACAGTACAGCCACAGTCTCCATCTGTTGGCCATTGGGCGCTGTCCAGTTAAACTTGTCTTCCTCTGCTGGTCACTGCAACACTGTTGCTTGCTCAAGAGCACCTAGTGCTTCAGGTAGAGAAAGTCAAGATTCTCCAGGTTACTAAAGACTTCCAGCTGGTGTTCTACTCAAAAGCAAAGCTACTGATACCACCTGAGCACAAAGAAGAAACATCTTTTAGGGATTACAAATGCTGGGAATTAGAGATGATTCAAGTCCCTATTACAGCTTCATGCAGCAATGCAGGGTTTGGTAAAGTGACCATGCTACTTAGTGTAAAAGAGAAGTTGCTAGTGGAAATTTTATATAATTTTGACTACAGCTAAGCTACCCAGACATTACTGGAAAATGCTGTCAAATCGGTATGGTTGCTCCACTGTACTGCAACAAGATAGCAAAACAGTTTTTCTGCTTGTTCAAATTCACATTACAGTCACTAATTTGGACATAGGGATTATAACCAAGAACTAATCCCAGTCTGGGGCCAGATCTGATCGGCCATAACGAAAAGATCAATAAGATTCCATTTTAGTAAACAGCAAACAAGTTAAACTACATGCAAAGAGACAGGAGAACACACTCGCTTCATTCCTTAAGTAGATCAAAGATCTTCAAAACTTAAAGAATGAGAAAAAAATACATAATTTATAAAGCTTGTGGGTACAGGTTATTTGGACTCACGAAGCATTTGATATTTTATTCAGTCAACACAAGGCATTTTCCTCCTACAAAATAAACCTTTCACTATGCTCACATATTCTCTATGTCACTCTCCCGAGCAAGATTTCTACGTCTTCTTGGAGAATCAAAGACCAGAGGAGATGTATAGTCCCTCCAACAACTTCTGGGTCTACCAAGGGGTGTCCTTCCAATAGGACATGACTGGAAAACCTCCAAAGGAAGGTGCAATGGAAGCATCCTAATCAGATGCCTGAACCACCTCAGCAGGAGCAGCTACTCTGCTCTAGCTCCCTCTGGTTGTCCAAATTCCTAACCTTTTCTTTATGCCTATATCTGTATCTATCTATACCTTAACTCATTTCAGCAACTTGTATCTGTGATCTTGTTCTGTTGGTCACTACCAACAGTTCATGACCATAGATGAGAGTTGGAATGTAGATCGAGTGGTAAATCGAGCACATTGCCTTCTGCTTCAGTGCCCTCTTCTTTACCACAATGGTCTGTTACAGCACCTGCATTACTGCTGATTTAGAACCAAGTCATCTGTCCATCTCACACCCAAGGCACTTAAACTTCTTTGCTTGGGGCAGTAACTCACCCCGGCCCAGCAAGAGCAATCCACTCTTTTCCATCATGGCCTCAGACTTAAAAGTGCAGACTCTTGTCCTGGTTACTTCACATGTGGCTGCAAACCTTCCCAGTATGCGTTGAAGTTCATGGTCTGATGAACCTAACAGAACTACGTCATCTGCAAAAAGCAGAGCCACAACTCGAAGGTTCCAAAACCAGACAACCTCCTCTCTCCCGCTGTGTATTGAAATCCTGTCCATGAATATCACAAACAGGATCAGAGACACCAGGAAACCTCAGCAGAGTCTAAAGACCATTGGAAACGTCTTTGACAGCGTGCTGGGACACAAAATCTCAGCAGAAAGTCAAATGTGATGATGTGAACAGGAAATATTTAGCACAAAGGTTTACATTAAAGAAGTACTAACAGGGCATCTGTTACCACTGAGGACAGTGAGGTTTTTTGTGGAAATTTGGGTTATATTCTACTACATAAAAGACCAAACCTACAGTGGTTATTTTATGGAATGACTGAACTTATACTTGTATCAGTAATAATTTTTACAGTGAAATATATTCCTAGCAGTGTGATTTTGAATGCTTTAAAACAACATTTAGATTGTTGTGTTGGGGAAAACATAGATAAAATTGATTTAGCAGTTTTTGAAAAAGTAAAATTTGACAAATCAGAAAGATTTAAATATTTTGCAGATATCTCTGTGGTATTTGGAAATTTCTGGTTGCAGCATTGCCTCTGTAATTTTTCCATATGTTTTACATAAATATGTAGTTTATTCTTAAGAACAGCATTATTAATATAACAATTAAGTCTCTACATGATATGGAGGTGGAAACGTTGCTTTAGTTATCTAGCCTCTATATTTGTAAAGAGAAGTCCACCAAAATGAAAATGGCTAAAAAAAAATCTATTTTTTACCGCAGTAAGAAAACATTAATTCATTCCTCTGTTAAGCTGTCACACTCTGTCAACTCCAGCCATCAAATGCAAACTCTGTCAGTTCAAAAAACAACTTCAGCTCCCATGTTCTGTTTCCCAGTGGTGCAGTGTAATGCTTGTGGTCACAATTTGGACAAAGCATCAAGTCTTTAAGAACCTGGGCCGACGGCCTCATGGCGAGACTTCATGCAAGCTATTTGGAACTCTGCATGAGCCTGTCTGTCAGACCAAATGGTAGGCAGTGGGCTGCCGCTCAAGTTGTTTAGTAAAAATAAGTGTGTACTTTGGCCTCTTAACCCATCATCCCCACTTCACAGAGCTCTCTCTAAAACCACTGGGGAAAGTGAGAGTACCAATTTGTACATGTAGCATGTTGAGCTGTTCATTGCACAGCTCTGCTGAAGCACTGCAGTATGCTGATGTAGATTCTTTGTAGAGCCCATTTATGCCCAAAGAATTCTTCTCTGGAAAAATATTTTGTCCTTCCCGACTTAAAGCCTAATCCTGGTGGTTCTCTCTCTACTGTGTCTCTGCAACAATGTACCCTTTATAGACTTTTAGATGTCTCTGCTACTACCTTCCTAGAATTTTTTCTCCAACTGATGAATACAGACTCAGCTGTTATATTGATCAATTCATATTAAAATACATTCCACATCATTGCTTCTATCAACACAGCACCACAGTAATGTCATACTCACTGCTCTGTTGCTCAGAGCAACTCTTCTAAAACTGTTTTTATTGACTAAACATTTCCATTTGCTTCTACTTCACAGTTTCTTGGGTCACTGTAAAACTGAACTCAACACCTCCTAAATGTTTCACATTAAAAATCCTCCAGTAGCTCAATTTAACCTCTTTAGTGGTAGCGTTTAAAAGTGAGAAATGCACATAAAGTGGGAGGTTTCATTCACGGTAGCTCAGCAGCGATCCATCATCGGAAGCAGTTGATATCAATTAGTGCAAAAATCTTGCATCGTTGCTGAAGAGGAAAGAGAAATTCAGAACAGTAATGGAGAAAACGATAAGACATTTATTCATTAACCTCACCTGTCAGGAGATTCAGGGTCGAAGCAGGTCTTGAGGACGTCTGTGATTTCCGGATCACAGCAGTCTCCATCATCATAGTCATAGTGTATGCTGTTGCACTCCATGTTACAAACCCCATCCTGCCTCTTCCAGTTGTAGCAGGGCCCCAGCCTGAGGCAGTCCCCTCCATCGTGGCCCGTCCTTGGATGGTCACACTCAGGGTCACAGTGGCGGTTCCCAATCTTACCGATACGACAGTTACTGAGGATAAACCTCTGTCGGAGGCTGGAGTTTCTGACGGTGTAGAGACTCAGATCCAGGGTAATGTTGTAAGGTCGGAAGGCTTCAGTCAGAGTCCGGTGCTGGAGCTGGATCTGTGCATTCGTCACAGTAGGGTTTCCGCCGTCATCATTTGAGAGGTTGACAATCCGGTAGCGAACTCGCTTGGTGGTACGGAGCTGCCAGTGATCGTTGTAGCCGAAGATGATGTCTGTGTTGTCGCAGGGCGTCAGGCCGCAGGGTGGTGGCAAGAAGGCAGAGACACGTTCTTGTTCAGGAACAGGAGTGGTGATGATGGTCGGATGGAGGCCAGCTTTATATGGCATCCATAGCTGTTCCACCTTAAAGCAAGCAGAGGCATTGCTTTAAATATCTTTAATACTACTTCCAATTCAATTCTAATAGAATGCATATAACAATACAAACATCAAGCAGAAAACCAAAATAAAATCTACCAAATGTAAATTTTTTTGCCGAATTTGATGACAGGTAAAACAACTCATGTCTAAAATGGCTCAACAACTGACAGTGTAGAAGTGAAATCTAGTCAGTTACATTCGTGAAGTCAGCCCACATCGCCAGGACCGGCTCGCTCTTGTCAATTTGAAGTGGCCGTTTCAACAAGTCCTCATGGGAGCGGGCATATCCCCACAAGACCACTCCTCCCATGTGGCCCCTGAAGCTGTGTCCCTGGTCAGACTGATTACTGCCGAGGAAAAGGGTTCTGCAGGTCTTCATGAAGGGACTGTAGAGATTCCCCGACTGGAGACTGCTTTCTCCCACCTGAGAGGAATAAAGAAGGGAAACAAGAAACATGAACTCCTTTCTCTTCATTTCATTATGTTGTGAGCAGAAAAAAAGATTAATGGTCTCATGATTATTGTTAAAAAGAACTTATTACCATAAAGCGTCCCAGGTTTTACAGCATCGTAGTATTGCGATAATTCGATTTTTGAGAAGCTTTGCATCTGGTTGTCAACAAGTTAAGATATGTATTATGTTTATGCTGCTCCGCGAATGCTCTGATTGACTGACATTACAATAATCTACACATAACCAAAAAACATCCAAAAGGCTTAAATGCCTTGCCAACATTCTATATAAAAGGCAGATAAATGTCAAAAAAGCAGGTAGGTAGAAGTAAATAAAATATGGCATTTATTAAAAATACTAATGAAACAGAGACAAATATGAACCCCAGGAAAATCAACAAAAACAATGAAGCAAAAAGAAAAAAACTAATGGCACCTGCTCCAGTGAAAGGCCTGTTACATTCACTGCCTCACCTAATAGCAACCTGAAGCTATGAACGAAGTAAACCAAAAAATGAGCACAAATAAGTTATTTTTTTCTGTAGTGGACTGATGACAATCTCAAAAACACGCATTCAGACATCCAGGCTTTCTTTACTATCGCTTTCCGATTTGAACATGTCACCTGAATTATTCTAATATTGCAGCATACCATTGTGTAGCAGGGGGTAGTTTTACAGTGTTTTAACAAGGTGAGCTGGTGTGCTTGAGCTGCAGCAACTGATGCAAAACTGTTTTCAGTATCCCTGACTGAGGAGCTGCAAAAATTTAACAACCTCAACTAAAAACCATAACATGCACTACAGGGTGGACACCCTTCCACAGATTCATGCCATGAAACTTCAATTAAAACAACTTGGACTGTAACTGACCATGTAGCACATAGCTGGGGTGCAAGGCCTATTGAAAAGGGAGAGGAGCAACTATTGCACATTTGCATAAATTCGAACACAGATCTAGTTTGCGGTAATTAAATTCTGGATAATCTCAGGAGGAGGAGGGGCTGCACAGTGGCTTGGTGGTTAGCACTTTCGCCTTGCAGCTAGAAGATCCCTGGTTCGCATCCCGGCCTTCCTGGGGTCCTTGTCCATTGAGTTTGCATGTTCTCCCTGTGCATGTGTAGGTTTTCTCCGGGTACTCCGGCTTCCCCCCACAGTCCAAAAATATGCTGAGGTTAATTGGGAACTCTACATTGTCTGTAGGTGTGAATGTGAGTGTGATTGTTTGTATATGTAGCCCTCTGATAGACTGGTGACATGTCCAGGGTGTCCCCTGCCTTCGCCCCAAGGCAGTTGGGATAAACTCCACCCCCCCGTGACCCTAATGAGGATTAAGCGGTGCATAGATAATGGATCGATGGCTGGATAATCTCAGGAGGAGGAGGGGGCTGCACAGAGGCTTGGTGGTTAGCACTTTCGCCTCGCAGATAGAAGATCCCTGGTTCGCGTCCCTGCCTTCCCGGGATCTTTCTACATGGAGTTTGCATGTTCTCCCTGTGGATTAAGCGGTGTATAGATAATGGATGGATAATCTAAGGAGGTTCCAGGGGCAAGCTTCTCACCCTGTCCTACAAACTATTCTGCAGGTGGGATGAACAAAACTTGATTGTGAAGAGAAGAAGGAGCAGCACTGACCTTGGAAAATGACAAATGAATCCAAATTCAAGGTCAACAGATTTGTTTTTCATGAGTCTTTAGCTGCATTGCACAGTTTTTTTCAGACTTTGGTTACAGTCAGTTAGTCAAAAAAGTTGAATTCTGTGTGTTTTGTATTGGAAAACACCATTAAGCCCAAGAAAAACATGAAGGGGAATTCACGAGGACATAGGAAATACAACTGTAGTGAGATTCTGACTGCAGTTGCACTGGGCTAAAAAATCATGCAACAGTGGATTTTATTGACAAAAGTCTGTCATGGATCCTGCATTGCTTTGAATGTAGTTGCTGCAAGGAGCAGCAAGGACGGCATTATCTCCTTTCTTTTTGAAAAGCAAGGATCAGTGTATCCTTTGCTGAAGGACATTTTCATAATGATTCATTCATGCTCTCATTCTTAGCCTCTAAGTTGATTTTGTTCAGTTTTCATAATGACATCAGTCGCTGTTATATCATCCATAGTTTCATTCTTGTAAACCTAAAGCTCACACATGAAAGCCTATTCTTGACCTGAGAAATAAATGGATATTAAACTGATCTGGGTAAAAAAAAATGAAAATGTTAGTGAGTAGAACTTAACTTGGGTTTGTTTTTGTCATATTATGATCATTGTCTTTGAGGGATTCTGAAGTCGATTGCAAGACAGAAGTAAATAACCAAACTGAACCATAGTTCATCCATGCACCAAAACCACACACCTTGGCTCCATCGACATACAGGGTCATGTTGTGGCCGTTGTAAGTGGCCATCAGGTGAGTCCAGACATTGGCTCTGTACCGCTGATGGCTGTAGATGGTGGTGGATTTCACAGCTCGGTCTGTGCGAAGCGTCAAGTAGAAACGTGCGTCTTTGGTGCCTGCAGGTTCCACAGTGCGAATGCCCACAGACCAGCCCTTCTCACTTAGTGAATGGGAACAGTTGTCGAATACACCTGGGGCACAGAGCAAAGAACACAAAGCAAACATTTATTATTTGGAAGCAAGACTAGTGGTAAAAATGAGAAGAAACAAAAGAATATTCTCCCTCTAGGAAAGCATGTTTACAAAAGGTCAAGAAAATAAAGAAATAAAGACACAAACAAGCAAGTGATTATCCACTTGTGGTTACAGGAGGGAGATAGAGGCTGAGACCCAGACAGAGAGTTAGACGGAGATAGAGAGAATAAACAGAGCCAAAGACACCGGGAATGAACAGAGACGAAGGGGAAGGAGGTATTTCACTAAGCCAAGGCAAGGCCCTGATGTTTCCATCTGCTGTTGCAACAGACACACACAGACCCACATCTGCTCCCCAGATGTCAAACACTGGGACAGCAAAGGGTCAGGGAACCCCTTCACCCTCCTCAGTGCTGTATGTGTGTGTGTATGTGTATACGCTTACATGTGTATGTGTGTGTAAAGTGGGCAGCTGTAGCAAAATATCCCCTTGGAGGTGAGCCAGTTTTGTGGTTAAGCATTTAATTCAGTTAAAGAAAGTGATAGATTTGCCAATCGATTTCAGTTACGCTGTATGTAGTCCTGCTGTACTGACAAATGTAACTGCACAAACACATCAGTATCAGTCAATGCTTGTGTAACAATTCAAACTGTCAAGCACTTTTGAGACAATCTGCCTTCACGCTGCACTACCAAACATGTACCAAAGTCTCTTCTTGGAAAATCTGCTGTTTACATTACACTGTGGGTACATTATTTAATGGTAACAACAGGAAAAGGGTGTTGTTTTTCAGCGTTTCATGCAACGGCAGATGACAACATTTTGCTTGAAAAACAATGAGGTTCATGACAAATGTGGTCTTTATTTTGTGATGCATTTTGCACCACCACATATTAGTTCAAGGCTACCATTCATCTTCACTGTGGTCTTGTCTGTTTAACACGATTATTGTTGAATTAAATGAGATGCTGATGTTTTAAAGCTGTATTTGTTTGGCCACTCGGTGGCGGCAGAACCAGCCGAAATCTTCACATTAACATAACATGACCTTGAATGTAACCCTGTCTCGAGAAAATGATGTTCTTTTACAGCTAAATTGCGTTCTACACTTTGAAAGGAGCTTATTTTCCCCCAATAAGGTAACAAAATGGCATGGTGGGAAACATTTTCACTTTCTAATATCCATGAAGTTAGATGGCTGGAGGGTTGGGGGTGTCTTTAGTCTGAAGCAGAACCTTCTCCATGTCCCTTGTGGGAGCATTATTTTTACACTTAAATTTAGAAAACACTCACTATTTGGTTAGGTTAGAGCACCAAGACTTTTTGGAAAATTTCACAGTTTGGGATTGAAATACGACTCTTTCACGGCATCTTTAATGTTTCTTCCCCATTTTCTAATATGTGAGTAGTTGGCTGAAGAGGAGCAGACAGGAACAACCTTTCAACCTTTCAACCTGGACTGAATAAGCGATGGGTGGATCTAACTGAGAACAAATAGAGAAATCGAGCACACTGGCAAAAAAGTAGTGATCTGTCAATCCCAAGATAGCCCTGTTCTAAAGCATACTCCACTTTATTGTCTATTTTCCTTTAAATGGGACCATAATTTGCAAAATAAACATCATGCTGTCTTCAGAAAGTCTTGGGGCTTGCGATTGAGACTACAAACTCACAGGGAAAGTGCTCACTGAGGAAATAAGACTAAGAAAAAAGTAGGTCCATTTTCTCATAGACTTCTATGCAATTACTTTTTGCAACGAAGTAAGTCGCCCCCTGCTGGTTGTTAGAAAGAATGCAGGTTTAGGATAGTTGAAGACTGGCTTCAGTTTCAGATCCGGAGGCTACATTTATCTTTTATAAACAGTCTGTGGTCACAGTCTACATTTTTTAGAACCTGAGAATGGATCCAAGAGGAGGTGCAGAAGTCTATTTAAGTTACAATATTGTGATGATGCTAAGAAACTACTTAACCCTTCTTTAAATGATGTAACTATCAGAATTTCTGGGAAAATAAGTAATAGAATCTAAATATAATCAATTTTGTGAGTGTTATTCTTATTCTCATAGACTGTATTGCTTTACAGTACAATATAACAATAAAATAAAGACATTGAGATTTTTGTCAAACCTGAACAAATCTCTTATTTTTACAAAACACATGAATGCATTAGAATTTTTCATGAGGAAAACCATGAAGTGGTCACTCAATGCACTTTTCTTGAATTTGACAGTGCTGAGCCATTAAGTACTGGTCGTTATGATCAGAAAACATTATGATGTTATAATCCAAAATCCAGCAAAATAACTACAATAAAGAATTGCAAAACAATGCAGCACTTATGAAAATGTATAAACAGTATCATGATTACATTGTTTTGTCCAGCAGTCCAGTCTGGACTGTACTGTTTACAGCATTCTGTGACTGTGACACATACAGCATCACAGCAATAAAGGGTGAAATGTACAAACAAATAGATTTATAAGATCATCAGTAACCATTAGAAGTCAAACCAATGTCAATGTCATGTCTAGCAGAAACAATAGGAGTTTGTTTTTCACTGTATTTGTCAAATTCCTTTAGGACACTACAAAGAGAAAGGCCCATGCCACAAAATGCCGCCCTGCACATAAGGAAGCAATGAGGGGAAAAGAGTTGAGTAATGGAGTCGGATCTTTGATCAGAGTAAATGTGAGCGGACGTAACAGTTTGCGGTCTCCCTCACTATCTGGACAGCTGTGGTGCTGCACCATAGCGCTTTTATCCTCTTCAATTTGTTTGATGTATGTGTTGTTCTGTCAAGTGTGCAGCGTTTCAAATGCAACATTCTTGATGTTGGAAAAACAGTGATGTTTGTCTTCATGTGAGGAGCCGGCAAAAATGAAGGTTTCATTGGATCAATGTGTCTGCAGCCACCGCGCCGTATCAATGGGAAGCCACGGGCGAGCTAACTCAGAGGCGCGAGGTTCAATGAAACACACCCTGGGAATTTTCACGGTTATGTAACCACGTGCTTGTAGATGTAGAGGCTGTGTTTTGAATGAAAATGCCATTTGGTTTGTTTCGATGAAAAATGCCACAAAAACAATGCTTTTGACATGAGATAACTCATTAGAAATTATTGGGAATGTTTAGTGACGACACTTTTGCGACTGAAGTTACCTGATTTACCACCTGTCTCTAGGTTTAATGGTCATATGATGAACATAGCTCTGGTTTTTAAAGATAGTAGGTCTTTTCTGAGCTGAAAATGAAGCAATAAACATTAAGGGATCCTGCCATTGTGACCAGCCAGTATTCCTATCATTATCAATACCAGCCCTCAGCACCAGAAGTTATCATTGTCATTATAATCACATTATCACTGTCAGTAACATTATCCGACCACACTCATCATAACTGCGTCATCATTGTCACTGTCATTATCCAATTATAGTCATTATAATTATCATTGTCGTCAGCAAGGGTGTAACCAGACCCTAAAAATTGCCAAGGTCAAGAGGTGACACCGGTTTGCAGTAGGGGTGTGCATTTAGGCCAAGGTGCCCTTTTTTATGATTACGTTGGGATATTTAGTGTCTTTAATTTGGTATTTTGATTGCATTTCCATTTTTTTTGGTTGTGATAAATGTGCATATTAGTGAACGACTAGGCCTAAATTACAGGAAAACGCCATTCATTGTGATTCGTGAGTGGAAAAACAGGAAGAATTATACAAACTCGGAGAGGGGCGACACAAAAATATGACAAGCTGGCATGTCTTGACAAATAAGCCTCAATCAAAGTGGCAGAAGAATGCCATTCTCCTCCTTTTATAGCGAATAAACAATCATCACAATGCGTGCAGCAGATGTATCATCTAGGGATGTCCGATATTGGCTCTTTTTGCCAATAACCGATATGCCAGTATTGTCCAACTCTCAATTTCCGATTGCGATACCAACCGATATCGATATATGTGGGCTATTTAACTAATTTTTGGTAACATCACATATCTCCTGGAATTAACACATCATGCCTAATTTTGTTGTGATTCCCCATTGGATACTTCTCAAATGCAACAAGGCTTTCAAATGTGAACATGGTCTGTGCAAAATAAGAAAAGCTACTTCAACTTAAGTTATGGAAAAAATGCCATATTTATCTTTTTTTAATTGTCTCAAACAACAGTTCACACTCTCCCTCTCTCCCTCCCTCTATGAATCCGGTAAATGCCAGCCAAATCCAGGCATCATTTTATTGGTTTTCATGATAGGCAAAGAAACCACAACGATATTGACCAACATTACATTTTTATACCAGTATCGGACATACATCCCTAGAATTAACTTATGTAGCCACACTGAAATGTTTGTTTATTTTTTGAGCTCATAAGTGCATATTTAGATGAAGATGCTGTTACTTCAGCAGCACTTTTACTCAATGGTAAAACAGTGGTACTGGAATTTGTTGATAATGTTTGTTTTTTTTTCCAAAAAGCCTAATAAATCAGTCATAATAATCATCCCTTAGATTATTTTGTGCACATTTCACACACAAAAAAAAAGTTACGGACAAACTTTGACATGATGACAGCTTTTCTAAATGATCTCTAGCCTCTTTCTGTAATACAATTTATTATTTTTCACCATACAAAAATCTGAATACATCTGCAATGAGCTGATATAATATAAGCCTATATCATCAGTCGAGCCCCTTTCAGGCTCTAGCAATACTTGGAAGTGCACCCATCTTGCATTTGATATTCCAACGTGACCTCCGTGCCATCAGTTGTAGCCGCCAATCTTATACAAATCAAACAATATGGACTACAAATATAAACTGAGACAATTCAGAGAGTGGTTTCTAGTGCTGCTGGACTCAAATGGGTAATTCAATATCAAATTTCTGTCAGCTGATTAATCATCTAATTGTTTCATCGTCCAAATATTCCTATTAATCACTAGGATTTCAGTCATCACTGTCACCACGTCTGCACTAAACAGACTAAACCCCAGTTGACCGTTGTGTGAAAACCAGTCTCCTGGGGCCAGTTTCTTTTTCTTAGAAACCATTTAACAAAAGAATTTCACACAGCACATGAGACTGTTGTTGAAAAGGGTAAACCCCAAATGTTGTTAGGATTACTGGACACAAGCTGCAGGAGACCACAAGCCATTATGTGTCAGAATTTCAGAGCAGTTTAGCTGTAAACAGGCAGGTTTAGAGGGAATGAGGCTGAAATCTGATGAAATTACAGGAAGAGATATAATTTTGGTGTAAATATACAAATGCACAGACACAAGTCTGGAGTTTGATGCTCTAAAAATCACTTCACATCTCCAGACTGGAGCAATATGAGTGGAAACAATCTGTCTAAGCATGAGGACATGAGACTGCAGGTCCAGATCTCAAGATGAACACTTATGTGACATGCAGGAAATTAATTTGACACTCATCAGTGCTTCTGATGCAGGAATCGCCCGTTTACACCCACCTGCAATCACCGCAGGGTTGCTCTGCCCGCCCTCCGGCTTCACCCACAGCTCCAGGCTGAACGTGGCCCTCGGCAGCTCCACTCCTGCTGCCAGCTTCACCTTCAGCTGCTCCCGACGCCCGTTGAAGTACAGGGCGGTCATCCAGGAAGGGGGCACCCTCGGCACGGGGCTCCCCCAGCTGCCTCCGGGTGAGCTCCCCGGAGGATCCTCCAGCTCCCCGGAGTAGTCCTCCGTCACCTCCTCCGGGGCAACCGTGGAGGACTGGGGGTCTCCATCTCCCTGCTTCAGCCTCTGGAGGACCTGGAGCCCCCTGGAATCTGTGGAGCTGTCAGATGATGAAACTTTCTCCCAGGTGGAGTTGCCCGAGTCGTCGTCGTCGTCGTAAGGAGACGTCGTATCGAGGCTGCGGGAGAACCTGGAGCGGGAGTTTGGCTCCGTGCGCGCCACGGAGGAGGCACTCTGTCCGTCGTCTTTAGGGAGCGACTTCCCGGTCTGCCGCGCGGCGTCTTTACGCACATAATCTGGGTCTCTGGAGCGTTTCGCGTTGAACCGTCCGGGCGACGTAACGTATCCATCCCCAGCTCCCGGTGTCACATCCTCGGTGTTTCCCCAGCCGAACTTCTCCTCCCCCGCCGGAGCGACCCGCTGCGCCCCGGCGTCGAACCTGCAGCCTCCTGCACAAACGGCAGCAGTGCTCTTGACAGTGTACAGCTCTCTCCGGCTCGTGTGCGTCCTCGGACGGGCCGCTGGAGGGCGATGTTGGGACGGGGAGAGGGAACGGGGCTGCCGCCGGGACCTCCAGGCGCCGGAGACGGTGCAGGGTTCACCTGCTAGCCTGGAGAGCTCACTGTCTGCCCGCCGAGCCAAGGCACGTTTGTACCGGCTGAGTGCATCGGAGCGAACCGGGTTCAGCAGCCACGTGTTAGTGATGAGAACGAGGAAGATGGCCAGTAGTCTGATCAACAACATTTTCTCACGTCAGGGAAGGTATTTGGCGGGGATTTGTTGAGAATAAAGGAGGAAAAAAAAGATTTTAGTCTTTTTTTCCAGGTCAGCAGCAAGATCTCGCACACCAGACTGTGTTTGTGTTAGGTTTATATGCGCATATTTCCCCAGCAAAAAAAAGAAACTGCTGTTTAGTTTGTCTTTTTTTGGTATTTAAAATTAATTTATTTCAGTAAACAAATTAGGAAAACAGCCTAATCAAATAGGCAATAAACCATCAGTGCATTCCAAAGAGGTCAAATTAAAAAAAAACAAAAAACGTATCCAAAGTTCTCACTTACTGCAAATTGAGGTTCTTGGTAAAAAGTAAAATTTTTGAAGAGTTACAGCAAACATAAATCTCCGGCTAAGTTCACCTAAATCCTTTCTTGGATGTGCAGTGGGTCTCTATACTGCACTTTGCGCGAAAATTCAGAGGCGACGCTTTGCCTCCTTTCCATTCATGTTTACAGTCTGCAAAAATATCTCTGACACTTTATTTCTCTCCACAGGTAGAAAAAAAACTACTTCTACCAGCCTTTCGGTGAGCCCACGGGGTAAAGAAACACTTTTCGAGCGTTTACGCACGGATTTAGACTGTTACTTTGAGCATAAACACGAGAATTTTATTAATGGATGCAAAGACAAATTTTTTTTGAAATTTCAATTAATAAATCATTCAAAGTCTGATTTCACTCCATTCTGACTTTGCACAAGATCTCCTGTATGTTTTTACCTGACAACTGTGGCAACATTTAGTGCGTCCTGATCCAAACAAATATGACTGCAAGGTGAATCAGAGTACCAACTCCAAAGGCAAAAAAATAAAAATTAAAAAATGTAAATGAAGCGCAGTGCAAAGTGTCAGAGCTAAAATTAAAAAAGCTACCCTACTTGTTGAGCAGAAGCTGTCCTATAACTTCTGAGAGAGGACGAAAAAATATTAGTCCACTAAATGCAGAGTTGCGCGTCCGCTCCTCTTATTGGTTTTTGTTGTGCGTCTCTGTGCGCCTCAGACTTGCAGCTGCTGCTGTTGCTGCTCCTGTGCATCGGTCCATGCAGTAGTAGTAATATGCTATCCTCCTCCATTCACCTCTCTCTCTCTCTCTCTCTCTCTCTCTCTCTCTCTCTCTCTCTCTCTCTCTGTCTCTCTCTCTCTCTCTCTCATTCTCCCGAGTCCAAAGGTTTTTATCAGGGAGCCCCTGCCCGTCCTGACATCACCGGTAGGGGCAGTGTGGTTGAGGAGGAGGAGGAGGAGGAGGAGGAGGAGGAGGAGGAGGACGACGATGAGGAGGAGGAGGAGGAGGAGGAGGAGGCGTCCTACCCCTTGCCTCACACTTGAGTTTTACAAGGGAAATCCTCTTCTCCCCCCCCTTCTCTCTCTCTCTCTCTTTCTCTCCCCTGCCCAGTCCCGCGTTGTGCATCCCTCTGATCCAGCGTGGAGACAGGAAAAGGGTTGTAAAGTATATTTATGTATTTATTATTCTTTTCCTGACCTCATCCATCCACCCATCCATCCATCACCAGCAGTGGAAGAAGTACCCAGATTCTTCACTTAAGTAAACATGGCAATACAAGAGTGTAAGAATGTTCACTTTGCAAATCTGCTGTGCATTCAAAAACTGTATTAACAGCACACAAAAAAATAAATCAAAAAGCAGTGATGGAATGTGACCGAGTGCATCCCAGGAAGTTTCAGAACATTTGTGTTCAAGAAGTGTGTTTTTAGTTAATTGTAATACACTGCGTTTCAGATTTCACATCTTTTCTTACCTGTTGCTTTGCAGATTTCGACTTACATGCAGCTTGCAAAATATACGATCTATTATGAAATAGACCAACAACAGAATAGCCAGACTAGAACTACATTATCCAACTAACCGTGAAATATCACCTGAAAAATGATTTACTGTGCTACTTTTTTGCTTCTTAAAGGGTGTTTTCATATCTTGTAGTACTACTTTTTCTTGAGTAACACATCTGAACACTTCTTACACCTCCTTACACCAAGTATAATATTAATATAAGCACCATGAGTGAACATTATTATGCAGAAAATGGCCCCTAGTACCTGCAATCTGTGTGAGCAGCATTTGGCTGCTGGTGTATCCATTCCTATGCATCATTTTTGTGTGTGTTCATACTGATTTCATGTGAAAAGTCTTGATTTACAAGGTAAACTGTCTTCAAATGGAGAAAAATAATATAATTTCTCAAATACAGGCAAGTATAAATTGGAATGCAGTGACTGTAACTCAACAAAAGTACAGTGCATGAGTAAATATATTTACTTTCCCCTACTGTCCACATCTTCTTAATGGGAGGCTGTACTGTCAACCTGGCAGTGGATGAATGATGGTGGATGAGGCTGTGATATGGGTGGAGGGGTGATTGCTCCTGCTACAGTAACAAAGTTGTGTTTGATCTCTCCCTTGCTACCCCTCACTCTCTTTCTTCCTCTCCCTCACACACACACACACACACACACACACACACACACACACACACACACACACACACACACACACTCACACCCACTCTCCCCCAAGTGAATGAGGTGAGGTCTGAGTAACCCTCTCTACCCTTTCTCTTCCTTTTACCCTCCCTCCTCTCCCTCCTTCCCTCCCTGCCCTATTCTCTTGATCTATCCATCTCACTCACTCATGCTCTGGCTCTCTTCAGTTGTACAACACAGACAGGCACAACATCTGTCTTGCACATGAAAAGGGTTTTTTTGCAGGTTTTTTATCATCCAAATATGCTACCTGCTTTGTGCCGAACTCTCTTGTGCTTGCGTGGGCCAAGCCGGGGCTGAAAAAAAAAAAGGTTGAACAGGGAGAGGAAACATCGAGTGAGAGGGAGGAATAAAAGCAAGAGAGATTTCAGGAGAAATGAGGCACAAATGAAAATGAAAATACAACAGAATTCAGTTCTATTTAATTGACTTGGCCATGTAGAGAAATATAAATCGCTATAGTGAGGAAATTACAGAAAAAAATCCAGTATTTTGTATATGCATCTGCATACATGCATGCACATATAAGCACAATTTATGCTTGTCAATAGGTACGATAATTATAGCATTATCTTTACTTTGTGCTGCAAAAAAATTGCCCAAGGTCAACTTACTTGCATATGAGAGAGAGGAAACTCCATCCTCTAAGGAAAACTGAGCAATGTGACTGACATCTCTCAAAAAAATGTATGAGGACCTTTTATTTTGGTTAAATTAAACGTTTTCTATGTGCAAAAGTGCATATGTGTTTGTGTGTTTTCATACATGCAGGGAAACGTTACATTTACATCAAGAACTGAGGTTACTAATTTTTCCAGATAGTGCCTTTTACCATTAAACAGTGAAGAAATACTGATATTTTTTAATATTGTTCCTGCTTAAGCAGCAGAAGAGGTGACTGCCGAGCTCAGTGCAAGTAATACCTCACACTCAGTTTTGCAAAGATTCCAATATAAGATATGCATTCAGTTTTGCAGAACACTCTAATATACTAATATCTTATTTTAATCTCTGCAGGCCAACGGCAGCTGATCATATATGCATGACTGTTTTTTGTAATGAGAAATACCTTGAAAATGGAAAAAAAAATGTTGCTTTTGGCAACTTGTGCAGCCCCTCTAACTCAAGAGACAGGTGTACTTACTGTGCTGTTTCCAGACCCTGCAAGCAAAATCTATACTGATTCTGACAATGCAATAAACCTTTGTAACTACATTATACTGTCAGCTGCTTGTAGACTTTTACCACTTGATCATTTCGAAGCTTCCACACTTGTGATTTGCGTGGCAGTTTTTATGATTTAGAGACGTGGCCGAGTTCATGCGCTCACTCATTATTCACTCCCTAAGTGGTAATTAAATTTTAAAGAACTGGCTACTGCAGGCGGCTGTTGTTCCACACCTTCTGAAATGTTGCCCCTTCTTCTTCTTCCCCCTGCCAGACCCCGCTATTTTTTTGTCAGGCTCAATTTGCAAACAGGACCCTTGCTCAAGGCTGAAGATGGAGATGGAGGAGGAGGCCACTGGCAGTTATGGCAGGGGCCCCCGAAGGGGCAAAAAACGGTTCCTAAAGAGTGGGAGGCAGGAATTCCACAATCCCAGCCTGCCTGACTGAGGGATCTGCCTGCTAAACATTCAGTTTTTTCTGCTGGCGAAGTGCCCTTTGAAATCCAGCTGCAACTGTGTTTGGGGGGGAAAAAGAAGAAGAAAGAAACAAGAGAAATAGGAGGAGGGGAGGTGGGGGGGTTGTTTCAGAGTTGCAACAAAAACGGGATAGAAAGAGAGGATGACGGAGAAGAGACAGAAGAGAAAGAGAGGAAGAGGGCAATAGAAGGGTGTGCGGTGTCTGCTAGAGAGTGTGAGAGCGTCTGAATGGGCGTGCACCACCAGGGCCTCACCCCCCACTGGAAGGGACCTCCACAGATTATCCTTCATCTGAGCTTGTCCGTCTTGACCCCAGCGACCCTGAGGCCCGCTCCATGTCTTCCCCTCCATGTCTTCCCCTCTCTCTCCCTTACTCTTTACCTCACTCGCCCATTTTTTCATTGTTATTTTTCCTCACTTACGCTTTCTTTCTTTCCTTCTTACTTTCTTACTTTACTTCCTTCCTTCCTTACTTACTTAATTACTTACTTACTTGCTTGCTTGCTTACTTTCTTTCTTACTTACTTGCTTACTTGCTTTCTTTCTTTCTTTCTTTCTTTATTTCTAACTTACTTCCTTACTTTGTTACTTATTTAGTTTCTTTCTTTCTTTCTTGCTTTCTTTCTTTCTTGCTTTCCTTCCTTCCTTCCTCACTTATTTTCTTTCATACCTACCTATCTGCCTTCTTTTTCTTTCTTTCTTTCTTTCTTTTGTTGTTTCTTTCTTTCATTCTTTCTTTTTTACCTCTCACCAGCATCCAACACACCATCATCTGCTGACCCTCCAGCTCCACCCCGCCGACACCACACACATTCCCCAAACACACACACACACACACACACACACACACACACACACACACACACACACACACACACACACACACACACACACACACACACACACACACACACACACACACACACACACACACAACCTGGATCCTCATGCAAAAGAGGGGGACCCAGTAGGAGAAAATCCAGGCTGATGTGCAAGACAAATGAGGAGGGGAGGAAAGAAGAAAAGGGGAGAAAGAAAGAAGGCAAGCTTTTCAGCACCACTGGTATAAAATAGAAAGGGGGGAGAAGGTGGAGGGTGTGGGGGACAAATGCACCATGGTGCATATACAGTACTGCAGGTGTATTCACATGAATATTTAAGATGCTCCGCAACAATGATGAGTTCACACTGATATTTGTGGCCGGCAATAGGTGTAATTTCCAACATTTGTTTATCATCTTTTTAATAAATTCTCATCCCTCCTTGATCTCTGCACTGGAAAACTCATATTTGAAGATTTAAAAAGCATCATCAAAATGTGAAAACAGTACATATATATCTCAATTTATGTTCATATTGCAGTAAACACACTGACTTCCCTTACCTTCTTTCTTTTGGGCCCACTGTGATTGACCCGTGCAGCACAGAGGAAGACCTTTTTACATGGAGGTCCCTTCCAGTGAAATTAATTGACTCTCCGATGTATCCAGTAACTTTCCTCTTGCTGAAAACCTTATTTCACACCCTTACTGAGCTTCATAATGATACATATAAACTCCTTCCGCAAACAAAAACATGGGAAAATCCACGTTGTGCGTGCCGATGGGGAGGACCCCCTTTATTTGCCCACGTGGGGGTAAAAATGGAAAAGCAAGTAGCAGGCTGGATAAACTGTGAGCGCCAATATGTTATTGCTCCTTAAGTTTTATTTGCGAAGCTGCAGGTGGATGCCTGAATGACATGACACTGTTTTTCTTGGCCTCGGCCGCTGACTGCACTTTGTGGATGTGACCTACCTGCAATATCAACTGGAAAAAAATGAGGAGACAGTCTATATTTTGTAAAGTAGGCTGAAATCCTTTGAATATTCTTAGAATATTGAAAAAGGAACAGTATGTCTGTGGTGCTCAGTGAGGTAAATTTGGATATAAAGATAGAATTAATCTTAATTAGTTCTCTAAAAGTGCATTAAAACTCATTTTAAGTTAATATTTGTACATCACCCTATTAAATCTTTGTGTTTTCAGAGACCTGATGTTCTGCTCTCTTATTAGTTGAGTTCTTTATTATGTATTGTATAGAACTGCATGTGTTTTTATAGGTAAACCTAAAGTAACTGTGGTGTTTGTGTGTCATTGTTTATCTCAAGTTTAAAATGAAAATGCCAATGTTCTGTGAGGGAGTCATTTAGCATACGCCACACACAGAAATTGTTATTATACATGTTTCTTGTTGGTTTATTTTGTCAGTTCATTAAGTTCAAATCTAGGCATGTCTTTGTAATTCGCATCTGTCTTGAAATGAGGTTCCAAATAAGACTTGTTCGCATGGCTGTTTGTTATTAGAGAAAAATGATTGGACTTATCCTTTAAGTTAAAGAAAAAAAACACTACTGTATCCCTTTAAGACCGAAAGCAGGAGATGCATTGGAGACAGAAAGCTACTTGTATGATCAGTGCACTTTTTCAATATGAAAATATGAAAAATAGAAGAGAGGACATAGCTTTGCCCTGCCCATTCTTTAGGAAAACTGTTCGATGACAACAAAAACAAGACAGAAATCACTAAAGCAAGACAGAAATCACTAAAACAAGACATAAAATGGCAAAAACGAGACATAAAATGACAGAATCGAGACACAAAATGACAAAAACGACACAAAATGACAAAAAACAGGACATAAAATGACAAAAACAAGACATAAAATGACAAAAACAAGACAGGAATGAATAAATAAATACTGCAAAAAGGAAGATGTGAGTGTTTAACAAAACATACAGCCAGATTAAAAGCTGAATGGATACAAATGTGGTTTCATTCCAGGACTACAGTGCTAGTCTTTACACTGAACTACCAGCAATGTAAAGCGCCTTTATATATGCTTCACTTACTGAAATGCTTTTGTTGGTTTGTGCTTTTACTCACTTTGATGGGGACTGAATAATTAAAAAAAAAAAATTACCAGCTATTTCTAAGCTTTTCACAGCATCACTGGCTGATGTGGTTTTAAAAACATGCAGTTATTGTTCCTTCAGGTTGAAATTATTTTGCCACACATCCTGCTTCCGAGGTTAAAAACAATAATAATAATAATAATAATAATAATAATAATAATAATAAATTTTATTTATAAAGCGCTTTTCCAAAAACTCAAAGACGCTGTACATAAAATACAATAAGATAAAACAAAACTGTTAATTAAAATCAATAGATAGTAAAACAAGTTCAAGATAAAATACAGAATCACTTAAGGAAAGCAGATCTAAAAAGGTGAGTCTTTAAAAGGGATTTAAATGTGGTGAGGTTGGTGCAGTCACGGAGGGCATGGGGGAGTGAGTTCCAGAGTGTGGGGGCGGCAATGGCGAAGGCTCTGTCCCCCCAATGTCGCCGGCTGGTCCTGTGCGGGATGGAAAGGAGGTTTGTGTGGGAGGAGCGGAGATTCCTGGGGGGGGTGTAGGGGAGGAGCAAATCGGTAAGGTAAGAGGGGGCAAGATTATGGATGGACTTGAAGGTGAAGAGAAGCAGTTTGTACTGGATGCGGTGTGAAATGGGGAGCCAATGGAGGTTCTGCAGGACGGGGGTGATATGGTCGTGAGAACAGGTTCGGGTGAGGAGTCGGGCAGCAGAGTTTTGAATGAGTTGAAGTTTATTGAGAACTTTGGAGGTGGAGCCGAAGAGAATGCTATTGCAGTAGTCAAGGCGGGAAGTGACGAAGGCATGAATGAGGGTTTCAGCGGCTGAGAAGGAGAGGAAGGGGCGGAGACGGGCGATGTTGCGGAGATGGAAATAGGCAGTTTTGGTGATCTGATTAATGTGGGGTTCAAAAGTGAGGTTGCTGTCAAATATCACACCGAGGTTGCGGATGTGAGCAGAAGGAGATAGGGTGGTGTTATCAATGGTAATGGGGGGGTGGGGAAATGGTGTGAGTGATTTAGGTCCAATAAAGATGAGATCAGTCTTGTCGCAGTTTAGCAGGAGAAAATTTTTCCTCATCCAGGATTTAATGTCGGCCAAGCAGCTGGAGAGAGAGGGGAGGGTGGTGGTGGCGGTGGTGTTGGTGGAGATGTAGAGTTGGATATCGTCGGCGTAGCAATGGAAGTGTAGGTTGTGGCGGCGGATGATGTTGCCGAGGGGGAGGAGGTACAGGATAAAGAGGAGGGGGCCAAGGACCGATCCTTGAGGGACACCATGGGACAGGGGGGCGGTGGCGGATGTGCAGTTGTTGACCTTGATGAATTGTTGTCGATTTGTGAGATATGATGTGAACCAGGTGAGGGCGGTGCCGGTGATGTTAATGGAGGATTGAAGGCGGGACAGGAGGATGGAGTGATTGATTGTGTCAAATGCTGCAGAGAGGTCGAGAAGAATGAGGATGGTGACTTGTCCAGAGTCTGAGGAGAGGAGGAGATCGTTGGTGACCTTGAGGAGAGCAGTTTCAGTGCTGTGATGAGAGCGGAATCCGGATTGAAAGGTTTCATACAGGTTGTTGGAGGTGAGATGAGTTTTCAACTGGGCAGCGACGACACGTTCTAATGTTTTGGATAAGAAGGGGAGGTTGGAGATGGGCCGGAAGTTGTGAGGGGAGGTTGGATCCAAACCAGGTTTTTTGAGGATGGGGGAGACAGAGGCGAGCTTGAGGGGTGAGGGGACACAGCCAGTACTGAGGGAAGTGTTGATGATGTTAGAGATGAGGGGGGAGATAACAGGGAGGCAGTTTTTGAGGAGGTCAGTGGGGATGGGGTCCAGGCAGGATGTGGAGTTTTTAGTTCCAGTGATGAATTTGGGCAGGTCCAGGGGGGAAACGGGCGAAAAACAATGAGGTGGAAGAAGAAGAAGATTGTCCACTGTCCAGTTTACTTTTTAATAAATGCAAGAGGCAATACTTTTCTGTCCAATGAAGTGGGGGAAAAGCACCAAAACAGCACAAAGTATGATAGAATGTAGTAAAAACCTCTCTGGTGCAGAGTTATTTACCAAAGACAGGGTTTATTACAGGACTGTTGCATCTGATTGCATTGCAATTAGATAGATAGATAGATAGATAGATAGATAGATAGATAGATAGATAGATAGATAGATAGATAGATAGATAGATAGATAGATAGATAGATAGATAGATAGATAGATAGATAGATAGATAGATAGATAGATAGACAGATAGATAGATAGATAGATAGATAGATAGATAGATAGATAGATAGATAGATAGATAGATAAATAGATAGATAGATAGATAATAGAACAGCTTACATACAACAACAAAAGTAACAAAAAGACAAAAATAATAACAATATTTAGCAGTGTTTTATGTTTTCTGGTCACTGGTTGCAGGACTGTACTTTGACTGATTCTAAATAAATAAATAAATATAAATAAATAAAAATGAACACAGGAATATTCCGTCGAAAAATAAATAATTACCTGCTGTGGAGAATTAAAAACACACACTGAAACTTGTGGTATTTTTAGTTGCTGTTGTTAAACTCCTCCTCGCCAGGGGGCGCTACTTGAAAGCTGGAGGGACGGCGGCTACCCGGGTAATCGAGGAAACTCGAGGGATTTTTTTTTCTCCGTAGCTAACAGTAGCTAGCCGGCTAATCTCTTGGACAACGCAGTCGTGGTTATGTTATTGTCCGCTTCAGTGTTCGTGTCTTTTTTGCTCGTTTTAATCCGGTGATTTTCTCACACGCCGTCAGCGACCAAAGGCGAGGCGGACACCGACGGACAAGTTTAAACCCACCGGAGGTTTGGCCGCTGTTGCTTTCTGTCAGGATGCTAGCGCTTGAGCGAGCCAGCTAGTTAGCAAAGCTGCTAAAGTAGCCGAATAGCAGCGCTGTCCGGATGCTCTGAGCAGCAACGCAGCGGATTTTGGGGAGTTTCTAGTCGGCCTCGCATGATGTCAAGCAACCGGCCACAGCAAAACGCTGGTGGGGCGAGTTCGGTGCCCAGCACGAGTAGCAGCAGCAGCACTGGAGGCACCGGGAACACAAACGGTGGCGGAGGCAGCAACCCCGTCATGAGTAATGGTAATAATTCTGGAAATGTTGTGCCCTCTCGGAGCCTGACAGCGGCCAGCGATGGCGTCTTGTCGGTGCCAACTTTGGCCGCCGTGCCGTCGTCCCGGGGCGGCTTTGCCTCCCTGGGCAGACCGTCTGCGACCTCGGGCAGCAGAAAGAAATCCCTCCATCAAGCACCCCTGTACAACGGCCTCTTGAATTCATACGAGGATAAAAGCAACGACTTCGTCTGGTTAGCTTCTCCTGTCATGCACATCGCAGAGTACTGGAAGCTTGCAAAAGTTTGGAGAGCTTAATTTTGACGCAGCTTTCTGTTTTGTTTTTCAGTCCCATTTGCTTCGAAATGATAGAGGAGGCACACATGACCAAGTGTGGACACAGTTTTTGGTAAGTGTGGTAAAGTTTCGTAGTTGTTGCACACATGAGATTGTTTGTTTGTTGGAAAACAATGCCACACCTGTTGAGCTGTTAAATCCCTATCTGAGCAATACAGGGCATAAAGCAACTTGTGTTTTGTGCAAGAATAAACATGCTAATTATATTAGAATCAGAATCAGCTTTAATGGCCAAGTACGTACACAACATACAACGAATTTAGTTTCTTCTGTTTGTGTCACCCTAGGAATAAGGAAAGAGAATAATGAAATAACTATAGAAAGAAGAACTGGGGGGAAATAGTTGTAATAAAAATAAATATAACGCTATATATACAGATATTTACAAGCAAGAAAGGAATATATAAACACAGTAGTGCAAAATAATTGCTACATGATGCTACAGTGCAAAAAGCAGAGAATGCTGTTCATCGTGCAAAAAGTACTGAACATATCCTTATTAGCCAGAAACTAGATCTCTTAGTTTCTCTCTTAAAAGACCAATGTCATTTGTGCATTGCATTTTCAAAAGCAATTACCGTACTCTGCAGTATTTGTGCAGTGGCGACTGACTGTTGGGCTTAAATGATCAGACTCTGCATACAGGTGGCATGTTGAACACAAAAAGTTGTTTGTGCACCAGGACTGATGTCAACCTGCAACTAATTTTAACTAATTTGCAACTATTTTGCAAATCAGTTAATTGGTGTCAGTGTTTATTTTCAGGGGGAAAAAGTCAGTCTTCACTGATTCCAACTTCCTAAATGTGACGTTTTTTCTGGTTTCTGTAAACTAAAAGTCTTTATGGGCTGGACAAAACAAGACTCTAGATGAAATCTTTCAGGGCTTTGGAAAACAATGGCATTCTTCAACATCTTCTCACATTTTATAGATCAAACAACTAATCGATTCAATGGGAAAAGATTTGAAAATAATCATTAGATGCTGCCCTCTTGTCCCTGAGCTGAAACAACAAAAATGCAGTCAAAGATGACTCGGCTTCAAAGGTTTTAGACATACAAAAGCAGTATGAAAATTGAACAGTCAGACTTGTCTGTGCTTGAAATGGCACCGTCAACACACTTACGCTATGGCTTAACTTAATTATTGGTAGCTCAGACTGTCACAGAGTTGTTTTTGTCCTCATTTCGTCATACTGCTACAGTTATTTCCACTACATTTCCATTTGTTTTCTCCCTCCTGCAGTTTCAAGTGCATCCGCCAGAGCTTGGAGGACAGCAACAGATGTCCCAAGTGTAACTACATCGTCGATAATGTGGATCAGCTCTACCCAAATTTTCTTGGTAAGTAATTGAAATCAGAAGCTTGCAGTTCATTCATTTCTGTTCTCACAAAAATAGTAATAATTGTGTTCAAACTACCGGTTCCTTTAACTGTCATGCTAAATTACAGTCGTATTATTGTAAGATTGTACTGCATTATTAAAGGAACATACTGTAAATTAGGACATGATACATAGATCCCAGTGATCATGATTATGAAACTGTTCAAGATATCATTGCTGTCTCTCATGTATTTACTACTAAAATGCCTCAACCAATGGTTCATTGCTTAACTATTGAAGTCACACTCTGGTCATGTTTCTGTCATATACTTACATAGCTTTTCCACCTCTGTCATTTACCTCTTCCCCACCACCTATTCCATCCCACCTCCCCATGTCCCAGTAAACGAACTGATCCTTAAACAGAAACAAAGGTCAGAGGAGAAGAGACTAAAGTTGGATCATCCTGTAAGTACACAACCCTGCTTTGATCTATTACCTTATTCTCTTCATGAGAAACTGACACACTTTTATCTAGATTCTCATATTGTCACTTGTAACTGAACAGTGTCTCTTATCCCCCAGAATGGGTCTCGGTGGCAGGTCTTCCAGGATGTTTTGAGTCCTGATCAGGAGAACTTGGACCTGGCAAATGTCAACCTAATGCTGGAGCTCCTGGTTCAGAAGAAGAAGCAGCTGGAGGCAGTAAGTAATTGTATTAGAAGGATTGCAATTCAGTTTTTCTGCATGCTTTGCTTGCATTTCTGCTTTTTGGATGTTAAGCTTCACCTACGATTGGGGAATATTCTTTGATAAATTGGTGTAGTTATGATCAGCTGAGTCACGGATGACTCAGAATTTGTTATAACATTGTCAAGGAGAAACATACAGAATCGCTTCCCAAATTCAAGATAGACACAGTCAGTAAATGTGTCTGTCCTACCTTTTTTGAAAGAAATCTATGCATTTTTTTCTGACCAGCTGATAAACAAAACTGTCTGTTATTAGTGAGTAAACAGCCTGATGAATTTCACTTGGGACTGGTCAAAGCTCTTTGTGGGAGGCATCAAAATTTCCTCATTGATGTTTACAATGACAATGCCCTCAAGAATTGTGTGAACTGCAGATTATGGCAAATGAATGGTAATGAGTTACATTGAAAAATGGGCAACACGATGAGTCCATTGTATCTGGAAATTGAACTCACTGAGAACTCACTGAGGACTTGAATATTTATTCTTTGTGCTTTAGACAGTCTGAAAGTTGGTGCACAGTAATCTCCTCTATCAGTATGACACATCCCCTTTTTGTTGTTTTTGTCAGACTGTGTGGTCTGAAAAGAGAAGTAAGAACCACAAGCTACCCTGTTGACTTGTGTTCTGACACATCAGCACTGTTTTGGAGTTACAGTGAGCATGAGTTATAAAATCGCTGTCAGTTTGGAACTTGAATCACGTGAGCTTCTGCTTTTCATTGCAAATTTAGTCACTACAAGTTTAGTAAGGAGCAGTGTGTCAGTTTTGTTACACTTTTCTGAAGGCACTATACAGCACTTTCAGCGTTCTCCGTGTTAAACACATGCTGTGTTTCTAGTTCTTTACTTCACACACATACAAAAACATGCAGTGGCTTGCTCTGTGTTTAGCTGTCATATAAACAGGCACACAAGCAAATCCTTGAGCCAGGAAATCAGCTGAGATTAGGCTATTACGAACATGTCTGCCAATTTGTAAATGACAGTGATTCCTCTGGGTTGTGGGGGCCTCAGTGGATTGGTCTGGTTCTGGTGTACAATCAAATTGAGATCTTCAGAGTTTGGAGGTTGGGTCAACACCTCAAGCTCTCTGTTGTGTACCTCAAGCCTTTTCCTGATTGCTGACAAGTGTATATATCAGCAGTGGTGGGACACATTTATTAGAAGCTTATTAAAAATACTTGTTTTATGTATGTCTTTATGGTAAAACAAAGAAAAAGCTGATGTAACCTTTACACATAGGCCTATTTCACCGACTCACTCCTCTTGCCATAGTTATATTCTTAAAATTACATTGGCCTGTTGTTTTATTCATGTATGTCTCTTCAATGATTGTCTCTGTTCGACCAATTAATTTGTTTCTGAGGTCAGTTCAGACAGTAGTAACTGCACAGAATGATCATAATGCAGCTCAGAAGAGTTCAGATTGTTGTGTTCACATTAACTTTAACCTTGTGGGATCTGAAACTATTTGAAGATCTGCTTCTTTAACTATGATATTGCTCATAGAACCACAATCATCAAGAGTTTTTAGGTTAGCGCACCTCAACTATGCCTTTGCAAAGCATAGACTTCACAATAGGGTGTTTACTAATGCACCAAAACAGTTCCCTCCCACCTGAGCTCTCTCATTTAGGGCCACATTCCTGCTCACTACACTCAGCCAACAAAAGGCGCCTAATACAACCACCACAACAGGGCTGGTTGATAGCTGGACTCTTCTCCTCTGTGGTTCTCCGGTGGTAAAACAAGTTACCAAACTCTGTTCGATCTGCAAAGTCCCTCTCAGTCTTTAAGAAAAGACTAATCCTATTACATCTGCACTGCCGTTATGGCACTTATCCTGGTTGTTTTCTCCTGACTAGATCCTTGCTTGTGTTTCATCTACTCTCAGATGTACATTGCTTTGCATAAAAGCGTCTGCTAAATGAATCTGTAAAATTGTATCAAGACTGATTGGTGTCTCTTTGGAGGGTAAAATCTGTTATTTCGAATTAAATTAAGTACATTGGAAACAGTCATATTCTAAGCCTCAGTGGTTCTATCTCAGTTATAGTGGGTGGAGCATGTGAGTGAAAGGGAGACACTTTTAGCAGACAGTTTCACAACTTTGACCAACCAACATTGGTCATACTGTAATGTATGTTTAGCCTTTCCTGCGAAGCCCCAGTTGGGATTTAAGTCCCATGTAGTCATAATTCTGTCAACCATGGAGCGATTTCCACACAGTCATGCTGTCACTGTAATTCTTGTTAGATGAGGCAGCAAGTGTGGTTGCTTTCAGGGCCTGTACGAACTCAGAATTTCATTAGTTTACTCAGATTTAGTGTAAAATGTTTTGCAGTTAGGGCAACAAAAGAAGGATACTCAGAAAGACCATTGAACAAGAGAAGGCTAGTCAATAAAAACAAAGGAAAAAGATCAAAAAGGTAAAAATGGAGAAATGGAGCTAAACGTGGTCAAAGATTTACAAAATAGATCAATCCAGCCACACCAGACATATAATAAAAGCACCAAAAATGCCATATCCAGTTAAGAAAAAAACACCAAGTAGAATAAAAGGAAATAGAAAATAGAACCATAAAGATAAGATATAGTATCTAGCAGTGAGACAATGCACTGGTAGGAGTTTCAGTGATGATTATGACCACATGAAGTCAAACACAACATGTGAGTCATAGAAACATATTTTTGACTACATGGATTTGCCAAATTAATGAAACAGGCAGCACACAGGTATTTCTGTTTAGAGAAAGCTCTTGTAGCATTTTTTTAAACAACTTATAAATGAATGGATTAAAAGATTTTGCCCATAACAAAAAAAGCTGACATTCACTTAACCATTAAGCTTTTTGCCATGTTAAATTGTGTGGAATGAGAAGCGAATTCTTGCACGCAGTGTCTACATTAAGCTCTGTTTGAGTTGTCCTTGAATAGTTCGAAATGCTGTCACGCTTTAGACTTTGTATGAGACGTAGCTATCCGAGTTTACAATCCACTACAGCTCAGATTTTAGCTTCTGCCATCAGTTAACCAGCGGTACATGTTGTCTTGTGGATTTTTCGTGGATTTTTTTACTTTTATTTCTAAGTTCCTTTGTAATGGTGTTCCTGTGCATTACTGTAAACCTGTTATTGTAATACACACTGTAATTAAAAAAAAGACTTGGATATAATTTGCCTCATCATCTTTTAGGGGGTAGCCCTAACAGGTTTCCTGAGTTTATGAGGACATCATGTGGCACAATTATGGTCAATAGAGACTCTTGTGTTACGTAAGTTTCTTGGCAGCATCTCCTTCAGTCTGCCACTGCCAGGTATAGCCAGGTAATATCCACTAACGCCCACGGTATTAAAGTGTGCTGCAGGCAAATTAAATGTTTATGTAAAAGGTAGCGTGAGGACAAACTTATACATGTGTCCTGACTTGACACAACAGTAGCTGAATGTGTGTCTGTGTATGTAATAATGTTGCTGTCTTGCTGTGTGTGGTTCCACCTCTGATGCTTCTGACGTGAGGCACTTGAGAAGTCATTTCAATCAGATAGTCTGGCTTTCATAGAAATGTTGTCCTGTCAGATGGTCTCTGTAAAGAGAGAAAGATTATATTTTCTAACTTTTGAGTCTAGAATCTGACAATCGAAGTTGTCTAAACTGCCAAAAGATCTTTTATTGCCTGTCTCATAGCTCCTTCCAATAACAGCATCATTTTGTATTCTGCAGGATTTTTGTTTTTCAATTAAAGCAGCAAAGTCAGGTCAAATTTCTAATTGACAATGCCATTTGCTCAAGTGTTGCTAGCACCACTCCTTGGTGATACAACCCTCCACTCCGTCAATTTCATGTCATTCCAGTTCATTTTTCTGCTACAATTTTTCTGCTTGACAGTGGCTGAATTTAGCAGCTGCTTTTATCCAAATGCAGGATATTACCAATTAATTGTCTCAGTAATGTGTGTATTCGCTTTCAGCTTTCTCCCTGTTAAACACATACTTTATTTCTAACTCTTAACTTCTCATGTATGCAAAAACATGCAGTGTCTTGCTCTGTGTTTGGCTGTCATAAACAGGCACACAAGCAAATCCTTAAGCCAGTTAATCAGCTGAGATTAGGCTATTACGAAAATATCTCTTAGTTTGTAAATGATAGTGGTTCCTCTGGGTTTTGGGGTGTGTATTCTCACTTTTCCCACATGATTTGACTTAGAACATATTTAGTTTTGCTGTTTTTATCTGATTGAACATATATTTGTTTTATTTGACAAGCATTTAGCTTAATTATGAGCTACTAATTTTTGTTGAATTTTCACTTGATTTCTAAGTGATGGAATGTAGGTGTTATTCCAGATATGCAAATCCAAAGCCTCACATAAATTTTTGACCATTGAATTGCACATGAAGTCACAGATATCCATCCATTATCTACTCAGCTTAATCCTCATTAGGATCGTGGGGTGCTGGAGTCTATCCCAGCTGACTTACGGTGAAGGCAGGGGACACCATGGACAGGTCACCAGTCCATCACAGGGCTACACATAGAAACAAACAATCACACTCACATTCAAACCTACGGACAGTTTAGAATCACCAGTTAACATCATCATGTTTTTGGACTGTGGGAGGAAGCCGGATAGCTTGGTGAAAACCCACGTATGCACAAGGAGAACATGCAAACTCCATGCAGAAAGATCCCAGGCCCAGATCGGGACGTGAACTGAGGATTTTCCAGCCATGAGGCGACAGTGCTAACCACTGATCCGCTGTGCAGCCCGTAGTCACAGATACTTTTTTTTTTTTTTTTTTAAATTTCGAAATATTGGCCTGTATGTATAGTCATTACTCATGAAGCTAAACCTTTAGCTTCATCCAAAATATATTAACAGCTTATGGTTAGGTTCGTCTCTGTGCTAAATTACTTGTCAGTAAATGTGGGAAAGATAACAGGTTTCAGTCCTTCTTTTCAGTGTCTGGGGGTGAGGCCACTCTTTGGTTTTCATTGACATTTGTTTCTTTCAGTAAATTTCTGCTTGCAAAATGACCAAATGTGAGCTTCAGTCCAAACTTTGATTTCCTTTTCGGTTCATTTTGTTATGATCGGCATTCAAAGCACGAGATACTTCTGACCACAGCTGTCAACAGTTGTCGTCTGACACCCAGAAACCCTTGTGTTTGGGATTGTTGAGCATTTTCAGGTGTCGTGATTGTGTTGTTTTGTTTCTTTTTGGAATGAAACTTTAATTAAATGCAACCGCCCTGTTCTGTGAAGCACTGCTTTAGTTTTGCAGTTCTTCAGCTTTAATGGAAATACGTTTGGAGAATATAAGGTTGTACATAAAAATCATAAATCGTGATCTTTAGAATTGCTTTAAACAGTTCCTTATCTTTGCAGAAAAGATGTCAACATTTAAAATGTTTGGCCACTGAGGGGGAAAAAAATTCTGTCCTAATGTTTTCTCAGCGGATCAACAAAAGCATTCTGTGGCTTCAGCTGTACTCATATTTGATCGTGTTTGATGTCTGTATCTCCACCAGGAATCCCAAGCAGCTCAGAGACAGATCCTCATGGAGTTTCTTAAAGAAGCCAGGAGAAACAAGAGAGAGGTACTGATGTTTTTATAGACATAAGATAAAAAATTCTCAGAAGGAGCTTTTGTACTGCTGTACAATAAGTGGTATTTGTAAAGCAAAAGACTAGAAATCAGAAAAAATGTATTAGAAAATTATGTAAAAATCTACCGTATAAAAGTACTTTTATCTGTGTTTTTTGTTTTGTCAACAGCAACTAGAGCAACTACAGAAGGAGCTCAACTTTCTTGAAGAAGACATTAAGCGCGTTGAGGTAAGTAAACTGAATTTCTCAACACCTTGCATAATGTAAAGATGCATTACCAAACCCCCATGCACATCATGTTCTCATGGGAAAAGTAGAGAGGATCGTCATGTATGTTTATGAAACCACGTTATGTTGTAAGCTACTGAATCCACTGCTCATCACAGCTTGAGATGGACAAACAAGTTATTTTGGTGTCATTTTCCAGGAAATGAGCGGGCTGTACTCTCCGATGATGGAGGCAGAGTGTACGGTGCCTAATGTTGAGGCTCCATCTCCAGCACCCAGGTAACGCTCATCTCAGAGTTCAAATAAATTCTATCTGTACAGGAAATGAGTTCATCAGCACCGAATAACATTTTCAGTATGTTTACAAAAATAGAAACTCATTCCAAGCACGGAAGTGTGCTGACTGATGAAAATGTCTTGCTTTATAAAAAACACGTTATATTTATGAAGCAACTGTGAGCTAACAGAAAAAACCTGACATATAATCAAGCCTGCATTACTGGATAGTACACCTTACTATCTGTCTGCTTGTGTGTGTGTGTTTGTTTTTTTATTGAATAGCTGTAGTAGTATTATTGAGCCAACAGACTACAGCCAACCTCCAGGATTTGGTGGAACAACACAGGTATGTCAGAGCAACATTTCTGTTTGTTTTTTTAATAACTTCAAATTCTGTTTGCCATTTTGTTAATCTTGTTAGAATTATGGAAATGCAGATCATTGTTTTCTTCACCAAGGGACTATAGGATCCCCTGCTTTTTCTAAAATCTCTTTGCATAATACATAACTTCTCCCACGTTATAGATGTTAAACAAAGGGCCTGTTAAGTTTAGCTGTAGATTTTAATGTGAACACAGAAATAATCAGGCACACTCCAAGTGAAGTTGTACGTAAGATTTGACAGAATAGATGTCCGTTTAAATTTAACCATACTCTGGGAATTGTTTGTCCAGGGAAAACGACAGACCTGGTACAACAGCACTCTGGCATCAAGAAGAAAGAGGCTGACGGCTCATTTCGAGGATCTGGAGCAGTGCTACTTCTCCAATAAAATGTCGCGCATCACAGGTATTCTTCACAGGTTGTTGTTGGTGAATGCTTAAACGTCTTTTGTTTGATATATAGCTTTGTACATATTATACATTGTCAGAGAAACTGGACTAGAGTAAGGAAAGACAATATTTCTCTTAGGATATTGTTTCCACATTTTCTTATCGTTTGGGCATCTACCACAACTGCTTGCTGTGTCAGGGCGCATATTTCCCATTTAAGGCCTTAAGTCGTAGCTCTGAGTGACACCATCCTTTGGTTTAGTGCTGCAAAGCAAACCACTGTTGAAATGTGACATGAGGCTTCTTTAACATTCAGCTGGGTTGTATATTGCCTCACATACAGTTCCCACGTATGAGTGTATTGAAGCTGTGTGTGTGGTGTTTTCAGACGAGGGCAGGAACTTGAACCAGCTGGATGATTTTATGGAGTGTTTGTCCAAGTTCACCCGCTACAACTCTGTGCGGCCCCTGGCCACCCTCTCCTACGCCAGCGACCTCTATAGCGGCT
This sequence comes from Amphiprion ocellaris, assembly GCF_022539595.1. NCBI lineage: Eukaryota > Metazoa > Chordata > Actinopteri > Pomacentridae > Amphiprion > Amphiprion ocellaris. The sequence continues at coordinate 5,685,336 of NC_072775.1, forward strand.
CTAGTATTGTCTCTAGGTAAGATGAAGGAATAACCTCAAACTCGCAGATCTGTTATCCATCAGGGTGTTTTGTCAGTGTCCTGCAAGTTTTCTTGATATCATATTATGACATTTTCCTTCCTTATCCTTCCTAACGTTGATCAGCACACTCACAACCTCTGACTTTATTCTCACTTGTGTTTCAGTATTGAGTTTGACCGTGACTGTGACTACTTTGCCATTGCTGGTGTTACCAAGAAAATCAAGGTGTTTGAATACGGCACTGTGATCCAGGATGCAGTGGACATCCACTACCCTGTCAACGAAATGACCTGCAATTCGAAAATCAGGTGAGGATAAGGACCTTTACCCGTAGGAACAGCACGTAAATGCATCCTGTAGGCCTCTCAGGCAATATTGCCAAATCTAAATCTTAAACTTAAGGCAAAATCTACTTGTTATGGCAAAAATCACATGCTAGCCACTAATTTTACAGCTTCACCTTTAAAGAAAAGTAAATATCTAATATTGTACTTTGACCTGGTTTGGATGTTTCCAGGTCTACACAAGGAAACATTTTCTCTGTCGTGTAGATTTGTTAAACAATGAGATGGGCAATGGGGCTGAACAGTTAATTGAAATATTATCGGCTTCAAATGTGTAAATTGTGTCACAACATACCACTGTAAATGAATCATTGTGATGCGACAGAGATGCCCCGTCCTATAAATTATATTTTTCAAACATAAGGAAACATGTTTGTACCTTAGACTTATGTTGCAGTGACAATTTCTGTCAAAATGTCCATAGTAGGATTTTTTAATACATATCCTTCAGCTGTAATGGTCAGAACAAAAATAATAGTGGATTGTGCAGTTTCTAAAGCAATGAGGAACTTAAATCTTCATGCGTAAGTGATTCCAACCTTGTTTGTTGTAGCTGTATCAGCTGGAGCAGTTATCACAAGAACCTTCTGGCCAGCAGCGACTACGAGGGTACCGTCATTCTGTGGGATGGATTCACTGGCCAGAGGTCCAAAGTCTACCAGGTGTGATGAGACTTTTAGTTCAGGCTCAGTATTTGAATTAATTATATTACGCATGTGTGTGCATGGATTGCTTAAATTAAAGTATCAACTTCCTCTGTCTTCTTTTCAGGAACATGAAAAACGGTGTTGGAGTGTTGACTTCAACCTGATGGACCCCAAGCTCTTAGCCTCTGGTTCTGATGACGCTAAAGGTAACTGAGGAACACGATGTCTGCGAAGACTACAGACATAATTAGCTTTTCTAGCTTCTATCACATCTTATTTTTATCTATGTTCAGATGGTTTTGTGCTATTTTTTTTCCTCTTTAGTGAAGCTGTGGTCAACCAATCTTGACAACTCAGTGGCCAGCATCGAAGCTAAAGCCAACGTCTGCTGTGTTAAATTCAGCCCAACCTCCAGATATCATCTGGCCTTTGGCTGTGCAGGTAAGATGAGGATGGCTTTAAAGTTTTGTTTTGTTATCTTGTTTATCTTGTCTTTGTCCTCATTTTAGCGGTAGTTGTATACACTACCAATCAAAAGTTTAGACACACTTTCTCATTTAGTGCCTTTTATTTATTTGTATTATTTTCTACATTGTATATTAATACTGAGATAATAACCTTTTTGTTCACAACATAATTCCATGTGTATTCTTTTAGTAGTTTTGATGTCTTGAGTATTAATCTACAATGTACAAAATAAATGAATAAAAACAATTGAATGAGAAAGTGTGTGTAAACTTTTGATAAAACCTTGGATTTTGGCATCTGTGTTGATGAGACTTACACACCCAAATATAACGTTGTCCCAGGACAAACACACTCCTTCATGCAGATGGTAATCCTTAATGTCACTGGCCTACCCTTGCAGGGAAATGCACCCCACCACATTGCAAAAACATTTTTTTAAAAATCAGGAACATCTTGGGGAACACGACAATCACTCAAAATGTTTGACCTCCAAACTTCCTAGACCCCATTCTGATCAAGCGTCAACAGGATGCAGTGGAACAAGTTTGATTCCCAGAGGCCCTACTGGACAACCCAGAGTACCTAAAGGATCCACTGCCAACATCCTGGTGCCAGACCCCATAGTACACCCTGATAGGCCCTCTGGTCCATGCCCAATGGTTCATTTTTGATGACATAAGGGGGACCAACACATTATTAGGCAGGTGCTCATAATGTTATCACTGATTGGTTTGTGTATAAATATATTTCACTGGCTTCAAAAGATGCTTTCAAATATATAACCAAGTGTAAGCTGGTTTAAATGTGGTAGTGCATGGTCTGACTTTTAATGCAATAAATCCATTCATTTTGTAACTTTAAAGTTCATACTGAATTCAAAAAGAGTTGAGGAATTTGTCAGCACACCCCACTTCAGAATCACAGGCAAAGAAACTTGTTTTTCTCTTATTGTGATGTATTATTATTAATGTATTCAACTCAAACCACTGCAGATTCTCCTTGTAGACTACTAAATTTCTCCTGCGGTCACCCAGACTCTGGTGGTCCAGACAAACTTCTGAAAACTTCATTTATTGCTCTCCCAACGGAGAAATAGGAATTATAAGAAATATTCAGCAGTACACAGAAATGGTCCTTTCCCGTAACTAACGTTGGATTAACAGAGGTCAAAACTAGCAGAGCAGAAACTCTGTTATCCAGTGGTGAATTGCCCTGGCTTACTAGAATTTACCCCATTCCCCTGTGTCTCTAAAGACCAAGTCCACTAAGCCTGGAAAAAGAAACCCCTCCTTGACCTTGGAGTGGTTGGTTTACTGTCTACTAAAAAACAGAGCTGATGGGGAAAACATTTCTTGTTAGAATCGCACATTTCACCAAAAGTCAACAAAGACATTGCACCATCTTTTTACCACGATTTGGTGGTTACTGGATAGACCTGACACTGAGTTGTTTTTATCTATGAAGGACATACAACAGCCCCTTTTCTTGAGTGCTTTTCATCTAAATACATGCATTTTTTTTCTCCCTTTTGCCCACAGACCACTGTGTTCACTACTATGATCTACGCAACACTAAACAGCCAATCATGGTGTTCAAAGGCCACAGGAAAGCCGTGTCATACGCCAAGTTTGTCAACGGAGAGGAGATTGTTTCCGCGTAAGTCCAGTTAGAATGATATTTAGCTGTAAGGCCTAAAAGTTTATTTCTCAGACAGTAATGCATTACATCAGAAATACTTTCTCTGCAATTTTGAATACTTAAATGTTCCAGGTACCTTTATTTTCACTTAAAAGTCATGCCACAAAGACACCATGTACTATGCATGGTACTGTCTATTTATGCTTATAATAATTTCTCGAGACAAACTGCTCTACTAGACATGACTAAGATATTCGATATTGTACGTATGTGGCTCTGTTTTTGTTTTTTCCTTCCTCAAGTCAAAATAACTCAAATTTGTGAAAAATATACTGTGGTACCAGCAAACAATATTCTACCAAGCTTTTGCTGTTACTCGAGGCGTTCAGCTGCAAGTTTGATAAAACTAAACACGCCTCAAAAGTTTCTTGTGTGTACATTTTCTTTCACTCATTATCATCTACGTTTAACAGCATGTACCCCAGGTTGTACTGAAAAAAAAATATTAGAGTACACAAGGTGAGATGCTGAATGCTGCTACACACAGGAGACAAATGAGACTGAAGCTACAGTCGCTGAGCCAATCAGTGCTGTACGCTACGTATTTTATTTCGATTAAATGTTCTTTTAATATGTTCTGATTATTATCTTTTATCTGTTTTTCTATATTATTTTTAATGTTTTTATTCTACAAAATGCTTTTACCGCTAAAATAATTAAAATAATGTAGCGGTCGCAGAGCTGGTCGCTGTGACTGAATTGTTATGCTGCACCATGGGAGTTCGAGGTGCTGGCAGTTTAAATGTCATTATTGTGGTTTATGTTAGTGTTACAGTGTTATTAGTGTTTGATGGTGTTTTTGTGGTTTAGTTAGTTTGGTTAAGTGTTATGTTGTCAGCACTGTGAGAGTGAAGTGTAGTGTGTTGGATGACTTCCTGCCACATTTTCCATCCGGCTGCTCTCTGTGTGTGTCAAAAATAAAAGCATCTGCCAGTTGCAGAGTGCATAAAAGGCAGATATCCTTTCTTCACCATCGTTCTTCAACACAGCTCACCACAATAATACTTACAAAAAAAATACCTATATACCGAAAAATCTGCGATACCAAATGCAATTTAAAAATCTGCGATACAGTGAGACTGCGAAAAGTGAGCCATGATATGGCAAGGGACCACTATACAGATGTTTTTAAACCTATTTCCAAGACGCTAGAGCGTTAACATTTCAAATCACAAATGCCCAAAAGCTTTTGACTCAGGATGCATTTGCTCTCTGTATTCTGCAGTTCGACAGACAGTCAGCTGAAGCTGTGGAACGTCAACAAACCTCACTGCCTTCGCTCCTTCAAGGGTCACATCAATGAGAAGAACTTTGTCGGCCTGGCATCCAATGGAGACTACGTCGCCTGTGGTCAGCAGTTACTTTCAATACTGTCCAAAAATAATCGGTTTTATGGCATTTCTCCACAGAAAGAAGTAATAACTAAAGAAAGAAAGAAGTAATAACTAACTTTACCTCTATAAACACCAATATGAAAGTGATTCTAATGAAATGTCCCCTTTTGTCTGCACGTGTTTACAGGCAGTGAGAACAACTCCTTGTATCTATACTACAAAGGACTTTCCAAGACTCTGTTAACATTCAAGTTTGACACAGTGAAGAGCGTCCTGGACAAGGACAAGAAGGAAGACGACACCAACGAGTTTGTTAGTGCTGTCTGCTGGAGGGCCCTGCCTGATGGAGTGAGTTTATCATTCTGATATACTGCATCAGCTACTTTCTACTATTACATTTGTGATGCTTTTGGAGACATTGAAAAGTCTTCGAGCCATAAAAAGTGTAATTCTCTTCTTTATGACTTGAGTTTCACACTGAGTAGTATTTTCACAGCACAGAATCTTCTTGGCAACTTGTAATAGTTTATAGTAACTTGTGTTTTGTTAATGATACTTTGTTTTGTTTTTTTAGGAGTCAAATGTGCTGATTGCTGCAAACAGTCAAGGAACAATCAAGGTTTGTAATTTTAAACTTAACATGCTTGTCACCACAGTCCTACTAGAGGTGCATGCTTCTTGTCATCGACTAGTATCCTGCCTGGTTGGAGCTGAATTAGTTGACAGAAAACTAATTTTTATTTGAGAACATTTTCCTTTTTTTGCTGGAAAAATGTACATTTAAATGATAATGAAATAATTGTAATCAAACTGTTAATTTTTTGCCTGTTTGCGGACAGTCAGCAAGAGCATTTGTTTTGGCCGCCACATTCTTGTTTGTCACATTGAAAGCAACAGTGTACTTTTACTAATAGAAGGATGTTTAGCACAGCTTTTAGCAGCAGGGTATCGTGATACTTCAGTAGTATACAGCGGTCCCTCGTATTGTCTCGTCTATTGCGGGGGTTACATTCCAGACCCCGCCCTCGCGTTAGACGAAAATCCGCCAAGCAGCAACCATATTTATTTTATTATTTTATTTATATATATTTTAAGGCTTTACAAACACTCCCCACACACATCGCACAACACCACAGAGCAACACTAGCTGCAGTCAGATGTCGATGTGAAACGGATTAAAAGATGCTGAACGTGTGTTTTTGTGGTTTAGTTAGCCTAGTTGATTTGGTTAAGTGTTGTATTGTCAGGACTATGAGTGTGAAGTGTGTTGGATGACTTCCTACCACATTTTCTATATTGTTCCCCTGTGTGTGTGTCAAAATAAAAGCAGCTGCCAATTGCAGAAAGTATAAAAGGCAGATATTTATTCTACAGCATTGTTCTGCAACACAGCTTGCCACAATAATAATAAATATTTTAAAATACCTTTTGACTGCAAAATCCCACGATATAGCAAAAAATCTGCGACACCAAATGCAATTTAAAAATCCACGAAAAGTAAACCGCGATATGGCGAGGGACCACTGTATTAGTATACATGCAACACTAGGCTAGCTGCCATACAATTGGGAAGAATATATTATTGTGGTGTGGGAGTGCTGTACCTTTAATTAGTTTCAGACAGGCTCGTTCTATAGACTTCAACACTAACAGTAACTAGGTTGTAGAAAACTTCCTTTTGTAGTTTCATACTTTTGTGTCTTCATTTCAGTTTTATTGGACCTTATGTAACATTAAACTTGGCTTCAGTTGTTAAATACAGCATCAAACCATTGATCATGCTCTTCTTATTGTTTATAACTCTGTGTTTCCAGCAACAGCGAGCCACAGAAAACATCACAGGTGCACCTTTTGTCTCTCTACAGGTACTCGAGCTCGTCTGAGGACTCGCCATGTCTTCAGTGGCCGTTAAAAACTACAATCAGCCTCTTTGTTCGGTGGTTCGATCCGTCTGATGCGGGGAGATTTCAGGCTGCCTGCTGAGCACCAGGAAAGCTGAAATAAACTGAATCTGTGTTATTTTTAACGAGCTACAAGTTTTTGGACGGCGGCAAAGACTCCGGACCAGTACATCTGCATAGCAGGAGAGGATATGCTGCCATTTTACAGCAACAAAATGAGGACCTAGCATGGGCACAAAATGGAACAAGAGACTTTATAAAGCAGTTTTGTTTCCTTTTCACTGAAGTTTTACCGGCTACAATAGAACACCTCTTTATGATTTTAGGTCAAATCAAAACTTGTACCTTTTTGTTTTTTTTAATTAAGCTGTTGCTCTTAAGGGTACATCCAGCCAAACGCTACTAGTGTGATGCATTTTCTCTTTGAAAGGCCAAAGCACAAGACAAAATAACATGCAAAAATGATGTCTTCTCATTAAGCTTTTAATACCCACTTGTTGTTTGTCAGCCACCTGTTTTTTTGGGTTTTTTTTACCCCCTTTATGTTTAGTTTTTATGTTTTTCAGATTGGGAGAAGCCAGTTTTAATAAATATGACTTGAATTTCATTCTGTCAAATGTATCATCAGTTCCTCTTCTGGCTTAAGAGTGCAGAATGTGAAGTAGTGTGTGTAAGGTAAGGAAGACCAATGAATTGTGGAGATGATGAGAAACTCCTCCGTGCTAATTTTTCTGTTGGAACAAATTGAGACTTGACACGTTTGTCTGTAATCACAGCTATTCTCATGTAACTTAAGGTATTGATCAGCAGTGCCACATGGAACTGGATTAATTTTTTTTTTTTTTTGAACATATGTGGGCTGTTTGTCGCTTGTTGAAAAATCAAAACCTTGCAGAATCAGTTTTAGTTCTTTTAAAGTAGCAGTGGAACTACTCTTCACATACTGTAGGTTTAAACTGTACCTTCTGAACTGAGCTACATTGTAAACTTGAGGCAAACTGCTGTCAGTTTCTGTGGAGTGGTGATCCATGACGACGCATCGACAGGGTTTGGGAAACACCACCAAGACCTGCCTATTTTATGATAACTGAGTGAGAGAGGTGTTTTGTATTTGTATAACTGAATAAATTATTTCGAAACAACTCTTCATCATATTTGTTTGTTTTTCTTAGGTGGTTTTTCATGTCCAGCACTATAATAGCATACAGTCAGTTTTGTGCTCAAAAACGGGACTTTTCATGAAAGCGGAATTTTTTTTTCATGTTTTAACTCACCCATAATCAGAGATTATTTGATCTACTTGTCTAATCTTGCAGATTCTAAATGAATGCCACAATGAGAAATAACAGTGAAAATGTGAGACTTTTATCTGTAAAAGTTCCTGACATATTGTTGTTCAAACAGTCTCAAATGGCAATGAGCGGAAAAGAAAATAGAACAAAAACAAACACACTCAAAGTGAGTCAAAGGGCAACTTTGAACAAAAATGTTTTTCAGAAAGTACTTGACATATCAAACAAAATTTCCACAGATGCTATGTTAAATTTCCACAGCTGATGAGAAAAGAACAGTTTCAAGCAAATCAGAGATGATTTTTAAAGCTTCCAGTCTTTAAGTTTAGTCTCACTTTTAACATTCCGGGTCCTTGAAGTCCATAGAGGTGGGTCCAGATTTATCACTTTTTAATGGACTTTTTCCATCATTTGTGAGCCTCAGATCTTCATCAGTACAGCGGATAGACACATGACATTTTAGGAGGAAGAACATGTCAGGGTTCTGCTGGGGACTGGCATCGGATCGGTTTTACATCTATCCAGATGTCACATCCTGAAGACAGTACAGAGTTGGACAATTTTGGATGGTTTTCGAATCATTTTGGACAGGATTTCAGGTTCTTGAGAACAATTTTTGAGTGATTTGGAGAAGTGCTGAGTCATGTTTAAAGGTTTTTGGTCATTTTTCGACAGGTTTTGATATTTTAGGGACAGTTTGTTATCATTTTGGACATTTTTTTCAGACATGTTTGACAAGTACTGGGACATTAGGGACGATTTTTGTGTGATTTTAGTCAAGTTTCATGTAACTTGACCAATTTTTACTAAGAGCAGATCCCTGATTATTTCAAATGGAATAACGCTTCTGCAATATAATTTTATTGTTGGCGAGCTCGAAGATGTGACTTTTCATGAAGGCCTCCCTAGTTTTTCATGCTTCAACTCACCAATAATGAGAGATTATTTGATGAACTTGTCTAATAGTGCAGATTTTGTAAGAATGGCATGATGAGAAATAAGAGCGAAAAATTTCATGAGATGTTGTTCAAACATGACCTTACATTTTAACATAAAAAAAACACCAAACACAAATCAGAGATGGTCGAACAGAAGACCACTCATGACTTCAGATGGAATAGCCCACATTAGACATTTTCAAATAAACTGAGTCACGTGACTTAAGGTGAAGTTTAAAAACGTGAGGGCGGAGCAGCGATTTAAAGTTCAGTGGATCACGAGTGGATGCTGCAGCAGGAGAAGAGGTGTGTAAAGTGTTGTTTCTTTGTTATTTTGCACATTTTAGAGACTGTTTTTGAGTTAATATTTAACTCTTTAATATACATCTTACAGCTTTATACTTCCATGTAACTTAGATAAAAGTTATTTAAGTAACTGATCGACTTTAAATCTGGTTTTCCTGCATTGCCTCTCATTAAACAAAGAAAAACACAATGGGTCGTTTGCCAGTTTACACGGCAACGGTTTTTTGATGAAACGCAAATGTTTGGTTGCGTTGCGGTCTCCCGTTGGCACAGAAACGGCGTTTTAGACGACCTAAAACGGAAAGTTTTGAATACGTCCTCCGAGGAGCCGGAGTTTTCTCCTAGAACGCTGCCGTCACGCTCCGCTTTGAGCATGCGCATTACACTTTTAGTCTAGTGTCCATGCGCGAACCGGACGACCACCGCAAAATGTAATGCGACCAGAAATTAACTTTAAATAACTCTCCCTTCACTTTCAAACTGGGATGCACAAAAAAGCAATGGTTTGGAAAATTTGTCTTTTTTTTGGCAAGCTAGAATTAAAAAAAAAAAAAAAACAAAACACAAAAAACATTAATAACTAAATTAAACCTTATCCGCTATTCAGAGGATTCAGTGTTGCAAATTTTGCTCTTTTTTTTAAAATATTCGAGCTAAATTAAATTTCATTTTTGTGCAATAGGAAAACCAAACGCGGGGCTGCACAGTGGTGTAGTGGTTAGCACTTTCACCTTGCAGCTAGAAGATCCCTGGTTCACGTCCCGGCTTTCCCGGGATCTTTCTGCATGGAGTTTGCATGTTCTCCCTGTGCATGCGTGGGTTTTCTCCGGGTACTCCGGCTTCCTCCCACAGTCCAAAAATATGCTGAGGTTAATTGATCATTCTAAATTGCCCGTAGGTGTGAATGTGTGAGTGATTGTCTCTGTATGTAGCCCTGTGACAGACTGGTGACCTGTCCAGGGTGTCCCCTGCCTTCACCTGAGTCAGCTGGGATAGACTCCAGCCCCCCATGACCCTAGTGAGGATTAAGCGGTGTATAGATAATGGATGGATGGACAGGAAAACCAAACGCACTCTGAAGTGACAGAAAATGTGGCCACCTGTTGCGTTCCTTTGCTAAATTGGACAGAATCCTGCTGATTAGATTAGGCTTCATTTTCAAATACTAAGAAAACAAAATAGTTTTATAAAATCGGTCGCATGTACTGCTGCAACTGCATATGGTTTTTGATAGACCATTAATTTATGAATACACTGTTTCTTATAGGTTTTTAGGTTATTTTTTTAATTTATCAGAGGTCTATGTTAGATATTTACTGCAAAATGTGATTTATTCTGTACACTGCTAGAAGAATTAATTCCTTGTGTTTTTAACATGTTTGAATAACAATAAACTGAATTGAAATTAAATGCAGTTCAGCGTCTAAGTGCAAATGAAGTAGTAAAATGCACTGAGTATATTCATCATGCTGCAGGATGAACACTTTGGTATGAACACACTAAGTACATTCACCTGCCACTTTATTAGGTACACCTGTTCAATTGCTTGTTAACACAAACAGCTCATCAGCCAATCACATGGCTGCAACTCAATGCATTTCAGCATGTAGATGTGGTCAAGACAACTTGCTGAAGTTCAAACAGAGTATCAGAATGAGGATGAAAGGGGATTTAAGTGACTTTGAATGTGGCTGGTCTGAGTGTTTCACAAACTGCTGATCTACTGGGATTTTTACACACAACCATCTTTAGGGTTTACAGCGAATGGTCTGAAAAAGAGAAAATATCCAGTGAGCAGCAGTTGTGTGGACCAGAATGCCTTGTTGATGTGAGAAGTCAGAGGAGAATTGGCAGACTGGTTGGAGATGATAGAAAGGCAACAGTAACTCAAATAACCACTGGTTACAACCAATGCAGACTTCAGTTCGCACAGCCTCATCAGAATTGGACAATAGAAGATTGGAAAAACATTGCCTGGTCTGATGAGTCTCCATTTCAGCGATGACATTCAGATGGTCACAGTTTAGCGTAAACAACATGAAAGCCTGGATCCATCCTGCCTTGCATCAACAGTTCAGGCTGGTGGTGTAGTGGTGCGGGGGGTATTTTCTTGACACACTTTGGGACCCTTAGTATCAATTGAGCACGGTTTAAACGCCACAGCCTACATGAGTATTGTTGCTAACCATGTCCATCCCTTTATGACCACAGTGGTCCATCTTCTGATGCTACTTCCAGCAGGATAATGCTCCATGTCACAAAGCTCCGATCATCTCAAACTGGTTTCTTGAACATGACAGTGAGTTCACTGAACTCCAACAGCCTCCACAGTCACCAGATCTCAATCCAATAGAACCTCTGGGATGTAGTGGAATGGGAAATTGGCATCATGGATGTGTAGCTGAAAAATCTGCAGCAACTGGGTGATATCATTTCAATATGGAGCAAAATCTCTGAGGAATGTTTCCAACACCTTGTTGAAAGTATGCCAAGAACAACTCAAATAGTTATGAAGGGCCAACCTTTTACTAGCAAAGTGTACCTAATAAAGTGGCCGGTGAGTGTATCTGAATATATCAGTTGTAGATGATAATATATAAAGATAAAATTGCATGTACGCGTAGGAAAAATGCAGCATTAATCGTATCAACAGTATTAATAGTATGAACGGTTGTCATGGTCTCACAGTGCAGCTTTCAAACTCTAGAATGAAACGGAATGATGCACAGATATCTGCACGACAACCTGTCAGTATTATTTGTTTTTTAGGGATCTTTTTCAACCAGTGCTAACTTGAGTTTTTCTTTTCAGCTGACCAGGTGGGCCTGTCCACAGTAAACCTCAGCTACACATGGCGACCTACAGGTTTGGAACCACCAGCAGTCCAAGCAGGACAGCTACAGAAGGGAGAGCACAGCCTGTAGAGGAAAGCGGTAACACTAAAGCTGTTGTTTCACAGTTTAACAGCTGAAGGTGCAGTTTTTAAAGTATTGATTGATAAGTATGCATTTGTTCTTTTCTTATTCTTTAAAGATGTAAAAGATGACGCCGATCCAAATCGACTTCTACAATGTCCTTATGACAAAAGCCACCAAATCCGGGCCAGTCGCTTTCCTTACCACATTATAAAGTGCAGGAAGGTGAGTCAACACACTGATGCTAGCAGGAGTGGGAGAAATATTATCGCTGTAACATGTGTGTGATGAAATTTGTGCTTCATCAGACCATTGTATTGCCAGTTTATTGAGTGGGTCAATGTATAATTGCGGGACTTTTTATAATATAGTTGACAGGTATCATTGACGTTTTGCTGTTTTCAGGCCTAAAATCAACATGGCCACCTATAGCCAAACATCACATGGCATTTTTACAGAAAGATTCTTCTAAATATTATATATGTAATTGAGTAAAACTGAAAATTATTTATAAAGATACTGCAGTAAAGCTGTTTATTGCTCAGTATTGCTCAATTATGTTTTATTTTGATCTCAGTCTCTTTGATTTGCTTCCATTCTTGCCTCTCTGCTCCATGTAAACACAACCTGCAGTTCAGTGGAAAGTTCACAGATTTTTTTTTGTCATGTCTGTTGGTCACAGCTGAGTCATTCATGGTTTCACAGTTGCACTGCAGACCACTGACTTTTTAGTTTTTTACAGGATTTGGAGCAAGCTGTATTTTTGGTGAATATTTAAACGAGACATGCAGATTAAAGGGGCTGCACAGTGGTGTAGTGGTTAGCACTTTCGCCTTGCAGCAAGAAGGTCCCCGGTTCGCGTCCCAGCTTTCCCGGGATCTTTCTGCATGGAGTTTGCATGTTCTCCCTGTGCATGCGTGGGTTTTCTCCGGGTACTCTGGCTTCCTCCCACAGTCCAAAAATATGCTGAGGTTAATTGATTATTCTAAATTGTCCGTAGGTGTGAATGTGTGAGTGCTTGTTTGTCTGTATATGTAGCCCTGTGACAGACTGGTGACCTGTCTAGGGTGTCCCCTGCCTTCACCTGAGTCAGCTGGGATAGACTCCAGCCCCCCCCCATGACCCTAGTGAGGATTAAGCGGTGTATAGATAATGGATGGATGGATGCAGATTAAAGTGATTTTGGTGAAATATTACAATTCTCAGCTTACATTTGTTTTTACATTTTTTTCTGATGAAACTGCGTCACACATGATTGATTCTTTCATTTGGAAAGATGAAAATCCTTTGATTCTATCAGGTTTTACAGTTTCTGGCTGGTGTCTATTTGGCAATTGCATGACTTTCAAACCCCCTGCCATGAGTTATGTTTGAAAGAATTACGGTGTTATGGTGGTTTAATTTCTTCCGATTGCTAGAATTTTTTTAGACCGTGCTTTGACCTCCACATCTTAAACATGGAAATGTTGTTTTGGTACCAAATATTTTAGGAGAGGACTTGGACTTTTCACTCCTGACAAATGTGATTTAACATAAGCAAACTTTTAGAAACTCACAAACTCTGCAAAAATCAAGACTATATACAAACTACACACTGCAACACTTTGTAAGATTAGGTTTCAGTATAGTCAGGTGTGGACAGTAGTTGTAATTCTTGCAGATTGTTGCTGGAAACTACAGTAAATTGTCACTATCTGATTTAAATTTTGACAAGGTTAAACCCCAGGATCTCTACCCACTGCCCAGCACCTAAAGTGATGACTTAGTATTGGTTTCTAGAAATCCTACTAAGACTGAGTGAAAGCTTACCTGTTGATCTCATTCCTCATTGATGCAGAATCATCCAGAACTCGCCAGTGAGCTGAAGGCCTGCCCTTTTAATGCTCGTCACCTGGTCCCCAAGCATGAGCTGGCACATCACACAGAGACCTGTGAGAACAGACCATCTGGGGACAGTCAGGATGGTGAGATTATCATATGATTGTCTCTTTCTGCATCTGAAGATTCAGAGTTGTGTGCGTTGTGGAAGCTCGGAGAGGATGAGGCAGACACAGAGACACACTGGAGACTCAGATGACTTAGATTGCGAGTAAGATTTACTGATATCAGGAGACGTGACACAAACAGAGCAGCAGTCCGTGCAAGCAACAGTTCTGAGGATTCTCTCTGATCTGTGGGTATATATTCCAGTTGGGAGAGGGGTCAGATTTAGACTATATGGAGACAACTTGTCTGCTGAGTCATGTCAGAATAGACAATATCTAACCTAAACTAGACCAGAGAGTTCTGGCATATCTTCTTACAGCATCTGCCTTTCTGAGGACCACATTAGAGTGAGATATAGTCCGAACCTGAAGATGGGCTCAGGCCTGCAGAGGTTAAAAGGGAACAGGGATCAAAGGTGGTAACCTGCCCTAACCTGTAGGACAATTTGGGATGATGTCAGCTAACAGCTGCAAGGAAATACCTTTAGAAAGGGGAAAGAGTCATTTTTCTATCACGGTGTGTCTGACGGTGATTAAGTGGAATGTTTCTCTTTTTACAGCTGGAAACTCAAATGAATGTTGTCAGTGGCATGTCCCAGTCAGTACCTGGGTAAACCCAAACATGACTGAAAACTGGGATGAAGGTATGATTGATATGTACAGCTTTTTGTCTTTGCATTTTAATTTTTGTATAGATTAAACAAACACAGAAAGATGTTGTTAAAGTGCAGATATGTTACATCTGTTTCTAGTCTTTTGCCTTAAAGGGAAGTAAATCATCTCATGTTGCATAACTGTCCCCTTAAAGTATCAATCATGTCTTGAGATTGAGACATTGAATCCACGAGAAATATTGTCACACATTTCTTTTCTTCCCAAACATACCCTAAGCCAGACCTTTACCACATGTTTTAAATGCAGTGTCTGTAAAGGTAACGGAGTATTTTGTCTTGCAGAGGTCGACAATGATGCTGCTCCGTTCGTGTGGGGTGTCGACAAGACCTTTACCCAGGAGTAAGTTGTCTGCTTTGTGTGTCTTCTCCAGCTCTCACCACTCATGTGTGTATGTTTTGTTTGCTCTTCAACTATGATTTTGTTTTTCCTCTGCAGACAAAAGTCGAAGCCCTCCAAAACACCTGCTCCTAGAGCGCCCAACACCCTCCCATGGGATGATAAGCAATAATTTGTACTGACTGCAGATCCAGATGGAAGCTTATTGTGATCTTACTATGTATATGCATGCATGGATATTTTATACTAATGTTTTTAACTTACATGGATCTCATTTTTAGACATTGGACATAGCTATATGAAATGTACACACTGACCTCATTTTGTAATGTATTTTATTATCTTACATCCTCCCTGTCATAAAAACTACATTAAAACTGTGCACATATTTTAATAAACATTTTATCTGCAGGAAGTTTGTGTTGTTGGAAATGATAATTAAATCATATACTGAAATATGAGCTGCTTGAAAAGACCACCAGTTTGGCAAAAATTTGAGACAATATAAAAGTAAAGGCACAACAATGATTCCAAAGGGCTTAATTGTAAGTAAAAGTCCAGCATTCATAGGCTTGAGGAAAAACAGACATTTATTTATGAAATGTTAAAGCAATCAAACTAAAAGTATAGCAGAAGGGCCCATTTTATTGTAATGAACAGTGTATAAATTCAATTTTTTTAGGTCAAGGTGCAAGTAATTTAAACTACTTAATATGCTGTTGGGATGTTCAGTCTTTTCATATCACAATAACCTCAATTTCACGAGGACAAGTTTGGTTCTAACCTGGTCCTGAAGACCATGTATTAGCAGTAATGATGTTTCAACATATCCTTCATAGAAATGAGCTCATCTTTAAGTGCTATCTTGTAATACCAAGGGGAAGGTGGGGTTTTGCTATAGAGTTAAGTAAAAGGAAATCTGATTTTAGAAAATTCTGGAAACAGACTGAAATATTCTTCTTGAGCTGTCTGATTATTTCACATTTTGAGAGATAAATTAGACGTAAATGGACTAAAATAACTTTATGAGGTCTTTGCATTCAGCAAATGCATCATTATTTCAAAGATCATGTTTCATGGGGTCTGTGCAGTGAGTAGCACTGTTACCTCAGCAATTTTGGTTGCTTAAATGTGTGTTACCTTTGTCCTGTATCAATTTATAATTCTTGATTTTATATTCTTTTGTAACTTTATAATCAGACCTCCCTTGAAAAAATGATTTTCATCTCAGGGTGCCTCCTGGTTGAGTAAACATTACATTTAAAAAAAGAAAAATAACCAAAGCAACGCCAGACTGATATGGAGGGATTCATTTAAATAAAATTTTGATGAAAATAAAAGTATGGCTTAACTCAAAATCACAATTTCAACATACTGTATTTATTAAAACAATATGATAGTTAATAAACACTGTTGTAATTGTGAGTTCTGAGTAATGCAAAAAAAAGGCTTTGTTACTTGTGGGGGTTTTTTTTTGTTAAAAATGTCAACGGTTTGGCTTTCTTTCTGTATTTTTACAATGCTCCTCTTCATTTGCTCATAAAAAAGGGAAGCTCAGATTTGAAATATGCAATAAGTTTATACTAAGACAAAACATGTAGTCAGTTCACAGTACAGCAGCAAATAGAGAAATGTGTTTCAGTTCGATAAATTGTTGTAACACTAGTTAAGACTGTGGTGAAGACAGAAGAAAACTGGACTGGGGCCAGACTAATTTGGAGGAATTCATTTCAAATGGAATTTTGACAAGAACATGAGTAACGATAATTCTGACTATTATCAAGTCGTTACAATGCTAATGGTATTGGACAAAGGTACACTGATCGTCACATAACTCTGCCAAGAAACGCGGTGGAGTTGTGTGACAATCGGCGTACCTTTGTCCTTCAGTGAATCTGTCTGTGCACAACATTACTCAAAAATGGGCAAACAGATTTTGATGCAATTTTCAGGGAAGGTCAGAAATGAAATGTTAAAGATTTCTGTATCATTGCGAGATAGCGGCACGCCGTCACTGTAACTATGACACCAAGTGAACGTAACGTCCGCTGTCTGCTGACGATCACATGATTGTGATCCTACTCCACCACTGCAGATGTATCCATTGGAAATGATACAAGGAGCAATTGATAGAATTGTGAGGGTGTTTCTGAATCCCATCAAGTCCTGCTGCCCGCTACATATTTAGGACACGTGATTCGGTATCCGTACATAACGTCCACATGCATAACACATGCCTGTGCTCAGCACGAGGTAATTTTGTTTGTAGGTACAGCTATATTAAATGGCCACATTCTATGTTGCCGTGATTTCTGATCATCAATAACTAGTGAAGAAATGCTGCATTTCTAAAAAAAAAAAGAAGAAAAAGCTGCATTTCTGATAATGCCATATGAACAGCCTTGGCGGAGTACTGCGCTCTCTGAGTGCTTGTCTTGTTGTATTTTTGTTTATTCCATTCAATAATATTTTGTTAATGTTGTTATATTCATGCCAGTGAAGCAGATTAAATTATATTCCATTTAAAAAATTATAATAATGACTGAAATACTTAAAGCAGTAAGTAAGACTATAAGGAAAAGCAATGATGTGAATGAGTTCTGAATTATGTTTAAAAAAATGAGCTTCATGACTTTTTTGTTGAAAAGTTTATACATATATTTATATCCATTTTTTCTCTTCTTTTTGTTTTGAATTTTTTGGTGGGAATGGGCTCCCATGTGAATTTCTGTATAGTGAGGAAGGAAAAAACTCAATAGGACACAAACACAACGCAGCGTCTGGACGCTTCTCACCACAATGGAACGATTGCTGTCATAGCGGTGGCGGACTGTTTTAGACGACGGACAACGGACAACTAGCTACTTAGCGGCCGCTGGAAACAAAACCTGGCTTCAAAGCAAATTCTCATGTTACCCAGAGAAGCCCTGGCTGTATCTGGTTCCCCGCGTAGCTAAACATCTCCTTTCAGTTTTAGACTGTCCGCTGTTTTCTTCCGGAGGCTGAGAGTTTCGCGGTGAAAATGGGAGTACCGAAATTTTACCGCTGGATATCGGAGCGCTATCCGTGTCTGAGTGAAGTTGTGAAGGAGCACCAGGTAGGAAACAGCGCTGACTGCCGTTAGCTTCACCCTTAGCGCTGCTAGCCGTTTGCTAACAGTAAGCTAAGTCTAGCGGGCCGGGGAACTTTTATTCCACGTAGCTTACTGATGTTTCCCCGGCAAGTGGACAGTTCTCTGGTTGTCAAACACATTTTACGTCATTGTTTAATCAAACACTAAGTAGACGTAACGTTATTTACCAAATTCCTGCACTATCTAGCGGGCTATTTTGGTCGTCTGCAAGCATATCTTCACATTGAACAGGTCAAAGTGAATATAGAAAGTATGTTACCACCAAGTATTTCTCCTCAGACAAGAACTTACTGAACAATAATAAACCCTTCACAGCCTGCTCGCCAAGTAACTTTATGCTCACAAGAGATGTCTAAAGGCTGCTGATAATTTACTGGTTTACATCCACTGTGCTTTACAATGTTTGAGAAGTAGTTTGAAATGCTATTATTATGTGATGGGCGTGTAGTTGAGATTACTTAACATTGTATTACTTTGTAGTTTAGGGTAGTTTACAGGCACTGAAGGGGACCCGAGTGATCTAGTTCCTTGTGTAGAAAGGAGGCTGGTATTTCAGTGTTTGAGCGGTAGTTTCATCAGCTGGACGTTGTTCAGTGTCGCTCTCATTGCGTAAGACAGCTTTGGTGTGTTTATGAAAGCAATAAAAAGACCTTTTCTTCTAGTAGCTCTGAATTAGATCACACTGGATATGGGAAATATGTTGCATGTTAGACTTTAAACACTTGAAATCATCCCGCAGGAACACTTTCAGAAACACAAAAACTATGTAGGTTCCCCTTTTTCTACATGTCTGGTGTTATGCAAAGTCTGGAGGACAAGATTGCTTTTGATGACTAACATGTACAAGTTCATCCTTACACTCATTGCAAACCACAACAATTCCAAAAACGTTTACACAGGAAGGTTTTTATTGTTAACAGATGGGTTTCAAAGAACTAAGAAATAACCAGTACTACAAATCAGTCACTTTACAGAAATATCACAGAATGTATTTTGCAATCCACACCCTCTGCCCTCTTATTAAGGTACATATGTGACATCTAATGCAAGCCAGTTCAACACCTCTGCCATGAACTCTACTTTTTTGCAACTATTACCTTTTTGGTTTTGTTTAAGTTGCCAAAAAGATGATAATTCTGTTTTATGTCAATTACTGAGGTCATAGAGGGCGTTGCAGATGTACTGGATTGCATTACAGTTGAAAGTATTCCTAATATTTTCTCCACTCTATTAACATAAATGACAAAGGTAAAAAATGTCTACAGCACACCAACAACAACAACTGAATTCAGTACTAAATATTAAGTACTCATTACCTTTGTTTATTTCAACAAAAACTGAAATCTACACGTTTCACAGAAGTAAAGATTGAATATCATTAAATTTCATATGATAAGGCACTGAGTGGTTGTGATATACACAGATAATGTATTTGTTATTTGTCTGTTTCTCACCTCAGATTCCTGAATTTGACAATCTCTATCTGGACATGAATGGCATCATCCACCAGTGCTCTCACCCAAACGACGAGGATGTCCACTTTCGCATCTCTGAGGAAAAGATTTTTGCTGACATCTTCCATTACCTGGAAGTGCTCTTCAGGATCATCAAGCCTCGCAAGGTCTTCTTCATGGCTGTGGATGGTGTGGCACCAAGAGCAAAAATGAACCAGCAGAGAGGACGCAGATTCAGGTTGAGAAGGATACATTTATTTTTGAAAGTCTGTCTGTCTGGTTTTGTTGTCAGATCGTTTTAATTATTTTTAGTATTAATAATAAATTGTTGGGCTGCCCAGTGACTCGGTAGTTAGCACTGTCGTCTTGCAGCTAGAAGGTCCTCGATTCACGTCCTGGGCTGGGCCTGGGATCTTTCTGCATGCAGTTTGCATGTTTTCCCTGTGCATGCGTGGGTTTTCTGTGGGTATTCCAGCCAGAAACCCACAATCCAAAGGTCAATTGATAATTTTAAATTGTCCGTTGGTGTGAATGTGAGTGTGCTTGTTTGTTTCTATGTGTAGCCCTGCGATAGACTGGAGATCTGGCCGAGGTGTCTCCTGCCTTCGCCCCAAGTTAGCTGGGATAGGCTCCAGCCCCCGCGACCCTAATGAGGGTTAAGCGGTGTATAGATATTGGGTGGATGGATAATAAATTGTTGTAGAAACATTTTACCCTATGAGAAATGTTGGTTAAAAAAAAAAACATTTCTGGCAGTACTTCTACATAATTGGTAAATATAGGATGTTGGCAGTAGCTTTTACCAAGCTGACCAAATTAAGAAATGGAATTTTATTAACATGCCTGCACTATTATGTTAATTCCGAACTGTAAATAATTCCACATTCTCTTTTTGTTTTCTGATTAGCGTGTCAGCTCTGCTTGCAAATATATTTATACAATGTCTGGTGGTATAACTGGAAGCCCAAGTAATATATGATTTCCTTAAAAGGTCGAATACGGCTCAAATGGACTCCCGCCAAAATCCTACATTTTCTGCTTTGGTTTAAAAGTGAAGGAATCAGCCTACAGGCAGACTGAGACTGTGAGTTTGACCTGCTGTCTTTTCTTTCTACCTGTGTGTGTGGGTGGTTGTCTGTGTGTCTAGGTCCGCCAAAGAAGCAGAGGACAAGATAAAAAAAGCTCTGGATAAAGGAGAGGTGCTTCCCACAGAGGCTCGCTTCGACTCCAACTGTATCACTCCTGGTAGGGACCATTTAAAGCATCACACAAAATGAACATCACACATTAAAACGGGTAAAAGGAAATCTTTTTCCTCTATTTTCCTTTTCTTTATTTACTGTTTTACACAATCAGTCATTACCACATTACTACAAATATGTTAACTGATTGTTTCTAGCCATTTAACATATTACAGTAGCAGACTATTCCATCCTCACAACCTGTTTGTATGCAAATATATTTGGTGGTGCAAATGAACCTTGGTGCATCCACCTGTTTGGTTCTATTCGTTTGAGTCGATGTAAAATCTATTAACTAAACTCAGTGCTGTTAGGTGATTTTAAAGTGTTGACAGTGACTAGTGTTGAATTGGTATTTTGTGTTTGCACATCTCCTGACTTGACAAACAAGTTTCAGTATGTCAGTCACTGAGGCCCTCCCTGCAGTCCAAATTACCAGTGTTTACATACTGTTGCATGTAGTATGCATACAATCAACAGTGTGGCTATAACTGACATTTGTGACACATCTTCTGCTGCTCAGACGATTGTGGATCAGGATTGCCAGAAAAAAAAATGCTGGCGCTGGCTTGCATACTGCAAAATGAGACTGGAGAAAGAAGAACATCCTGATATTTTTGGCACACTGTGTTTGACATACTATGTACTGGAACATTATATATGTTTTTCTGGCATGCTGTACAGTAAGGCTTTAGGGGTATTGGAACACACCCCCTGTTTTTGGTCCAGGCCCATTTGTTTAGTGAGTTTGATTGACAACTTTCACACTAACCAAAATAAACTGAACCAAACAGACTCAGATGTTTTGATTAGTTTAGGTTTTCTTGTTTATTGTAATCATTAACCGTTGTCAGTAAAATTACATATTTTTGACCACTGATCTGTTTTATATCATGCTGACATATCAGATGTAAACATTCCTTTCCTGTGAAAGTTGACCGCAACTCCTTCAATAACATATCCCTTTTCCAGGCACTGATTTCATGGCGAGACTTCAGGAACAGCTCAAGTATTTCGTCCACAACAAGCTCTCCAATGATAAGCTGTGGCAGAATGTCAGGGTCTATCTGTCCGGCCACGAGGTGTGTGTGTGTGTCTGTACAGCTGTTGATGTAACTGAACATTTATTCATTGATAGCATGAAGTTTTTGCCACCAATCAGTAACATTGAGATTCCATAACTGCTTAAGTCAATAATGCTTGTATTAAGTTTGTATTTATCTTCCTTATAGACACCAGGGGAGGGAGAACATAAAATCATGGAGTTTATTCGGTCTGAGAACAGCCAGCCGGGTCATGATCCCAACACCCGACATTGTCTGTATGGCCTGGATGCAGATCTGGTATGTCTGGGACTTGGATATGGAGGTACATTGTTAGTCAAACCCTCTGTGGATGCTAACTCTGTCTTTCGCTCTGTGTTGTAGATCATGTTGGGCTTAACCAGCCATGAGCCAAATTTCTCCCTGCTCAGAGAGGAAGTCCGCTTTGGAGGGAAGAAATCCCAGAAAAGGTTCTTTTCCTACTGATCATTTGAATAATTATCTTTTCCTTCTTGTTATTTGCATTCTGCCTTTTCTGTTCTGCCATTTTCTTTTGTGAAACCAGCTCTTTTCTCATTTTTCAGGATAACGGCTCCAGAGGAGACAACTTTTCACTTGCTTCACCTGTCGCTGATGAGAGAATACATAGATTATGAGTTCTCTGCTCTCAAGGTGAGACGCACGCACAGAAAAATCATGAAAACGAAAGATTTCAATGTTAACGGAATGTGTAGGTAACAGCTTTTGCCTTTGGGTGTTTTTACTTGTATATATGACATGGATTCATGGTTCCTAATATGTCTGTGGGTGTTTTTCAGAATCAGATGGGTTCTAATTATGACTTGGAGCGAGTAATAGACGACTGGATTCTAATGGGCTTCCTCGTCGGAAATGATTTCATCCCTCACCTCCCTCATCTTCACATCAATCATGATGCTTTGCCGTTGCTGTACAAGACATATATCAGTGTGCTACCCAGCCTGGGGGGTGAGCTGTACACACAGACACGAAAAAAAAAAACAGTATTTTATCACATTTTGGTTTGGTTTAAATTTAGTGTTTCAAAAGTGCGCTGTTGGTTTCAAGTATTAAATTAGTACTCGAATGGTTTTTACATGTTAAACATTATGATATAGAAATATAACCAGCATCTAAAATTTATATGATATACATTAAAAATCTAAACAGAATATTTTTTTAGGTTATCTGAATGAGAACGGCAACCTAAACCTCAGAAACTTTGAGAGATACATGGAGAAGCTTGCAGAGGTAAGACATTTATGCATATAGTATGAAATATAATCATTTTATAAATAGATCTTGCGTTAATCTGCTTAATTATAGTTGTTCTTATTATAATAGCTATTATTATTATTGCTGTTTATGTTTTATTCTCTTTTCTAAGTACAATATTTATTTATTTTTTGTTATGTGTACACAGTTATTTTTACAGACTTTTAATAAAAGGTGTGATGGCAGCATCTGTTCTAGAAAACACCAGTAATATAATCCCCATTTCCTTATTCCCTCCAGTTCGATCGGGAGCATTTTAGCGAAGTGTTTGTGGACCTGAAGTGGTTTGAGAGTAAAGTTGGTAACAAATATCTGAACGAGGCAGCTGGACTGGCAGCTGAGAAGGAAGCTGCCAGCAAAGACACCAACAAGAACGAAGTAAGGATGCAACGACTAAAAGAATCTGCATTCTTTCAAAATTTTCTTGTATAAAATATGTATTTCCTTTAATTGATGACTCCTATGTTTTGCCATGTGTGTAGCATTCAGCCCTTTCTCTGGCGGCTCTGACCTCATCAGAACAAGTGATTGGAGAAGGAAAAGGAGCAGACGAGGAGGAGGAGGAGGATGACATGTTTGAAACTGAGTTCAGACAGTACAAACGCACATACTATATGACCAAGATGGGCGTGGATGTAGTGTCTGAGTGAGTATATACACACAAGTACTCACACACACATAATAGTTACAGGATGAAGCACAGATCACAAACATTTAAGGCAACTGCTTCTATGTCTCAAACATAAAGACATCTGCAAATGCATCCTCACTTTACTTGAAGATAACCTGCAAAGGCTTCAGTGTCAAAAAGTGGCCACTGTAGTCATTAACATTCATTTTTGAGACAACTTTGTATTTGGTTGCTTCATCTGTCGGCTCTTGCAGTGAGCCAATCAATGTGTTGCTCAGCAAAACCATGCTAAATGCCTAAACAAAACCAGAAACAGTTCATTGTGTGACTGAGCAAAATTCAAACTAAAATTCTCATTTTAGTTTTTGTAATGGAGCTCCTCAGTGCTTTTATACACAACATTTTATACATCAAGAATCATTTGGAATCAGTAGAGTGGCAGTTCTAGTAAAGATTTTACTTTTAATGCTCATAGACATATCTTTGGCTGGTTGTGGTTCTCAATGTATTCACTCTCAGCAGGTCAGAGAAAGATTACTGGCCCTATTTTAATCATGCAAGGCAGTGGGTGTTGGCACAAATACTGAGTCGGTGTTTCCAAGTGCACCTGCTATTGTATTTCTTGGAGACGCAACAGCTCAGAATGACGAAGAGCTGGGTGAAGTGGAATATAGAGAATAATTAACTAACATTGTGGTAATAAACACACTGTCAGCACATTTACGTCACTGATCTTACAGTTCTGAACCGACGGAGCCGATCACAGTGATGCATGACGACGGTAGTGTCACCGATAAGGACATGTCTTCAGGAAACTGTATTGTTACAATGTGACAAGGGAACACAAATCTGCACCCAGAGGCAGGTGATACAGTTTAACCGTTGATAGAAAAATAGTTTTGTGATGCAGTTTTATTATTTCACATTGTAAACAAGTACATTAGAACAGCAGCATCTACATCATGCATTTCAAGACTTAAATATGAACTGTTCAACTCCTGTAATATAATTTCTTGCACAACAAAAGGCCAAACACACAGTTATTCTGTAGCAGCTGTGGCACACTTCCCCCTACTGTTTAAACGGTTTTATTCACATTTTAAGCATTATTGCCTTATAGATATTCATTTGCTCCAAGTATTTACTTTAATCTTGTTCTCAAATTCATCACATTAACACATTGGTGGGGACATTATGCCAGAAACAGACATGGTTCAGAGACACCTATATTTAGTATGTTCTTAGACCCAGTAATAACAGCTAAAAATAGCAACATCTCTCTTCCTCTCCTCCTACCTGTACACCATGTGCCCTCTGCCTGGCACCAGAACAGCACACAGGTGGGCAAAGTGAATTTCAAAGTCAGGAAAATCCAAGTGCTGCCACACCACAGAATTATTGCCCACATCATCACATCAATTTGCACTTCATAAGGCACCTTAAACTATGTTTTCATCCTCCATTTACAGCGAGTTTCTGGCCAAGCAAGCCAAGTGTTATGTGGAAGGTATCCAGTGGATTCTCCACTACTATTACCATGGAGTCCAGTCCTGGAGCTGGTGAGTACTGCTTTCTTTCACATCATTTATGCACTGTTCTTTGTTTCTTTTCATTCAAGGAGAGGTCAGATAGTATACTGCAGTTTTTTTTTGAGAATCCCTGGCATGTGGTGTAATGTTTGAGATGGGTAGCTTTAGTGAATGGTACAGTGTTTCAGAAACACAGCAAACCAAATCGGAAGAGTAGAATGTTGTCAAATGTCGTCAAATGTTACATTTTTTAAATCCGTCTTGAATTTTTCTGAATACATTTCTTTAGGTACTACCCCTTCCACTACGCTCCTTTCCTGTCTGACATCAGGAATATATCTGAGTTAAAGTTGACCTTTGACCTTGGAAAACCCTTCATGCCCTTCCAGCAGCTGTTGGCAGTCCTGCCTGCTGCCAGCATGGAGCTGCTGCCTGAGTGCTACAGGGTAACAAACTCATGTCCAAGTGTACACTCTGACTCACATACAGAAGATCTACGACGTGCAGATACAGTTTCTTGCAAATGTGTTTAAATTAAACTAGACCTCAACTAGAACCTAAAGCTACTCGTTTTTTGATACTATAGATAGTGTTTGGAATGCAGTAGGTCAGCTGTCATACCTGAACACATGTAGAAACATATGTAAAGACAGCTAAATTATCAAATTGTAAAAGTTGTGCAGGGTTTATACATGAATGGATGCTAATCTATTCTTTTTTTGATGTTTCAGCACCTGATGACCAGTGAAAGGTCTCCCATTATTGAGTACTACCCTCTTGACTTCAAAACTGACCTCAATGGCAAGCAGCAAGAATGGGAAGCTGTTGTGCTCATTCCTTTCATTGACGAGGTACACACGCAGACCTGGTGCAAAATAGTGCCACAGTTGCGTCACAAAAGTTGAACTCAGTAACCTTGTAACTGTGTGTATGTTTTGTGTGCATTGAACAGCGGTGCTTACTGGCCGCCATGGATCCCTGCAATGACAAGCTGACGAAAGGAGAGAAGGCCAGGAATCGTCACACAGAGTGTGCAGTCTACTCATATGACCACGAACTAGACTTCACATACACCTCCACCCTGCCTCAGCTGTTTCCTGACATCATCCACTGTCATGTCAGGTGCTGTCCAAACACACACTAATACTGCTCTGTCTGTCTTAAATGATCCTTGTTAATTCTGTGTTTAGATTGATGACACATTGAGGTGTCTTATTTTTTCTACAAACTTTTTTGTGCGCTTGTCTATGAGTCACCCAAACACGGGCAATAAAAAGCAGCTGTTATACCTGCTCAGTGCGCAATAAGCTTCACTGCAGGTTTATTGTATTGTGGTGTTTGGATGTTACAGGAAAGCAAACATCCCTATGGACGCTTGGCAAGTGCAGCTAGACCACGTCAGCAGGCGCGTCGACCGCTCGGCTCTGTACTTCTGCGGCTTCCCCACCTTGCAACACATCAGACACAAGGTGGGTGGGTGTGCATGAATGCACAGTGCAGCTGTGTTGAAAGCAAACCATTTAATACAGTTTAAATTGAATGCCTGTCGAAACCAACTTGTAAATCTGCTGAATTTCACAGTAACAGCTTGTTTTATCTCTCTGAAATGCAGTAATAAAGAAGCGATAAGTATATAAATGTAAATGTATGCAGCAGATTTTGACAATGCTTTCTCTTTGTGTCTCTCTTTCTCGGGCTCATTCACTGTGTCTAGTTTTATAAAAAGAAGAGTGGGGTGGTCGTTTTCCAGCAGAGCAGCAGAGGGGAGAACATGATGCTGGATATCCTCCATTCCCAGGACGGGGAAACGGTGAGCTTTTGTTTGTATTTATAGACCTGGTTTGAAAAAGCCTAAACAATTTATTGCTTAGACTTTTAAAAAAGAAGCCCTGCTCTATCATACCTAGAAGGTCTGGGACTGTCAATTAGAAGCCTTTAATTATCATCAGTTTCATTCACAGAAACATAAAAAAAGATCTTTTTGTGCCCACAAGTATATGTATAAGTATGCATTACCTATGTGTGTGTAGGTGTGCAGTCTATGGCATGCATGGATTGCTTTAAATGCTGTGGTGCATTTTTATACTTAAATCTATTTGTAAAAGGATCTTTAGAGACTGGGAGATATACATGTGTTTTTTACGGTTAATATTGTTGTTAACCAAGGGGAGGGTTTTAGAGACTGTGCAGGGATGGATTGGATTATAAATTATTGTAGTGCTTCAAAATATTTGAGGTGTGCTTCCAATTGTAGTCCTAATCATGCAGAAACCCATTCAAGAAATAACAGAAAAAGTAATGACTAATAGTAGCATGACTGGATCTCTACAATGGATTAGTTTTACTAGTTCTAACGTAGACCTGTTTATATCTGTGATGTACGGCTGTATTTTGTTGCCAAACAGATTTTGAACTTATTCTTGGCAGAAATCATTAAGACTTCTAAATCAGGTTTTATACTTTCAAATCGATCTGTGACAATTTCTAATATCATCTTGCATGAAATGACAGATACTTTAAAAGAAAAAATAACTTGTGGTGTCGACACTTGTCTAATTTGTCTCCTATTGCCTCCTCCTTCCTCTGCATCTTTAGATATGTGATGATGTTGCTGCACAAGTACTTGGGAATTCTGTGTTTGTCAACTGGCCCCATCTAGAGGAAGCTCGCATCATTGCAGTTTCAGATGGAGAAACCAAGTAAGAATTGCTAGTGGGCTTTTGGCAGTTGTGATGTATTGAATGTGTTTGACGGAAGTCTGCTTTTGTTTTGTCATCAAGCAAGAACTGATTACTTTTTGCCTGTGTATTAATCGTTAGTGTGTGAAGATAGCACTTTTTTAACTAATAAGAGAATAAATTAAAGGATTATGTTTTGGAAAGAAATAGATGAGTCTCACACACAGAATGTGTCTTTTTTTTTTTTTTTTTTTTTTTAACAAATGAAATTTTTTCCACTGTTTTTCAGGTTTTATCTGGAGGAACCTCCTGGTGTCCAACGAGTGTATGACAGACCGTCCACTCCTCCTCCCACCAAAGTCACCTGCCTGTCCGACAAGGAGCAGAAAGAATGGGTGAAAGATGTCCAGGGAATAACTGAATAGTAAGGCACACAAAACAATTCAACTAAAGACATGTATTAGTTAACAGAGTCAACACTGCGTATTTGTATGTATTTTCATAATTAGATTGTCTTGATTTATTGGTTTCATTTCCTTTAAAGCTGAAGGTTTCACTGTCTTGTTTTTTTTCCCAAAGTTGTCATTTTCTCTGGCTTAGTTTTAATGTTTAATGTGTATGCTTATTTACTTTTTTTTTCATTCTTTCAGTTTCTTGAAGAGGAAAGGCATCGTGGTGAATGAGACTGCAGTAGTTTTATATGGCCAGCTGCTAACAGGGAGGAAGTATGTTCCCAAAGCCAATGGGGTGGTGGAACTGGAGAAACAGTGGTCCAAACAGGTCCTCCCTTTCGCCTACCAGACCGTGGTTAAGGTACTTGCACACAAATATGACAGAAGAATGCACACACGAAACTCACAAAATCAGTTCATGGTTCAAACCTGATCACTTTGATTTGGGAAATATTGTACTCAATGGTAAAGAGCATAGTAGTATCTCACTTGCACACAGTGGAACCTAGATTTTATACTGAGCTGTTGTGTTTTCTTGCAGTGCCACCAAGCTGCAGACAATGCAGCTATGCTAAATAGGTTTAAACATTCAATTAAACTTTGCAAATGCCATCAGTATGTTTCAGTTTATCACATGATTAGTGTTACGTAAAACAAAACAGGTGTACCACATGTGATTTAGTCTCAATTATTATTAAAATGATTGTGAAACTAAGTATCTTTTATGCTTCATATTGGTATCAAAAGTCAAGATTCTAGTATTGAGACCCCACTGATACAGATGGACAATGATGTAGCCCCTATTTAGTCAATTGCACTGAGACTTTCATCACTTTATTCTGATTCTTCCCTCATCCTCTCAGGACATCAAGGCCTTCTACTCCTCTCTGACCTGCTTTAAGAGCTTAGATGAGCTCTTTCCTCCAGCAACCACTGTCTTCATGGTGGGAAACCCATACTATGGTGCCATGGGAGAGGTATGTTGTCAGTTCTCTGCTTCTGGAGAGGACACTGAAAAGGTGCTATCCTGAATGCTGTCAGAAGGAATCATCCTATGTCTTGCGTCCAAGCTGCTTTAATTTGGTTTAAACTGCAGATTTCAGAACTGATGAAAGGCGAACTGATAAAAAATGGCTTTTGGTGCTGAAGAAAAGCAAAATGTGAACTTGCACAAACAGTTGGGTCTGTGAATATCTAAAAATGTGGGCCTTTGGCTGGTTAGACTTCTAGAATAGTTGATCAAATGAGGGGAAGGTTCTCTATTAACAAGTCCTTTAGAGAGATTTTATGCCTCTTCTGTGCCAGTTGTGGTTTGAGGCAAAGGCTTGTAAGAAGACAAAATTTGGAATCCAAAATTTTCCTGAACCTTACCCTAGTAGTGCAGGGAGAGAGCGCCGGATTGGTGGCAGAAAAGCAACCAGAATGTCCATCCATCCATTATCTATACACAGCTTAAGTCGCGGGCGGCTGGAGTCTATCCCAGCTGACTCAGGGTGAAGGCAGGGGACACCCTGGACAGGTCACCAGTCCATCACAGGGCTACACATAGAGACAAACACTCACACTCACACCTATGGACAATTTTAGCGTCACCAATCAACTTCAGCATGTTTTTGGACTGAGGAAGCCGGAGAACCTAGAGAGAACATGCAAACTCCACACAGAAAGATCCCGGGAAGACCGGAACACGAACTGGGGATCTTCTAGCTGCAAGGCAAAAGTGCTGACCACTGAGCCACTGTGCAGCCCTGCAACCAGAATGCAAGGCATGGAGTATTGGTTTCCCAGTAGTTTACAAATAAATGAAAAATAGGAAATGGCATGTCGTTGCAGTTTTTAGACCTCTGTAGGTGGGCTTTACGTTATCAAGATTACTTGATCCTACAACCAAATCCGGTGAATTTAAAAAAAGATTTTGAAATTAAAGCTGCCACACAGTGAAATATAAATGTGCATTTATTTAGCCAGTATTGTCATTTATTTTAAAATAATACCATTCCTACTTTCAAATTTTCTTTACAGGTGCAAGATTCTCAAGATGTCATCAAAGACGGGCGGGTACGAGTCGTCTTCAACGTGCCGTATGAGCCACAGCTGGAGCACTTAATCCAGAATCAGCATGTGAGACACACACACTTGTGAAGTTCCTCAGTTCAGATGTCTCTTTAGTTCTGAGAATATTTTCATTTCTCCCTTCCTTTGTGTGTATTGTGTAGAAATACTGTGTGAAGTACAGTCCTGGATACGTTCTGGCCTCTCGTCTCGGCATCACCAGTTATCTCGTCTCCCGCTTCTCTGGAAGCATCTTCATTGGCAGAGGCTCTAAGAAGAAGTAAGTGTTTTTATATTTTGCTCCATTTGCTAAATAGGGTTTCAAGTTTAAGTACAGTGGTTTGACACTGCTTCATCTCTGGTCTGATCTTTCCTTCTTCTTCCAGTCCCTGTGGGGAACAAAAAGCTAACGTTGGCCTAAACTTGAAGTTCAACAAGAAGAACGAGGAGGTTCCTGGATACACGAAGAGAACGGAAAAGGAATGGCTCTACTCTGCTGCTGTTGAAGAGCTGCTAGCTGAATACCTGGACAGGTAAAAAAATAAGTCTCCTCATGTAGCATCAGGCTGCTGCTGATTGAAATCCTTATTGATGAATTATTAGGTTTGTTTAGCCTCGTTATGTTTAAAGTAGCATGTGCAATCATGCTATGAATTGTTGTACGGTGTGTATATGTGTAAAAGAGAACATGAATATCAAGACAAAAACCTCCAAAACTGATGATGTCTTTGTGTTTTCACAGGTTTTGTGAAGTATTTGATACAGTGTCCAGAAATAGTCACGATGATGTTTTCTATGAAGATGACATCTGGCCTGGAGAGGACCAGAACGGGTAAAACACAGATACATTCTCATCCAACACCAGTACTATAAAGAGCTTTAAAAGGGATTGTTTTACCAAGTGCATTGTTTCAGTGTTTAGGCTTTTTTTGTTGGTTAAGTTCAGGGATTCTGCTCTAATTATCTTATTTTTTTGATCATTATACAAACTTAAGACACTGAGTGTTTTGAACCTGGATTAGTACCATCTTGTTGTTGCTCTAAGACCTTTAGCCAAGCATGAATAATAAAGCATTTTCTCTAGCTTGACTTTTCTCTAATGAATGCTTTTTTTCATTCACAGAATAACATTTGAGAGTTTTTGTAAATGGTGAATTAATGAATGAACTTTATTTGGTCATCCCACAGGGCAGAGAAGGTGACTGAAATCACCTCATGGCTGAAAAGTCACCCAGTCAGCTCCATCAGCAGGACGTCATGTGACCTCCAAGTTCTGGACTCTGCCATTGTGGAGAGAATCGAGGATGCAGTGGACAAGGCCAAGGTGACTTGGCAAACAGCTTCAAACTACTGCATACGTCCACCAGTTCCAAACATCAGAAATAATCTCTGTGGGGCGACTCATTCACACATCTGTCTTTATACTCTCTACTTCCATCTCACTCTCATTGTCCATCTCTTAGGTTAAGAAGAGCACTAAGAAAGTCCGTGTGACAGTCAAACCTCATCTCCTCTTCAGGGTGAGAACATTTTGCCTTCATGTGTCATAACTTTATAGTTGCATGCAGTGAAATGGGCTCATTTTTCTTCTTTTACTGACTTTTTGCATACTTCCATGTTTGTGTGTAGCCGTTGGAGCAGCAGCAGGGTGTGGTTCCAGATCCAGATGCAGAATATCGACTGTTCGACAGAGTCGTCAACATCAGGGAGAGCTTCACCGTCCCACTGGGACTCAGAGGGACCATCATTGGCATCAAAGGAGGTGAGCACAGCAATTTCTTTTATCCATTGATTTCCTCGTATATTCTGCTAACATTTTAAAAGTATCTCATTTTAAAAGTAGCATAAGGTGTGTGCTTAATGTTGAGTCATTGAATGTCTTCAGCGGAGCGTGAGGCCGAGGTTCTCTATGAAGTGCTGTTTGATGAAGAATTTGCTGGAGGTCTCACCATCAGGTAATTAACAGTGCACTGAGTGAATCTGCTGTGTGATTATTATAGCTGTAGTAATTAGTGATGACAATTTCCACTTTCAGCTCAGAGCAATTTGTGATTCCTTATTAATGCAAAACTCATTTTTGTAATTTCCGTAAGTTTTAGAAGATAAAAAATGTGGACCCTTTTTTAACCTAGAGTTGTAATTGTCTTGTTCAATCCCAGTTAGACACTCCTCTAGTGCTTCTTCAAGAAAATTTACAATAGAAAACTGAAATCTATGGAAGTGCTGTGCCTTCATAAAATAAGAAGAATTTGGAAATTTTATCTTGTAATAAGGAGATAGTGTTCAGTTTGTCACATTTTATTTCACAGTCTTGTGCTACAATCCTTGTCTTCATTTTTTCCCAAGTCAAGCTACACTCAATAAAAAACAGAATATTAGAATTTTTTGGCAATTTATTTTAAGTTTAAAACTGAAATACCACACTGGCATTTGTACTCAGACCCTTCACTGTGATGAGGTTTAACACCTTGATCAGAGAAATAATATTTTCTCGTAATTGTCATGAAAACATACAGTCTCCAGTTGTTATTTGCTTTACTGAATACAGTTTTCTTCCAGAAAACTCCCCATATTGCATAAAATATATTTTTAAAAAAAACTCTAGCATAAAATATACACAGAGTGTGTGTTTGGCACAAAATAGCTTTCCAGAATTACACGTCCCTATTTGAGTAAAACCCACCTGCTCCACATCAGACTGGTTTCTGAGCAGACATCTCACATGAATCACAGTACAATTGTTTGGTCCAATACCTCACTAGGTAACACCAGAAAACTGCAACTGGTACAGAATAAAGCAGCACATGTTGCTCTTTCCTGTGGAATTCGGGCAAGCGTTTCTAAAATGCATGATAGTCTCCACTGGCTAGATGTGAAAAATAGATTGTTGTACTTATGCATGGTGTTCATTAGAAATAGAATCACAACAGAAATGCCAAATGTTTTGTATAATAACTTGTCCTTTAGTACAGAAATGTATAATTATTAAAAAAGACAAGCTGCTGGAAATTGTTTCACCTTACCTAAATCTAAACCTTTTACTCATACAAAGCAGTGAAAGAATAGAATTCACTTCCCGATTATGCAACTCAATAGAGGAACATAGTAAACTTTAAAATAAAACTAAAATATTATTACTTAGCACAAAATTTCACTTCTGAATATCCATTCGGTGTTCAATTCAATTCAATTCAATTTTCAATTCAATTCAATTCAATTCAATTCAATTTTCAATTCAATTTTATTTATATAGCGCCAATTACAGTCAAATTGTCTCGAGACGCTTTACAGAACCCATATGCCTGACGGGGGAGCAAAAGCTGGTAAAAATACAATAATCTAATAAAAATAAATTATAAACTCAAATATAGTGGCTGCAGATATTCCAATAGCAAGACAGATTCCAATTATACTGTATATATTGTGAATGTAATTAATAGTGAGGATGCAAAGTTCTATGTCTCATTGTTCAGGAGACTGAGATCATGGTTAGTTTCTGTGGTAGATCGTTCTTGATCATTATTATTGTTGGGTCATGGCATCTTTGTAGTAGAACAAAATCTATTTTTATGACGATTCAATGTGGGGGTATTGTGTGTTGTATGCTTTTTTTGGTTCAATATGAGTTGTGTATGTCATTTGTATTGTGTATGTGTATTCCTGTATGTATTGGTATGTATTGTTTGTGTAATTCTGATTTGTATGCATTATGTGTACATACTGCATTTTGGTGTTGTCACAGATGAAATTATGAAGACCCCAGGAAGAATAGCTGCTGCCTTGCAAAAGCTAATAATAATAAAAATCTGAGTGCTGTATTTCTGCTCTCTCAGATGTACGTCTCCTCGAGGCTACCGCCTCCCTCCCTGTGCTCTGATCAATCTTTCCCACGGATGCCGAGTGGACCACACCTCCCACAAACTCACCGCTATCGTCAAACCTCAGCCTGTCGCCGGCGCCAACTACAACTCACACCGTCAGCTGGCGGGACTCAACCACTCTCCTCGTTCACCCTTTGTTCCCACTCAGGTAAGAGGGAGGAGAATGCACACAATACAACCGCACAGTTTTACCAGTTTTAAATGACCAAAGGTTACTGTGTAAGGTAACCTGCCTCACCTTACCAACTTCTCTCTGCTCATCTGCAGCATAACAACAAACATGGTGTGATGAAGGCTGCATCTCAGGGCAACAGGAGTTCTCCTTCTAAAGGTCCCATCCAGAAACAACAGGGAAAGGTAGATGCAGCGTCATCGGTATTCAGCCCCTCTTCACTCCATTG
This sequence comes from Amphiprion ocellaris, assembly GCF_022539595.1. Taxonomy (NCBI): domain Eukaryota; kingdom Metazoa; phylum Chordata; class Actinopteri; family Pomacentridae; genus Amphiprion; species Amphiprion ocellaris. The sequence continues at coordinate 5,719,984 of NC_072775.1, forward strand.
TTATGTGTTTAGTACTTAATGCAGTGCAAGTTAATGACGGAGCATTGTGCACCACTCGCCAATGGGTGAAATATGTGTAACATGTTCTGTCTCTATCTCTATCCAGAGTAAAGATGAGTACAGCAGTGTGTGGCAGTCTCTGCAGAACTCTGGCCCGCCTAACAAACCTCCAGCTCACTGGCAGAATAGCGTAAGTCTCAGTGTGTGTTTTGGTACCTTTAGTGAAAGAAGTGTGACATTAACATATCTTACTGCCACCTGCTGATCAGGGACTGTATATCATGTCACCCATACTTGTGATATAAATTCAAATATTGGCCTAAACTCCACAGGGAAGCCTAATTCACAGTTTGCGTGAGTTATCCAATTAAATACGTAAAATCCTACATTTACTGTTAACTCTTGAGTCAAACTCATAGAGGACTCTGGGTAGTAACAATGCAAAATAAACCATAAACATTGTGATTTTCCAATTGTAGGAAGGAAATGCCCAACAAGGGAAGAACCAACACGGCATCAAATCTGTGAGTACACAGACACACACAGAGCATAAAACTACACCTGATTCAGCTCAACAGGTTGAGATCAGGGTGAGGCTTTCACGCAAGAACCAGAAGATTAGCAGCTTGTCAATTTGAGACAAAGAATTCTGTTGTCATGTTTTAGCATTTCATTAATGTTAGCTGCAGCCCGATATACTTACTTAGGTGTCAGTTTACAACACTGAACCCAGCAGTGAGTGCATTCAGAGCCTCTAATATTCTACAGCAGTAGCACCGATGCTCCCTACTGACAGTTTTAGTAGTGCTCCTTCAATCAAAATGCAACACATTACATACATATTTTTTCCATCTTAACTGTATTACTGATAAATGGTTTGGGAATGAATAGCCATTTTACAGAAATAAGAATGTGTTGTTTTGTTTAAAGGAAAAGTCTCAAAGTAGAATCATTTTTAGGGAAGTATTGCATTTTCATGCATGCATCAGTCCCTATACAATTTTTGTTTCATGCTAATGTTGTGTTTTATGAATGTTTCATGTTTCACGATATCAAACTTAGGTTTTACTGCAAATGTGTAGCCACACTGAGAGCAGTACTTACAAAACATGGTGTTCCTTTCTGTTTAATATCTCACCCACAAAAAATTGCATGGGTAATTTCTGTCAGAAAGAGCAGATTTTTAAAAAATGTTCCACATGAGATCACCTGTTGATTCCTCATCTGAATTGTTCTCATGCGATATTTGGGACTGTAGTTGCATAGGTGGGTCTGAATGATCTTTTTCTTTTTAAAAATCCATTGAGGTGGATGACAAAATGCATTCATGTATCCACGTCCTGTGTTTTTATGATGATGAGAGCCTTACTTTATCATTCTCTATCATTATTACACACACACACACTCCCTGCTGTTGCTTCACCCTATGTATGATAATGGTTAGCATAAAAATCTAACAAAATTTTAAAAATAGGGAGTATATTTACAAGTATCGCCGGTGCTCCTTGCTATGCAGCTTTGTAACAATGTCTCAAAAATATGGTTGAAAATTGCACCTCAGTGTTTGTAGTCTTGAGTCCTGACATCAGTGAATTTAAGGGGATTCAGGCTTTAGATGCAGGACAGATTTGTAGATGGGTTCTATCTGTGTTAATGGATACAGTCAGTTCTGTTGCTATGATTTTGGATGTATATAGATGTGTGCTGAATGTTATGTCATCGTGTGCATGACTCATATTGACCTGTGTGTGTAATTTGCAGGCTCCACCTGGTGGCATCAGACTGTTAAAGAAAAACGAAGATGCCAACTCGTTTTTCCCCTCACAGAACACAGCCAACAAGGTACACAAGCATCCAATGACCTCTAACGTCTTGTTTTCATGTTTGTTTGACCTCTCTGTTTATTTATTTTTTATTTTTTTGCTTTAAGAGTGTTAGCATTGACAATATGTAGCAGCTCCAAAGCTTTGGAACAGACTTCCCATTCTAATCAAATGTACTGCCTCCACTGATATTTACAAGAAAAACTTCAAGACCTTCATGTTTTCAATAACTTTTGGCTGCTCTTAATGATCTTTATAGTCGCGACCCTAATGAGGATTAAGTGGTGTTTAGATAATGAATGGATGGATCTTACAAGTTGCTATCCTCTTTTGCTAGTTTTAGTATTTTATTCTATTTTATTTACTTTTAGTAATAGATGTTACACGTTTTACACATATATTTCCACATACGTTACTTGCAGCCTGCCTGATAGCATATAGCACCGTGGTCACCTCAGGTTGTTTTTAAATGTGCTATATAAATAAATTTGATTGACAGTTCTACTATCTCCTTACATGTTTCTCCTACTAAGACTACGACTGAATTTGAGGACCTCATTGCCAGTTTAAAGATCTCCAAAGGTAATCAGCAAACCCCACCACCTCCTGTACCTCCACAAGCACCCGCGAACCAATCAGATGGCCCGTTGTCTCCACAGTCGTTCGCCATGGTGAGTATCCGAGGCACCGATTGGTTGAGCTGAGAAATTTTAGCAGGTTGAACACTGTGGAAGTTGTACTAGAACTACTTAACATAAAAAAAACTGTAGCTGAAGGATGTTGTTGTGTGCTGGTTGTTGCTGTAGAAGGGAACCCTGGTGCTGAAGGAGATGCTTAAGATTGACGGCACTGGATCAGGAAGCCCATCTCCCCAAGAGACAGGAAACACTACACAATCAACCGGTCAGCAGCAGAACAGGAGACGATCGTCCAAAAAACTAGGTACCAAACTGACACCACGGGAAAATTCAATGTGATCAGATTCACAAACTAGCAATGGTGTCTGTAAGTGGTTCATCACGTATGTTCTTTCTGCAGCTGCAATGATGAACACTCCCCACAACGACGCACCGATGCTACCAACACCAGCTGGGCCTGCTAAAGCCATGCTGAGTAGTAAGGTGTCAGAGCTGGCCTGTGTGTGTGTGGGGTTGGGTATGGCACCGCCGGAGTTCAGCTTCATACGCAACAGACAGGTAACACTGTGTATTAAGTTGGTCTTCGACAGCAAACACCTTTCTCATCTTGCACAACTGGCATAATAAATGTTAGTTCGCATTAATATTTGTTCCCGCAGGGTCTAGTCGTGTGTCAGGTGAAGCTTTCCAACGGGTTGATGGTTCATGGTCCACAGTGCCAATCAGAAAATGATGCCAAGGAGAAAGCAGCCTTCTTTGCCCTTCAAAGACTGGTATACACACATGTATATAAGCATTTTTGCATACACTTTTTGTAGGTTTCTGTATAAGGCATGAGCACAATTGGTCTTGTGCATAATACAATTTTAACACAGGCGGAAATACATACTTTAAATAATGCACAGAAGATTATAAGGACTATTAAAATAAAAAAGAACTAATAAAATTAAAAGAGGACATTAAAGAAAGAACAAAAAAGAACTACAAAATAGGAATCTAGGCTTAATAGACCAAAGATTGGGATGTCTCTTCCTGCTTTATGCTCATATTAAGCCAATGATGGTGGTACAGTTTTAAAATACACAATCAAGGTGCAGTTTCCTCATCAAAGTAATTTTTTCAGTGTTCCGATATCATAAATGATGTCAAACCAATCATCTGTTGTAGGTATTTTTTGGTCTGTGGCCACTTCCTAGTCATAGCGAATGATCTTCAAAATGTCAGAAAATGTTGAAAAAATGTTTTCCAAAGCCTTAGATGACGTCCTAAAATGTCTTGCTTTTTCCATAAACCAAAGATATCTAGTTTACTGTCAGAGAAAAAAGAACCCAGAAAATATTCACATTGAAGAAGCTGAAATCAGAGATTTATAAATAATTTCATATTTCTGTCCTTGTAATTCAACTACTGGTATATTGAATATGTCAGGTTTACATAAAGCAGCTGGCAAATTGTCCATAGAAACATAAAAAAGTTTTATTGACTTATCCTCTGTCTCTATCCTCCTGTTGATCTGTAGAACTCAGTGGGTTCGGGCTTCCCGCTCCCTCCTCCTATATATCCAGGAGTTGGTCAAATACGACCTCCACCCATAGGAGCCATGACCCCCGTCTTCAACCAACAAGGTCAGTGTCTTCTTTCTCAACTTGACTGTATGCAACTTAATTAAAAGTCTGTTTGCTGAGAAGACACTGCTCTTCAACATTGGTCAGCATGACTCCTCAGAAGTCTTTGCTCTTTATTTGAAAGTATTTCTAAACTTCTGGTATTTTAGTGATGTTTCTGACCAACTATATTTGTCACTTTTACTGTCTTTTTTCTGTCTTGGATCATTTGAGACATTCTTGGGAAAAAGAACCTTTTACATGCTGTGATCTCATAGATATGTTCTATGTTTATTTTTCCCAGGTGGTTTGCTGTTGCCCCCTCAGGGTTATGGTCCGGCCCCTCTGTGGGGAATGGCGCTGCCTCCTCACCACCACCAGAACCAGCCGTTCTACGGAGCAGCAGGGACCTTCCCCGGCGCCCAACGCCCTCAGCCTGCAACTACACTGCCCATCGGCTCCCACAACCAGTTCATCCCGTTACAGGTGACATTACACAAACACATGAACAGAGTGAGAATTTATATTTACTTTACTGAACACAAGGACAGTATTGAGGTACATGCACTAATATTGTACATTTTCCTCCACTACATTTATTTGATAGCTTTACTTACATTGCAGGTTTCGTTGAAGAATACAAAATGTAATCAGCGTATATATTATAATGTAATGTCTTAGATTCAAAATAAACTTTATTGATCCCTGTGGGGAGAGAGTCACAGGCTGCTCAGTAGATTAGCTGTATAACGTGGTTAAACCGACTTCGCCATCTATAGTTATAATCCAATAACATGATATAATATATGCCATTCTACGTGATGAGTACTTTTACTTTTGGTGCTTTTTGATGCTAATATAAGACAAGACAAAACTTGATTAATGCCGACAGATATTCTGGTGCTAGATATTGCTCAGAAAAAAATTAATTACATCACATGAGATAAAAAAATATTGTCACTACTTCACGGATTTTTGTCTATCGTGGGGGTTGCTTCTTTTACCTAAGTGCAATATTTGAGCATTTCTTCCACGTCTTGACTCTGCCAGGTGACTAAGAAACGAGTATCGGCCAACAAAAAGAACCAAGAAACTCGTGAGTTCTACAGCGCCGCCCAAATCGTTGCCAAGAACCAATCACAGAAAGCCCAGAGCCATCCGTCTGGCCAATCGCTAGCTCAGAGCGAACCCCAGAGCGGTAAAATGGACCAGCCACACCAACACGCCGCCAACAGCAACCCCTCCTCCTCCTCCCATCCTGGACTGCTAGACGCCGTTTCCACGACGACAGCAGCCCCGCACACACCGCCTCGACAGAACGTGCCGGCAACAGGCCACACCCCCGGCTCCGCCTCCAAGAGGAAGCACAGGAAGTTGGCGGTGAACTTCGAGGCGGCTAAAGTGTCGGAGTGATGAGCTCGTGTGTGTCTGTGTGTGTTTGTGTGAGGAGAGGGAGGTGTGTGTTGTGTTTTTAAGCTGCTGTTTTGTAGCCTGTCTCTGGTCAAAAACCTCGTCAGTGTCGCTCAACGTTTCAGAGTACAGCAGCTTCAGTCAGGAACGCAGAGCAAACTCTGGATTCTCCCAATTTTCCTCTGTCATCTGACCAAAACGCAACTCAAAAACATCAAACATACGAGACCTCCGTCGTCTCTCCGCCTCCTCAGTGGTGATCAGAGCCTGTCGTAGAGCTACATTCCCCCGAAAATGGCTTTTTAAAGCTGATGTACGACCAGTGTGAGCCCACAGGCTGCTGTACAGTTTGCTCACTGATGTGGAAGGGCAGAGTGCATTCTGGGATGCAGCCAGAGGTCTGTTTTGTTTTTCTTTCTTCTTTCTCTGGATCACATTATTAGTGCTCTCCTCAGAACAACTAGAGGAAAAAATGTTTATTGCAGCATTTTCTGTTGGTTGTTGTGGATATTCAGTAATCAGCTTTGCTATCATTGTACTCAGCCGGTCAGAACAGATGTACTGGTGGTGAACAAAGCTCAGGCTAGTGTTTAAAAGAGAAATCGAAGTATTGTATTAGCTATTAATCTTTAATTTCTCTATGAACTGGTCATCCAAATAGCAAAGATGCCTGTAAAATTCACCCACAGCCTAAACTAATGCCTTAAAATGTCTCGTTTTGTTGGAGCAACAGTCCAGAATACAGACACTTAGTTGTGAGAAGGAAAAGCATTAAAATGAAGAACAAGTTCATGGATTAATTTTCCTTTAAAAATGACTTGGGCATTTATTTAGTTGTCAGAAATAGCTGCAGATTATTTTTCATTTAGTACCGCAGCCACAGTTGTTGCTAAAACTGAATTTGTTCTCAACCTGATTATCTTAATGCTCGTGTTTTGGGACAGATATTAGCAGTGACGTTTACAGTGTTATCATAGCTGAAAAAAAGCCAAAAGCTACCAAAGTATAAGTTGTAATGAACTATTTCCTTTAGCTGCTTGAGCAGAGAGAGACTTTGAAACAGTCTTCTGACTAAATTTGCTTTACAGACTAAAAACGTCTTGTAGTGAAGAAGCGAAACACTGCCTTAAAGGTGCTTTGTCTTCATAAATATCTGTAAATATCTGTTTTAGAGAAAATCCCTAGCATGTTTAAACCAGACGGAGTAAATTAAAAGGAAGGAGGGTTGTTGTGGTATTAATTATGCAGAGATATAGGCCTTCTATTGTGACTGTTTGGATCAAAACCTATGAGTTCTATCACACCAACACTGAGGAGCTCTTTTAATGGTTCTTTTGCTTTTTGATCAGTGTTCTCCACAGCCTTTCTTTTTATTTTTATTTTTCTCTCAGAGTTTTTAGACTTTTTATGGCTCCAAAGTACAAAAGCTGAATGCACACTGCCTGCACACATGGCAGAATTATGTGGAAATAATTTGAATTTGATCTTACACACACACAAATACACACAAACACACAGCACATTTCCACTGCAGAGCTGTTCCACCAGCACATTTTCTATCCTTAAAACAACCTGATCAGTCACATTTCCTCTGTATCTCCACTGGACGTACAGAACGATTTTCACTGCCAGAGTTTCCAAAAGCATCTTTGTACGGAATCGATCAACTTTGAAAGGTTCACGTGGCCATCTGTGGTCGTGTGAAACGACCCAATGAACATTTATTTTCTGTTTCGACTCGGGCTGCAAACAACAAAAGTTGTCATTATTGATTAATTGATTCATTTTTTAATAGTAGCTTGTCCGAGGTGATCATGTCAAATGTTTTTTCCACCCAAAAAGACATTTTATTGATCAGTAATTGTAAATTATTAGGTTTTTGAATGTGGAACCAGTGAATGACACTGTTTTTTGGGAATATGGAAGCTCCTAGAATTAATATTACTGTTTGTTCTTGACGTCAGTAGAAGAGAAAAAATGCGAACAAACGATGAGAATTTTATTGATTTTTATGGATAAATTTCAAATATAGTTTGTATTTGCCAAAAGTTTTGATTCCACTGTGATACTTGTGTTGTAGTCGTACCTTAGTTGTCGATCAGTGGTGCAGGGCACAAACTGATGAGCTTCCCAAACGTATTGATCAGTTATTCTGATCAGGTGTAGACATTGATATGTGGAGATACTTATTTTTGAATCTGTAAATGCAGCCAAAAAGAAAAAAGTCTAACTTTAATCCAAAACATGCCTCTAAGATGCTTTTGGGAGCATTTTCCAAATCTTGAATTGGTGCTTTTCTGAAGACGTTTTAAATTCTGGCCTTTATTATCCACATTGACACAACACACACACTCATAATATCTTTCCATTTTAAAGATTTCTTTTTTCAAATTCTGGATTTTATTGACGCCCTTTTTATAGATGCTCTGGGGGTCTTTTGTAAGCAACCTGGCTTAATAATCTTTTCAATAATGTTTTTTGGCGATGAAAGCAGCCGTAATGTTTCCTTTGTCCTCGTTTTGAGAGACGCAGGCCGACAGCATGTTTTGCTCGTTTCTTTTTTTTTGTTTGGTTTTTAAGGCTGACACCCTGGGACTGAAGTCTACGAGGCTCTGGTGCAATAAGGGGAGGTTTTAAAACTGTTCTTTTTTTTTTGGAAATTGAAGCACACCTGTTGTAAATGTGTTGTTTTTTGGGGGGAGGGGAATGAAACAAAAGAAGTGTCTATGAAAAGATAAAGATAAATTTGCTGTTTTGATTCAGGAATGTGCTGTACAGATCCATTTAATAATAAAGGGAATCTTTTGTTACGACGTGGCTGCTTCTTTTACTCCTAGTGCTTTTGTCTGATCTTTTTTGTATTGTTTCTGTTGGGAAAAAAAGACAATTTGATCTCATGACTTTTGGAAAGAAACGCATGTTAGTAGTGTAGTTCATATGGGAGTTGGGTTCCATTTTGAGACAAATCAGTTGCCAAAGACTTTAAAGCAGTTTTACTTGCTAAATGATACCGTGTACCTATTAGAAACAGAAGCAAAATCGAATTAATCTAAATGAAAAGTTACATTCACAAACTCAGGAGTTTTGCTGCGACAAGCCCTTTAGTCTTTTATGACCAGTGGAGGCTGATGTCCTCTGGAATCACAGGAGTGCCATAATAAAATAGAAATCTGCTTTAAAAAATAAGGAAATAAATGTGTAACTATAAAGAGGAATAAATTAAAAAAATGCAAATATAAAGGTAAATTTTTTCTTTGCTTTTCCCTTTCCCCTTTTTTTCTTTTGTTTTTCCATTTTGTCATTGCTTTTTCCTTTTTTTTTTTTTGCTTTTACTTGATGGACTGAGCTGTCAATCAAATGGCTTTGGGTGGAGCTTTCTGTCGTGGCTAAAGGGAAGTGATGTCACCTTGGCGCTGAGAGGAAGTACATGTGCATGCAGTTTGCCCATAGACTGTATAATATCATTAATGATACAATCTATGCTTTAGCTTTGCTATGAGCTAGCGGGGTAAAAGCAAAGACAAAATGGAAAAACAGGGAAAAGCAAAGACAAAATTTACCTTCATATTTCCATATTTTTTTATTTTTTTATTTTAGTGTTTATTCCTCTTTATATTTACACATTTATTTCCTTATTTTTAACAGATTTATTTTTTATTTATTCTTTTATTTCTTTTTACACATTTATTTCCTTATTTTTAACAGATTTATCTTTTATTATGGCACTCCTGTGATTCCACAGTTGTCAGCTAATACAGGGAAAATATTGCTGGTTCATTTACTTCAGGATTATTTGACATTTTTAGCATTTAACATTATTCCATAATATCCTCTTATTACCAAAAATTGGCAGCAGTTGTTCGGCAAAAGTAACAAAGATTCACCGAAAGCAGGGAGAAACTATAGATATAGGAAAAGCCAAATTAAATCTACTAAAACAACAGATGGGAGCGTCAGTATTTCACCCCTTTAATAGTTTAAATAATTTAGGGACAAACTCACCTGTCAGAGTTTGTCCATTGTGGCGGCCATCTTGTACAGGAGCCACGCCTTAAAATCAGAACTTAGATGAGTCGGTGTGGTCTCAAAACTGATTGGATAATGGATGTGTGATGAAATTCAAAGTCAGTAATTCAGAAGGAAGCACAGATTTGCTGTTCATTTTGAATGAATTGAGTTCTGATGACTGATTGGATGTTGTTGGAAGAATCTTAAGAAAATCAGGTGTAGCTGCCGTTAACTGTGTCCATGCCTATCTTGAGCTTTGATCTGATTGGCCGGTTTGAACTGAGAAAGGCGGGAAATCATTCCTACATAGGTGAGCGAAGTGGGAGAGAAGCGGGGGACGGTTTGCTCTGAAGGCAGCTCAGCACCACTTTGACTTTGTTTCAGTGTTGGAAGTAATTGAATGTTTTACATTGAATTATCCCTTGATAGTTCATTTTTCTTTTAGAGACTGCGAGTGAATGGAATTTTTCTCTTGTCATAACATTTCATTCTCCACATGCCCCACCATGCTACCTCCACCTCTCCATGCAACACAGTGGTGACCAGTAGCTTCCTTCTTCATCCAGGTGAGATTTTGCACAGTTGAGAACTTCTTGGCCTTGCTGATTATGTTTTGTTCTGTGAATGTTTTGTTCTGTGACCACTGGCACTTGAAAATACTTCGAATCACCTGGTTTTATTGCCTTTCTTTTCTTGTGAGCAGCCGAGTTAACTCTCTGGTTTTAGCCATGACTTGCAATTGATTAGTAACTGGTAGAGAACTACTGGAATGATTATTTCAGTTTATAGTGTGTTCGAATGCTTTAGAACAGGGGTGTCAAACATGTGCCCCATGGGTCCTCGAGTCCTTTTCCTATTTCATTCTCTTTAAGAGTGGAAAACCCACGCAGAAATCAGCGACAGTTTGTCTTGCCATGGAGCTCCACCTTGCTCTATAATGAGAGTCAGGAGGTTCTGCATGGAGAAAAGTTTAAGAAGATCAATCATGTGTCCGGTGCTGATTTGGAGAGAGCTGGAATTTGTTCTTTTAACCACAGATGTTGTTTTCAGTGCCATACTTTATTAACTGTAGAATGTTGCGTTTCACTTCTGTGTGTTATACAGTCAGATCCGACATGTGGACGACAGTTTATGACGGGATACTGGTCATCTACTGGTGTTCCAGTTTAACTGGTGATCAGGTTAACTGGTGATAGTTTCCATCTCCAGATGTTTCCTCGCAAATTCGTCCTGACCAGACCTGGCTGTGTGTCAAATAAAGACACTAGATAAAGAAGACCGAAAAACGTTGTCATCACTACTTAATAAAGTCTATATCCATGTAAATAACATCTGCAGACAATAAAAAGAAATGTGCTGGACGCAATAAAAACACGTATTTTTATGAATGGTGAGAGGAAACGATGGAATCCAGAGATAAAATTAGAGACCACAGTCTGACTCATCATGCCACCGATCAGTCCGATAAACATCTTCACAAGGATGTAAAAAGCATTACATAAATACAACACAAACTACCTGCGTAGTTTAATCACTCAGACTGTACAGTACTGGAAGTATTCTGGTCTTCCTCTGCGACGTCTTTAAAAGTATTTTTTTGCCATTTCTATACCAGCCAGAGTTTTTAGGAAGACACAACGCACAAATGTATAGTTTGTTTTGATCAGATCGGGTCCCTTTACTTCCATTTTTATTTAATATTGTCAGCGGTTAACGTGGTCTGAAATGACGGTTAGGACGGAGGACTGAACGTGTTTTTATTGTGTTCTGAGTGACTAGTTTTGACAACGTGGTCTCAGTTTGTTCCGATGTATTTATCAGATCCAGCTGATGTTCTGCTGCGTGTTGTTCTGATGTATTTTATCAGATCCAGCTGATGTTCTGCTGCGTGTTGTTCAGATGTATTTTATCAGATCTAGCTGATGTTCTGCTGCGTGTTGTTCTGATGTATTTTATCAGATCCAGCTGATGTTCTGCTGTGTGTTGTTCTGATGTATTTTATCAGATCCAGCTGATGTTCTGCTGTGTGTTGTTCTGATGTATTTTATCAGATCCAGCTGATGTTCTGCTGCGTGTTGTTCTGATGTATTTTGTCAGATCCAGCTAATGTTCTGCTGCATGTTGTTCTGATGTATTTTATCAGATTCAGCTGATGTTCTGATGTATTTTATCAGATCCAGCTGATGTTCTGCTGTGTGTTGTTCTGATGTATTTTATCAGATCCAGCTGACATTCTGCTGGGTGTTATTCTGATGGGAGGCTGCTGAGGCTCTGAGTGTTTCTGAGAACAAACCCGAGTTAAACCTGAAGTTCTGCTCTGGATCTGTTCCACTGAACTCAGACTAACACACAGCAGTGGACGAGCTTCTATGTTGTGGGTTTTCTTGGTGAGACATTATAGTTTTGTGTCTCGCTGTTAACCAGGCAGCCTGTGTTAAGTTGTGATTATCCTCAGTTAACCTGGACATGATTCCTGAACAATCACCAGGTGTTAAACACCTGACAGGATGACAAAGATCTATGTGAATGAAGCGGGATGTTTACCAGACTGATCAGTGGCATGATGAGTCAGACTGTGGGCTCTAATTTTTTTTTTCTGGATTCCATCGTTTCGTCTCACCGTTCATAAAAATACGTGTTTTTTATTCCGCCAGCACATTTCATTTTACTGTCTGTAGGTGATATTTACATGGATATAGACTTTATTAAATAGTGATGCCGACGTTTTTGGCGAGGTTTTATTTATCTGATACTAACTGGCTATCGTCAGTTGACCTCATCATCAGTTAAACTGGAACAGGTCAGAATCGCCAGAGTTCCTTACATTTTAATACTTAAAAATATTTACTTAAAGCGATTCTGTTCACACTGAGATCATGAGCTCTCGGTGTGATGCGTCTGCTTCCTCTAAATAAGACAAACATGTCTTCGCTGTTGTCACAGTATGTGGTGCAGTTTGGGACAGAGAAGTGAAGTCAAGTCGCCACGAGTTATGACTTTGATTTCCGGTTCTGTCAGTAGCTTCCAAATGGGAAAAGGCGCTTTTTTTTTACCTTAAAATTTGTAAAAACACAGCGTTTTTTACTTTCTCTACTTTTCGTTTTTCGAATTTAATTTTTAAACGAAACAACAAAAGAAAACGATTATTTTTTTTTTCTCATTTTATTTTGAAACAGAAAAACGAATGAGCGAACCATACACCGATTCGTGTATATTTTGGCAATTGGATTTTCCGTTTTGAAACGGGTATTGAAAAACAAAAAAACGAGTGGTTATTTGATTTTCGCTTTAAAATACGAAAAATAAAATTGAAATACAAGGCGTTTTTCCTTTTCATGATCAAAAAGGGATATACGAAATAAAAGGTCCGTTTTTTCATTTTCTGAGACCGGAAGTGGTCATCAGCAAGTGTGGAGCCAAACAGAGTACTGTGCATAGACCGTATTTTTTTTCTCGTTAGTTTTCATCGTCAAAATGAGAGATCAGTTGTCCGATCTTAAAAGAAATCAATTTAGAAGTTTTTATAGAGCGTTAAAGTTTTGCGAAGCCAGGGGGCGGGACTACTTGATTGACAGTCCGGTCTGGAATGATTGACAGGTCCTGTGGAGGAGGCAGCAGAGACTCTGCTCTCCTCGTTTGGACTAACTCTGATATAATAACTGTTGGTTTATTTATCGGTGCAGCAGCAAAACATTTTCCACAGACAGTTTTCCTGCCCGTTGGCTTGTTTTAACCAGTTTTCTAACTTCGGCTGATTCTACCAGCAGACACTGAAAGGACTCTGATAGTTTGGTATGTTTATTTTCTTATTGGTGCTGCATTTAATGCACTTTATATGCAGCTTTAGTGTCAGATATAATGTGTGCCATGCACTCCAGATGTTGGTGGAGTTTGTTTCAGTGTGTGTTGACCAGAGAAGAGAGTTAGCATCCAGTGAATATTAGCTTTAATGTGAATTGGCGATGCTAACCGAGCTAGCTGACCAGTCCTGATTAGCAGCTAAATGTAGCATCAAGCTAACGATGTTTGTGTTGCTTCTTGTCAGCAGCTGAAGTGTGTTGTGCTCCTGTAATGTGGTTCATTAAGTTAATAAAACTGTGGCTGGTTGACGATAATGTAACGTTCAGGAAACGCTCTGTCTTCTGGAGTGATTTGATTGGTTATACATCACGAATAAAACTCCTTTAACTTAAAATCTGTAAACAAAACAAAAACGTATCAACGTTTTCTGTTAGAGTTTGTGTTCTTCTAAGTTTAACTCCAAGATTTTAAATACTTTCATTTACTGCAAATGAATATCTACTCCAAATGTCTCACTAATAATCATTATCAGCCTTAAAAACCCACAAAACACCCCTTTATACTCAATCACACTTAGTACAGTCTGGTTCCCCCTTCTATAAATCTGCTTGGAATCTTCCACTTCCTGTTTGTCAAAGTGGCCTTCTACCTGGACAGGTTTTGTTGGAGCTCATGCAACAAACATTTTGGGTAACTGCACTTTAATATGGATGGATGACACTGAATTACAGTCTGTTTTAATGAGACTGAGTTCAGATGTGTAGCTCTGTCATTAAATAGTAAATTATTTCTCAGCATTCACAGAGAAAAGTCTGAAATGTTTGCTAGGTTAGCGTCCCACATGTTCTTTGGCTCAGCTAAAGCTAACTCTCTCCAACTTCTGGATCTCTTGAGTTGCTTGTTGTTAAAATATCTTGCTAGAGGTGCTGAAGCTCAGAAAGTCTGAGATGTTTGTTCAAAATAAGGTCATTCTCAAGTCTTATCTGAACTGTCCTCTTTTGTTTGAACTTTCCCTAAACTTAGGAGTTAATGACAGAGCAGCACATCCAGACTCAGTCTCATTTATGTAGAGATTAAACTTCAGTGCCATTCATTGATGTTAAAGTGCCGCTTTTCAAATGTTTGTTGCACATGATCCTGACCAAACCAGTCCAGGTGGAAGACGATGTGAAGAGAAAGCTCCAGAGGATGAATATCACACATTTATGTTGGAAATAAATGTCCTTTAATTAGACATTGTCATGCAAAAGTTGGATTTCCCTTTAATCATGTTCAAATCTTTGTTGAGTGTTTTGTTGATGTTGGTTTCTAAATGTTTTTTGACACTCGGCCCCAAAGATTAAAACCTTTTATGACTCACAAGCTGCAACAATTCACACATTATCAACTATCTTTCTGACTAAACTAAGATAAAAAGTGAAAAACTTCCTGATTACTGCATCATGAATGTAAATCTTTTTGGTTTTTATGGCAGTAAACTGAATATATTTGGGTTTGACATTTTATAAACCAAAACAAGAAATGAATTACTGGAGAAAACAATCAACAGATTAATGGACAAAGAAAATGTGTTTTCCAACATATATGGCTGAATTACTCCAACATTACAAGATACATACAATTTGAATTCAGTTTTATTTATATAACGCCAATTACAGGACAAATTGTCTCAAGACACTTTATTATTCCATTTTTTGTCATATTTAAAATATGACAAAGTAAGAAATTTAAACCTCTTGACTAATCCAATTTAATATTTGGTTTTTAAGAGACTAATCGACAACTAAAATAACTTTCTCCACTAAAACTAATAAACATGAGGTCAAATAGAAGGAACAGTTTTAAATACTGCAGTCCCACGACGACAAGAATAAAGTTTCTCAACAAAAACTAAATGTGCTGATGGATTCCATTAAAGTCCTAATAAATGATAATAAAGAGTGATGCTAAAGGTTTGTGGTGCTAAAAATGTCAAAGTAAAGATATGAAGTTGAACATGTGGATGGAGGTTGATAAAAGTTGACCTTCCTTCATTTCTCTGGAGCGACTCCATGGATTTTATGGATGGTGGTTGAAGACCTGCTCTTCTAGTCATCTTCCTTCAAGTCGCTGTCAGTCCATCCTGGCTGACTTCAACATCCCTTCATGACAACTTCTTCTGCCTCAGCCCTGGTGGAAACTCCAGAAACTCGGGAAAACCCGTCGAGACTCGAAGAACTCGTGGAGACTCGAAGAACTCGTCGGGCGGGGGAAGGTGTGGTGGGTGGTGGGGGGAGGTGGGGGAGTAGAGGGGGGAGGCCGCCACCCACCTCCCCGCCTACTCTCCGCCCTGACTCCACCCAGACTCCGCCTTGGCTCCACCCATGTGGTCACTTGAGGAACTACGATGCCAAAGGGACGACGAAATCATTTCTTTTCATCTGATCTGTAGCTCAGTGAGTTAAGGATTTGCCTATGGAGCTGCAGGTCGCTGGTTCAAGACCAGACACTTCTTAAATTTTCTCAAAATTCTGACAAAGACAAAGAATGAAAAATGCCGGTGGTGGGTCTTGAACCAGCGACCTTCCAGTTGGTAGTCTATCTTCTTAACCCCCTGAGCTACTCGCTCAGATACTAATTCTTCTTTTTTTTGCGCATTTATCATCTATTTTTTGTCGTTGTCGAGGGTTTCTTTTTACTTTCTCTTTTCTCGACCGTTTTTCTCAGGAGGTTGGACTTCAGCCTTTGTGCTGGAGGGTTGAACCCTCAGTTCCAAGACTTTCCAAAGCCTCGAGACCCTCCGAGTCCTCAGGACCTGAGCTTTCAGACAGTCTGAGAGCTGAAATTTTCTAAGTCCCACAGAAGTTCTCTGTTAGACTGAACTTCCAGACAGTCCAAGGACTGATATCTTCTAGGTTCCTGAGTACTTCTCTGTTAGTTTGAACCTTCAGACAGTCTGAGGACTGAAATTTTAAAAGATTCTCAGTACTTCTCTGTTAGTTTGAACCTTTAGACAGTCTGAAGACTGAAATCTGAAAAGTTTCTTAGTACTTCTCTGTTAGTTTGAACTTTCTGGTTAACAGAAGCCTTAAAACTTGTGACCATGAGTCTTGATTTCACATTTAGACCATCCATCTGAGTTCTTGTCAGACCTTCACCTGTGGGTTTTTTAGAAACCCTCAACAAACTTTGATTCACTTCACTGAACAGTAACGTTTGTGGAGATCAGAAGGTAACATTAGTTTGATCAATGCCTTCAACTACTAGTAGACTTTATCTGGAAAGCAGTTTTCTGAAATGAGTTCTTAGTAAATCTGTCCACAATCAAACCAAGAACATAGAAAGAGGAAATGTTTGAAGAAACAACTTGATGTTTTCATTTCAGACTAGAAAACGCTTCAAGACCTTTATCTGTTTTTGCTCTTTTTGATAATTTTATTGTCTCTTCTGTTTAATTTGATCTAAAGTATAACTGGTGTATTTTCAAATGTTTTGCCTTCATTTTGATTCTTCTTAGTTTTGCTCTTTTCTCACCTTTTATTCTTTTCTGTCTGATTTGATTTCGAAATGTTTTGTCTTTTTAATGTTTAATTGTTGTTTTTTCAAATGTTTTATCGGCTTGTTTGAAAATTTTCCTTTTCTTTCCCAATGTTTAATTTTTCGATTAAATCTTTAAGGTTTTTCTTTTTAAATGTTTTACCACCTTTTAGTGTTTAATTTTCTTTTTTAATGCTTCATTGTATTTTCTGTTAAATTTCTATTTAAAGTTTTATTGTCTTTAAGATTTAATTTTGTAATTAAACATTTAATTAAATGTTTTGTCTTTTTAAAGGTTTAATTTTCTAATTAAATGTTTTGTATTTTTTTAAATGTTTAATATTCTTCTTGTTCAATTGTATTTTTTAAACATTTATCTAAAATATTTCATCTTTAATGTTTAATATTTTGTTTAACACATTTTGTTTCATTTCATAATTACATGTTTTGTATCTTCTGTTTAATTATCTAATTCAATATTTTGTTTGTTTAATAGAATTTAATTGTATTTAATGTTTAATTTTCCTTTTGAAAGTTTTATTGTATTAAATGTTTTTTTTCTTTTGATTTAATTGATTTTTTTAATGTAGTTTATTTCTTTAACCTTTTTTTATGTCAAGATTTTAGCCCCAACCTTAAAAATGAAATAAACCCTTAAATCACAATGAAAATACTTCTGTTGTCACAATCATGAGTTAGTCAATTATTCAGTTTATCATCCATCCATCCATTATCTATACACCGCTTAATCCTCACTAGGGTCGCGGGGGGGGGCTGGAGCCTATCCCAGCTGACTCGGGCGAAGGCAGGGGACACCCTAGACAGGTCGCCAGTCTGTCGCAGGGCCACATACAAAGACAAACAAGCACTCACACATTCACACCTACGGGCAATTTAGAATAATCAATTAACCTCAGCATATTTTTGGACTGTGGGAGGAAGCCGGAGTACCCGGAGAAAACCCACGCATGCACAGGGAGAACATGCAAACTCCATGCAGAAAGATCCCGGGAAAGCCGGGACGCGAACCAGGGACCTTCTTGCTGCAAGGCGAAAGTGCTAACCACTACGCCACTGTGCAGCCTTCAGTTTATCAATTCAACTTTATTTGTGTAGCACCTTTTACACAGATGACAAAACTAAACAAGCAAAGAGAAAAAACTATGCTAAAACTGTGATTAAAACTCAAAAACATTTAAAAAAAAAAAAAAAAAAAAATTTAACATGGTAATAAAATGTGTTGTGTCCAGGGGATGAAGGAAGTTTATTGAAGTCTTCTTGGGCTCACATGGGAAATCATTTAAAATATAAACTTGATATTCAGTCTAAGGAAACTGCAGAGCGACAGAAGAACCAACAATATCTCCTGTTTTCTCCTTTAATGAGTCGACTCTTCTTGTGCTTTCAGACCAAAGAACTACAGACTCTTCACAACCTGCTCAAACTCTTGGTACAGGATCTCACCACACGGGTCAAGAAGGTTTCTGTCTCATTTCTACTCTGAAGCTCACCTTCTCCTGCTCAAACTGCTGATAAATTTTTCTGCTGCTCTAAAGTCTGGTCTCCAGAACTTCCTAAAAACTCTCAAAGTCTCTTCTGCTGCAGGTTGCTTTGTAGAACTGTTCCAGAAAACCTCACTAAACCACATGGAGGGGCCTCAAGATAGTCGTTCAAATGAAACCATACAAAAACCAAACTAGCACAACCCAAACGCTAAAGTCTCCTGCAGCCTACCAGAGAACCTCTGAGAACAGAGAATCAGGACAGGAACTCTTACCTTCTGGACAACCAACGTTGGTTCTCAAAGAAGAATACAGAATGTGTCTGACCAAAAACCTCTGAAGACTCACTACAGCCAAGATAAAGACACAACTCAGCTGCAGCAAATCCACTAATCACTGCACACATTAGCACCATGTGCTAACTGTGGCTAAAGAACCACATTTATCAAGACAGCTATCCAGTACAAAACCCTAAAACACACCAAGAAACATATTAAAGACGATTTTACTGCTGGAAGCTGCAAACCAACGCCTAAAGAACAAACTAAAGAAACGGAACCAAACCCAGTTCAGTGGTGAACAGAAACAGAGGAAATGTTTGTCTGCAGCTAAATAAAGCAGGAAGACACTGAGCTGCTCAGGTGTTCCTGATAACACCAAGCAGTCACCTGGACAGCCAATAGGAACACAGCTTACTGGAAGTCCAGACGGCTGGCTTAGTGAAGGAAATTTAGTTTAAAGTTGAAGCAGAAAGTTAATAAAGAAAGTTGAAAACCACCTTCTGATCCCTGAAATCTCTGAGTTTTCACACAAAGAACACCTGAACATGTCAAACTGGTTCCATAGTAGAACCATCATTGTAAAAACGTCATAGTATGGTGTGTTGCTCAAAAAACATTACGACCCGGCTGTCTAGGGTCGCCGAAGAGCAACACAAAAACAGGACAAACGCTGGTTTCCAGGGGGTTAGGAGGGTATTTATTTGAAAGAGGAAGTTTACAACAACACAACATATGACATGTGACCTCGTCCTCGTAGGGCTCCTCCTGTAGTCTTGAGGGGACCACAGGAACATTCAGTAGCTGTTGGAGTTCTTCCTGTCAGGCTCGTGGTAGAACGGCTCTGAAGTATCTTGTACTTGTCTTATCTGGAACAATCTAACAGCCTAAACTGTTAACAGCGGTGTAAAGAAGCAAACACACAGGCATAGATTAGGACTCAAACTAGATTTATTTTAGAAAACAAATCAACTTAGAGGCATTTGTTCACACATATGGCTGAATAGGAGGCCGTCCAATCAGATTCGAGGTCTTCACTCTGTAGGTTGTTTGTTGGGTGAGACTCTTGGACCTCCATCAGCTGACGTGGATGTTTGATGGTCTTCTTCTCTAGTGCCAGATGATTCAACCATGAATTCAGCAGCTATAGACTGAAATGAAGCTCATGCTGCCGTTATTGAATTCCTGTTCCAGATCAAATGTTCAGAGCTCATCTTGAATGCAGCCGTCTGCTGTTTGGATAGTTTTTCTCATTGTAGCCTTCAATAGTCTTATGCCCTGAGGCATAGTGTTGTTGAAATTGAACAAATTTTTGTTAAGAAATTTCAGGGTTTGCAAAGACATTTCCTTAAATGTGAACATTTTCAGAATGTTCTTTTTTTGCACTAAAACAAAGGAAACATTTGGAGTTGTGGTTATTTATAGGTTTTTATGCTAAGATTTCACTGGTCCGGCCCCTTGAGTAAAAATGCAAAAAAACAAAATGGAAATGGGTAAAGTTCATCATTAACATCTCTAACACAAAGTCTTACTATCTTTTGTCACTTGTTGATTTCATTTCCAGCCAGAAGCGTATTGATCAAATAAATATTCACTAAAAGCTAAATATGGTATGAGTATGAATACTTTTGGGGTATTTGTTTCAATTCTAATCATGTAAAAGGAGCACTTCACTAAACTTAATCATGTATGAGACAGGAGAGTTCACATTAAAAAGGTTTTTGAAGCTTAAAGATGCCAATGTCACTTCTATGTCTTGTGAACTTCAGCACTATGCAAAGTCCATCCAGATTCAACTAAGAGCTGTCTGCATTCAATTGCTTAACCCTCCTGTTGTCCTCATCTACAGGCACCAAAAAATATTGTTTCCTTGTCTGGAACAAATCCAAAATTCAGCAAAAAAAATTCCCTAAATTTCTGAAAATGTGCAAAACCTTCAGGAAGAAAATTACAATAATTCCTTAAAAGTTTCCCTTAAAAGTTTTATTTAAAAAAAAAAAATCCCGCAAATTTGGCAAGAAAATTGGAAATATTTTCAAAAAATGAGTAAAAATCTTCCAAAAAAAATCCTACAAATATCTAAAATGATTACATATATATCAGTAAAACTTCTAATATTTTCTTTGAGTATTGTGAATGTTCTTAAGAAACATTTTTAACATTTCTTTTTTCCACCAGAAAATGTTCAAAGATTTCCCCAAAACGTTGAAAATGTGGACATCAGAAGTTTCACTGTGAAAATATATTTTTTTCCCACATTTTCAAACTTTTAAATGGGTCAATTTTGACCCGCAGGACGACACGAGGGTTAAAGGGCAAAGTTACTTAAATTACTGATATTTTATTCCTCATATCTCTGACATAATTCTAATGAATAAAGTTCCCATCTTTTTGTTCAATTCACTGTATAATGTCAAACTGCTAATAGCTCTGGAAGGTTTTCATGATACTGAAAGAGACACCTTTTTAAAAAAAAACACACACAAAATAAGACATTTTATTCAGTGAGCACCAGTCAGTCAGTACAAACCTTCTGTTTCCTCAGAAGCTCAAGTTTTGTTTTAACAGAAAACATCAGAATCGGACAGCAGAAACACTAACACTCGTCTTTACAGGCAGAGCTCGGCGACTAGGACTCAATCAAAGCGTGGTGAGAGAAAAACCTCGGTCATTTAGTGTGCTTCGTACAAAACCTACATCTACGGAGTAAAAAAAACAACATCTGGACAACAACAAAAACACACATATTTATATATATTTATATACATCTTTCGACTTCATCAAAATCTGAACGTGAACTCGCTGTCTTCACACTATTGCTGCTACAGTATAAATTAATGATTGATTTCAACTCTAACTCTACGCTATAAAGCAGACGTGTTAACGGTGAAACTAGTTCAAATCGCTTTATTGCAAGCAGCAGGACTAAAGTTCAGCAGATAACAGGAGAAGTTTGACATATTCTGCTGATAATTATTTGAATTTATGAGGACCCTGTTTGATAAATGTTGTAAACAAAACTGTCAGCAGGGGGCGCCATATAGCCATTTAGCCTTCAGTTTTAGGTCAAGCAGGCAGAGCTGCAGGAAGCAATAGTTTTTTATTAATTCAGCTTTTCACAATTGGTTTGATATGTAGTTAGAGAGTAGATATTAGTGGTAAATATTTTTTTGGGGGGGTAATACTGTCAGTTTTTTTGTGTGTTATTGGCGATCATAAAGAAATGGAGGTGAAGCTGTGATTGGAGTCACAGTATATCAGCTAAGATATGGCGATAAGAAATACAAAATCTGTATTATTGTTATCCGACTCAACCTGTTCTCATTAGCAGGGCATCACATACTGCTGCTTTACTTTTAAAAATGTCTTTACATGCAATTTTTTTAAAAAAAAGATCTTCAATTTTACAAAAAAAAAAGTGAAAGTGGTTTTCAACTTTTTTGAAAGAGTTCATACATTTCATGTGAGATAGAAACAGATTTCCTGAATAGGTTTGGACATTGTGAACATTTACCTTTTGTTGTCTTTGTCTCTGCACAGCATGAAACCTGATTATCAGCTAATCTGAAAGAATATGTCTGTCACGTTTTGTTTGTTTCTTCTGAGTCTCTTATGGTGCTTTTCCACTAGCACCTGCTCGGCTCGACTTTACTCGGTTTGTGATGTTTTCCATTAGGACGTAGCACCTGGTACCAGCTACTATTTTAGTACCTACTCCGCCGGGGTTCCAAGCGAGCTGAGTCCAGCTGATAATGTGACGTCTACAGAGTGCAGGCCACTGATTGGACAGGGAGTGACGACACACGACTCCTTCACGAAAACCAGTGAGTGTTTTGTGACTTCAAGAAATTTTTACATTACTTATCCCATTGGTGGCAAGCTCACTTTAAACAAACACGTATATTTTGAAAGTAACGTCGTTGTCTCCCGTATGCAGACAACAAGCTTGCTACCAACACTAACTCCATGGCCGGGCCGCCGTGCTATGACGACTCCACCCACGATGAGGTGGTACTCAGTTGTAATGGAAAACAACCTAAACCGAGTCGGGCCGAGTCGAACTGAGTAGGTGCTAGTGGAAAAGCGCCTTGAGGTTATTTTAGTGGTTGACTAACAACCGGTTTTGTTTCCAGCTCCTCCTATTCTGTTTATCACAGCCAAGTGTAATGTAGTCTACAGCGCCACCTTCTGATGACACTATGAAACTGAGGTTATTAGCTCCCAAGCTGCTAATAGTTAATAACAGGCAGTACGTGATGAGCTGAGAGTGAGACAGGGTTTCTCTGATGTTCATAAAGAGTCTAAGAAATACATCATTACATGTGTACAGTGTATCCAAATTCTTTTTTTTTTGTTATTGTCAATAAATTCCATTTTTTTAAAAACATGCCTTGCCAGCCTTCTTCTTGAAACATATGACTCTTATTTCTAGCTAGTCTTGATGCACAAGGCTCCAAAATATAACACTGTTGTGATATATATTTAAAAAAGAGGTTAAAATCCACACTAGTACTGATGACAGACAGAAAGAGGACAGTGACTTATTGGACCATACCTCTGATTTTGCAAGTTTTAGCCCATTTACAAAAAGATGTTGCATCTTTCACTGCAACCAGGTTGTTATTTTCTGCTGTTTTATTCTAGACTGGGAAAAAAACCCTGAAACACCAACTGTGACAAATGTATAGAGCACACAATGCAAAACCACTGGTATGGTGCTTTAAGTTAATCACTTCTACCATCAACAAATCCCATATTTCTCTGTAACCACAAGCTCATTGTGTTTAATGACTGGAAGTAAGTTAAGACTAGACATGGACGGATATGTGGCAGTAGATTAAACCGCAACTAAAGGAACTTAAATGTGTGTGCATTCGTCTTTCCTGCCTCTGCGTGTTAATGTGTGAGTATTTTATCTGCACGTATGACCAGAAGTGCCGTCCGTCTACGCCAACGGTGACATGTGGTCAGTGTGTGTGTATGTGCCTGCGTGTGTTTCCCATTCGTGCATCACATTTTCTACGTTCATCATGCCTGCATGTGTGTTCCTGTGTGTTCTCTCTGCCTCCTCAGTTCCTCCTTTGATGCGAGTTCCCCACGTATGTGTTCTCTATGCACAGCACGATGTAGTGGTTGGAGCAGGAGCGCACGTGTTGACCCAGCAGCCGGCCCGTCTGCAGGAGGGCGGCCTGGCCCGTCACCGCCATGTCGGCCGTCCTCCACGCCTCGCAGTAGTTAGTGGTCAGACGGATGCCCACGGTGCTGGAGCCGTGCCACACCAGCTTCTCTGGCCTGTGGGAACGAGGAGGCAGCGTCAGTGAGGGCGTCACACAATAGA
Source organism: Amphiprion ocellaris (assembly GCF_022539595.1). Taxonomy (NCBI): domain Eukaryota; kingdom Metazoa; phylum Chordata; class Actinopteri; family Pomacentridae; genus Amphiprion; species Amphiprion ocellaris. Next base: position 5,743,902 of record NC_072775.1, read on the forward strand.
ATCGAATGCTTTAATTGTCATTATACACACACAATGTACAGGGTGTCCATAAAGTCTCTTTACAATTTTAAGAATTTATTACAAAGGCAGTTGATAAGATATCTTAACCAGATTTGTTTTATTGTGATCAGTGTTTACTAAAGTTTGTAATCACATTGAAATTGTGTGTTTCAGGTATCCTGTTGGTGAAAGAGGTACTGTTAAATGGATTGGAAGGGATGGACCAATTCCTTGGCCACCACATGCTGTGAATGTAGTTTGGAATATGGATGTGATCAGGGCAGGACTGCGATCAAACATGCAAAGTTTGAGACAGACTGGTGCATGCAGAGGATAATTACACAGCAGTTGATGTTTCATGGCGAAGCATCAAAATTCTGGAGGCCGCCATGGCCACAGACTTTTGTAAAACATTTTGCTAAATTTTGACTACTAATACCTGGTGTATATACTGGCCAAACTTGAGGTTTCTTGGAGTTACTCTGTATATGTTTATAGCCCTCTTGAGTTCTTTAGTGCCCTGCTCTGCTCTGCATCCACACTTCCTGTAAATATATTACATCTGTAAGTAAATCTTTTGTGTTTAAACTCTCTGTTGCTGTGTTTTCATTGTCTGCATCTGAGTCTTTGTGTCGGAACGTAACAGACAGATTAAAAGAGACGTGTTAAAGTCAAGAGCAAGCGATGAAATTCCTCCTTCTTCTTTAGACCTCGAGCTGCTTCTTTAGACTCTGTTGCTTCATAGAAAGAAGAGTGTTTCTGCGTGGAGTTGGTATATTCTTCTCTGTCTGTGTTCTCCAGCTGTTCCAGTCCGTCCACCTGCACACCTGACCAACACCTGTGCTTCACGATTTGCTGTTTGTTCGGTTTTTTTATACATTAATTTATGTCATTCTGGTAACATATCAAACACTTTTATAGGTGAAGTGTATTGCTCAATAGTGTATAAACTAGTTGGAACTGACTCCACTTAACTGTCCTTCCACATCAAATCAGAGCTAGTATTAACCTATAATACAGCTGGTAGGCACAGAGGTAAATATTTGACTGAAACTGCTATTTAAAAACATTTTTCTGACACCTCTACTCATACTGAAGTATTTGTATATTGCAGTGCTGCTTTTTTCTGGATTTGAATACTTCCTCCACCATCTCTTCTGCTGATGTAATGTCATAATCTAACACTAGTCAAGCGCATCCATCGTCTCCTGGAGTTTCCTCTCCATCTTGCGCCCAGCAATAATCTCTAAAACTGTTGGCAGATATTTGCTTTTCTTCTCGACAAAGTGAACTTAAGTGACGTGTCTTATTGTTGGGCAGCGGAATTCTTGTGTTTGTCTTTGAAGGCCTCTGATATATACTTATTGAATGTGGATCCTGTCCACCAAATACATACTGGAAAATGCTCAGGACTTTGCTGCTGTTTGTGACTTTGTGTTTATGGGATTCTTTATACTGACAGCTGTAGCATCATTATGGTTGTACTGGTCAAAATGACAGCCAGTGTATCTGAAGCTCTTTCCACTCTGCTTATATTTAACAAATCAACACTAGAACAGCTGCTGGTTATACTCCTATCTCTTTTGGTGAAAGTTATTGTCAATATGAATATGACATTTATGGACTGTAAGCTTTCTACTAGTGTGACTAAATCAGTATTTTTAGTCAGATTAGAGCTCATAGAATAACACTTTTGGAGGACTGACTTTCATAGTTGCTTCCCCTGCTTGCTCACTCCCACTCACCACGCTGAGTCAGTCATCACGTTGCGTCCGTCGAAGGAGTAGATGGGTGTAGACGGGTCAAAGATGCCTCCATTCCCAGAGAAGATGGACATCCAGCTACTGAACAACACTTCACCCTGAGAACAGCAGAGAGAGGAACAGAATTAACTTAAAAGAAGATTCCAACAGTTAGTGAGTGATAGTCTCTAACTCTGAAGCATAACAAAAACAAGGATACAAATGAAATATACCCCTATAAGGACAATCTGTGTTCTGTTTGAAGATCAATGTAAATCTCTCTTTACCCTCAGATTAACCACAGGCATGTCATTGCGGTCCGCCTTCCTCACAATGGTTGCCAGATCCTGGAGGTGTGAGGACAGGAAGGCCCTGTAGGTGGCTGTGAGCCCCATGGATCGGGCCTGCTGGTAGCACTGGAAGTCTGCCCCACGGATGCCACGCATGTCGCCTTTTAGTGGGGCGTTCAGCGCTACCAGGTGGAGCTGGAAAAGGAAGACCAGATGTGAGGAGACAACATACTCCAGCTAGAAATGACATGCTATCCATCACAGGCCCTTGTTGTGGCATTTTATGATTGGACAAATGATAAAATCAGACGAATAGGATGTGTGAATGAAATTTAGGAGCTAACGATGATAAGATTGGAATACCTAACGTGTCAGTTGAAGCTATGAATATAGTAAATAATGCTGTGGAACGCGGCAACCCAAAGGAAGGCCGTGGAGCCCATATAAGAGCGGAAGGGCATGCCTTCTGTTCATCTGCACTCTTGAATTAAAACCTAGGCTAAGTAGAAATAATGCCAACCTAGCAGAAGTAAAAAAAAAGAGGAAGTGGTCTAACTTTTGGTACAATTACATCATATACATCCTCACTGGGTCTTAAGATGATGAGTTATCACCAATCATATTCCACCATAGAGAAGGGTCTCCTTCTCTATGGTGGAATATGATAGCTGGTGCCCACCTGTCTCCCCAAGTATGAGACCGTGGGCCAAGGTCAGGTGCGACCCCTAGAGGCGAAAATCTCTGCCATTACTGGCTATCCGGTGCCTTCCACCCGTAGAGCCCTACGGCGTTTCCTCGGCATGGCAGGTTATTACAGGTGTTTCTGCCGTAATTTCTCCACAGTCGTTCGTCCGCTGACAAACTTGCTCAGCACCAAAGTTGATTTTGTGTGGTCCCCCGAGTGTCAACACGCCTTCGAAAGTGTAAAGTCTCTTCTTTGCCATGCTCCTGTCCTCTCCAGGCCGTTTAAGCTGGAGGTTGACGCCAGGTGCAGGTGGGAGCAGGTGCAGTCCTGCTACAGGAGGATGCTGCTGGAGTTGATCGCCCACTCAGTTATTTTTCCCGTAAAATCCTTAAGCACCAGCTATCATATTCCACCATAGAGAAGGAGACCCTTGCATTGTTGTTATCACTGCAGCACTTCGAAGTTTATATTGGTTCAAGTCACTGTCCTGTCGTGGTAATGACCGACCATAATCCACTTGTTTTTCTCTCTCGCATGTACAACCAACGCCTTATGCGCTGGGCGTTGATTGTGCAAGAATACAACCTTGAGATCCGTCATAAAAAGGGTACTGAACATGTGTTGGCAGATGCCCTGTCCAGGGTGTGATAAGTATAGGTGACAGTGATATTAGGATAAACATGTTGAGTGATGGTGAATCTTATTAAAAATCGATACGATTTTTAGCTTAAGAGGAGGGGTGTTACGGCCAGCGCCTCCTACCCTGTGTGTGTGTTTTAACTATATGATGGTGGCTATGCAAATAGGCCTGTGTGATCCCCACTCCCTGGTTGGACCACGACGGCAGAGGCGTGACTGCAACCAGGAGTCCTGCGATTGGTGCGGCGCTCACCAGGCTGACCAACCGGAAACTGGCAACCCTTTAAAAAGCGTTGGCAGTTTAACTGAACGGAGCAGCTGACTTCTAGCCATTCTGTGTGATCTGTGTGGCTGAGGCAAGATAGACTGTGTAGTTGGAATTGGTGTTAAAAACTGATACAGCAATATTTCATTTCACTACAGGTAGTTTTCTTTTGTCTAGTTTTCACCAGGGTTAGGGGTGCTGACTCCCATGTAGTTTTGTTTTGTGCCACTTCCCAGGTAGTGAGCCTTTTTGTTTATTTTTTTCTTTTGTCCACAGTGATTGTATTGTAGTGTAGTGTTAAGTTCTCCTTATGAGAACTCTTCTTGTGTTTTGCTGTTTTCTTTAATTTGAGCAGCACCCACCCAAACTTATAAAAATCTGAATTAAAAAGTATAAAAGTGTAAAAGTCTAAAATTATTTAAAATTTCACCTGGAATCTGCTATAGAGTTTAAGACATGTATGTGTGTGTATTAGTGCACATGCTACACTCACCCCAGGTACAGCGTTGAACGTCTGTGGCAGCACGTTGTAGCTGGGCTGATAACCTCTACTGCCCTCCTGCAGCTCCTGATCAACAAAAACACAAATTAGTATGTTTTTTTTAATTTTTCCATAAGTTCTAAATTCATGAGATGAGTAAAGGCATTTCCAGAGATGCACTTGCACCATCATTTCTCTGTTTGTGTGTTTATAGTGTGTATTTGTGAAACCTGGCTGTGGATCCTGTGTGGTCGACCCCAATCTCCAGGTCTGCTGAGAGCCTGAGATGCCTCTGAAGAAGAAGGTCCTTGATGGATCAACTCTCCGAGCTGAAAGACACAAATATGTAACAAATGGTGATATTTGGGACTTGGTCATACAGTGTATACTATAAATCACACACAACACACACCTGGATCTTGCGCCAGCCGTTGCGTGCTCTGATGTACAGCTCTCCTCCTTTCTCAGAAACATACGCTAAGGTTCCCTCAGCAGCTCGGTGAGCCTCTCTGTTGAGAGCGCTGATCGTCTTATAGGTGGTCACCTGAACACATCATCACCATCATAGCATCAGTGCTGAACCTTTGTGCCACTTTGGACAGTAACCTATGAAATCATTCAGCTATTCATCTCATAACATGAGCAGGCATTGGGTGGAGTTTCTTACCGGGTTGGAATATCCTGGTGAACCTGGCAGACCAGGAGGACCAGGGGGGCCGGGGACACTGACCACTGATGACAACACACAAAAATCACATTTAACAAACCAGCTGACCTCACCTGCACATAATTATACAGTTAGATCTATACTTTTACTTAAATGAAGCTGAGGAATATCACTTTTTTTCCTCTTTCATAGACATACCTGACCCATATGGAGGTGGAGGTCCTGGGGGCCCAGGAGGGCCGGGAGGGCCTCGGGGTCCAGGTCGTCCAAAACCAGCAGCTCCAGGCTCACCAGGAGAACCAACAGGACCTGGAGGTCCGACGATGGACTCACCTTTAGGACCCTAGAGGAACATATGAACAGACAAATTCAATGTGTCTCAATATTTCTTTTTCAAATTTGATATACCCAAAAACAAAATAAACCTCCACTAACTTATAGAATGGAATAGATACTTCAAAAAAAAATCCAACTCTGTACCAGGATCAGAATAATGTACATGATGTAGCTTAACTCACCACAAGTCCTGACCTCCCTGGAAGTCCTGGAGGACCAGGCAGGCCTGAGTCACCCTGTTCTCCCTTCTGCCCTTTGTATCCCTGATCACCCCGAGCACCCTGAGAGATCCAGAGAGAAAACAGCAAAACTCAGTCACACTGTTATTTAAGGAGTTTAGTAGCATCAAGATGATTACTTCATTTTCAATATTTAGTCTTTTGTTTCTCCCAAAATATAACGCATGTCCTAGCAAGACAATGAGAATTTCATCCAGTTTACAGCTCGGTCACTACATCTGACATGTTACGACCAAATCATGCTGTTATCACTGTCATGACGGTCATTAAACTACTTGCCATTTTCTACATCCAGCAGACACAGAGCAACTTAAGTCTGCATTTGCTGTCATGTTTCTAGCTTTCATTGTCATTTTAGCTCTGTTTTGGTCTCCAACAGCCCCTGAGGGAATTATCAGGCTGTTTAGCAGCAACTGTGTTTAGAATCTAGTTAATTCATTTTGTCTTATGGGGCTCAGCAGGGAGAGGACAGTTGGTTTTTCAGAGCTTTTTTGGCAGGAATTAGCTACTTGCTGCTATAAACAAGGCTGATGACAGTGGTAACATGGTGTAGAGCTGAACTGAACTACAGAGGTGGGTAAAATTTTCATGTGCATCTTTAACTTGATAAAAATCCACACTTTATAGCTCTAATGTACCATTTTATAAGGCTACACTTGACTCTTAACAACTTCCAGCCACTTGTCTCCTAAAAACAACGTCTTTAATTTAACAAGTCGATCGTTTTTCAGTCAAAAGTTTCTGCTTTAGAAATGTAAATTAATACTCACCACAATTCCATCTGGAAACCTGGGCGCTGAGAAGAAAAATGAAACAGCATAAATGCTATTATATTATTGTTACCATTATAAATATGAGTTGTCAAGCAAATCAGTAGCAGTAAGTGACATGTTTGTTGTTCATTCCTTACCTGGTGTCCCCGGCTCACCAGGTAATCCCTCATCTCCCTTGTCTCCTTTAGGCCCGAATGAATCTCCCCTGGTCATTGACTCCTACACACACATACAAGCTCGTTAATTTCAAATATGTGGCAACAACAATACACATCTACAGAGGTAACACAACAAAACAGCATATAGATTTAATTGCTTGTGAAAGTCAAGAAGATGGCAGGACTAAACACAAAGATGTCAAGGATAAAACATTGCTGTAAACACTGCAAAACGCCTGTTACATACAAGGGATGCGTGCTATATGCAGCAGCAAGAACAGCCTTCACACGACTGTTAAGGGAACAGGGATTTAGGTTAAAGCAGGGACATTTTACGAACGAGATTTGAGTACTTCAATTTCATTGCCAGTACCCACCTTGACAACTTCAAGCGACCGCTTAGACTAAATCCATGTAAAGAACTAATGCTATGTCGTGTTACTGCACATCGTTAGCTCCCAATAATCCCCTTTTAGTGCATTTTACCAGTCCGTTAGACTTCAGCCAAGCAGTCATCATGGTGTCCAAAGCCCACTATGTCTCCACAGAAGAAATTTCTAATAAGAGGCTGAATAGTAATACAGAACCCAAGCACCCAACACCATGAAAGAAGAGACTTTAGAATTCAGGAACCTCATTTATCTTCATAACAGCGTGTTGATCAGGGAAGGATTTATCTCACTTTAACTACAATTAAAAGAAATCTGGTTAAAATTGGAAGTGAAAGCTTACTATAGGCCACATTTTCAAAGATAGTAAAGAAGGAATTCCTTTCAGTTTGCATTTTAAATTATTTTAGCTGAAAAGTGACATGAAACCAACTCTGATCTACACACAGTATAGAGATGAGTATCAACAGCATCTGTTTGTTCTTCTCCCTGTCAGAGATTTACCCACTTCCTCTTCCCTGAGACGATGAGGAGGGAAAGGTCAGACAAGGTAAGCAGGATTCAGACTCAGACCCCCTTTGACACATGGCATTAACATTTGTTGTTAAATTGGAGATAACAGATACATAGGAACTGCAGGTAAATGTTTAAGAACTATGTGACACAAATTGATGTCTAAGTTGCTTGTGGATTGGAAATAAGAAAAAAAAGTGTTTTGTAGAGCTGCTGGTAACCTAGATGTAACCCAAGACAAATGTTAAAGCCTGATGAAATGAGGCCAGATCCACAGACACAAAGCCTTTTCAAAGACCATTAGAGGAACAAAGAGGGAGGAAATGAAGGGGAGGTGAAACAGGGGGAGGGAATGGGGTACTGTTTGTAGCCCAGGCCAGAGAGCTGCCATGCTGTGAAACCCACACACCAACAGAACCACCAGATGGCCCGATTTCCAGCTGAAACAGACCAATCAGGTGGTCCGACTCAGACTTACTCGTCCCTTTTTGCAGTGCGGTCTGGGGCGCACCGGGAACACTGTCTTTAAGATTCAAAGAAGAGCAGCGTGATCAGACTAAATGCTTCAGGTTAATCACCGATCATGTGAAAAAAGTCAAAAACTGTAGATTTTAAGTGGCGTGTAGAAACAATGTTGCTCCTAAACACTGTTTGTAAGCCAAGACAGCTACATCTGATGTGCTTTTGATTGCAGATTTTTTTCAAATTTGCTATTCTGGACTCAACAAATGATGTTATTTCAATGACATACACCTTTCAGTGTGTAATAACACCCACCAAAACTTTTAATACACCTAAATATATAAGATTGATTTTTTAAAATTGTTGAGTAGGCATTTGACAGCTTGTAATTACCTATGAATTTACCCTTATTCCCAAATAAATAAAGAACACAAATCTGGAAACTGTTTCTAAATTAAAATAGGAAGATCATTAATATTAATTCAACAAAACCTTCACATTATAGGAATATGTCTCTAGTCTTCATACCCAGATCTGCACTGATGGCCCGACTGTTTTCTGTTTATTCAACTGTGTAATAATTCGGCTACAACAGCTACTACTTAGGACTTACTAAGTATCTTTAATACTGTATTATTTTGATTTTTGAAGAACAAGCTATTTAATGTTTCAAATAAGCACACTTCTCAACAACAGATTAGTAGCAAAGGTGTCCATTAAATAACAGTTCTAATGAACAATTCCATCTTTCACAGTTTCATGTAAATGCTTCAGCAGATAAAAACTAGAAAAGCACTCAGAGAGTGCAGTACTCTGCCAAGGTCGCTCAGTCATTGTATCATTTCTGACGGATGAAATCAGTAAAAAAATCTGTGGATCCAGACTATAAGCCACATCGCTGCCAAAATCTAATCAATTTGTCCTTGTGTCATTTCTGACCTTCCTGGAAAATTTCATCCAAATCCGTTCATCTGTTTTGTGAGAAATGTTGCTAACAGTGAGACAGACAGACCAACACCGTCGCCACATAAGTAACAATCCTGGTTGAGGTCTGGCCAATGGCGGAGAGCATATGGTGTTGAATTAACAGCTTTCCATGACTCCAGAATAGCAGATTGTAACAAAAAAAATACACAAGATCTGCCTGTCTTGGTGATGCTGTAGATGCTAGTCGGTGATGTAAAGCTGTATTTTAAACACATACTAAACATCAAACGGCAGGAAAATGCAGATGTACTGTTTCCTAACCAATGCTGAACTGCCATTCTGAACCAGTGGCGTTGCCCCAGACATGATAATTTATTGAAATTCTATTATTTGGAAATATTTGAACTGTTTTCCTTATTATCCAATAATAAACCAGCCTCTGATATACTGTCATACTTACTCCATTCAGACCCAGAATTCTTCCTGAGGGTCCAGGTGGACCAGGAGGACCAGGAGGTCCCTGAGAGGAAGACAAAGTAAGAATATTTATTATGCACATTAAAGGTGGAATCCATACGTGGTGTAGACTGCGTCATTTTGTTCATGAGAGAACAAAACACATGTTGAATATCCAATCAAAGAAAAGGGCATGCATTCATGTTTTATTAAGCTGTTCTTTATGAACCTACAATGGCATATTTTTGGCCACCTAAGAGCAGCAGAAATAGACAGCACAGAACTGACTTATTATTCACTTACAAAGTTGATTTGGTGAACATGTCAGTGAACACTGCTCCATTTACTCAAGAAACAGACATGACGCCACATTAGTATTCATTTCAAGTTGTGTGTACATAAAATTTTCACCTTTTTTGTTTAATTTCCTGGCTATTACCCATGAGGTAAATGTAGCCGTCTTGCTGCTAAATCTTCCAGTGTGTTGACCAGCTAGCTTTCTAACTTTCTCTACTGCCTATCTGTCTTTCTTAGCTGTCTGATTCAGCTAGAAACAAGGCTGAGGAGAGGAGGGTTTGTGTGGTGGAAAACTGAGAAATGAGCTGAAAGATCTCTTCAGTAAAATGCTCATTTGAGCTAAAACCTGAAGGATCGGTGCTAATTACAAATAAATGTCATGTGAACCACTTTATGTAAAAATATTTGACTAAGACTATCACAGAATAGTTTGCCTGGTGGTAAAATGACTTTAATGGTCAAATGCATTGATTTAAAATATCAATCCTTTAACTGGATGATTGTGCTCTTAGCATTCACCCCTTTCTTCTTACCGGTAAGCCAACAGCATCTCCTCTGTCACCTTTCTTCCCAGGCATACCAGGTCGCCCCTGCAGATAGAGATAGAATAAAAGGACTTTTTTCTTTGCACTGACAAATATTCTTTTATTAAATGTATCTCCTACAGTGGCTTCATATATTTTTCTTATTGTCTTTTGTGTATGATCAATAAAAGCTCTCACTGGGCGCCCAGGGAAACCATATTCTCCTTTTTGTCCAGTAGGTCCAATTGGGCCCTGAAATAAACATAAACACACGTTAAATATTGTAAATAATTTGTCAAAGATGTTACCAAAAAAATAAATAGATTTGTTCAAAGTGTTTCCTTGCAGTGCTAATAAGAGATTTACCAGGTGATTGAAAGTTTGTAGATATAAACTCACCATGAGTCCAGCAGGTCCTGTGAAGCCACGATCTCCCTGTGAAATTCAAAGCAAGTAGAGCAAAGTGTGGCAGTAATGAGCATGTTTTTATAAAAAATCTTGTTTAGTATTTGATTTGTCAAGCTAAAACTACACCAATACCCTCATAAAGATCCACATTTTATGCAGTAAAAATGATAGGCAAATCAGAGATGGTCGCGCAGAAGCTCTTGTGAAAATGTAATAATCTGACGTGGAATGATCCCTGTAATTGGGACTGGCTCAGGTCTACATACATTTATATGTCATCATTGCATGACAATACCTTTGTGTCTTCTCTCTCCTTTGGTTTATATTTTGTCCTCTCTGCAGGTATTTCTTGCTGCGAAGATATACATTTCTGATCTGTGGTTACTGACCATGTCAACCTGTTTATTGTTCTCTTAAGCACTATTTCTTTTTTATGAGTCTCTGCTGTCTTGTTCTCTCTCTCCTTTACCTTCACTCCAGCTGGTTGAGGCAGATGTCTGCCCTCTCTGAGCCTGGCTCTGCCTGAGGTTTCCTCTTGTTAAAGAAGAGTTTTTCCAAAGGGATTCTTTGCATTTGTTAGGTTTCCATCTATAGTACGATACTGTAAACTCTCGCTGAGATAACTTGTGTTGTGAACTGGCACTATGTAAATAAAACAGAAGTCTTGATACACTTTTGGAGTAACCAGGACATACAGTATATGGTTCCAGTTATGGGTTCGTCACATTTGTCTTTGATCACTGCAGTAAGTGTAGGAGGAGTGTGTAAGTAGGAACCAGTATTTGTCTAGTCAGGTGTTCGACCTGGAAGAGTAAACAGTTTTCTGACAGCTGTAGCAACAGGTTGCTGTAAGAGCTGCATGTTCTGTGAGTACTTGTTTGTGGTGTATTATGAAATATGTTTGAGCTCAAGTATCCAGACGAATGACAAATGTTTACTTGCAAATAATTTTGTCTCTGACTTTGATTCACAGATAAGTTAGGATCATTAAGATGCAACATTTCAGTGGCTTTAAGTGTTGACTTAGCCTCTACAATAAAGCTATCAGCATCAATTATTCAGTGTGTAAATGACTATGGAGTGAGTTAAGGCTGAAAGATCATCTGTCTGGTACCTTCAGTCCTTTAGATCCCTGAGGGCCTCTTGGTGCAGATAAGATAGAGCCGTCAGCAGCAATCGTCACTCCTGGTTCTCCTTTTTCTCCCTGTAAGAGCATAAATAATATAAATAAGATGCATATTTTTGTACATGACAGAGGGTTTAAGCATTTTTGTCTAGATAACCAAATGTTTATTGAATGATATTTATTCCAGTGCATATTTTGCGTCACCTTAATCCCTGATGGCCCCTGGACACCTGGGAGTCCTAGGTCTCCTTTAGGTCCTCTGGGGCCCTGAGGAGGGATGAAACTATGGTCAGGCAAAGCTGAGACGTTCAGCAAAGACGGCCATGAAAATGTACATTCACATTTTTCCAGTATCCAGAAATTTTATTTAGGTGTCAATAGCTTTTGCAGTGCTTCAGGAACCTACCATGTTTAGCCCAAAGACAGCAAAAGCAAAAAGGGAAAAAAGCATGACATTGCTTTCAGATAATTGCATCTCTGTTCATATAAGCATTTACATCCAAAATTCTCTGAATTCAGTAAACTGATGGAACACAAGCTCAGCATAGAGTGGTGTAGCAAAGTGATCTTACTGGAAATCCAGCTCTGCCAGGCAAACCTTCAGGGCCCTGCAGACAGACACACAAATGGCCACATGCATGTATGCAAATGCATGCATAAGCGCACATAAAAGCGAAAGCAAAATGATTATTTATCTCATCAACTATTGATTCATGCCATGCTCATGCACAGCATCACCAAAAACAGTTGCAGCCACAATAACTCAAAAATGCAATGATAGCCAGAGATTGTGTCAAGACAAGGAGAGAGAATTACACATCCTATAATGCTGGTCCGTCATTATGTAGCTGTAGTGTACAGTATGTTTCACTGAAAGTGATGTCACAGGTGTTATCTTCTGTAATCCAATCATCATTCCTTTCTATCCTTAGAGAGGCATCAGAAACAGTCACTTTGCATTATTAGCTAAAAGCTACGCACCATCAGCCCTGGTGGTCCTCTGATCTCTGTAAAGTTGAAGATACCTTCTGTAACGTTGAGCAGCTGCAGATGGAACATATGAGGAGTAAGTTTCGGAACTTTTAGTACATATAGACATTTGTAAAAATCAGCATCTTTAGCCAACTGATTCTTTAACATTTTTTGTAGTTCACCCAATGAGTTACAAACTTTTAATTATTTTGTAAAATTATTTTTGGGGCTTTTTGCCTTTATTATATAGGACAGGAGAGAGACAGGAAACATGAGCAGAAGAGTGGGGGAATGACATACAGTAAATGGCCATGGGTCAGATTCGAACCCATGACCGCTGTGTCGGGGACTACAGCCCCCTCAGCCAGCTGAGCTATCTGGGCGCCTACACTGTTCATTTTTTAATTGTTGCACCTTTTATAGGTACAATCTGAGTTTTTGGTCATTTTTCTGTACTGTAAAAACTGTCACATCTCACATTTTTCTTGATAGGCTCCAAAACTACCACATACCATTCTGCTAAATGGCAGAAACACCATTGTTTGTTTTATATTAAGTACAACACTGTAGTGTAAGAAATTTTCCTATAAAATTATTCTTATTTTTACAGTGTTACAACTGTAGTTTACTTCAGCAGTTAATTACTGTGCAATTGATGGCAGTAGTCTACAGTAAAATATAAGGTTTGCTGTTTAATACTGTAAGTAGACTTTTCAGTAATATACTACATTTATATTGTGTTGTGACTACAATCAACGTTAACTGTAACTGCAGTTACATTTCTTCTTTTTGTCATGTTGTGTTGTTTTTTTGTTGTTTTGCGTCTGTTTTTGTCATTCAGAGCCAAATCTGTGTCATTTTGAGCCTTGTTTTTCTTTATTGTTTTGTTTATGTTTCATGTCTCATTTGTTTTGTCCACTTTGTGTCATTTTGTGTCACCTATGTCATGTGTTGCATTTTTCTTTTGTGTTTCAACTGTGTCACTTTGTCTCCTTTTATTTCTATTTTTGGCATTTTGTGTCTAGTTATTGTCGTTCTGTCTCGTTTGTGTCTTTTTTTGCCATGTTTTTTGCTCAGTTTACACCATCAGATTTTACAGCAGCCTGCTGTTAACTATCATTCTTGTTTCTGGTTCTGAAACAGCATGAGATTTTACTGTTTTTAATCGTATTTTAGTAAAAGAAAACACTACTGTTTGAGTGTGGCTGCATTTTTGCAGTTATTTATGAGAGTGTGTATTTAGATTTTTCTTTCAGCTGAATGTAATTTATGTGTGGTTTTGTGTGTTAACATACATCCTGTAGATTAACACCAGGCCCAGGAGGTCCAGGAGGCCCAGGTGGTCCTGGGATGCTGAGTCCATCAGCGCCTCGATCACCCTGCAGTACACATGATGCTGAATAATTAGTCGTTTATCAAAAAAGGATAGTAAACAGTTATTTGGAAGACACAGGAAGAAGTGTGTCATACATCTAAGATTTCAATATCTAGCATCAAGCAGTGTGGAGAAGGAAAAACAAACTGTACACTGCATGAGGCACAAATAATTTTGCTTTGGCAATCCTACCTGAGGTCCTGGACTGCCTTTTTCTCCTTTGGCCCCCTGTTTGTAAAGGGAAATACAACCGTTATAATGTGTGCTGGTAGCCACTTTCTAAAACCTATATTATACTTTAGGAAGAGATAAATGCTGACTTTCTGATGTATTATCACATTTTGAATGGAACAAAGGCATTCAGTTTAAAAAATGCTCACCAATTCACAAATAAAGAGATATCAGTGTCATACAGAGAGAGTAATATTTAATATTTTAACAAATGGCAAACCACACTGACAAATAACTTTTTAGGTTGATCTGGCAAACTTGTTAGCAAACAAACTCCTATTTTTACACTCAGCTGTTACAGAGAGACATGAGTTTTATTTGAAGTTGTATTTCACGCCAAATCTGGAGGGAAATATCCAGCTTTAGCTGCTAAATGCTCCGCTATGGTCACCAGTTAGCTGCACACTGAGCACTATCTGCTATATGATGCTGGGAAAGTTCTGTACAATGGATTTTTGCACTAACATAAGAGCAGAATTTTACATTATTCATGATGGTAAATGGTCCATGGCATTTGAATATCTGTTCACAACATCACTTGATTTCAAACATTTGGACAACCCTGTTTAGAGCCACATTACCTCCATCTAACACCTGTTACTTACCCGAGCACCCGGTAGTCCAGCAGGACCCTGAAGACCCCGTGGTCCTGGGTCACCTGCTTCACCCTGCAATCACAGACAGAGATAACACAAACGTTGCATAGAGCAAAGGTGATTACACTGTAACATGTTTAACTTGGACAGTATAGTTATATGAATTCCATTGATCGGAAATGTTTAAATAAACATATATAAACAACATTCTTTCACAAATGGAAGGAAATACTTTTCAAGGATTTTCTTCATCGTATGAGACCAGTGAGACGGTACAATGGGCATAAAAAGACTGGGAAGATAGTACAAAAAAACTCAAAATTTATTATCTGTTGGCTACAAAGAAACATGAAAAGTGCTATTTCAAAATAAATGTACCTTGACAGAGAGGCCTGGTGCTCCTGGAGCTCCATCCTCACCCTACAGAAGACACAAGGGAGCATCTTCATCAACCAAGTATTGAGAAACAATATGCAGCTCATGCAAATGCACAGTATGCATAGAGAAACCATGCATACAGTGTTATCAGCTGTTAAAAACATACTACCTTCTGTGAGCAGAATGTGTAAAATTACCACATATTCACAAATAAATTACCTGTAGTCCCTGAGGCCCAGGTGGACCCTGGAAAGCACAAAACAGAAAACATTTGCTGAATATAAAACAATGTACACAGTGCACATAAACACATACACACTTTCATACTGACCTGTGGGCCTCTGACACCAGCTCCGATCAGCATGTCGCTCTTTCCAGATCCCTCCATATCCTGAAAACAAAAAGGTTTGATGGTACACATTGGAGTGAAACGGTGTCGACCCATGTGATGAGGACAATGTCACCTTTTGCTCTTTCCTGTTCTACAGTAACTCATGATCTCCCCTCAACTCATCAGTTAAAGTGAGGCTGGAGAGTAGCCATGAGATGTAACGCAGGTGCCTGATATAAAATGGGGTCACCTCTGCAAAGAATTTGGTTCCTGGAGGTCCAGGTGGGCCAGGGGGTCCTGGACGACCTGCTGGGCCTCTCTTTCCTGGTGGACCAATAGGACCTTGAGGCCCTGGAGTTCCTTCTCCACCCACAGACCCACATTCACCCTGAACACACAAACAGGATACTATTATTAGCAACAGGTGCCTCAATAATATTTAGTAGTTTTTCTGTTTAGAACAAGAATGCTGTTTATTCTTGGGAAAGCACAAGAAGCAGATTTTATTTCCCTTACTCTTATTTGAGTACTATAAATTACCTTTGGTCCAGGTGGCCCAGGTAGCCCTTGGTCACCCTGAAGATGTAAATTTGGAACAAAGAAAGAAAATTAATTCTTGACCCAGTAATATCCTGACAAGACATTTGATCAGTACCGACAGAAGCAGTCCAAAACATGACGGAATGTGTACAGAACAGTATCAGAAAACCACCTGTAATCACTATCGTACATTAAAGTCACTAATTTGTCCTCTTCATTACAAAAAAGACCATTTAGGCCAATGACGTCCACATTTGGTAAACCATTCAGTAGGCTGACAATTAGGGATAGCTTTGCTTTGTGTATATAATCTAATGAGCTTCTCAGTTCATCTTGATGTTCATACCTTCTCTCCCACAGCTCCAGGTGGACCAGGAGTCCCATCTCTTCCTGCTGGACCCTGGACAGATGCAAGCAGAACGTACACAAATAAAGCAGTGCTAGGTCGCAGAAGCTAGTGTGAAAACTTAGCTCTGTGTTGATCCTTTAGCCAGGTAGCAACACCAAGTTTAAAGGAATAATCAAATTTCTGGCTCTTTAGTCAGCTTCCTTACATGATAATATCATCCACGCCAGTGTTGTTCTGAGTTTTCACCATGAGAATTACATTGAAACATTATAAAAAATGTGTAGACAACGTTAAGAAATTGTGTACTAGTGTAATTTTAAAGTAAGATTAATGTCATTGTATCGTGTTGTAATTTATTTCAACCTTGACAGGGCTGACTGCATATAAATGAACTAACATGTCTCCGATTTAGAGCCAAAGATTAAAACTTTGATTGCCATTCAGCTAAATATAGCAAGAAGCAGTGGTGTCAACAACCACAGAGGTGAGGAAGATTTTATCGTTTTGCCTTACCACATCACAGGAAAGCTGAAGTTTTGAAAAATTCAATGTATTCCTTTAACCAAAGCACAGCATTGTACCATTTCTGTACCATTTGTTTAGCACAAACTGACAGAAAAAAGTACTGCAGACCTGAGACGTTTTCAGAAAAATGCCAAGTTCCAAGGCACACTGAATTATGTTCTCCCATTCTGAACAAAATCTGAGCATATCAGTATGCCTTGGTGCGTTGAGAACAGCCGATATACAACAAAATACAAGAAGACAAAAACAGAGTTCTTCCTTTACCATGTTGGATGAAAGAAGCATCAGGCTCTGAGGTTATTAGTGTATGTAGATATTTGGTTTGTGGTCAGTTCCTTTCAGTTCAATCACTGGTTATCATGTAAAGTGCAACTTCAAGCTGTAATGTTTCATTTGGTAATGGCAATTGCTGAACAGAAAGTAAATGAACCACGGGGTTTATCAAGAAGCAAAGAAAGCAGTGATACCTATCACACACACATAGATACACATTCACACACACAGACTCTTCAGCCAGCAGTTAAGACAACAAGGTTGGAGGTAATGTACAGTCATTACTGCCTGAGCATTGAGGCAGTAAGCTCAGACTCATCTTCACTGCAAGTGTCACTGGTTTAATACAGAGAAAGCAAAAACTGATTTATAGTAAATTTAGACCTGTGACTGTCCCAGCATTCTATTTATTATCATGACTCTCTTCTGGATGAGCGTTGCCACCTCAATACTCTGGCTTTTGACTGTAATGCTGAATTTATTTGCTGGTTTTCAAGCAAACCAGGTAAGTATACCTCGCCTGAACCCCAAGCGGACCCGAAGTCAAGCCCAGAACCAGAACCAGAGCTGGAGTCAGAACTGAAACCAGAACTGAAACCAGATCCGAGGTCTGAGCTGAGGGCAGAGGACAATTCTGAGCTCAAACCTGAACCATCAGGTCCAGAACCACTAAACCAATCCTCAAACATCTGGAACAGAATAGAGAGGAGGAAGAGATGGTAGGAATGACAGAGAAAAAGTAGAAAAAATAACCAGGGAATAGAATAAAGAATAGTAATGGATATGAAGGAAGACATGATGGAGGATGACAGAAAACAAAAGGGAGGATAGAGGACAGACAGGTCATTGACTTAGACATACACACATACAAATCACTACAGTAGGATTTAATAAAAATATCAATAATAAAAAAGATTTAACTACATTGAGAATGACACCACATAAAATTGGTAAAGAAAAGAAGTGACAAGTCTCAGTGATCATGAAATGACAGAAAAACAACAACACTGCAACTAAAATGTGAGAAATAAACTCATAAGAAGACATTTAGTTAATTGAAAAGTCAACGTATCTACAAAAAACTAACAATGTGAAAACATGCTCAAATATCACCACTGTTATAAATAAACTGCAGATCATTGCTTCGTCTTGCATATTTTCACCATAATTTAACTTGGTTTAAGTGAAATCTAACTTACTGGTAGCCCAAGTACTCCTGGGGGTCCGTTTCTGCCTGGCATACCAGACGGTCCATCATACCCTGGAGAGAGGCTTTCTGGGGTGTCAGATGATGACATGTGGGGTCCAGGGAGACCAGGAGGTCCTGGAGGCCCTGGTGGACCAGGAGGACCCTGAAGGAAAGTGAAAGGTCATTTTTTCTACTTTGTCAGCTAAATTATATCAAACTATAATCTATTCTCTGTCTTTCTCTTACCCTAATGAGTACAGTATCACTGTCCAGGTCCTCCAATAGGGCATCTGGTCCATACTGAAACACGTGTTGAGATGTTTGTCTTTCACTCAGGTGTAATTTACATTTACTACATGCTGTTTTCATCAAAAAAGCAGCACCATCCACATAATTTGTACAAACAAAAACACAAGTGGTTAAAGCATAATCTGGTGTTACTCACAGGTACACTGCGTGATCTGGGGGGTCCAGGAGGTCCAGGGAGGCCAGGAGGTCCTGGTGAACCAACTCCTGGGTCTCCCTGTAGAGGGGAAGGCAAGAGAAAGGGGATAGGAGGTGAAGTTTCTCCTTCAACTGTACATTTACTGTAAAACTGTGAGAGGTGCAGTAAAGTTCCAAGTCTGTTCTTCTTGTGCACAAACGGAGCACACCATGACCTGCAACAGCTGCCAGCGACATCTACTGGGAGTCAGGATTCTTCAAGCTCAAAAGAATTAGCTTTACTGTCAAACTGTAACAGGGCAAGTTTTTTAAAAAGTGAGAAAGTTGGGTTATGTACATTAAACTGTACAACCATCATTTGTTAAGGTGATTTTTTTCATCCATTCCATAGACTGATATGAGAATCAGGAAGACAGTAGTTTTTTTCATTTCATTTGCATTTTTACTCCGCCAAGGAACACAGCAGAGTTATGTGGTGATCAGCGTACGTTTGTCTGTCTGTCTGTTAGCAACACTACTCAAAAACAGAATAACAGATTTGGATGAAATTTTGAGATTTTGACAGTGATGCAGCTTATAGTCTGGATCCATGGACTGGTTAAGAACTTCCGTATCATTGCAAGATAGCGGCACAGCGTCACTGTAACTATGACAACAGGTGAACGCTATATCTTTTTGTATTTAGACATGTCATCGCAGAACTTTCTTTTATCATAGCTCATGTTTGGCATAATAGTCTAGCACTTTCCATGGTTCATGAATTGCAACATGGGTGTTTTACTGTACCTTTTCTCCTTTAACTCCAACTTCTCCATTCAAACCTGGGAATCCTTGAGATCCTCTCTGACCCTGAAGGTGAAAATACAAATATAAAGTACAGCAATAACACAGAAAAATCCCTGCAAGAAAACCCCAAATAAAGTGATAATTAACTTACTGGATCTCCCTTTTCACCCTTGCTTCCCTGTGAAAAGAAACAGTGAAAGTAAAGGCTTTAGGATCCGGTTATCCAGCTCATAAAAGAATGGCGACACAAAAGCAGCTCTCTCTCTTTTACACAAACCTTCTGTCCATCTCTCCCTGGTTGTCCAGGAGATCCAGGGGTTCCTGGTGGTCCCTGTGGCCCAAATGGTCCGAGCTGAGCCTCCCCAGGTGCAAGGGTAGGGCCTGGGGGACCGGGTGGGCCAGGTGGTCCGGGATCGCCACGTTCTCCTTTTAACCCCGGCTTGACATGAGCCTGTAAATTAAAAAAAAATAAAAGTTTAAATCATTAAGATCTGTAGAGACTGTCAAGACATCCACAATTATGGTGTTCAATGCCGTTTGTTTAATTATTTATTTATTGAATCTCTTTTTTTTGTTGTTGTTTTTTTGTTTTGTTTTGGGTTTTTTTCTGTTTTATTGATGGGCAGTTAGTAGTTGGAATAACACACCACCTTACAATCTTTAATTGCAATAGCACTGCCTGTTAGTTCCTATCCGTGTTCATCCTGTTCGTCCTGTTTGTCCTGTCCAGTCTTTGTTTCCCCCACACATCACTGAGGTGTAGCACTGCCCTCCCTGGCTCATAATAGGGAATTCTAATAAAGAATGTCTGCTTAGCTTTCAGGGAGGGCCGGTGATGGTCACACACATGCACTAAATATTAAAATATTTGGCTGCAAGACTAAAATATGCATCAATCTCATATAATGTTGACACCTCTTTTGTGGAGTTAAACAATGAGAATAAATGCAGACAAAAAAAAAAAGATCTGTAGAGAAAACAAACTAATGAAACTTGTGGATAAGAGAGAAAATGAGAAGTCCATGTCTGAACTTACATCTCTGGATCGCTCTCCTGGCTCTTCAGTCCGCTGTGGCACTATAAACAACAAAAGACATAATCAAATTAATCAGATTTCCATGCCGTAACTCTGACCAAACTATAATCTGCCACTTGGCAAACATCCTGGTGGTTCAGATTCACACAGACAATAAGAAGTTGTCACTGAGATGATTTTGGTGCCTAACTGCTGTAATATACTCCATACTGTCAATTTTTTTATTGATTGACAAGGTTTTGATAATATGCTCTTTTGATGCATTATACTAATATATATACACTCTGTGTTTTTAAATTTATCTCAATAAACTTTTGTTTTTCTTCAATATAAATAAGCATAACTTGAAGCTACTACTAAAAAGATAATACAAAGATAAAAATCCTAAAAGTCCAGTTAATTACTAGGTCATGTCTGACACACATTAAATAAAGTTCATTCTGACATCTGACTAGCAGTTCTTCATTGGCGACCGTTGGAGTCACGCGACCAGAATATTCCTCAAGCTCCACCTCTGGAACCTCAGTGGGTGGAGCTCTAACGGGAACACTGTCCTCCCCCTACAAAAAAGATAAATATGAAGGTCAGTTGGTCAGTACGTATAAAAAAAGATGGCTTCTCCTGAAGTTTGCTCATCAAAGATCTATACAGCATAACAGGGAATAGTCACGAGGGAATCAAACTCCAAAACGGCTCTACTGAGTGAGTATGAATTCTGTCTGGGTTAGTCAGCTCTTCAGATTTGGTATGAGACAAGTTTCCTCTATTTATCTGTACACTCAGATTTGAGGTGTCTTTTCATGAACACACTGAAAAGCTTAAGTCAAAGCTGGAAACAAATGGACTTTCTGTGGCTCTTGAAAACTTAACTCACAAAGATTCATTCTCTGGAGACCAAGAATATGTGATAGATTTAACATAACTAGAAGTGAGACAACATCTGCTGAAGAGTACATTTAAAGTTTAAATGAGCTCCAAGTACACAGTAAATGCTGTATTGCGCAGTTAATAACAATAATATTATGTGGTCAGTACTGTTTCTCTTCTCTGTTGATAATGAAGTTCCCCAGACCCCACAAGAAACGCTGTGACTTTAACATGTAAGTTGTTCAGCTTCTGAAGAACAGTTTCCTTTGAAGCCTCAATGTCAGTTTTGATTCCGGGAGGTCAGACTGACTTCCAGTTTGTGGGAGGATGAAAGATGGAAAAGAAACACAGATATTCTTGTGCACAGGTGTTAAATGAGTAGGGGGATGACTTGGTCAGTGAGATCAAGGTCATAGATCTTGCAAACAGTAGAAACAGTTTTGTTTTTGTTTTTGTTCTTCAGTGGAAAGTGAGAACTACACATTATGTCCAATACATGGGGAATGCCCAGAGTAACAATTGCTCTTTTGGAAAAGGGATGGTGCAGTTGACTTTTGTAATTGCAATTTGTGATGCCACTGTCTCAGTGAAATGTCAGAGTCAGTTGTCTCAAATTAAATCTCACTATTTAAATCATCAGATACAAAGATTTAGATTTTTATCAGATTTTTTAATGATCTTTTTGGTAATTTGGATAAAACAACATTTCAAATGAAATTGAAGAAAAAAAGGTTAGCCTCCATGAAGATCTGTGAAGTCCCAAAGGACAAAACTATCACATCCCAAATATACAAGTCTATACTCACATACACAGTACACATACAGTACAGCTACTTATGAGCTCTGGATATACAGAAAACAATAGTCAACAGTGATTTGAAATGTAAATCCACAAGCTTCAAAGTCACCAGATTTCTTAGACATCATTTCAGGAAAATGTTTATCAAGCTCATGACATGTAGAATATATTAATGTAAATCTGTAAAAAGTGCTGTATCCAGTCACCTTTCCACTGACCTGTTTTCTCCCCTGTGTGATCTTCATGGTGTCTTCTTCTGTCTCTCTGTCATCCAGAGCATCATCTCCACTGGCGTAACCAGAGGCCTTCATCACAACAACGCATTAGATAGAGAAAACAAACATAGCAGAAATTATGTCACGCAATCCTGATGTAATGTCCCAGTTTGGCTCAGTACTGATATCAAGTGCAAACTCTCTTGAACACCAAAGTGCAAGTTGAGGTGTTTGGTTTGTCAAGAAATCCAGTAAGATTTATGTTATTTAAGTAATCTGAATATTACTGGAAATTCAAAGCAGTAAAAGTTTGTTTAATTTGGGTCACTAATAAAGAAAAAATAAGTCAAAAGTGCTAATCGGCTGTAGTTTTCAGAATACACCATATTAATTGAATGGACATGTGTGTTTCTGAGCGATCAGTTCTAACTCAGATCACTGTCCACACATTAGAATACATTCATCTTGACCACAGTTTTGACAGAACATGCTCTGTTTGATGTAGCTGTAGAAATCTGAGTCTTGGAAGTAATTACATGCATGTAAAGACATTTCATGAGCATTGGCAAACTCTGATCATCGTGCGTCTGAAATCACAGCTTGTAAAATTGTCAGTGCCTGATATTTTTAAGGAACTGTCTCATATTTTTGACTCCAGGAAGCAGAGATGCCTTGAAATAGTGTCAACATGCAGATAACGCCTGTTATATTTGTGGTGAGGTATCAAGGAAAATCCATCGATGCTTGCTGTGTGCTGTTGGAATGTGTCAGGGTGTGATCTTAGTGCTGCGTATAAGAAACCAGACAGAAATCACCATGTAGATACTGAATGAATGAAACTTAGTTGTTTTACGTGACGTTTAAGCTTGCATTCTGTAATATATTTAATTAGCATGAGTCATAATCGGTTCTTGTTTAATCTTTAACATTTTGGAATTTAAGTATTCTAATTAAAAATGTATAAATCTATTATAAAAAAATTGTATGAGGCCACGTATTTTTGTAAAAAAAAAACTATTGCTTGAATACATTAGTCAACCAGCACTTCAATGATTTGTTTTCCAATCCATCTCAACAAAGTATGTACAATTTTGCAAATTTTTATTTCTGAAGCACATATTTTCAAAAAAATTGAAAACCAGTGCAAGCGTAACCTGGTATTTTGATTCAGTGAAGTTCTTTAACCACATGGGGGTGCTGTTGATCCATGTTTTGTCACAGTATTTTGAACTAAACACTTCTGTATAGTATTAAGTAATCCTCCTCTGCTCAGTAAATGTTCTGGAAAACAAAGTACTGTGTTAATATTTGTGTCTCACATAAGGATCGTCGTCTTCACACTGCTCCTCGGCTGCTCTGGGGTCATCTTTTATGACCAGCTGCTGAATAGAACCCTAGAATGAGAGAAAGTGAGAATTCAGATTTGAAAGCTCTACCTGTCATCTAAAGGCAATGACTAGTGTATGCAATTATAATGACTCAGTTAAATGAACTGGAACAATCAGCATTCACAAGAAATGGGTAAGACGTGCATGAAATCATAGTGGTAAAAACCCTGCAGCCGTGGAGCGTAACAAAGTACATTTAAAGTACAAGAATATTTCCATTTCATGCTACTTAATATTTGCATTCCAAAGAACCAGTTCACTTTTTATCCATTATGATGGACAGTTTAAGACACAAAATAGTTGGCAGATTCTAATTTTACAAACAGTATATCAAAAATGGGGCACTTTTAGCATGTACTGTTTACTTTGGAGGATGTTTGTGTAGTATTCTGTGTATTCTGTGTAACTATTCTTACAAATTTGTACAGCATTCACATGCATCTGCTAATCTTGTGACTGATGTAGCTGCTCCACTGAGATGCAGCTACATTCAGCTTCTACTGAGGCCATTATATAAACCTGCACACTTTTTGATGTTTCATCGCTTCCTTTGTCTTGCCTGTACCTTTGCATTGTTTGTATTTATGTAGCGTGTGCTGAATGGGTCAGAAATGTCTTCAGTAAACCATTATTATTTAGAAATGATACCACTTATTAATATAAAATGAATTAATACTAGCACCTTAGATGATCAAAATGCAGCAGTGGGTCTTCTCACCCAAAACTCAACGTAGATACCACATTAAAAATGGCCTTTTCAGAATTCTTTTTCAGATTTTGATTTAAGTTCTTATATCTCTTAACTCACTAGCTGCCGACTATTTATCGTATATATTTCATAGGTATTTGGATCTCATAAATGTCCTCCAAAGCAAACATACGAAGCAAACATATGAAGATGCTGTATTCTGGTCCTCATCTCTGAAACAACCTTTCAGAGGTCAGAGAATCGGGTTCAGTAGATAGCTTGAAATGAAGCTTTAAACTGTAACTTTAAGGCTTGCACTAAGGTAACTTTTAGGTAGCTTCATGTAATTTGCTGGTGCATTTATCATTTGCATCATGGACTTTTTGTATTTTATTGCCTGATTTTTTTTATCACTATTATTTTTTATTTGATTTTGTTCTCTTTCATTAACCCTTAGATGCACAAGTGATTGGACCCTACACTCTTCCATAAGTGGGTCCAAAATGACCTGTATAAGAATCAATGTGTTTTTGTATCATTTTTGTCATTTTGGATAATAATAATAAGCATTTGTATTATTGTTTGTATTCTATTTTTATCCACACCAGAATGAGTTCATGTTTGAAATATGTTTATTTTTCCACTTTACAACAGATTTTGAACATTTTGATAATTGAAAAATAAGAATATAACACAGCAGCAATAGAAGAAAGTCTATATCCATTTTATTGACATTTTTCCACTCTTTTTCTCTAGCTGTTGCTGCTCTCTGTCTCTCCAACTTTGTGCACTGTATCACCTCCTGTATGATATTATCAGTGATAAAGAGCTTTGGGTAGTAATACAAATAATCCAATTTCTTTAAAAGCGAAAAATCTAACTTAAAATTTTAAATGGAATGATATCAAAAACATGTTTTTAGAGGAATAGCTGGAATATGAAATGATAAAAACTTTTCATTGCAAACATTTAACAAGAAAACAACCTCTCTGGGTCATTTTCGACCCAATTACACATATAAGGGTTAAGGTAAAGCACTCTGAGCTACAGTTGCTGTATGAACTATGCTAAACAAAAAAGGTTCTTCCTCATATTATTCTTACTGTTGTTGTTGTTGTTATAAATTGAATGAGGTTGCAACAGTTACATTGAGCAGCTACAACCTTTGTTTCTACTTGCTCTGTGTCCTCAAGAACATATATTTAAAGCGTGACTAACTCTGTTATTGCCTCTTTCTTTCTCTCTCTATAAGCACAGGAAACACAGGACCCCTACACACACAATGAAGTACAGTCCACTTGCTGATATCACCATAGAGACCAGATTTCCAGAGAGACACACATATATGTACACACAGAAACATGCACGACACTCACATTCCCCATATAATAGTAATGGCACTGGGTTTTATGGGAAATAGGAGGGAGATGTCCACTCCTTTGGTCAATAATCATAACATCTACAGCATTCACACACACAACACATGCTGACTGAAAAGGGCCCCATGGCATGACTGCACTCTTGTGAAGCCCAAGACAACAAATCAAGAGCACACGCACACAACAGACACACACACACACACACACACACACAGTGACCCAGATAGACACAACTGGACGTGACTGCCGCTGAGCGTGCATATATTCGGTCGTCATGCTTCAGATAACCCGTTCAGAAAGTCAGGCAACACTGAACAAAGCAGAATGAAGTGAGGATGACCACACTGTCTCACCATGGCAACCACAATTGACTACCAACTCGCATTTTTCTTTTGTGGGCATTGTTGAGGTGGAAAAGGACTGACAGTGATTCCTGTAGTAATGTCAGTGTCAAGAGCTCCTGGAGATGCTTCTACTGTAACGGCTTTCATTTATTCAGCCTGGAAGACTCTGGGTTGACATTTTACACATATTGCTTTTAATGGCAACCATGCAAACATGTTTTTGTTTTTTTTGGAAAACTGTTTTAAGTCTAACCTTACTGCACCATCATCCTTGGCATGGCAGCACACTCCGAGGCCTTGATCTAACCACAAATAAGCGATGTTGACATGTCCGACTTCCTCATCTGCTATCTATTTACTCCCCCATCCCGTCCTCCCTTCAACACCTCACCCTTCTTCCTCCCTTCTTCATCCTTTCCACTCCTTCCTCCCTTTTTACTCTCTCTGATCTTCACAAATATGTACAGAGTCAGCAAAGGTTGCAGTATCGGAACTGGTCACTGACAATAAACCCTGGCTGTATCCAGATCCAGATGATGTTAGATTTGCCTTGTAAAGCTGGCCATCATATTTCTTTTTGCTCATGCAAAGTGAAATATACTGGAAAGGCTCCATTAGCATGTGCAGGTCTCTGTAAAACTCTTTTCAGGAGAAGCTGTTCAGAAGAGGGGTTCAGGCCTATGGGTTCTCTAAAGCGTCTTGAGACAATTTGAACTGTAATTGACACTATATAAATAAAACTGTATTGAATTGAATAGAAGATCATGCCATCTTTTTTTTCCCCTAAATTATTTACCAAAATGAAATTTGCAGTAAAACTGAGATGAAAATAGTATGTTTTAGTTTCACAATCCTTCGATTAGTAATTGTAGCTGGCCCTTTCTTTAGTCTGCTCATAGTTCCAGTATTCAGCAATACTGTTTAAAGTTTTAAGCTTTAAACTGCAGCAAGTAAGCAATGAAAATGACAAGGATGTGAAGTGCTTTCATTTTAATTATGTTCTTGGCCGCTGTGTTCACTGAATTAACTTAAATCCTGCATCAAAGTATAGGCTGTATGTTTTATAATTTTCTCTGTGTTTTTACTGCCGCTGTCTGACATATCATTACCTATAACCCCGTAAAATTAAGAATGGAACATCTTAAAAACATTCACATGCAGCTTTTATACTTGCATTCATTTGCGATTCATAAATTTGTTCTTGAAAACATGGACAGCAATGTTTTTTGTTTTCTTTTTTAAACTTCTTGCTGGTGCTCTGTGCAGTCCAATGGTCAATAGCATTTGCTCAAAATAAATTGTTTCCTTAGTCTGAATGCTGGGAAGATTCCAGAGGAGACAGAGTGAGAGGAGATGATATTTCAACTCTTTTACATGCTAATGAGAGGCCAAAATGCACACAAACAAAGTCAAAAGACCAACTGCACACTAATATTGACACAAGCAGCCTCTCATTCTTCCTCCTCTTTTTTGTAGTCCACTTTTACAGAAAAAAAAACTTCATGGCATCTGCTAGATACAAAAACTACCACAGACATACTAAGTGATTTTTCCCCCCTCCACTTACCACAAACTTGTCCAGCCCCGTGCTTCCTGCATTGGCTACAAAGATGCCTGAGTTCTGTGAGAAGCTGAGCTTTTCTGGCCTCCGATGGAACGTCGTCCGTTCAGCCTCTCCACAGTCCATGTAGAGACGCACCTCGTCATGCTCCACCACCACCTGACAGGCAGCGCAAACACACACGTCACAAACATGATTCATTTCTTGTATTGTTCTGAAATTGCCTTTAAAGCACAACAGTTTAATCTGGTGTCTTTGTGCAGAGTGACTGACAAAAGGAACATTTCTGCTCTTCAAAGTCAGCTGCTCAAGGCACTTCTGTCATCAATATATGCTCCAGTCACACTACAGAGCCTGGTGTTATTAACCACTGGATAGTAGCAGACTCCATGGTCTGACTGGAGCATATCTTGATTGCAGAAGTACTTTGAACAGCTGACCTTGAAGAGTAGAAGAGGGCTGTTTGTAAATTAATCTACAAAAACTCCACTTCTACTTTGCGGTTGTCATTTTTTGAATGCATATATTGAAGAAAGAAGTCACCCAAAAAGATACACACCAGACTTTTCACACATATTACCTACAGTCAGGAGGGATCATGCTATATTTCTATTTTTATACACAACATTAAACAAACTGAATGTCTCATGTCAACAAATGTGACTTTACTATTTTGGTAGAAACCAAGAGCTTGTACTATGAATAGAACTATTCAAATGTGTGTTTTTTTGTGAGACGATTCTAATGTCAAGTCAGGAAAGAAGAACTATACAAGATGCAACCAAAATGCAACAGGTGCAAGCTTGATTGCATCAGGATTCCAAGTGACATTGCATAATCAACCTTGGGACCATTGTGTTACACGAGTTTTTGTCACCACTTGCAAGTGCGTGTTTGTAATTTCACTTTGGATCTGCAGAAGCTACACTATGTCGAAGTGTGCAAGGATCTAAATCAACAGGTATAAGAAACCCAAGCTTCATGTCAAGGACAATCACTAATGAGAAGAGTTGGGTCTACAGCTATGATCCAGAGACTAAACTGCTGTCTTTAGTGAAAGTCTCCAAGATTGAATAAGGGGATGCTTGTTCAACATTTACAATACTGTGCACTATGAATTGGTCCCCCTGGTTCAGACCATCAGCACTGAGTTCTACTGCAACATCCTGAGGCATCTGAAGCAGAAAATTCAGCACAACAGTGGGGTGTTCCATCATGACAGCCTAGTTGCTCACAGTGTGCTGAAAAGGTGCAAAATGCGCACTTTTTGGTTCCATGTAAGTTTAAGATCTGCTGAGAAAACAGGACTTACATGGAGCGTTATTGCAGGTTATTGCACTGTTATGTTTTTAGATGTTGAAAGGATTTTAGGACACAAACACAATTGCCTCTGTTGATAACAACTGGGCATAACTTCACCATTTTCAGTTTATCAGTAAGCAATTAGGCAATTAATAGCATTGCTTTTCTGATATCAGTGCCCCTCTGATTGCTGAGATTTGGTATGATACCAAATCACTATTGTACAACTGCAGATTTTTCATGTTGTTGCTGAGCATTTAGCATAAGTATATCCAATCAAAGGCTAGCATCAACAAATACTTGTCCTTGAATTTGCTGAGTAATATATGTGAGGCTTACTGTAAATCGTGCCCACTGGTCAGTCATATCTGGCACACTAAAGGCTGCAGCTTTGTGGCTGTGGGAGGCCTGCTCTTTGTCAGTGTAGTACAATAAGATGCTCTGGAGTCCTCCACGAACTGGAGTGAGGGCCAAACCCAGCTCCACCACCTTCTGACGGGCATCTGTGATGGCGAAGAGCACACCACCTCTCTGGTTAGCTGGACGCACCTGGAAGAATGGAAAGATAAAAGACATCAGATGCAACTAAAACTTGTGGCTTTGGCATCTTCCTCCTATAATGTGATCAGTGGTCACAGCAAAAGATACATATATAGAATAGCAAGACCCACAGAAGTCTCAGTATAAATGAAATGACACATTTCTTCTATGTTTGCTTTAACCAGTAAGGATTAAAGCTTGTACGAGTGTCAAGGTACATATAAAATAACCAGAAAAACATGAACTGATAATGTTGACTTGATTGATCATCAAGTTCCTAAAGGTGGCAACACATTGAGGCTTTATATTCAAGTTCATATAACTCAAAATACAATTTTAACTTTGACATAATCACAACTAAGCCTTTAAAAACTTTAATGATAGCATGAAAGAGGTTTAAAAGGTTGCAGGGTTCAACGCTGTAGTATTACCGTGGCAATGATAGCAAAGTCGCGGTAGAATGACCCTGGCACAAAGGTTTTGGTGAGTCGGCCGATGTTGGCTTCAGGCCCGAAGTTGTAGGCTGGAAAACCCTCATAGCCAGGAGTGAAGGAGACTGAAGGAGGCAGGGGTACGCCAATTAACTCTGTCAGGTCGAGATGACTTCCTGAGCCTCGCTCTGAAATAGAGAGATGGGGATAATGTAAAAACAGAAACAGAAATATATACTCCTTTCTGTGGCAATGATGCATTTTTACATTTCCATTTAGAGATGCATTTGGAGTTCATTACAGCATATGATATTTATGGCAAATGATCTGCACAGCTCCAGAAATTCAATGGGTAGAAGAAACTATAATCTTTTAATTCCACTGTTTATCCAATATCTAAATTGTTTTCCTCAATGGTGGGATAATTTAAATATTTAGCTACTGTAATTGTGTAGCTGAATTAGCTGGAGATTACACATAATGTGTGTTAATCATGTCTAAACCCCCATCCTCCCTCATCTGTCTACTACCTGTGTGCTGCTGGTTCATTCACCACATTAGAGTAAGGAGGAGATGTGCTTACAAATCACCCTGACACGGCTTTAATTTAACTTGATTTGATGTAGACTCTGCCCACGCCTCACTGCTCAATCTCATACGGACATAATCCTCCGAAACAGAAAAGCACACACAATGGCCGGCAATTAGAGTATTTAGTGTCATGTGAAGACATGGCTTCACATTCCCTTGATTCCCCACCACCATGGAGCCTGTCTCCTGTAGCGACAAACTCTCACCTCAGCATTCCAGCCACGCTCACCTCTGCTACCTATATCTCTGCCATGCACAGACACAAAAAAGATTTGCATACATTTAGGCACACATCAAACAGACATGTCACCCACATGAACACACACAAAGCCCAGACCGGACCAGACAGACCAGCATCTGGGGGTCTCTAATTCATCAGCCCGACCAACTGGAAACATACCTGATTAGAGGGTTTAGTGTGTGTGTGTGTGTGTGTGTGTGTGTGTGTGTGTGTGTGTGTGTGTGTGTGTGTGTGTGTGTGTGTGTGTGTGTGTGTGTGTGTGTGTGTGTGTGTGTGTGTGTGTGTGTGTGTGTGTGTGTGTGTGTGTGTGTGTTGTTAGTGCACCACTCACATCACTACAAGTGGACCTCTGCACAGTTATTGTTGCAAACACAGGTGGTCAGGTGGGCAAACAAAATACAGACACACACACAAACACACCAAAGCCCTCACACCTCCAGTCCAGATGTGCACTCATTAGCACTCTGTAATGACTGCAAGAAACAGACAAACTCTCCCCAGAGAGAATTAAAGTAAGAACCAGCATGTTGACCTGTGGCCAGTACATAACTTGAACTTCATTCCTGCACTGTGAGACAAAGATTTTAAAATAAAGGTCAATGTTACTGTTGGAATCTGGTCAGAGACTGACTTGGCAGCAGAGACCTGGTGGTGATTACCAGTCAGAACTTGGATGGCAGCCATTTCAAGATACAGAAAAACCAATGGTCACATTGCTGTGAAGGGTTCTCAAGGTCCAGGCTAGCCAAAAAACAAGGGGATTGAAAAAAAGGGGGAGTCAGTTGTACAGGTTTGTGAGAAAAGGGCAGCAAGCAGTCTCTCACAGTTTGAGGGAGTCAGTCCACTGTCAAAAACAGACTCACTTACAGCATGCAAATCGTGTTTTATCTTGTTATCAAACAGTTTTTTAAGAAGTGTGTTTGAGTATGCATGGTTATGTGTAATGTCAACAGGTTCAATCATGATGATGAAGTCACGGATAAATATTGCAAAACTAAAGGTATCAGCTCTACAAAGCAACTTCAAGCTAATTTTAGCTTATTTTCTGAACCTTTTCATCCCAGAAACTCTCATCAATGCTGTTCCAAGCTCTGCTTCCCTACAAGGCAGTAGAAATTGAGAAAGCTTTCAGGATGAATGGATAAACAGTGTAATAAATAAACGGTTATAATGCCTGAATTAGATGTCTTTTTTTTTTTTTTTATAAACATGCATAAGCCTCAATAGGACCATGGATGAAATGTGCTCATTCTTCCAGCAGCTGTTTGTTGACAATTACCTTAAAAAAACAATAGAATTTAATATAAATAAAGTATGTTAATCTACCAAATTGTGAATTTCATAAGGAGCTAAAGCTAAAATTACAGCTACAGCAACGTTGCATTTTTATCCTCTATCAATACCTGCAAGTGTCCAATCAATGAATGCAGCTTTAGCTAAAGAATGTTATCATCAAATGTTAAAAATTCTAAATGCAAAAATGAAAGTACAACAATAAAAATGTACTTCAAATTCAAGTTCAATGGTAATGTACTAAGCATAATTTGTTCATAAAATCTTCATTTAAATATCATTCTGTAATGTAATTTATGATACTTTTACTCAGATTCTCAGTTACTTTTCACCACACATACACTTGCATATACACAAATGTGTAATAATACTTTTAGCAGTGACTGTGGACAAATCCTATTCTAATGATTTGATTTAGATTAAATAGTGCACAAAGCAAAATGAGATTTTAAAAAAAAAATAAGTTGCCTAGATTCCTGACCTCAGTTTATTAATTATTCCATTGATTTAAAATTCCTTATTCCAATCACTGAGTTGTCATTCATTCACTAACTAAGCCAATGACAGGGACTTACACAGGTCCTAGTTAGGATTCAGGTCAACCAAACAATACTTTATCAGTTTCTGAAGTCATTTTTTTCTCTTTATTTTGCAGCCCCAATTATTTGAACCCCATATTTTTTCCCCCTCCTCCTAAACCTAATCCCCGCCACAGTGGCCACATGGATGCTTGATCAGCTTGTGCAGACTTATAAAACCAATATTACTGCCTCCCTCAGCGTTGCCACGTATAACCTTTTAAACCCACCTTGACCCTCGCATGCTACACAAAAGCTTCCCGCTGCTTGGCTCACACTTTCTCTAACTTTCTTAGAGTCTACAGGGTACGCCAGGGTAGGTAGAACTGTGTCACATACCAACACGCAGCAATAATATTAAGGGATTCTGTGCTGCCTGATGAGATGCCCTGAGACAAGGGAACAGAAAATTCAAAATGCAGCAAGTGATTTATAGACTGTCTGCTGAACCTTCTTCAGCATCACTATGGCATATTGTACAAATCATTAGTTAGTAAATGTTGTACATGTATAAAACTAAGTATTAACAGGTGCAATTCCTTTACATTTATGCTGGGCTAAAGCATTGTTTTCTCTGCAGTCATTAAACAACACACCAAGGTTGAGTGTCCTAATTAAAGCTGCACTAGTCATTTTTTTTATATCAATAATCAATAAAATGACAAATGTGAAAGCGGTCCCTTATAGACAAATCCACAGAGGTTGATTCTAGCACTTTTGCCTTTTGTTTTGATTCCTCCACCATGACTAACTTGGGTCCTTTCGCAACTTTTCCATCAACAAAACAGCTTAGAAATGCACTGCAGCTTACACCACCTGCCTACTTCTAAATTACAGCTAACAACTTGCACATTAGCTCTATCAAGTGGAAAAAACAAATAAATCAATGCAACTTTAAGCACATTTAAGAGAGATTGTGCAACCTTATTGTTACAGAATGGTCTAATACAGTCAGTTCCCAACCTTGGAGTTGATAATGATTTCTGATACACAAATTATGCATATGTGCATCCTAAAAAAAATTCTGACCTTTCTTGCTTTATTTATTGCAAAATATTGCATAGTGTGCATCAAATAGCATCACATTATTTAGTTAATTGGTCACAAGTTAGTTAGTTAAAGGGTCACAAGCCAAAAGATTTTGAACTTCTGGTCCAAACATTATAGAAATATAACTAACCTAAAGTCAAATGCTAAATATATGAAGCAATTGTAGCCAACACTGAGCTGAAATCTACCAAAGAGAGACATTGGGAAAGAATGCCTTTTAATCTCTGGACACTCACCACTCTTCCAGTGTTTCAGTGGTTTGTACTGGGACCTGCTTTTGCTGCCTCCACCTGTATTGTCCTCTGGAGGTATGATGTCAGGTTCTACAGTACTGTAACCAGGGACTGACACTCCTGAGCCTGGTGTAGTAGGAGCCAGCACAGACCCTTCTGTGCCCTCCACAGCTTCCTCCGTCACCCTGTCCTCTCCCATCCACTCTGTCCCTGTCTGCAGGGAGTCAGTAGGGCCTGAGGATGTGATGGAGGTGACAGAAGTAGCAGTGGAGGGAGGAGAAGAGGTGGTTCTAGGGTTCGCCCACAGCAAACTCCACCACTGGCATCGTACGGGAGGTGAGAGGATAAAGCAGAGCGCAAGAGAGAGGTGAAGGGCTCCCATCATCTGTCTGTGTGCACTGATGCACTCCGTTCGGTTTAACTGCAGAGGTTTGCACAGGTGCAAACAAATAGGCGAGGCAGGTGCTTGGTGTCCAGCTATGAGAGGTTTACTTGCACAGAAAGAGTCCGGCAGGGTGGAAAAGTAGTCCAGGAGATCCAGTGGCACAAAAAATATTGCTGGCCTCTCAGCGCATCTCTTAGTTTCTTCCCTTTTTCTTCTTCCTGTCCTCGTTGTTATGACCTCTCCCTTTCTACAGCAGTGCCTGTCTCCTGCTCTGTTTGTAACTCCCTGACGTCTCCACCCCCCACCCACCCACCCACCCTCGCTCCCTGTGTAATTATTGACTCCCTCTGCTCTGGAGGGGGCACTCTACAACACAGCTGACTTGATTTTCTCTCCCAGTTTTTCTCAGACAGGAAGATTAGAGAGTTTGTGAGCTGACCACTCCTCCATCCTCTTTCTTCTTTCCTCTCTCTCTCTCACTTTAGCAGAAAGGTCAAGAAGGAAGTAGCTGAAAGACCCCCTTTGGTAAAAAATGTTAATATGTCTTTATGGTGTTTTTTGTTATGATGGAAGTCATATCATGAGTGAAATAAGCAACCAGTATCATGTCTGATCATTTTTGCACTGAAACTGCAGCCTAACAATGACAGTTTCAAAAACACGGATTCGGGCTTCCAGGGTTTCAAATGAAACAAACCTAAGCCACCAATCCTGGTTGGGGCTTTATGCATCTTTTTTCTTCTTCAGAATCAGTTTCCAGTTCTAACATGCATGGTTAAATTACTCCAATATCACAGCTTGCCACTGTGTAGTATATAGTAGTTTTAACAGCGCTTGTGTAGAATTGTAGGTGAGCTGGTGTGCTTGAGTTGCAGCAAATAGGGTGGGAATAGAAGAAGGGACATGGATCCACACATTGTAAAGGAGTCAACTGTATAGCGTTGTATCGAACTCATTTTAAGTCAGGAAAAGGGTTATTTCCACAGAAAAGACCTTTAAAATGTAATTTTACTAGGTAAGATTTTTGATTGTTAATCAGTGACAGGAGAGGGTCTTTAAGAAACACACTGAGGAACTAATATCTTTGATTTTAAATTCATATATGTAGTCTGGCACTATGTGTTTAAGTTATGCATTTAATTTTGTCTAAGGTTGAAAACTACAAGATTAACTACTGTTTCGGTATATATTTTCCACTATTATAAGGGTTACAGTGTGTTTTGAGGTAAGGTTCAATACTCTACGCAGTAGAAGAAGCCTAGTCAGTACCATGATCTGAGCAATGTAACTGCATCAAGCTCCTGTGGTAACGTTAATTTTGCATCTTTTTGCAGTTCCTGCAAAAGAAATGCGTTGCACCAAGGAAGAGTTGGCCCATCTTTCTCAGCCATATAACAGTAGCCAAGCACTAAAGTCTGGATTGCACACTCAATCTCAGTGAATATAATTATTGTCAATAAGTCTAAACTTGTGTATCACTAACAAGCAAGTAGCGAAACCTGCAGTTCCTCACATGGCCACTTGAGCTTGGCCACAGAACGGAGTCAGTCTCCACAGACCTCCATGTTGTAATGTGTAACTTCACAGCAGAAATACATATATGATCAGTTTGGTACAAAAAACTGTCTTGGTCTCTGTGGCTATTTTCAATGCTCATGAAACACATACATGGGGTGATTTGTTTTATACTTGACCCATTTCAATTTTATAAAGGCCAAAACTTGAGTGTAATTAAGGGCATTGCTACTTTGGGTGACAGATGGGTGCTGTAGGAGAGTTCATGACCCAGAGATGTTTGCATGGCCTCTCTCAGCTCCACTAATGCTCCACCTCCCCTCCATCTTTAAATACAGGCTATGGTTAGTAATGACATGTTTTAAACACCTTTAAGAAAGTCTACACAGGTTGTAATAAGCCTTCATTACAAAGTTTTAAAGCTTTTTAGTGAATGCTTGGGCGCAGATTAATGTTCTGTTGAAAAATCAAGGGCAGGCGTGGTGTCTTTAAGGTTGAAATGCTTAAACAGTCTTCTTAATTGCAAGTACTGCATCAAATCAAAACCTGACTAAAGTTAAGATTTTTTTTCCGTTTGCTAAAAGTTGAATGGAGGCATTTATAAAGTGTGGGCCTTCTTCTCTGCTGCAGCTCAGTGATCATGGAGCACAGACAGGGGCCCCGTGTTGCCGATGACAAAGAGATGCCTGTTCTGTTGTATTGTGGGTCTCTAAACGTTTGGTGAGGTCCACGATGAGGGCTGGAGTGCTGCTGAAGATGGGGCATCGAGTGTTTTTTAGGCAAGTTTTAATGTGCTTCATTTAAAAACTACACTACATGAGGAAATCTCTGGTGGCAAGCTAGCTCAAATATGAGTCTTCCATCCTGTTCCATTTTAACATCAATATATTTGGGGTTGGAATGGAACCCGGACCAATTACAGGAACCCCCAAAATACATGGGTTTATAGGTGTAAGGAGATAGATGATGATGGTAGCATCGGCACTACCTGCCCAGATAATGTACAACATCAGAGAAAGAAAGGTAGAGTAAGAATCATTTGTGGTTTTTATTATTTGGATTTGCACTTAATCTGTCTTTTTTTTTTTACATGGAAATGTAAGAACAACAAAAACATGAGATCCCAGAGCTATATTCCCATCACATTTTCCCAATTGTTTTCGACAATTTGACTTAAATACTACTCTTAGATAATTCATATAATGCAGTTAAGCTTAATTATAACCCATTACATCCAAGTGGAAAACAAATGCCACCATTGGTTTATCTTGATGCTATAACTCCTGGTGTTTTGCACAACAGCAGGGCATGGAAATGCATTTATTTACATTTTCTTTTGGCCTTTGTCTGGAATGTCAGTTAATATTTGGCTACATTTGAATCAAAAGCCTGAATTTTAGTTAAGCCCATAATCACTCAATCTCAGCCACTTCTAAAAAGGCATTTTTAGGGGTTACATAAATCTCAGCTTTTCAAGCCAGGATTCAGCTGGAACAAACGATGGGGCTTTTTCCACACCAGACATTTTGACTTTTTATGCAGGAAAGTGGTAGTGCAGTAACAATGGTGAAAGTGATTCTGTTCAAAAATTGCAATGAGCCACACCAGCATGCATAATACCTGGGCCCTATAAATGAAGCAGTTGCATAGAATTCACCCATCCTTCAATGTATTATTTAAGTCAGAATGTCATCTGTAAAAAATACCTGTAGACAGTGGGTGTAGATCAGGATTACAAACTGAAGGATCATATTTAAAACAAATAAATCTGTCTTCATCACTAATGGTTTTAATATGATAATAATAATAATAATAATAATAATAATAATAATAATAATAATAATAATAATAATAATAATCTCTCTTTGGCCAATCAAACAAATAATCAAATAAACACCTAAGAACTCATCTCTTTGTATCAAAGTATTAGTTTAAATTTTTTTCACCATTAAAATAATCCCATCCACTATCACTACAAAGTCCCTGCCTCTATGTCCACCTATTTCTTCCTCACTTGCTGCAGCTCCAGCACAGCAGCTCACTTACAACTCTACACAATGGCAAGTTGTAATGTTAATTCAGCCACACATCTCAACCTGAAACAGATTCTGAACAAGAATCTGCAGGAGTTTTTTACTTGACTGCTTATTTTACTCATGTGTCTTTTAGCATATAAAAACACTATATGGACACATTTACAAGGCAAAAAACAAAAAAGACTTTCATTGGAGAGGAGTTTGTAAAAGGTGAACATCATCTAACACTGCAGCATCCATAAGGTTTTAGTTGTTTTAGTTCTGTGGCTCACAACTTTAGTGTAGAGTCAGTCTTCGTCTCTTCCATCATACCCTTAAGTTGGTTAGAAATCTGATTGGCTGATGACAATAAAAAGATCAGTCATGGCCCCAAGATTCTTAGAGGAAAGCTACTGTACAATGGTTTTGTTGTGCTTGTTGTTCAACACAAAAAAAACCCAAATCCTGTATGGATACTACTAGTGCATATCACATATTTAGCTCTTTGAGGATTGTTACTCTGCCAAGGAACACAGCAGAGTTATGTGACAATCAACATACATATGTCCGTCTGTTTGACTCTTTGCAAAATTACTCAAAAACGGACAAATGGATTTAGATGAGATTTTCAGGGAAGGTCAGAAATGACACAAAGGATCAAGTGATTAGATTTTGGCAGTGATGTGGCTTGTAGTCTGGATTCATGGATTTGTTACAGATCACTATAACTATGACAACAAGTGAACACTGAACACGTGAAGATTTCATCCATCAGAAATGATACAAAGACTGAGCAGCCTTGGCAGAGTACTGCGCTCTCTGAATGCTTTTCTTGTTTTTTAATGTGTTGCACTTCCACGTTTAACTTTCATTTCCATTGATTCCTTCTGATAACGTCCTTATCTGTTTTTGTTAGTTACAGGTACAGTGTTGATAAAATAGACCCCAAGAGAACATCTGCTGAGAGCATACTGATGCATGAACTGTTGTGGGAGAAAATGGGCAGGGTGGTCTCTAATGGAGCAGATGATGGGTTTAGGATTTAAAGAGAGGGTAAAGGATGAGGCTTGATTAGTCAGGGATGAGGGGGTGCAGAGTGGGATGGGGTGGGGATGGGTTAACGGGGTTGAGGAAGAGAGGCACTGGGGCAACCCTGACGCTTCATCACAATGAAACCTGCAGTGTTCTGCCAACAGGAGCACATATACACCACATCAGAGGTATGTACTGTATAATCATTGCCCCCTGACCCCCAAACAACCACCCATCCCTCTCTAACCCGGTTAAGCTGAGATGTTCTGACTGATGGTTAGCAATTACACACAACCAACAACAGGTTGTGTCTTTAAAGCAGTATTAATTGGTTTTGTTGTCACTTTAATGATACACCGTGAAAAATGTTAAATAACAGTGGAATACTTTGATGTTCATACACAGTGACAGTAACTGCCAAGGGACTACAGACAGAAATTAGCTTAAAGCTAACTCTGGTGCAATACATCAAATGGAAACATTTATGTTTAATATTGTACATGGTCCCTTTTTAAATAAACTGATAATAATAACTGCAGATATCTGTAATTGTGTAACAGTGTATTTGTGTGGTTTCAAAGTCAGTCGTTTGAATGACTCTTTTAAGTGAATGATAAGAACCAGTTCACAGTTGCGAGCCATTCATATATGCAAATATCCCGTGCTTTCTTCATGAGAAAGACTAATGACACCTCTGAGTCTGAGCTGTCCACAGCATTCACATCCATTCATGTAAACAGCTATATATGCAGCTAACTTAGAGGAGGAGGAGTGTGAGCGTGGCCTAAGTCCAACTGACTGAAGACTTGAACGGGGCCACATTTACTGTTTTATCAGGGAGGAGGAGATATTAGCGATGGAAAGAAAACACACAAAATGAGTCAGAGTCAATGGAAACGTAGCAGCATTTGAATGCACTTTACTGGGGACGACACACAAGGTAGAGCACAGTGCAATATCTGTCAGAAAAGCATCTCTTTCAAGTCCGGGTCAACAAACAACTACCAAGCCACCATATATCATCATATATGCATGTATGTACATAAAAAATATGAATCAAAACTCAATGGAGTATATATTGGTGGGATGTTTAAGTTTGAATTCTTTTGATCCATATCGTATGTTATAACTGCTACCAGTGATTGTTTCCTTGATAAAAACAACCCCTGGTTGATTTCTAAAATAAATGACAATGAGCCAGTCTTTTGAACGGCTCTTTAA
Source organism: Amphiprion ocellaris (assembly GCF_022539595.1). Taxonomy (NCBI): domain Eukaryota; kingdom Metazoa; phylum Chordata; class Actinopteri; family Pomacentridae; genus Amphiprion; species Amphiprion ocellaris. Next base: position 5,783,972 of record NC_072775.1, read on the forward strand.
AAGGAACGGTTCCTCAAGATCTGACTCCCTTCAAAGAGCCATAAATCCCATCTGTAGTTTCAAAACAATGAACAGAAATGTCAGTTTAAACTAAACCCAATATCAAGTTGATGAAATTACTAACATTAATATGTCAACACAACTCATCAGAACATGTCTAAAATTTAAAAGGCTTCCCTAAAATGGTAAATTACATTCTTTTTTAAAAATCTTGCAGCAATGCAATGATTGAGTGATAGGAAAAGTCCCTTGAATTGCTTTCTGGAATGTAGATGTCTTTAAGCTGTTACCTTTTTAGGGACGAATGATGTGGTGGAAAGGATGTGAAAGATTATCATCCTGACTTCACTACAGGTGTTACGGTGTCAACATGTAACAAAAAGAAAGTGGCCTCTTTCATGTGCAGCAGCTGGCAAAATGCTCCCACATTCTTATGAGTATTTTCAGACCTTTTTTTTTTCTATACATGGTGACCCCGTTTCGGGCCTCTGGATTCCAGGAAGAGTTACCCCCTCACCCTTCACCTCTCTCTCACTTCCCGCTCTACCTAGCAACCGCCCTGACAATAAACTCTAATTGGTTTACTGTCACAGCCAATCCCATGGGGGATGCTGTGAATTTATTCCCCAAAATAACTATTTTAAGTGGCTGGAGGAGACACAACAGGAATCACGAGATCAGCAGGCATGTATCCCTATGTGTCAAGACAGATTAACTCTAATGCAGTTTTAAATATTCTTTTGATGTTTTTGCTACCAAAATAAGCCGCTTTAAAACTAAGACGTGCCCTTGTTTGGTCAGGTCATTAAAAATCATAATACATTTGTGTGCTTTTGAGCATAAAAATGCCATTTAAATACAAATATTATATATGTGTGAGCATATCAGCTTATTTGTAATGTCAAAATCACAACAGAGGAAACATAAAGACACATGGCCATAAAAATCAACTGTAGCATAACTTTGTTCTCAACACTTTACTGCCACCTTGTGGGAAAAAGAAGGAAAACACAAAAACTAGAAAGAAGAATAGATGAAACCATACAATCTTTGGTACACAGACTGTATTTCTGGCTGAGATGATGAAACACATGACTTTTTAAAATTCACTGAGAATCTAAAAAAAAAATAAGATGTTAGGATTTGGTATTTCATTGGTGGAAAATAAATAGGATTACACGCTGGTATGGAGGGAATTCTTAATAAAATTATTATCACAATAACCGACAACTACCAGATACAACAGGATGATTGCGTCTGACTTGCCTCCAAAACTCCCCAAATCAGCTGTAATATTTTTAGTACAACATACTGGGGATTAAAGTGTTACAGAGAAACAAAGCAGAGAAGTTACAGTTAAAAGTCCAGTACGAGTTAAAAGTTGGTTAAAATGATAGAAATTCATCTTTTTCCACTTCAAATATCAATGCAAAACTAGAAATTGAAATGATCGCTCTGCTACTTTGTGTGCTTATAAATCCTATGTGTGTTTGTGTAGTTTCATGTGTTTGAATATACAAGGACTTTGCCAATTAGAGCGAAAGAGATTTTGGCTCACCGACCAGTGTTTTTGTGCCAGAATATCACATGAACTCATTTACTGTGGACTACAGATTCTGACAATGTGTTTGTTTTTAATGAAACAACTTCATTTCTTCTATTTTTCTGACAAAAAAAAAAAAAAACTAGAACTGGGTGAATATATAATTGAGGGACTTTTGAAGCCCATGGGATATATCCTGCATACGTTTTTATTAAAAGTAGAAAAACTAATGTTTTTTATGTTCATTATGATCATGTCTTTACAAATTCCAAAATGATTTATTATGGAAACAATCACTTATCAATAAAAAATGACTGGATATCACTAAATAACCATCTGAATTTAATAGCAACCGCCTTCTAATTAGCTAAACAATAATAAAATTAGCTTATTCAGATATTGTTCTGATTGTGTTCTTTTTATTAAGTTGAGATAATCGTGACAGATATTTCTTTTTTGGCAATATACCATGTGGTGTTTGGTTATAGGTGGCCTGAAAACAGCAAAAATGTCAACTATGATACCTGTCCACTATGTTATAAAAAGTCCCGCAATTATATATTGACCCAAATACAATTATCTTCAGACATTTTTAACTTTGCCTGACTGTCAGACATGCACAAAATTCTCTTCTCTAGTCAATATGTTATTATTTTTTGTTGTTTATACGCATGTGTATCTGTATATTTGACTATATCCCTGTAGTTTTGACTGACACACGGTTTTGACCAACCCTGAGGCAGATATCCAGGTGGGCGGGCTGTAGAGGTCAACAGAGAGGACCTGTTCTCAGGTAATGGCACACCACACATACACATTTTCAGACGCTCAAACACATGCACAGTGTAGCCGCCAGCCAAGCAGTCAATGAAGCCTGTGTTGCCAAGCTGTTTCTTTTTATGCACCTCCCCTCCTTCCCTCCATCCTCTTCCGCTCCTCCTACGATGTGTTTTCTTTTCATATTTCTAGGCTGTTTTCAACACATTTCCAAAAGAGTGGCCATATAAAAAGGCTGCTCAGACACTAAAAACTCCCACTGTCATCATGAGTGGTGACTCCTTACCCACATTAAGCTCTTATCAGTTCATTGGTGGCCAGTGGAGCCACAGAAAAGCATCAATAATATGACTAATAAAGTCCAAAAATGAACCTCGGGCTGAAAAAAGTTATTTACTAAACAAACTGCTTCAGGGAGGTACTGGATGAATTCTGTTACTGGTGCTAAATCAAGAGCAAAGACAAAATGATTATTTCCAAAGCTATTCAGTGACAGAGCATTTCGGGTTTGCAATTTCTAGCATATTTTTTAATCTAAAATGCTTCTCCAGAGCAGCTGCCTAATATTTGTGACCTCCCAGAATCATAAAATGGAAAAAAATATAGCAATCTTGGATGGATAAAAGCTGATGTTGCAAACAAAATACAAGTTTTAACAATGCATCTCAATAACAGAATGTTAGGGTGCATGTTTTTTTTTTGTCTGTCCCAATAAAGGTACAACAATGCCTCCCAAACAAGGACTTCTAAAAAGAAATACAGCTCTCACACTTCCTTAAGCTCATTTAAATCATTATTAGCCAAATTAATTGCACAAATTGCCACTAAGTTGCATATTGGAAAACAAATCACAGGTTATCTGATGTTAATTTGCACCAACATGTGTATTAATTTGAGAACAAGGAATCTGCAATATAGAGATCTTACTTGACCCAACCTGTAATTTACAACTACATCACTGAGGGGCAGCAGCACTTTCTAGCTGAGCTCCTGCTCAAAGCTAAGGTTCAGCCGTGACTGTACGAGCGTCTGTCCCTCTGATCGAATCTCTTTTTGTGTCCAGGACGGCAGGTGGGAGACTAAGAATGTCTGGAATGTGAGAGATGATGGTGGATGTGCACGTGTATAGACACAAATGGCGAAATACGCACACATTCTCACACACTTTGAACCTCTAGCTCAAGCTCTCGTATCAGCGAACACAAAGGGAAGACTACCTGCAGGCAAAAGGGCCAGCGTGGCCTGGGAATGGGTTAAAGTCTGTCTTCTGAATGAGTTCAAAGGACAGATTGTTGAAGCCAAAACACAGCAGACAGATGTGGTGGTGGCAGGAATATGGGTAGAAGCTGAGTTAATCATCATTACTCCACCAAGGAAGGCGGCGGAGTTGTTTGATGATCGGCGATGGTTTGTCTGTGTGTTTGTCTGTTAGCAACATTATTCAAAAACAGACTAATGGATTTGGATGAAATTTTCAGGGAAGGTCAGAAATGACACAAGGACCAAGTGACTATCATCTCCAAGACCTTGGTCAAGAAGATAAGCTTAAAAACTGGGTTACATTGTAAAGTTTGTTTAAATGTTTGGATCAGGAATTGACTTTCTGAGAAACGGGAGGAATTGAGGAGGAATTATAGAGCAAATAAAGAGGTTGAATGAATTCTGTGAATGTTTTTTTGTACAGTTGTAGTAGCAGCATTGGTGTATATTTAATTAACCCCTTAAACCCTAGAATATTTTGACATTTCCACCTGAAAAAACATCAAAGTATTCAGTAAGTTAGCAACTGCTCCAAAAGTGTAAGGTCAAAATGATCAACATTGCGCTACTATGGATGAATTTTGAAACACACTAAGTCTCTTTGTCCCCATCACCAGTCCAGTGTGACATCTGAACTTGTTTCGAAACTTCTCAGCTGCAACTCTACGAAATATGATGCAACAGGAATGAAGCACAACAATGCTGCATCCATTATAATCACAACAATACCAGGTGGCCTCTTCATGTCAAGCTCAGCAACCTTCTAAGACTGACAGCAGTTTGCATAAAAACAGATATATCCTGGCTCCAGCACACAGACCTCCAGGACGGAAAGGGTTTAAATACGGCTATTAAAATCTTTAGGACTATTTAATCTTAAGTGTGGGAAAAGTGGAGGCAGAGAAAAGACATGGACTGAGGGCTTCTTTAGAACAGAGGATAAGAAAAGAGAGCACTAAAGATAAAAGCAGGAGAAGAGAAAACTGGAGAAAATTGGGAGTCAGAGAGGTTATCTGGAGGAAAGTCTGACCTGAGGGTGGAATTAACCCAAAGAACTGACCTTCAAGCTCAGACTTAAAATCAACCAGAGGCATAGAAGCTACAGAAGAAAGGTTTGATTTAAGCAGTAACTTTTCTTGCATTTGAACAGAGCCATGTTTTAGTAGAGTCTTGATTGCATTGTACTGAGTGACAAATCTTGTTGTACTCTGCTGACTTGATCCTATCAGAGAAACAAATTAAAAACAAGGCCTGGATTACTGACAATAGATAACTAATGCAGAAACCCTGTACATACAGCTTCTTGTCGTATTTTATCCACTTGTTGTTCATGTAATATTGGCAGTGAACAATAGAAGTTGGCTGTCTGATTCAAAATCACAACAGGAATCTATGTGAAAGAAATGTTTGTCCAGCTTTGATATCAATTTCAAATCTGTGTGCTCGTGATGAAAGCCTCCATCGCTAAAGTTAAGATCATTTTGGATAATGACTGAGGCACACATCCAGCCAATTACATTACAGAAGTCACGAGGCCAAACTAACACAGTCTCAGTTTGAGACACAGCTGACTAGACAAATCTGGAACGAGGTCCTGGGTAGATGTAGTTTATTTAACGTTCATAATCTTAAAAGGTTTCAACCATGTTTAGGCGATCTGGATCTTACAGAGTGGACACACTGTGTGCTTTAACCAGATGACTCAAAGTTTGAAAGGCCTTGTGTTGGAAACTAAACACTATGTCCAAGTGCCCTTTAGCAAGAAGCCCTTTAAAATCAAGCTTTGTTTCTGTGTGTGACCTCTGAACTCAAAGTGGATGCCAGATATTTCTTTTACTGACATATTTATACAGACATGCTGCTATAACGAGCACATCAGGTAATCAAATCTATGAATAAGCTTATTTATGAATAACTGCACTCATTGTATTCTAGAGACAGCAGGCATTTGTGTTCAGCAAAAAAGGTCTCATAAACAGCAAATTTGTAAAACTTAAAAGTAGACATTTCAAAGTAGGTGAATGGTGGAAATTGGCCAAATGGCCAAACTTTCAATGTCAAAAGATGAAAATATGGTCATTTGCTGGATGTGTAAATAGAGACCAATTTGCTAATTTGTTTGCCATATCAGCTTTATAAGGTGGTGACCAATGTTCCCTGTAATTTTTCCTGAGTGTGAGCAAACACACAAACTCCCTGAGCGTCCCTTGGACCACTGTGAGCAACATCAGACGTGTGCACTGTGGTCACACCAGCATCACATCCATTCAAGTTACATGGTTCATTAAAAGAATCAAATTACAGCATTTACATTTCTGTTAAAACACTTTGTCAACAGGAGCCAGTTGAAGGCTGCAGTGATTTTAGTGACACTACAATGTATAAGAGTGAAGTTATTGAATATTTGTCTCTCTTTACTGTTGCAGCGGTTTTGCAAATTGCAGACGGACCCTGTTCACTCCATAGACACCAATGTTATTCCTGTAGCTTGAAAGACAGCTACTTTTGATAAAACTGGGCTTGTAGCACATTGTCTGCCTTGCAACAATGGGAAAGAGGCACCGTTTATGTTTTGACAACCTATATCTAATGAGTTATTGATGCTGGAAGTCCGAATCTGTGAATATCTTTCCAACTTTACTGAACTTGGGGCCACTACCACCTAAGGAGTGATATATTTAATTTTGAAAAAAGCATTTAGCCATACTTAAAGCTTTAAGTGCTTTATTAACATGGAACTAAAAATTTTGTATTGTTTTATTATCACAGGTTCTGTCTGAAAAGAGGTGGCATCATTTTAAACAGTGAAATCAAACTAATAAAATGTAATGAGCAACCAGTGTGAAATACTGGATTCTGCAAAAACATAAACAACTGAATGCAGAGAACTGGACAAAGAAATTCTCTACTTTTTTTCCATCTAAATCTTATCTTAACACAGTTAAGATAAGATTAATGTTATTACTTATTAACTTATTTAACATAGAGTTCTGAGTGAGTTTTTCTTTAGATAGGCAAAGGCCATTTATTGATTACATATAGGCTATTAAAGAAATTATTAAAAACTAAAAAGCATTTAAAAAAAAACAACTTAGGCATTTATTGAGTCACTAAAATAGGGTAGTCTATGGCCACATCAGCATTTCACAATTCACAACCAGATAGTGTAGGAAATCTAGCTGATCATCATGATGTCTCTCACCATATGGACTTCAGGAGATGATTAGATGATGATAAACTGTGACCTGCTGGTTGGGTTCTCTCTGTTCTCATGTTTCTTACATGTTGGTCTCCTGATGCTGCCTTACTTCAGCCAGTCCATGAGCAACAGAAAACACAGTTTGTATCCATTGCCAGGGGTTCCAGTCTTCCCACTCACGTCGGTACATTTGCAAACGTTTTTGCTTCTTTGGACGTGGTGGAGTTTCAGGTGTAGACATTTTTAAAGACGCAGGTGCAGCAGCGTCTGTAACCAGGCAACCAGAGACAGAACCATAGGACAGGACACACAGAGAAGTCTGAGGTCTATCCGCTGGACCTGGCATCGGGTCCTCTACAAAGGTCCTACGAAGATGAAATTGGCTGCCCTTAATATTTTCTGTGTTTTATTTTGTTCATGATACAGTTTTGATGAGTGTGTGACAGACGTTTATGGGACATTTTTGAAAATACGGATCAATTTGCGTCCCGTATTGAATCAATACAATTGATTGTGAAATAAAGGACGATTCCGTATTTTAAGGGACGGGTGGCATGCTCCGCATGGACACTGCAACAAGGACGCTGATTGGTTAAATGCTTTGCACTGTCTGTTGAGTCACAGGTTATCAAGATGACCGGCTGACTCGACTAATGCGACAGATGAACTTCTGACTTCGAACACACACATGCACAGCCATTACACACACACACAGTCCACTCAATGGCACAGTGTTAAGGCCTACAGCATTACTCAGATAGAGGAATGCATTGTTTGGAGTTATTAGGAGGTCAGATGTGGACATCTGCAGAGGGACAGTTTCCATTACATCAAGCGTCCGTGGCCACTGCCTTATCATCCTGTCTACTAAACACCCCCTGCCATCCTCTCACCCTTAATTCACCTCCGGAAAGCACAATTATACAAGGACACAGAGAATAAAGAGACATTAGGGTGAAGCTCAGAGATGAATGCTGAGATAAGTGGGACAGCTGAACAAAGATGTAGATACAAATTGACACCAACTGTTAAATCAATAGTCATACTGTAAATTCAAAAGGCTCATCATGCATCTACAAACATCATTAATATCAGTTTCAGATACTGATGTTTCTCGAAATTATTAAAAGCTCCTTTGAATACCGCCATTACAATATCTCTGAAAGAGCTACAAATGTTATTTACAACTGGTTCTTACTGAACTATTTACATGTCCTGCTTATGCATATATAAGTCAAAGGGCACTGAATGAGATTCTCAGCATGTGTGTGTGTCGGGTGTTTGCTCAGCTGCAACTGTCGTTCTCAGAGCTTCTCGCATGGCCTCATCTCCTCCTCCAGTACGAATGTTGATGAAACACAAGTGAGGCACAATAAAAGGGAATTCTTTTGCACGTACAGTCCTGCAGAAAGTGCCATTTCTGCCGTGAACTGTGTGGAATGAAAGACAACCTTCAGAGAAATGCAACAGGAAAATATTATCTCATGTTTGCTCCACAGTCCGCCTGGCAGAGTACCATCTATTGACAAGCTCCCACTGACTGTGCACCACAAAAATCACTATTGTTCAGAGCTGTGGAAGTGTTTAGGGCAGTGCAGTGTGGTGTTTTCCGCTCTCTGTTCTTCTTCTGTTGGTGTATCTATTGGCAGGGATGTGTGCAGGTGTAGTCAACAACACAATGGGAATCACCTTCTTGCAATTTGTTTATATGCAGAGAAGAAAAAAAAGCCATGCATGTTACAGGCTGATTTCTCTGAAAGCTTAGTTTATATAACTGGAACTAAATGCGGACTTCCCCCTTAAAAAGGATCTAGGGCATGTATCGAACAACTTCTCTATTCATGGTAGTAAGAAGCATTTTTCTAACCTTATTTAATCAAGTAAAGTCCTCCAGCCTGCATCAGGGCTTTTAGAAGAGCTGCAGAGCTGTTAAAACCTGTAAGAGGAGACTCCTGGAGGCCTTTGCAGCTAATAAATGTCCTTAACTGCAAGAAAATGCAGCTACACTGATTTGCATCTGTGTCTGTCATGGACATGTGTGCCAGGGTCTGCTTCCCATTTCTCTCCACTTGAGTCATTGGTATATCTTTATTTATAAAGCCATTCCAGACAATCTCTTAAATGGATTCTAAATCTTGGGAGGAATTAAATAAATTAACTTTCAGTATCCTAGAGCTTCTGTAAATGAGTTCATTGCTGCTTGCTTCTGTTTTCTCTTCATGTTGTTCTTCCTAAAGCTAGAGTTTGGAACTTTTAGAGATAAATAAATGTCCATTATATTAAAACACCGACCAAACAAGTTGCTAACGAAGCTGATCAGTACCATATGCATGCAAATCTCCCTGTATTTTGCAGCAGATCAGACTTTTTAATCTGCTTTCTGTGGCACCATTCCTGTGTTGGTGAGGTGATGCAGTAGCTGGTTTGCCAGAGCTGAAGAGATAATCAATCATAGCCACATAGGAAGACTGGACTACAGTAAATAGGAGCGTATAGCCAATGGCAGAAGAACCAAGAAAGCAATGAAGAAAAGTTTCTGATGATTCAGATAAAAAAAGAGCATGGAAGAAAAAAAACTGTATTAATTTAGATTTTAGTGAGGAATGAAACAGAAGTGTCATTTATTTTCAGGTATGCGCAAACAACTTCATAGGCTTTATAATGTTGGACCAATATACAGGCAGTTACATCTTTTATGACAATACAGCTTCGTAAAAAGTGATACAACAACAAAAGAGGATCAAATCTGAAGGAGATGAATGGAGATTATTTATGTGCATGTGCACAAAAAAGAAGTAAACCAAGTGATCTCATCCTTCTGTGGGTTTCATGAAATAATCAGATTGCTATAGCCTTGTTTTACACAGCTCGCTATACATCTATTCATTACCCATTTTTCACATATGTCATGAGAAAATTCACTCAGTCATCTGGAGTGCTGACAACCAAAACAGAGACTAAAGAGCTGATACTGAGCAGAATGTCCACACTGCCTCGGGGAATGATAGAAGCTAAGTGAAGGAGAAGTATCTGAGCTGACAAGTCTAATCTGAAGGTAAACAATAAACAGTCAGCAGTGGAGTGGGATGTCACAACACAGCATCTGTGAAGGAGCTGACGTGCAGAGAGAAATCTTTATACAATCAACCCAGAATGTCACATACAGCGTTAAAGAAGAAACTGTGATCTTACTTGAGTTCATGTAACTGCCTGTTCAGCATATTTTAACTGCTCAGAAACTAAACAAACTTGATGCTAATGTAGTTTTTGGTGAAACTTTTCAGTTTTTCCGTCTGATTCTCCAACCGGATTACGCATGAACTGAGAAAATGCCATATTCTTCCCCAGAATTCCACTTGGAGGTACAGCTCACAGCATCATGAAAAAGTTTTGTTTTGCTAGTAATTCAGAGTGTTGACATGCAGATTTGTCCTTAAAGGGAGAATGTGTGTGTTTATGTAACCCTCTTCGTCTGCAAACAGCAAAAATGGGCATAATTTCTGCAGCCACAGACTCCGAGTCAAATATGCAAAAGCATACCTATGTATACACACATACACACAGCAGAGGAACTGTGTACTTTCAACGTTTCCCTATAAACTTGAAGTTGTACTAGAAGTGAAAGAGTGATTGTGAAGTTGTTTGTCAGATGAGCAGTTTGTCACATAAAGTCAAAGAACATTAAAGAAAGCTGCAGACACTTGAAGGTATTTCTGTGATGTTCAGGATGCTGTTTATGGAACAGTTTTATGGACAGCTTGGTTCAATAAAACCCAGAAAAGATCTTTAAACATGAATCTATGATCCACATTTTACAGGGAATGGTTTAACAAAGGCAGTGTCCTAGTTTTTTTTGTTGACAAAATGTGGCAAGAAGTAGAATCACACTGCACACTGTTCTCTGCTCCCATAGTTTCTCAGTCTTGAAAATGTCAGTCACCATATTAATAGCTAAAGTCAAATTCTTCATTTTCACCACTTCTTGTGTGCTTTTATTGCCATCTAGTTGATATAAGCCTCAACGTTAGCTTGTGTCTAATTCTATTTGGTGTAAAAAGCAGCTGTAAAGAGCTCAATGGATGACTGCCTCTGTTATGAATGGGTTATGATGGATTTTGTAAATAAATCTGAAAGATTAGTGACAGAAGCTTCCAGGTTCATCTACTTTAATTATCAATTACATACCTCTTATAAGTCAATAATTCGTGTCTGCTTTAAAAACCTCACAAATGTCACTGATTAGTATATTGGTTGGACAAAACATACAATCTGAAGATTATTAGCAATGTATTCTACAATTATCAGATTGTTCAAGAAAAAAACTATCCGCTTAAGTGATGATAAAAGCGGGCATAGCAGTAATCATAGCAGTAAAACTGGATGACTAAAAATCTGATTTGATTTGTCATATCTTATTTTCTTATTTATGAGAAAGCAGATCAAGACATTTGTATATGACAGAGACCTCCTATTTGCTTTTAATTCCATTCCATTTTTGCCTGAACAGAATATTCTATATACTCATTTGTAGGTCAAGTAATAAAGGTATGTATTTATGACTCGGCTAACAGCAATGAAGTGCACAGAACATTAAATCTCTCCACATTTATACAAAGTATCAGATTTTCTCAGTTGATAAGACTTTCTTTGTATGCTTCATGTCCCAAAGCATAGCTGTATGAGATAGAACACATTCACAGTGATAATGACTCATAGTTTTAACCAGAAGCCATGGAAACAGTGTACCCAAACAACAACAGACAACCAGTGAAATTTCAGAGTTTGCCTTCTGAAAATCTTTACAGTAAGAGCTATAGATCTGGGTTTTCAGGTTTCAATCTAGCAGAGGCTACTGATTTCCTTCACATGTCAGTTTCTGTAACAGTACAACGTCTTTTTCTCTGAACCAAAGCACATACTGTTTTCCTCTAAAACCCTGGAACTACATCATCTGTTTGAGCATCACATCATGGAAAATATGAAAGAAAGACCATGTTCAACGGAAAGTCAAAAGACCCCAAAAGAAACACCCATTCTTATGTCTTGTTTCCATTGAGGGTTTTTTTCCCATTAAAATCCCATGGAGCTGACCGTTACACATACAGCAATGACACCTTTTACAGTTGGCCCATTGTGCCCAACTGTGTTCGAATCAAAGTCACTCTGGCTGAATGAGCACATTCCAGACAGGACGCCGCTGCAGCAAGGGCGTTCAGTCCGCTAATATACTGAAGACATTTAGGTACGGGCTCTTTCATAGAGCTCGATGTCATGCTCGCTTGCCAGGTTTCAGAGCTATAAAACACTAAAGGGCGCTGGGTGGGAGTTTTTCTTCCCATAATATCAGAGAGCAAATAAGGCCAGGAGTGGAAGTGTTTGAGAAGGTAAAACTGTTAAATATAGACAGGCAACTGCATGTGAATAAATGGAGAAAAACATGTTTTTAACTGCAGCTAACATATGGCTGTAACTGAGGATTTTAGTGGCACCAAGACTGAAATTGTCAACAGTACAATAATGCGACTTGGCTTTACTGTACAGATGAAACTCGTCAAAAACAGAGTCCTACTGGGCTCACCTCACAATCATTTATATTGGCTAAACATGGAATCCTTTCAGAGCTACTCAACCAACGGTAAATGGAAAGTGAAGGTTTCTTGAGTTCAGAGTGGTTCTTTAGAGGAGGGAGGGTTGGGGGTTGAGAAGCTGGGAGTGTGGAAAACACCCAGATGTCTAGAAAATCGAGATGCTTATAATGATGCACTCATAAAACTTAGCGCAATCTGTGCTAAATTCTAAACTGTAATCTATTGAAGATCTCAGCCCACACTTTAATAGCATTCCTGCCAAAGTCAAATTTTACTAAGTGTGAAGACTGTTTCCAAAATGCTGTCAAAGTTAGAGTTAATGAGATGGATGGTACTTAACGAGAAAGAGATTCTTGTCTGGTTCAGTGTGGTCGTAGTCTGAGAGTCCTCAGGGCTCAAACATCAGTTTTGCCAAGATAAGATTTCATACCAGATATACAACAATCACTAACAACATGAGAAACATCTGTTAATATTGTGCTGGTCCCTCTTGTGCTACCGAAACAGTTCTGACTTTTCAGGACATGGGCATGTCACCTCTGGGAGTGTTGGTATTGGATTCTTTGGGTTCTGCAGGTTGCCACCAGATCTCTTTGGATCTAGCTTGCTATGGTGCATCCCACAGATGTTTAATCGGATTGGGATCTGGGGATTTTGGAGGTGACACTTTATGCTCTTTGTTGTGTTCCTCAAGCCATTTATGAGAAGTTTTTGAGGTATGGTGAAGCACAATGTTTTTCTGGGGAAGACCATGGACATTGGGCAGAGCCGTTGGTCTGTACCAACATTTTGGTGGATGGTTCATGTCAAAGCAAAAGCCAATTAATGCTTATAGTGTACTCTCTGTGGATGTTTGCGCAGCCACACTGCAAGCGCAGCAACTGCATATGTGCCAGGAGAACAAATGGTGCTTAAAACAAGTGTTTGCTATGAGGCAGAACTGTATGAGGAGATTCTCCATCAGCATCCACACTTTTATAATTCACCATTAAAAGAGTTGGACTGCTGGACATTGGAGGTGCTTTGGTTTTTGCATTTGTTTTTATCCACGCAACCCAAAAACAGTGGGAAGTTCCAAATTCTCCAGATATCCCATGCTATAACCACCCACTGTGCTTGGCACTGCTACAGCCCCATTTATAGTCAAACTGATATATCCTGTTAAAAGCTCAAAATTGTAGCCATCACATCACTCCCGTTTTAAAAGAACTTCACTGGCTCCCAGTTCATTTTAGGATTCATTTTAAAATTTTAGTTATCACTTTTAGAGCTCTAAATGGACACTGGATTACTGATATTTTAAATTTCTACAAACCAAAACGTTCTCTGAGATCCTCAGGCCAAGGATTGCTAGTCATTCCCCATACCCGCTTTAAAACCAGAGGGGATCGAGCCTTTCAAGTAGTGGCACCAAGGCTATGGAATGCTTTGCCAATGTCTCTGCGCACTTCAGATTCTGTTGAGTCCTTTAAAAGACAGCTGAAGACCTGGCTTTTCAGTCAAGCCTTTAGCTAGGTGGTGTTGTTGTGACAATTTGTTTGTTTTCTGTGTTTGTGCTCATGGTTCTGTTACTCCTTGTTTTTCGTTGATCGATTTTACTGTGAAGCACTTTGTGAACTTCATTTCTGTGAAAAGTGCTATATAAATAAACTTTACTTACTTAAACTTTACTTACACTCTTTGAGAGATGTTCACAGGGAATGTGTTTTTCCATTTTCAACATGAGGGGCAATGCGACTGTTGGCTTAGTAATGAGTGCAAGTCCACAATCCTTAATATCCACAATGCCGGGATCCAAAGTGTCTCAGCAGAATATTGCTTTTGCATTGACATGATCAATATTATTCACTTCACCTACGAGTAGAAATGTCTTGGCTGATTGGTGCAGATCAGGTTATTTTCAGTCAACTGATGGAGCAGAAGTGTTTTAAAGGGGAAAGGATTCTAGTTAGAGCACTGGTGTGTCAGGTATGACTCTGTGGCAATGGCAAATGGATTGCATGGTTCACGGGTCATTGAAAAGGGCCTCTCAGCAGAATTTTGCTCAGAGCCCCAGGGAAGTCAGGACTGACTCAAGAACTAGTTAACCCAATACTTGGAGTACTGGTATTTTAAAGCAAGTGACTTTCCAATAATGGGGCCCATTGTATATCAATTTGGCTTTTTATCAGGCACAAAGTCACAGAACACAGTCATTAAAATGGCTGCAAGCAAGCAAGACACAGACAGACCAAAAGATGGACTGCTCAGCCAGCACATTAGCTGAAACTTTCTCTTATTTCCTGTGGTCAAACTTGGACAGGAGGTAACACAAGTTAACTTGATTGCTTCTCTTTATGTGACCAGTAGCATAGTTCCAGTTCATGCGTTCTCATCCAAGTTGTAAACACCGACACCTGCTTTGACGTTAAGAGTGAGGCAAGCTCTTTATGTAATTTGTGGGACTCTTTGCAACTTGCATAATGAGTGCCACCTGGTATACTGCCACATACTTTCCTGGAAGGAAATTTTGCAAATACATTAAATAGGCATGTGACTGAAATCAACGATTGCAGAATTGCTGACTTTGGTTGTGTTTTATAAGATTCTTGACTGGTTAAAGCATGTCACTCCAATCAAAACCACAGTTGACTCCATTAGATGGTCACAGTGCTTTCTATTTTTTGGTGATGTAGCGTCGCTTCAGATCATCACAAGAACTTACCATCAAGCCTATGGCAGTCCACAATGTCATGAGCTGTGTTAAGTGTGTGACTAATCAACAACTCAGATGAGACAACACAAATGTTTCCATAAAAGACCACACAAACGTCATTTCTCCACCCATTGTCAGAAATCATCTCCTCATACTGGATTAAACTGGCACATGATCAACTGTGCTCTCAACATCCCACTTCAAAGCTCAGTGTTAACCCTCCTCCCAGCCCAGACATCTTAAACACACTAACAGCCAGTGCAGTGCAGAGGAAGCCCATTACCATACAAACTGCACACTTCACTTCTCACCCTGGTGCAGCATTTGACTTGTCTGCCACTTCCAGCCACCTCATCGTACGCACACACTACAGATAAAGAGGGCAGAGGAAGCCCGGTATACTGCCAAACAAACAAACTATCAGTGTCCTGCAGGGCTGTATAAGAAGAACCCCACAGCGGGGAGGCACTGAATGAAAACCACAACAGCAGGCGGAGGTGTGAAAATGGAAATGGGAAGGAGGAGGAGTGGTGTTGTGGGTCTTGTAATGGCTCTGGGAAGCTGGAATGGATTCGAGTCGAGGTTCTTTTGTTGTAATTAAAGACTGTTAATGGCCAATTTTGAGGAAATTGGTAGCACAGTAATCAGTGCGTTCATTTTAAAGTCCACCGATTTAAGTTCAGAGCATTACAGTTTGGTATGGTGGGGATGGAAAGGTGTTCGGATTTTTTCATAATTAAAAAATAATGTGGGATTGGTCTATATGAACGCGTCCATGTCCACCTGTTGAAATGTCAGTATTTGAGATATATTAAGACAGACTTAAAACAGCCTTGATAACAACGAGTACACAGAAGATATGCAGGCTATAAAAGGTGCATTTTAATTTATATTTTTGTGCACATGGTGTTTTGGTGCGTAACAGTAAATGATGACAAGTCCAAATTTTCGGAGGAATACAAGATTTTGTTTTTAAAATGTAAGACAAGCAAATCTGAAGCAATGTTTAAATGCCATCTGGCTGCAGAATCTGCACTAAACATACTCACTTAACAATAGTGAATGGAGATGTTACGATGATTTTTTCTTTTTTTTTGAAAATGGGTTGAAACTTGCTCCAACTTCGCATGTGAATTCAGCCTGTGATGATTCAAACTGTGAAGAACCTCACAAAGATGAATGAAATGACCCTGACTTCGGAAGAACCAGCGGCTTACACATTATAGGTGATAACCTAGTTATGTGGAAAGCAAAACAGGCGAATCCATTCCTTATGCTTTTACACTTGTATTGTTAGTCACAGAAAGGATGATAAAAGAAACCACTATTAAAGCTCTTTAAATGCCAGAATAACAATACCTACTACAGCTCCATACACATGGCATTAGCGATACATTGCATGTTGTCTGCTTTAAACCAGTTTCCCTCAGTGCTTATGTGCAATCCAGCAATTACACACATCTAAAAAGCAGCGGAGACGCCAGATTGTAAAAGTTTATCTTTAAATAGACCGACCTTAGAAGCACATGATGGTTGGTGACGGATTTAGGTGTTAAAATACATTCGGCAAGCTTTTCCTGCTAAACTGCAGACATGACCATGAAATCTGCATCACATATATGTATCATCTGTGGGTAAATTTAAACTATTTTCAGACTTGTCCTGTGAACGTCTGAAACTGTGAACTTTGTACTGTGTACTCTGCAGAAGCTATCACATGAGGTACATCTGCAACTATGGGTCAACAATTCAGCCTTTATATTTAACTTATTCTGTGATCTACTGAAAAAAAACATTTGCACTCCACAGTCATCCATCACCATGAGTAAAGGCTAAATTTCACTCTTATAATAAAGCATCTGTTGGGTCACTGCCTTTCATTTTTTCCACTCAGTGATCCATCGCAGGAATATGTTTCCTTACAGAGAGGATTCAGATGAGGAATTGCAGCAGAATGCATCTTACCTTCTATAACCTGCAGGGCAGCAGCCAGCCAGCACAGCAGGGCGAGATGCAGGGTGAGAGACGACCTGAGGAGACACATCAGTCACAGAATGGAAGTTGCTAAAGCTCTAAGTAGACTTTGAAACATTAAAAAGAGTGACAAAAGACCATAACATGAAGTTAAAATAACTTAAACTGCTGCTGAAGTTGTGTGTGGGCTGAAAAGAAACCACAGGTCTGCTCTGAGGTGAAACTGAAATACTTTATGAAGATGTTTGTTAAAGTCAGTTATATTCCACCCTGCATTCTTTTCACACTGCAAAAGTTGATGGAATATACAGATAAAAAGTGTGTCTTACCCTTGAAACATTTTAGTGAATCAGTAAATAAAAATCCAGCTTTGGAAAGAAACTCCAAGTACATGTGTGTGTGATGAAACTGGGGCAAACTCCGTGGTCCTTCTGCCTCAGTGTGCAGACCTGAAGCCACACTGCTGCTCTCTCTCTCCCTCTCTCTCTCCCAGCACAAAGACTCTCTCAGTTCGGAGCTGAGTAGCTCTCAGGACCTACGGAGTTGGGAAATTTGACTCCCTTGAAGGAAAAAAACTCCCCCTTACTCACTCAGTAGACCTTCTCTCCTCAACTGCTACTTGAGACAATTTCCTTCCATTAATGATAACATGACGTACATCCTGGGCTATCATTTAAAGTTAAACCCTTCTATCAATTAATCAGTCTTTACTATCTGAAGTCCTTTCCAGTTTTACAAAGGAGAAAAGTGACAGGAGTGCACAGGGAGGGAATAATGCTAATCATGAAGGAGGATGGAAGAATTATAACTAGAAAATGACATAAAACATCCAGATGTGACATGCACTGGTGTGTTTGTTTATGTATCTGGTGCACTAAAATAAAGGTCTCTTCCTTTTCAAACCCACCTTGAGAGTATTCTATTCTATACTGCCAAGACATCCACAATTATGGTGCTCAGTACTGTTTGTTTAATTATTTATTTATTGAATCTCTTTTTCTTTTGTGTTGTTTTTTTTCTGTTTTATTGATGGGCAGTTAGTAGTTGGGAATAACACACCACCTTACAATCTTTAATTGCAATAGCACCGCCTGTTAGTTCCTATCCGTGTTCATCCTGTTCGTCCTGTCCAGTCTTTGTTTCCCCCACACATCACTGAGGTGTAGCACTGCCCTCCCTGGCTCATAATAGGGAATTCTAATAAAGAATGTCTGCTTAGCTTTCAGAGAGGGCCGGTGATGGTCACACACATGCACTAAATATTAAAATATTTGGCTGCAAGACTAAAATATGCATCAATCTCATACAATGTTGACACCTCTTTTGTGGAGTTAAACAATGAGAATAAATGCAGACAAAAAAAAAGAGAGAGAGTCTCAACCTGTTTATGCCATGTTCTGGTTACAATTCTTCCACTCTCCTTTATCACCTTTCCAAATACATTTAGGCTTTTTTCAGTTAATGGTGTCTACATCTATTATTCACCTAAAGTTAAGCCATTCCAAAATGCTTCTTAATGAATGAATGAAGGACCTAATGAATTCAAATAGCATGGCTGTATCTACCTGCCAGGAAGCCCCTGGGGCAAAGATTTGCTGTTGTCCCCTACAGACCCTCCCATCTCCCACCCCCTTTACAGTAAACAGGCCTCTGTAACCGCCCTGTAATCATCAAGCTTTCATTAAGAACTGTGGCCTGCAATTGGCCGTACAGTTTCTGCAACTTTCTCCTCCCTTTCTGCTATCTGCGAGCTTTAAAAATCCTGTTCACAATGGTAAATAATAACCATCTCCGGGTAGCAAGCTACTACACTGAAAGGTTTGGATTATTTGATAAGGCTGCCCTGCTAGTTTTGAAGGGTAAAACATCCATTTTAATGGCAATGCTCGCCTCCCTATGTGCAAATGTTCCATCAAAACAGCTTCCTCATCGCTATTTTGAGGGTTCTCTGTTGCTTAGCTCAACACAAGACAATGCAATTAGTTTAAAGAAATACAAACAAGCCAGAGTGTTTTTCTGTCCTGTAGCAGTGATGGTGAGGTAAAGTCAGACCATTCTACACAGCACCGAGTCAGCTAAAGAATGGTCTGGTCACATGAGACTAAAAGTTTGCTAACATTACCCACACAACAAACCTGACATAAGTTTAGTCTTACAGCTAGGATCAAAGCTCCTCTAACAATAGGAACGCATCAGGTGGTTGGATATTTCAGGAGATATCTTAGTTAATATTGCAATTTAGTGGATTAAATTTAAAGTGATTTAAACTAAAATCATATTACTATTTTCTCAGACAGCAGCAAACATTCTGCTGGAAAGGTCCGTTCATCAAAGGCAGAGCAAGATTTAAAGAACAATTTCCAAGTTCTAATTCTTTATATGACAAAAAAAAAAATATAATAAACATACATTTCAAAATGTAAAATTATAGAAAGGTCTGAAAAAGATGCAGGGTGAAGCTACCGGTTATTGTGCTGATGCTTTTTACTATGCATATCCCATTTAAAATCAAGCAAAAATGAGTGTCTTTTCTAATTCTTCAACAACATACTGCAAAGATCGCAATTATTCTGAGATTATGTTGGACCACTGGTAGCCAGGGCAGCTGTCTTTTCATTCAGAAAGGATCATGTGATAGAGGTGTGACAAATCAGGGAAGGACATGTAATGACTGATAAAACCAAATCAGGAAGCAAATGTGGGTGTCTGCATCATTGTTTCCAAAAGTCTCTTTTTCTGCCCATTCAGATTTAAATGCAAACGTGGAGTTTTCAAACTAAAACTGGATCAACAAAGCTTATAGAAGTCTCCATTTTAGAGATATTAAGCATCATAGTAGTGTGGATACTAGGCATGAATGTAGCGAAACTTATGCATCCTAAACAGAAACCTGTTATTGTGGATGTAGCTTGTGGTCTTTTCAGCAGTTTCAGTTGGTTTCTTGAAATAATGACATTTAAAATTTGTGTAACTGTCAGTGCAGTTCCACAATTGTTTTTATTACAAATTAGAGGGTTGTGTAGCCTGGTCCCTGAGTTCAGGCATGAGCAGATGATGAAATGAAATCAGGCATTTAATGAATAGCAATTATCAGATTAGTCTGTGTGGCTTCAGGCTAAATGAGTTTAACATCATTTCTGCTTTGATCTTGAATAAAGAAGACATGCCGTAAAATACTGCATAAAAGCCTTTCATAAAAGGAAGCACAGCGATATTTCACTAAGTGCACAAGTTTCAGAATTAAAATTCAACATTATCCCACACTTTCTCTCCTATGCCAACAGAAACAAAGCTTCAGGGGGTCAACAAGGGCAGTGGGAATCTGTGAAATAGTCCATGTTGTGATGTTAACACCCTACTATTAGCAGATGCTGGAATGATAATGACTCGGATGGGAAACAGAGGTACTCCCACTCCTCCTCCTGCATCCTTTCTGCAGAGTACATTCCCTTCCTAAACCTCTTGTGTTTTCCTCCTTTAGGTCTTCTTTAGGTCCATATTACTGGAATGTGAAGAACTATAAATGTCCCTCTCTGGTGACCGACACATTTTCACAGTGTTTGTGCTCAGCTCTAATAAAAAGTTAATCAAACCTTCTCAAAGCTTCTCTCCAGCGCTGGTCAGGAGGCTCGTCTCATGTTGATGATGTCCCATCAAGAGGCCCCTGCAGTTTAAAACTTCAACTTTTTTATTCTACTGCAAATATTTATTACACATATACATCATAAAGTGAATGCATAGTTTGTTTTGCACGTCCGTCATGCTGGATCGTTACTGTAGACCAGGGCTATTCAATTAAAAATTCACTGGGGCCGGATTTTCAGACTAAGAACATGAGCTGGGCCGGACGTTTTTAGCAGAA
This sequence comes from Amphiprion ocellaris, assembly GCF_022539595.1. NCBI lineage: Eukaryota > Metazoa > Chordata > Actinopteri > Pomacentridae > Amphiprion > Amphiprion ocellaris. The sequence goes on from NC_072775.1 coordinate 5,804,870, forward strand.
AGTGAGCAAAGTTAACCATTTAAAATAAACAAACAGATAACAAAGACACTGGATGTTTATTAACGTATTGCCACATCCAAAAGGACATAAACACAATAGAAGAGTAGTACTTAAACTAAACCTGTGCTGAAATACTGCTTCTTTAAATTTTACACTTCAAACACACAACTTCAACACATTTTGATAGGTAAATATAAGCACATGTTAAGGTGCATATGAACATAAAAACTAAGTGCAGATTAGAAACACCATCTTTTGTTTTGGTTACATCTGAAAGTGCATTAAAAAGTAACTTGCTTAACAGTAACTTTTCAGAACTTGAGACATTTTTCTTCTTTTGAAATAACAAAAAACAGAGTTTGTCCCTGTCCATATTTGGTCTCATCTGAGACAGTCACATCTTCAGTGCATATAATCAAAAAAATAAACAATGGGCACAGTGATAGTTACTATCCCTTTGAAATGAAATAAAGCTGACATCAAAGTGCATAATAAAGTGCAACTAAGTGAAATAACTGTCAAAACAAAATGTATTTCTTAAATATTAAACTTATCATAAGTGAACAAAAAATAGTCACATAAATACATAAAACTACCTTTAGTGTCTGCTACAGCACGCTGCTTTGTTGCACTTACCATGTCTCGAAGACATCTGTGGCCAGAATGTTTGACGTGTCAGACCTGTTTGATAGCAGATGTCACACTCGTCTTAACTTTATCGTCCGTTAAAACTTCATCCACGACAGCCAACATGCAGTCCTTCACAGTTTCTGAGTCTGTGAACGGCTTCTTTTTCGTGGCCCTTTCCTGAGCTGTGCAGGTCCGCTTCATTGTAGTACAGCTCCGGTTGTAAGATGCAGTCAAACTTTGAATTATAGCCGCTGTCTCATGACATCCCTCGGGAAAGTTTGTCCGAAACGCAGCATGTTTTTCAACGTGGTGTCTTCGGACATTATAATCTTTCAGCGCTGCAAAGCACTCATTGCAGAGTAAACGCATTGGTTTGGCGTTCGGACTTGGTGGTAAATAAATAAATACTTGTCAGTCCACGCAGGATTGACGGTTTTCCTCGCCGATTTGTCATTTCAGGATAGAAAAAGACATGCTGCTATTTTCGCCTGTATAGAACTGCTAATGTTAACTTTTCAAACGCGTCTCCTCAACACAATGCATTGTGGGTTAGTTGCTAAGTTACGGCAAGTGTTGCATTCAATGTTCGCAATAATGTTGGAATTTTTGTAAGAACTTGTCGTCTCGAGGGTTGCTTTCGGGACGCATGTGGCCCGCGGGCCGCTAGTTGAATAGGGCTGCTTTAGATGGTTGGAAAGGGGTCATTGGGGGGTGGGCCAGTTGTGAGGGGCCCGCGGGCCGGATGTGGCCCGCGGGCCGCCAATTGAATAGGCCCGCTGTAGACGGTACCTCTTTGCAATGTAAGTGACAAAACAGACAGACTCTAGATGGTAAAAATCTTTGGCTTTTCACGAGCTGTGTGAAGTGTTTTGCACAGTGACACTTATGGCCAGAGTGTTTTTTATGTGGATCCCGGCCAGCAGACGAGATTCATTTTGGGAAAACAATAAAGCGCCAAATTTGGATAACTGTGCTGATTGTTAAAGAGCAACGTGCACTTTAAAGTGAGCGCTGGTGGAGTACTAGTTACAGACAGTGGAGCAGAGTTGTAATTCAGACAGTGATCAGAGCATCGGACCGGTAGGTTTCTGTCGTTGTTCTGTGCGTGCTGACCCAGCTAACCGCTCTCTGGGACAAACAGGAAGCCATTTATCCTGGGCCAAGTTTCCCCACAGCTTTCTTACTGCGGCTCCAAGATTGTCTTTTGTTCTTTTGTGAGCCAAGAGACAATGATGATTTTTGGATGAAATTGATTTTTGGAAACTGAGCTCAGACCAGTTATGTAAGAGGTGACAGCAACCCGGCTCACCTCTTTTCTGGGCTGGACAAGAACGGACTCCATCTGATGAGAATTAATCACCCAAGAATATACCTAGATCACCTACACTCAGAAAACAAAGGTTAAGGTTCGCCAGAAAAACTAAGGCCACAGTTTACATCAGCCTTTTTTAGTTACGACAACGTGTAATGAAATCATGTTTAACCAGCAAATTATTAACCCTTTAAATGCCAGTTTGTTTACATGTTGCCACTGTTGATTTTTTGATCACAGTCTGGGACGCATCAGTGATTAACTCCACCGCTGATTCTGATGCGTTATTATTTTTAATGCACCGTTAGATTTAAAACTTCAAGACAAAAATGGGCTTGTAAAACATAAAACAACAAAAAAAATGCCTTAGAAATGTTGGAAATTAATGTTATTTTCCTCTTTCAATGATTAATGTATTTTAACCAACATCATTCCTGATTATAACTACTAAATATTATTTCATTTTCTGGGGATATTAACTGTTCAAATGCCAGTTTGCTTACATGATGCCAGTGTTACAATAAAGTAATCTATGGCTTTAAATAAGTGATGAAATGACAGACAGAAAAAAACAACATTGGGATAATAATAGGAGCCAGTTTTTCATGCAGTAAATTTTACCCTATTAGCTTAAAATGTTAAAAAAAAACAAACTCAACCTCAGCTCTCATCTTAAATTGGGTCAAAAAACAGGAAGAAAAATGAAATTGAGATGAGAAGAATGTAATTAGAGAAATCATAATAGTCTCCATCTGACCAACCGCTCATTCAGTCTCATTTCCTTTGCATACAGACTTCCTGCTTGGACATTTCCTGCCTTTTGTCTTTGTGTGCCTACAGATGTATGTTCCGTGTCATGATATGGGAGGCTCCTTCCACGTCTTCACAAACACTTCTGACTGTATATAAACTCATTATGGGAGTCATAGAAACACATCCTAGACCCATAAAACTCTGACTGAAAAGTAAGTATTTTGAAAAACTCAGCAAGATGTTAAACCAAACTTCCTCAGGCTGTTTTAAATGTCTAAATGAAATTTGCCACGTTTAACAACTTTGTGTTGCACATGAAGACCAAAGATTTATTCCAGTTCCACTGAGGCGATAATCCCAGATCAAAGTGGGTTACAAACCTTTCTTTTGAGTTTTTAAATAACTGAAGCTTGTTATTAGCTCTGATGAATGCAGTGACAATATATCAAGGTCACCACCTACAAAAACAACAATAACAAAAAACAATTATGCTCTAATGGCCTAAATGTGAAACAAAATACTGTACATCCATATTGTTCTCACAAGCAAACTGCTTTTCGTGCAAATGACAAGAAACAAAAGTCATTTGATGAAGTGGCAAACTGATTGTTTATGGTCAGTAACAAAGCAGGAAGAGGTGTCATGCTCTTATTCTGCAGCAAACATCTTTGGGAGTGGGATGTGATGAACATTTATATCCTGTTTCATTTTAACTGTGAAGATCTGGGACAAACAGAGATAATCCCTTAATGCTGCTTTTTGCAAATCTTGAGGCCAGTTTCTGCCTAATGTGACGCTTCATCAACCTCAAACTGTAGTTTTACTTTTTAAAAAGTTTTCTAAAATGGTGTCAAAGGACAGCAAAAGTCACTAATTTGTGCTATTTTTTTCATTTATATACGCAGAAACCAACTGTCCACATGATATTTTTAAGACATATGTCTTTATGATTAGTTCATTTACAGTGACAGAATAATAAAATAACACGATACACTACAGCATACAAGCCACACATACGAACTCCACTATATAGACCGACAAACTTTTTTTAAAAACCAATATTTCTTTTTTGATAAACAACATATAACGCATTCCACATAACTGTGTCAGCGGAAGACTAAAAAAACCTAAATTAAGTGAAAAAAATACTACATGAGCTCCATGTTGCTCAGTTTACCTCATAAACCAGACTACCACTGGCTTTTTATAAAATGAGTCAAATACAGCACAGATTAAGATTTAGCAAAATGCTACAACCACAGGAGTTGCAGTTCATCCATACAAACTGTCTTGTTTGATCAGTCTTGGCACATGGCACTTAATATTATCTATGACAACTAAAGCAATAGCCAAGACCATCTAAGTTACAAATGCAAGCAATAGTGCCACATTTGTTCACAGTAATCGCTGCATTTAGGTTTGATTAGATTACATTTTCCAAAATACATTGGCTTTAAAACACGTTCCAAAGTCAAATCTTTGTTAAATGCTGATGAAAAGTTTGACCATTGCCACTACAATAAATAAAGATACCATCCACTCTGTCTGCATTCCTCAGTGAAACCAGCGATCGGACTGTTGGCCAGAAAAACATGATAGAAAGAGTGTTCCTGTTTGGTGAAAGAATATCACCTTGAAATGTCAGAAAACAACTAGGGAAGAATATTCTCAAAAGGCAGGCACATCCGTGGCATCTGGCACTGTAAAGTCATTTCAAAGTCAAGAAGCTCCAGGAGGATGGGGGAGTAGATTCATGTGGACCCCCAGAAAGTGCAGCGAGCTCAGGCTGAGCTGCAGGCAGTGTCCCCTGTCCTTAACAGCAGCCATGGTTCTCCAAAATGTTGTGTGGCTTTTCTCCTGAAGTATGGTAGAAGGAATTTGTTCCACATGTTGGTCCCATCTTAGCATCCTGTCATCCACACCAACCCCTTCCTTCTGGTCTTCCAATGTGCGACCAGGTTTCCTCCCAGTGACCTTCCAAATGACCAGGAATCTCTTGGTGCTAGGAGTAGATAGTGATGACCTCCCGACCTCCTCCTCGAACCAGCAGGACACGGTCTAGACCTTCCATTAAAACCTCCAGGAACTCCATATCTGAGAGACACACTCTGGTTAAGGGCACACTAGACATTAAAATGTTACACAGTATGTTCAGGTGTACACATCTGGAGGGTTAGTTCTGTACAACCTTCATTTTAGTTAGTGAAGATGCCCTTTCCAATTTAACCCATACGGTTTAAACCTTTACATTTGTGTCTTCACATTGCAAACCTTGAACTACATAACTCTTTTGACAGTTAAACAAATGTGGTACTTATTTATTGGTAGTTAACTTAATGGGACTAAAAGATTTTTTGGCTTTTAAACTGTCTGCGTCCTAAATATAAGCTGCAGCTAGCCGTCGGTTAGCATAAAGATGGGAACTGGCCCAACCAACTAGTCAGCTCCTCCAATGCTCAATATTCAACATTGTATATTCAGTTTAACAAACACACAAACCCAGTCTCCAAATCACAACTTTTTTTGCACTTAGTTTTGGCACAGATTAAAGAAAATGACTGTAGAGGTGCTCAATAGTAGCCAGACTTTTTAACCTTTAGAAAGCGACAGGCTAGGTACTTCCCGGTTTCAAATCTTTATGCTAAGCTAAGCTAACTGCCTGTTTTGCTGTACCTTCATGCATAAAATACAGACATAAGAGTGGCATCCTTTTGTCCAAGTATTTCTCCAGTGTGCTAAAATTTCTTCCAGTAGCCGACTAAACAACTAAGTGACTTGTTGACAAAATGAACGGCTTTTTGCAGTGTAGCAATCATGTTCCATTGTAAAAGGATACAGTTCTCGTCCCCTTTCTTGTTCTTTGGTGGGCCTGGCATGTTGAGCAAGACCAGCTGTGAATTGTGGGATTTCTTGACCACCACCTCATTGAGCTTCACAGCTGTGTGCATCCTCCGCACGTTGGACTGGTTGCTATGTTAAATCAGAGACATTAATGAGCATTGATTGAACAAACAACATCCCATCCTGTGTAACAAAGCCCACCATAATTTTAATTACAATACTACAAATCAGCAATCTACAGGAAGCACACTATAAGTGATTATTTCTGATGATCTTGCAGGCAAATGCAGATGCATGCAGCTTCCGTACAAAACAGGAGCAACGCAAGCGTGTTTGTCATCATGCACTCTGATGTTCATGCAAACTGGACTACTTTCACACAAGCATGCCAACGGAATGATTTATACACACATGCACAGAGAGTTCATGCATATGCAAGCAAAAAGTTAGAAATTAACTTACAGATTCTCCCACTCACTACAGGAAGGGAGCAAAAAAAACAACAAATTCAACATTAGGACTAAATTGGGAGCTTATTGTCTCAAAGTCTTCACAAATGAGGGCAAGACTGATTAACAAATTGCAGTGTATTTATGCATATGGCAAAATAAGAGGATGATTCTTAGGTGGACAACTGCTGAACAAAAGAAAAAGATTAAGCAAAATCCAACTTATTGTTTAGTACCGAGTTGCATATTAACATCATGTTGGGACTTCAACAGAAGCCATGGTATGTGTATCTTTATGAAGTCTTGCAGCAGAGCAGATCTACGTACGGTTTCATATTGAACATGTCTTTGACTCCCATGCCTTCTCGTTGTTTGTTCCTCTCATTGATCAGTTTCTCTTTGGTCCAGGTCATGTGAACCCGATCTGGTGCAGCACCGACAGCTTTGTCATTCGCTGAAGAATGAGACGCCGTGTTCCTGTCGTGAATCAGCTGGGCCTAAATAAAGGAGTGTTCAGATGATTTAAAAAAAAATCTTTATCTAATACTGATCATTGCTTTACAGTAGACGGAAACATACAAATACGAAGAGATGCAAGTGGAGAATAAGTGTATGTTATGAAAGCAAGGGTGAGATCTATGATGATGGGAGTACATGCACGTTCAGACATGGACAGATGAACATCCTGCTCTGTTTTTGTGATATCTGACTCCCAAGTCACCACACTGAAATGAGCTTCGATAGAAATTAACACACATGCACAAGAATCCATAAGACTATACAATGATCCTTGGCGTCCTCAACTAAATTCATTCACCCATGTTTGAACCTCAGCTACCATTTCTGATGCTTACATTCTGTTTGTATATTTATTTGTTTTTAACTCTATGTTACCTCATTTGACAGAAATCTGTTATTTCTGACCATGTGTTAAACATAAATACCTCTTATGCATGATTAAATTAAACCTTAACTAACAAAATTGGTTAAACATATAATTTCTTTAAAATGTCAGTTTTAATCATTTCTTGGACTTTTTAACTGCATTTCTCTTTTTAAATTCAGTAATCTGGTAAGTAACTGAATTTAAATGTAGTCATTTTCAGCTGGTATGGGTAAAACATCTCTAAAAAGCTTCAGTAGAGGCAGTGAAAACTTCTGTGAAAGGTTTTGCAGTTAAACTCGAGTAACAAACATGACCAAGCCAAACGAACATCATTCAAACACCTGGATATTTCTTCTCTTACCTAGTCGCATGATAAAAAGAATTCAGAATGTATAACGTAAAATCTGTAGCATTAAATGTCACATTACTTCTCACCTAAATCAAGAAAAATGTCACTTAAAATCTTTCAAGTGATGGAAAAAAAAACTTCGTCCATGTTAACAACCATACTGCTTGTTATTGAGGTCAAAAAGTCAAACTTGCATCTTTATAAACCTGAAAAGTGCAGTTCAACCATTCTTGTACTAATAAATGGCTACTTAAATGTCATTAAGACTACTGTTGCATGATTGGGAATCTGAGGCACATTAACTCTGAAAAATTTGTCTTCCTCTAGTGGCGACTTTTGTTCTCTGCCTGCATCAGACAGTGTGAAGGGATGTGAATGGATGGAAGATGAACTCAATGAGTGGAGTTGAGGTGAAGAAGACGCCATGGAGCTTAGCTTCCAGTAACACCACTGTTTTAAGCATATTATATTTGTCAGTAATGGATTATGATGATGGCGAGGAAGGATGGCATGATAAATGGATGGAGCGGGTTGGTTGCCGTGGCTACCTCCTCCTCTGGAATGCACTGAGTGTAGAGCGGCGGGGCACACGAACACTTCTTCCTCTTTATGGAGCCGCGCGATACGTCAGTGATGCTCTGAATCTGAGTCCGTCGACACAAAATTGTTGCGGGAAGAGTTTCAAAGGTCAACAACGGCAGAACAGACGACGGGGATTAATGCTACACCTTTATCTCTGCGCTGCATGCGTGCATTATATAAGTTTTTCATCAGTTACATCTGATATATTCTAACAAAAAAGTGTTTGGGGCAGTTTTGCAGAAGTTTTTGCTCGTTTACATCAAGATCTATGTTTTAAAATGTTTGGACAAGTAAGTGTTGAGTTGTGCGTCATGGAATTCCACAGTAATGTATCAGAAAATGACAGAAATATACACAATAGGGAACAGTTTAGATCTGTATAATGCTTTGAGAAGTTGGTCATGGTGTACAGTGTGAGTAGCTATACCTCTCTTTCCCTCTCAGTGCGCGACAGCTGCATCTGTTTGAGCATCTGAGATCTCTGTTCCATCATCAGCGTCTTCTCGTAGGTGAAGGCTGAAATATCACTGTCGTGCTAGAAGGACGGACAGAACATCTGCAGATTCAGTATCAACGGGGACGGAAACATCATCATATTATGTGTTGTTAAAGTGAACAAGGAGCCAAGAAAACAGAGATTTAAAGATGGATCAGGAACTAGTAAGCGCAGACAGTCTCACCATCTCCACCACCTCCACCACTGCATCCAGGCGTAGATGGTAGAGAAACATCTGGAGATCTTTCTTCATCTGGATGGAGTTGTCATCCATCTGGGCCACGGTGAAGATTCGCATCTGGCACTTCCTCCACACCTACAGAGAGATGTATTGTTATTAGATGCAAGTGCAGGAAAACTACAAATTATCTGTGATCTTCCTCAGGAATATGTTTTATTATTTCACTGAGTGAACACTGGCAGCTTCTCCACTGAAATTCCCAGGCTACAGTTAGCAGAGTATCCCTCCTTATTTTATTTTGTGACACAAATAGAAGTTGCTTTACAGAACAAAACATGTCTTTATGTGCAAATGGTGCCAAAGATTTAAAACTGTTCTCCACAAACATGTTTTTTTTTTTCTTAAAACTGTGGAGATAAATGTCAGACCAAATAAAGCTGTGCAGGAAAGAGAAAATGTTTTTTTTCCCAGCTGAAAATACAAAAAATACATGTAATTTGAAAGTAAGAACCATACTCCTTTATGGAGATTATAAATATGTGTGTAATGCTTCGTAAAATAATTGCAAGTTACTTTTAATCATAAGTTCGAAAAATCTACTAGATTTTGTGTCATTTTACATTTGTATTGACTCTGTCCTTGCTTTTTACAGTCTAAATGTGTCTCCTTTGACTTAACTAAATAATAATGAATAAATTCACAGTTTTTATGTCACATCCCCATACTGTCTGTGCAGTGAAATGTAAAGCGACTGTTCTCAAAGCTGAGCAATCACAATAAGACATTAAAAAAACAACAACTCTTTCTAAATAATCGAAAATTAGAAAAAGGTCACAGTGTCATAAATGTTACAGAATTACAGATTTTTATACTATAATAACATTCCATTAACTAATCTAAGAGTAAAGTGAAAAGGCAGTTTAGGGAACAAACACACCTTGTGCTGACTGAGTAAGAAGGGCAGCAGCATGAGCAGTCCACCGTCGTGTACGATCCACCAGACGTCAATGGTTCCCTCCTTCAGGCGCTCCTGGTTTCCGGGGAAATGGTCGATGTTCTTCGCAACCATCAGAGCCTGATGTGCTGCCGTCGTCTCTCTCACAGTTTCTGAAGGGAAAAAGAAAGAGAAACGGGGCGATAGTGTTGAAAGTGTGAAAGTTATTTATAAAGATAATGTAGTAAACCTGCTGACATGCCATAAATCCACACTTGACTCACACACTACTTTATATTAAATAACTCAGAAAGACTTGGAATCTTGCCAGTCTTTTCTTCAGGAGGAAATGACATCATGTGGAGCAGGTCATGTGATCTGGAATTAAGACACTTCCTTGAGAGGTGTTTTTGTAATGGGGAACTTAGTGGAAAGTGATTTCTGGGACACAGATACAATTAGTTATTTTCCATATGGAATTTGATATATCGCCAAAAAAGAAATATCTGTCATGATTATCTCAACTTAATAAAAAGAACACAATCAAAACTATTTTGAATCAGCTCATTTTATTATTGTTTAGCTAATTAGAAGGTGGTTGTTATTAAATTCGGACGGTTATTTAGTTGACATTTTAGTGATATCCAGTCATTTTTTATTAATAAGTGATTGTTTCCATAATAAATAATTGTGGAATTTGTAAAGACATGAGTTTTTTTTTTACTTTTAATAAAAATGTATGCATGATGTGTCTCATGAACTTCAAAAGTCCCTCAATTATATACTGACCCAGTGATGAGCTTTTTAAACCAGGTCTGTCAGCTGTCATTCACTCTCATTGTACTTTTTCCTCTTGCACAGATAAAATCATGTCTTGCAATTTGTTATAGACGAGCCCCTATTAGGAATTAGCTTTCTAAATTAAGTAAATGTGAATAAAGTTGTGTGATTAAGGTATTCAAGGTTCTACATAAGAGTTCAGTTAGGGTTTTCTCACAAGGCTTCATTACACTTTATAACCTCTTTAATAATAGTTAATACGCCACTTACTGATGCTAATGGGTCAGTGGAAAGCCACTGACAAGAACAATGTGTGCTTTGCTTTTCTTTCAGACTAGATAACTCAAATTCCTCTGACAGACTGTTTGAGCACTTATCATCTGTAAAAAAAAAACAAAACAAAACAAAACAGCCTATGCAACCATCTATTAACTTCTCCATGGAGTTTTACTTGATGTTGACATGTACAATATTTTGAATACTTGAAATGTAGAAGGAGGAATTCAGCAAATATTTTTCCCCCCACTGTTAGTTTAGAAATGAAGATGTTTCCCCTCTCTTGTCCTGTTTAAATCATATGCTTTTAGAATAACTTGTTTGTTTGTTTGTTTCCATACAGATGTAATGCAGCAAAAATGTTGGTAAACCAAATGTCATTTGGAAGTTAATGTTATTTGTTAATAAGCAGTTTATTTGAAATTGGGTTTTGCCCTGCAGCACTTTCCAACACAGCACAGTGATCACACAGTCAAACAGAGACACTGCTCTAATTAATCAAAAAGCTGAAAATACTCAAGTTTTTGTGTTTTAGGGGGATTTTTCATGATCTGGCAACCTAAAAGTTGTCCCTGTTGATGCCGTAAAACTGATCTTGGCAAAAGATTTAGTTGTTTAATTATAGATCACACATCCTGTAACAATGTCGCCTTATCAGAATGTGAAGCTGCCTTATTGTGCGTTTGTGCTGGTGATAGCTGTGGCTAGAGGCTTTTTGTTTTTTGGGTCGCCTGTCTTGCCACCACACGCGATATCTCCTGAATGCATGAAGTGAATTTCCCCAGATTTGACACAAACGTCTACTTAGACTCAATAATGAACTTAAAAGCTAAATGCAATTCAAGATTTGTGTTCAAGGACACGTCTTTTTAGGTTTTACTGACATGGATTGCGTGTCTCAGGAACAACCAGACAGGAAAATAACATTTACGACAGCACTTCCTGTGGTCACCAAGTATCAAAAGGTGCTTTCAACTCTTTAATAAGGACGAACAGTCAACCAACTCTTATATCAGAAGCGAGGCTGATTATGATCAAACGTTTTCATGATGTTTTGATTTGTCTGAGCTATGAATTTTAAAGGACAAAAACAAAGAAGCCCTGTTGTACCATTCAGGACTGTTATTATCTCTCTGTACACATGCCTCCTATGTGAATATCATGCAAATAAATTAGACTAAATCGGTCTGAAGAAAACAAATGTCTCAAAAATTACGAATGACTGTTTAGATGGTGTAGCAGTTCCCAGTACTTGCTATGGTTTATTTGTTGAATAACTGCCCTTTGACTTCATTGAAAGATTTTAGTTTACTTGGTTTAAGGTAAAATGTTATTGGCCAATTCTCGTGTATATTTTCTGCTAAATCCCTGAATGTTAGAAAGGACCACTAGTTTGTCTTGTAGGTGTCCTTAGCACAAGTTTAAATGATGTACAGTTATGGAAATCCATGCATATTTTTTCATTATTATATTGTAACTGGCAAAGTCAGTCATTGAGGTTATATTCAGTTTCAATTTGTTGGTGTTTTGTGGTTGTTTATGGGTCATGGTGATCAACAGTATGTGAATTTGAGCACAAATTAAAACTCGTTAAATTAAATGGATGCTTTTCTTCTTCTCCTCTATTGAACAAAGATGAGAGAGAGGCCTATTCTAAATACAGGCAAATAAACCTGCCATTTATCTTTGTATACACACCGAGAAATTCCAAAAATATTCTCTGTGAAGGTCTGTCTTATTGCTTAATCTGCTTTGTCATAGACTCCAGTGTAACTCTCCTATAGTGCATTACTGTTGTTCAAGTGAGTGAACCAAAGTTTCTGGTATTTTTATACCTCAGAAGATCCTGCATGATGATATTTGCATGATGCATGAAGTTACTTTCTGAAATATTCCTTGTGAGTCCGCTTGAGGACACAAAAAGGGAGTTTTATTCTGACACCAACCAACTCACTGATAACCAGTGTAAGCTACATCTCTGCCTACTGGCGTAAAAAAAAGTGCAACACTGTTAAGACTCTTTGTCCTGGTGGAGCTTTTTCTAGTTCCTCTGGGATAAACCACCCAAAGCAGGGGAACACCTTCTGCATGTTCCACCACACAGCCCTCAGTCACCAGCACATCCAAAAGAGGAACAACTCCAGCTTTACTTATGTTTAGTAAGGGTTGGTGTTGAAATAATTAATAAACATCATCATCATTAGTTCATTAGTGTCTGTAGTTCTGAAGTAACTCATCTCATTCTCTTTCTCACAATTCGTTCATTTAATTGTTTTACTTTGACTCTTTGATTTGGTTGTTACTCAATTATTATTTGTCATTTCTAGTAGTTGTTTGGATAAATACATGTATATCAAAGGTAAACACAATATTTTGTCCTGTTTATGTCTTTTAAACAAGAAATCAGTGAGATTTAGAAGTAAAAATGACAGTCTGGGGTGGTGCATACAAGTGCATATATAAATAGTATATTATGTCTAAATGGATAAAATGATGAAGTGATGGGAGTTTATCCAAAACGCCGAATGTCATTTTAACTGTGACATCATAATGTTATGGCGAAACACTTTTATGGCCTTTATTTAATGCCATAACTCAAGAACAGAAGAGGAGATGGTGACATATTTCAGATTTTCACAGATACTGATTCAGTGACACTAATCTTTAATGCCCATTTATTAAATTCACTCAGAGTCTTCACAAATCATTTGAGATTCAGTATTTGGCGATAGTTATGCTGCAGTCTTGCAGCTAGAGTGTTGTCTGTGTAGTTTACCTATGAAGTTCCTCCGGGCTGAGGAGTCCTGGGCTTGTTTCCATCCTGCTGGCCAGGCCATCAGGACAGCATTGTGTTTCATTCCCCCCAGTCCTGCTGACTGGATTAATATGGAGAAACCGTCTCGTAGGTTGGACGACACCACCACATGGGAGAAGCCTTTGGTCCGCTCTGCAGCCATGGCGGATTTCAAACTCTGCAGGTAGAAAGTGCAGCAAAGAAAAGGTGACGTGCACACTATTGTAATTCATTTAGTCACTAAATAACATGTTGGCTGCCTGTTTTCTCTCTGCAGTTTGCATTAATGGCTTTACATGAATTGATAGTAGATCTAAGGTGAACATAAGCAGCATTAACAAATTCAAATTGATACACAGAGGAAGAAATGCTTCATTTTCAGGGTCACTTCAAAAAACAAGATCATATAACAGTAACACGTGGAAAATAGTTTGTTAAATATGTCCAGCACAGTTTTTAGATGACATGACCAAACCAATAGACCGACCTGCTCTCCAGCCTTGGCATCGTTGCCCCGGGTCATGTAGGTTCCCTCCAGGACTGAACAGACGATGGTCAGTCCTTTCCCTGCTTTGAGCTGCGTGGTGAAGGACAAGAGACGAGGATGTTTCACTTGCAGGTCTGAGTCCAGTTTACACAACACCAACACCTGAGGCCTGAAGAGAGAAAACATGTTGGTAGCATAAAAACAAACAACTGTGTGCAATATGTGCGTTAATAATTCTGATTACACAGATCCAAACTAGATGCAAGTGAAGTAGTCGGGAGCAGGAGCCGTTTTAGATTTTACACCATCTTGGTTGGATTCTGGTGTTGGTCATTATTTTGGCATTTTATTCATTGAATTCTTGACTGGCAATGAAAACAAGACTGTAAAAAAACAATTATTTTCAATCATTCAGCTATATCAGCAACTTAGAGTACAGAATATCACAAATCTGAAACACAGCTGAAGCAGAGCCCAAGATGATGTTTTCATATTGCTTGTTTTGTTCAACCAACAGCCCAACATGTTCATTTTACAGTTGTGTGAAACTGAAGTAATCTAATCCTTAAGTTTAAGAAACCAGCAAATATTTACCATTTTGTATTTTATTTAAAAGTTCATTTCCAGAAGACACTAACCTCCAGTTCTTGGTATGTGGTGGAGCTTCCTCCAGACGGATGAGAGCGTAGCGTGCTGCATTTAAGGACAGACCTCTGATCCCATCTCCCCATTCTTTCACTGCCCTGCAACAAAATGGTCCAAACTTTCACTTCTCTAACAGAATGTTGAAGAAGAAACTGACGGTCAAATGTTTATCCAGTCTCCAGGCATTTAAGAGGTTTAGCTTCCTCTACTGTCATGACAGAAATATTTGGTATTAGATGCACATCTTTGAGCACATAATTCATCAAATTTCATAGAATGTTTTTTCATTGGTAGAAGGTGATCTGAAGCTAATCTATCCATGGACAAACTGTGAGATCCAAATCTAATCTAATCTCAAATACAACAGAAGCATTTATCTTCACTCAATATTATTGTGTTCAGGGTTGACTTCTTGCTTCCAAAATAGCTATTTCAATGGTCCATCCATTTATCCATCCATTTTCTTCCACTTATCCAGGACCAGGTCGTGGAGGCATCAGGCGAAGCAGGTTATTCCAGACGTCCCTCCCCCCAGCAATGCTTTCTAGCTCTTACTGAAGGATCTCGAGGCGTTCCCAGACCAGATGAGATACATAATCTGTCCAGCGGGTTCTGGATCTACCCCAGGGTCTCCTCCCAGGCGTACGTGTTTGAAAAACCTTCAAAGGAAGTCTCCCTGGAGGCATTCGAACCAGACGTCCAAACCACCTCTACTGGCTCCTTTCCACTCGAAGAAGCAGCAGCTCTACTCCAAGCTCCCTCCGGATGTCTGAGCTTCTCACTCTATTTCTAAGGCTGAGCCCAGCCACCCTATGGAGGAAGCTCATTTCGGCCACTTGTACCCACAGTCTCATTCTTTCGGTCACTACCCAGAGCTCATGACCATAGGTGAGAGTTGGAACGTAGATGGACTGGTAAATTGAAAGCTTCACCTTGCGGCTCAGTTCCCTCTTCACCACGACGGTTCAATACAATGCCCACATTACTGCTGCTGCTGCACCAATCCACCTGTCCATCTCACGCTGCATTTTCCCATCACTCGTGAACAAGATCCTGAGATACTCATTTGCTTGGGGAAACAACTCCCCTCTAACCCGGAGGGAGCAGTCCATTGGTTTCCGTCACCAGTTTCAATGGTGCAACAACAATATGGAGGAAAATTTTCCATTTTTGCTAGGATATTGCCATTAACGGAGAGTTTAAGCAGTTCACTTACCCCCTGTATTCGATGTATTTGTAGATACAGCCAGCAATCACCACAGCAACCAGGGCATAGTACCAGGAGGAGACAAACATTAGGGAGAGACAAAGACTCATCCCCAAGAAGGACAGAGTCCTGCAGGAAGCAAACTCACAGTTCAGTTATTGCTGCCATATTAAGAGGCATAAACGTATCAAAGACATGATTTTATTGCAGTTATTTGGAGTCTGTTGTTACCAGTGATAAAACTTAAAACGAGGTCTCCAGTTGGGGGTTCGGAGCAAAGTCTGAACAGCACAGGCCAGGTTGACGAACAGATAGCACATGAGGAAAAACCTGAGCAGACAAATGATCACATCAGAACGTAGCAAAAATAGTAAGATGGTAAGAGCATGTGAAATATAAAGTCACGCTGGTTTTTATTCTTTAGTCTGCATACATGGAGAGGATGGGGGCCACATCATCCAGAGAAGCGATGAGGATTCCTATCTCACAGATCCCAACTGTCAGCAAAAGAGCCCATGTGGGTTCTCCATTAGCCTTCCCATGACCAAAGACCTGACAAATAATGAGATACAGATAACAAATGAATACATTTAAATATCTGTACAATGACTGCAATGGATTGATATTAATGTATCTAAATATTAACATATCTATGCAACAAAGAGTTCAATAATTCAAACTAATGTAATGGGTGTGCAGATGGATGCACAGCTGAATCCAGCTTGTAACTATGAATAAATCTGATGTAAATGATGATTTTTCTCATTGACACACCAACATGCAGCTAGCACAGTTGGAAAGGTGAAGTTGTGCAGTTTTATTTGATGTGCCACACCTCACTGCAATAAATACTTAAGCAAGAGCAATTCAACCAAGAAGAAGGGGTGTAAAATAGGACACAAAGTCCATCTGTCAGGCTCGACAGGTTAATCAGCCTGTTAATTCATTTATTATGGGATAATAACTGATAATCTTAACAGTCATCAAGCTATTTTTACAGTGACTTACCAAGCAGAATTTGCTGCAAGCACGCAAGTCATACATCAAAAAAAGGGGAAAAGGAACAGAAGCCAACAATGCATTTTGTGTTTGGATGAGAGTTGAAGTGAATGTAAAAGTATGGAAAAACTTCAACATAAAGAAGAGGCCAAAACTTTTAAGGCTAACCTGTAGGAATGGGATGATGCCATCCCGAGCGATGGCCTGCAAAAGCCTGGGGGCACCAGTGAGGCTCTGCAGTCCTGCCCCACAGCAGGAGAAAAACGAGCCAATCACGATCACCCACGGCGACGGCCAGGCCAGAATACCGATGACTGGGTTCTTCTTTACTGAGTAACCAAACCTGAAACACCCCCAAGCATGCATATGGATCACTGAGTGTTCTCAGCCTATACAGTATCCTAAAAACCAAACAAAATGCATTCTTGCACTATAGATAACCAGTCCTCTATTTAAAAGAACCTGCTGCCGAATATCAACATTTGCTTCTCCGCAAGTTGCAATGAACGAATGAATAAATATAATTCGAATATTCTCTTACTTGTCTCTCAGCACAACTCCCTCAATACAGGCACCAAACAGGACCACAAAGGAAATATCTGACCATGACATTAAGATGGAAAGAACAAATACAGCATGATCTGTGTCATTAGAGCACATGCAGGTGAAAATCTAACTGGCAAACTCGATCTGCAGTACAGAGTTTGGAGGATACAAATGAAAGAGGTGGTGAGAATAGCCAGTATTGTTCCTATTGGGATGGACCTCTGGGCATCTCTCAGATCACCAGACCTGTTAGAACCAGCCATTATACCTGAAAAACACACACACAGACACACATTTTACTTAGTTAAACATAAGAGAAGTATGTTTGCTAACTACTAACAACAGACATTGTTAGATAGGCTTTTTTACCTACACATTGACATTTAAGCAACATATTAAAGTCTGCTGATCAAACTATTGTGTTTTGCACTGCAAAACACTTCAGTTTGACAAAGTTATTATTATTATTGAGGCAATATTTCAATGTTTGACTCATTTACCAGTGTAAATCATGTACCTGTGACAGAAGGGAAGTAAATTCCCACCAGCAGAGTAAAGTAGGTCGTGATGTCGTTGAAGAGATAGTTCATATTTTTTTCTTCAGACGGGACCTGAGCTGCTACCGAAGACTGTTTTTGCTTCTCTATCACTGTACCAGCTGGGCCATAATCACCCCACAAGTTGTCTAACAGAAAGACAGACAGAAAAAAGCATGATCAGCCAGGTGACTGGGATCCAAGTTCTGGGAAAGAGTAAATAATTCCAAACGAAGGTCTAGGTGGATTCTCACCTTTGATAACTCCACTCAGCAGCCCTGGTATGGCCCGTATCTCTGTCAGGTTGTTTAGGGTGAAGTATTCATCACAGGTTTCATTATAGGAATATTGACCACTACAGAAGAGGCTCCAGAGCTCTGTGGGGATGGTGGTGTTCTTTATAGTGTCAGTCTTTGCACAAGTTTCAAAATTTTCATTCCTCAGTGAGCGATTCCCCAACAGACAGACACTGTGGAGGAGAGAGAGGTTAGATGGATGTTAAAGTATCTGTTCTGACTGACAGGTTTAGTTTTGAACTGAGTTTAGTTTTAGTGTTTAACATTCCACCACCATTTCACATCAAAACAAGCAATGATGTCAGCAAAACTTCCTCTTCCTCTTCACTTTCACTCACAGCTACATAGGTTGGGTACATGAGAGTCGAGAAAAATGTATCCAACTACAACCAATTATCCCAAACTTGCTAATACATTTAATGGCCCTATCAAGTCTTTTCCACTCTGCATGCGTCTGTTTCCACGATCTGTGAGACTGGAGCCGACTCATGGAAAAAGACATACAAAGACCAGAGCTGGCAGAATAAAGTGTAGCAGAGGAGAGTCTCAAAGCAGAAATTTTGTCCAATTCAAAAATAGCTAAAATCTCATTCTTATGTAAAATAAAGGATATATATGCTGTCTTTGCAAGTTATTTTTCTCAGTTAATGATCAAACAAACACCCAGCAGGTCATGGATGTCTGCTAACTTCATTTTACTGACTAACTAGTCACTTTGCTGTGGTGCAGCTAACAGCTTAAAGTGTATCAAAAAGCATTAAAAGACTATTATTTACTGTTATTCATCTGTTGGTCACTTACTTAAAGTCTGGCGGTTCGATGAGCGTCTTGATGACTCCTGCATACGTGGCCATGATGGACAGAACCACACATGACAGAAACACCAGGGCCAGTTTGTTCACATACCTGCAGAGAGAAGAGCAGCACATGTGATTCCATGTGCTGGTGGGTATGCTTATGCTTGTGCATGTTTCAGTGTGGACACTTACTTCACACCTACAAACACAACCAGCGCCATCAGGACCAGGCAGCACGTGCCGTAGACGCGCATGTTGTTGTGCATTGCTTCGCTGTTGTTTTCTTTGAACACTATTGCAGTTGGAACAATGTACGTCTGGTAGCGGGCGGACAGAAAAAAAAAACAGAGCAAAGGGCTTATTAATGTGCTACAGAAGTGACTATTGACCTTTTGTCTGAAGGTTAACCCACCAGCAGAATCTCAATGGTGCCCAGGATGTACAAGGATCCCGCAAATGTGGTTCCCAGGTACAAACACAGACCCACAGCTCCTCCAAACTCTGGACCCAAAGATCTGGAAATCATGTAGTATGAACCGCCAGCTGTAGACAAATGAAATCTCACTTAGATTACTACAGAATGGATTCCTTGGTGTTTTTATGACAGGATAATGGTATTTTCATGGGAGAAAAAACACACAGTCTGACAACAAATTAAGAGTCATGTGGGTTTAAATGGATCTCCATCAGTCATTAAGAGAAGTTTTTTAAGGAAATGTGTAAATCCTGAATCTAGATATCAACAGCTGCTTATAAACTTTGTGTTTTTCGTCACATGACACCATAAAATGAGGTTCTGTCTGGTTTCATGTACCTTTCCTCAGGTTACATACAGCGCATTATCTTCACTGAGAATGCTCCTACTCAGAATTGTTGCATTTTAATACTTTTTTAAGCGTGTACCAACCAACCAAACACCTAGATAAGTGACTGCAGACTTATGTGCATTGCCTCTATTTGTTCATTAATGCACTGGCTTTTTTGTGAATTGCTGTTGAACAAAGGTTTGTTTTTGGCTGGATGCAGCTGAAAAACATGCAGTGAATTACATATTTTACATATTTTTAAAATAATTTCTGGTCTTTCAGATCATGGCTTTTCAAATTAAAAGCAACTCAGCATTGCTCTTGAAAATGCAGCTGGAGTTGTAAGCTTATAAAAAATAAAAGCTAATAGACCAATTCATAATGTACCTGGGACGACTCCGTTGGTTGCTATGGCGCTCATTGATATGGCTGTGAGTAGAGTCTGCATGGAGAGAAACAGGAAAGATGTTCAGTTGTGGATGGAAAATGATCTATTTCAGGTAATACACAGTAATTTCACACAGTTTACATATTACTTTAGCCAAAATCATTCATGAGTGAAAAATGCTGAAATGACCTATACTGATATTTAACTGCTGATATAAAAAGATTCAGGAAATATATACCAAAACAACATTCTTTTTCAAAATTTGACTCAAATGTAAGTATATATTTTTGCTTTTAATAAACAAAAGAACACTAATTCAAGTCTGATACAAATAGACTGAACAGATGTTTGATTTGTTAAAAAAAAGATTAATAGAACACATTTAAAGCAGTCAAAATTTTCAATAATTATTTCACAAAAACATAAAAATAATTAAAAGTTTTCGAAATAAAAGCATCAACAATATTATTATGTTTTTTTTGCTTACTAATTTCTTGATTAAACAGTTGCTTGATTTAAAAAAGAAAGAAAAATATAACAAATTCAAAACAATCAGTCAATAATTACTTAACAAAATAAATAAAAATAATTCCAATTTTAGAAATAAAAGCTTCAAATTCTCACATTTGAGAGACAGAAGCCAAAAACTACTCAGCATTTTTAAAAATTAAAATGCAAATTGATTAGCAAACGGCAGCCATTTATTAGATAAAACATCGTATTTCAAAGGTTTTCTTTGTACAACCCAATAGCTGACCAGTACCACATGGGTGCAAACGCCACCAGGTAGGGAATTTCCAGTTACATTCCCCGCTAGTATGACCTTTACTGCATGTCATCCCCTACTCTCATCCCTGTTATTTTATTTCTTTATTTCATAAAATCTATAAAAGAAAAGAGCTAAACTGAAAACACAATCAGGATAAGTACCTATGCTTCATCTGCATATCTTACTACCACACTAACAGGCAAAATATTAAAACAAAGATAAATGGAATCAATTCCAGGTTTGTTTGTGTGGTTTAAAAGTTGTATCACATCCTTTCAAAAACCAACACTGCCCTATTCTGAATCAGTTAATGCCTTATTCAGAATGATCAATGATGAATTGTACGGTCATTTCAAAATATTTGGCAGAAGTAATGTATCTTCTTTTTGTGTGAAGCCATTAGAGATTTCTGAGGGAGCTAGAGAAAAGAAATCTAACAAATGGCCTTTATTCTACATTTGCAAGTGAGAATAAAAGTTAAGGATTTAAACTTTGATTGAAGTTTGCAATATACCGCTGATACTTTGTCCATAGCAGAGGTTTGATACTACAAATTAGGTCGATCCTGGGTGGTAAAATGCACATAAGTGCCAGCATCATATCTTTATTCCCCGTCATCTCTTCAGCGTAAAGGATCAGAGGGTGGCCGAGTGAGTACGTATTGTAGGAGGCTGTTGTTTGCAGATTCACATCACATGAGTGCTGAACATTTCAGTCCAAACTGCTCAAACAGTCCCTTCTCTGTTTGGCCATCTGGAGCTACTGACGTATGAACTGTGGCTGTAAATGAGATGTTAATTTTCTGCTTGTTTTGAGGTCTCTTTTTCCGAGCTCAGGCACAGAAATTATTGCTCGCCTCACCATAAATCCAGGAAGGTGCTTTAAAAGACGTCTTATTCGTTCACCATGTTGTGAAATTCTGTCAGGAACATGTCATTGTTCCTAGGGATTGTTACAGCAGGGCCAAGGGAGTCTACTACCTTGTCTGTCTATCATTTCTACTACGATTGATGGTCACATTTTGGCAAAATGTAGTGAAGTTAAGTGTTCTTCTGGTAGCTGAAGCTGTCAATTACTCACACAAATGCAGCACATGGAGACGATGGCGAAAGACCCCAGGATTCCTGCTGTACCGACAATCCAGGTGAGACGCAGAAAGAGAATCACACCCAGAATGTTCTGCATGCAGGGCAGGTAAACCCCGATAAATGTTCCCATCTGGGGGACCTGGGGATGGAAAAGCCACACATATGCACACTGGTGAGGGAGAAAGGTTTGTAAAAAAGGAACCTCAAGATGTCAGCATTTAGAGTCTGTGAGGAGAAGCTTTGATGTATATTAGAATCAGAATCAGAAATGCTTTACTTGTCCCTGAGGGGAAACTGCTTACGTTAGAGTTACTCCCGTTCAAAGTCTTAGAAAACAGGAAATACATAGACAAACAGAAGTCGAAAAACATGTCAAAAACATATAGAAATAAGCTGAAAAATATGGCCTAAAAATATAAACATAAGTAGAAAAGTATGTCCTAAAGATATAAACATAAGTAGAAAAATATGTCATAAAAATATAAACATAAGTAGAAAAATGTCATAAAGATCTAAAAAAATGATGTTGAAAATATGTCCTAAAGACATTAAAAAATAGGTAGAAAAATATATCCTAAAGATATCACCATAAGTAGAAAAATATGTACGAAAGATATAAACATGAGTAGAAAAATGTGTCCTACAGATATTAAAAAAATGTCGAAAAATATGTCCTAAAGATATCCAAAAAATTGAGAAAAATATGTCCTAAAAATATAGACATAAGTAGAGAAATATGTCCTAAAATATTTTTTAAAAATGTAGAAAAAGATGTCCCAAAGATATAAAAATAAGTGGAAAAAAATGTCCTAAAAATATAAACATAAGTATAAAAATATGTCCTAAAAATATAAACATAAGTAGAAAAATAGGTCCTAAAGATATAAAAGAAAATGTATAGAAAAATATGCCCTAAAACTATGAACTTAAGTAGAAACAGTATAAGTGTATAAATGTAAAATGTGCATTATTCTAAGAAATGGCACTGTTTTGCACAGAGATACGTAATTATTGCACATTGTTGAGAGTTAACTCAAGAAGTGAGTACTAGAATCCTTTTTCCTTAACGTGAGAGTGGACAGGCATAGAAACTGTTAAAAAAAAAAGAAAGATGACATGAAACAAATGTCCCTACATGTTTAGATTCAACCAAACATGTCCCATTTACAGTACACATAAAATCACTATCATAGATCTTGATATATTTGGACTCTTTTCATTTAGAGAGTTAAATTACAATCCATGTTCTGCCTTCAACACAACTGTACATGTCTTATTATATTATTTTTAGTAAAGCAGAATATTGTCACAACATTTTGCATGCTCTACAAATTGGACTTGTTTCCCTGCAGATAACTTTCGCTGGTGAGTATTAAACTTTGTTTTGGAAACAAAAAGTGCTTGTGAACAGAAACAGAGGAAAGATTATGCATTTTTCTAAACTACTGTATAGGAATTTCGCTCCAATTATTAGCTTCTTGTATTTGTAACAAATCTGTATTTTTGCCAATCATAGTGCTACCATTTATAATGAACTGGGAGACCCTGGAGCTGTTTCCAAGATCATTTAGATTTAAAAAAAACAAAAAAAAAACAAAAAAATGTTTTTGTGGAGATACCTAGAAAATGAATGAACGAAGTGATTGCACTGCTGAAAATGAAGCTGGTTTGCCTTCTTTGCCTTCGTTGTAATTGCGTATGGAAGCATTGTTTTTTTTAAAAATATCCTCATCCTCAAAGGAGCTTGCACAATATTGAATAAAAATAAGGGAAGAAAGCAAAAAGTTCAAATAATTATTTTGAAAATCCCTTTAATTTCACCCCTGGTGTAACTTTAGTGTCACTGTGAGCAGTGCATCTTCTATTCAAAAGCAGTAAAACAGGTAAAGTACTGTTCTTAACGCATAAAACAGCTTCAGGAGCAAAGCAACATCAATGCACTCGAGTTTCTGCGCTCTCATTGGCACTATCCAGCTTTTCTACTAACTCATCACACTGCACAAGCCTGCTGTAACACCTCTACCAGTTCCCTTCCACAGAAAACCAAAGGGTACGTACCATTTTTCGACTTACGAATGGTTTCTCCTGTGCTCTCTCCATCACACTCAGTTGTCTGTCTAAATGCTGCAAAGGGCCTGCTGTGGATCTCCACACTTCCCACATTCTCTCTCTTATGTGACACTGTCTTGCCTCTGTTTTCTCCCCCTCACTGCCTCCGCTTTATCCGCTTTATCTGCCTTGATCACTTTAGTCTCGAGCTTTAGATCTTCCTCTGTGCTCTCAGCGATCATTCAGGGGGCGTGTTCAGGAAAATATCATCAATGCTTCTACACAAAGCAACAGTTCAAGGGCCCACTGTATTTCACCCAAAGGCTCCCCCATGTTCAGAGCCAGCACTACAATAGAAGAGGCAACTGTAATCTGCAACATGTATACAACTTTTGCCACCATGAACATAATAACATTTGAGCAATGAAGTTCTGTCCTTCAAATGTATAAATGCTACATATTTTGCAGGTGGATTTCAGTGCATTTTTACACTCAGTGGTCCTTTTTTCTTGGCTGGGCAGCTTTGTCTGTTTACAGGAGTCTCATATCCAATTGTAATACTTCTAGTTTGGTGCTTATTGCTGCTACAGTGGAAAAGGATCTTGGACAAACCCTTTTTGGAAAGGAGAAGACAATCACTGTAGCCCACCTGTACAAAATTGCAATGTCTGTTTAAAACCATCTACTAGTATCTGTTCCTGTCTTGATGTAGATAAATAATAGCCAATAGGTTAGCTTTTGAGTTATTTCCCAGGTTACCAACCTATGTGTTGAGCAAAGCTGATTGGCTTCTTGCTGTAGCTTCAGAATTATTCAACAACCTTGAGGGATAACAATCATCTCATCTAATTCTGTTGTGGTATTTTAAGACTGAACAAATGATACGACTGGAAGACCTAATGTGTCAACTGAAGTCATGAATATACACTAAATAATCCTGTGGAAAGCGGCAACCCAATGGAAGCAAATGGAGCACAAATATAAGGCGATAAGACCGGAAGTGCATGACCTGTCTTCATCTGCACTTGTGAGTTGAAACCTAGGTCATTCTGAGCCAAGCAGTAACAATGCCAACCTAGCAGAGATTTTTTTTAAAAAAGAGGAGGTGGTTTAACTTTTGATACGATTACATCATATACATCCTGATTAGGTCTTAAGATGATGGGTTGTGGCTTTCCAGAACAGAAGAGGAGTGTTTAGAAGGAGTTTGCGTTGGTAACGCTTTGTGTAGCCAGCTAAAATCTCGAGATTTTGCTCATTTTTGTTCTTGCAGCCTCTGTAATGAATAAACATTATTCGCATCAGATTCTGAAGACTGCTTGAAGACTCTTTCAAACTTTTTGATGACTCCAATTTTTGATCCAGAACGGATTTTTGGCTATATGTTTGGCAAAGCTGCCTGATCATCACTGGCCCTTAGCAGGCAGACTGAGTCACAATTCTCCACAAATACTTCTGCTTCCCAACATGTTTGGAACTGATAATGCATAAACACAGTGCAAATAATCCCACACGTCAGATTTCACAGACAAGATGATATTTAAATTATACTCAGCTCGCTCTGCAGAGTTATAACACATAATTTCTGGACACAATTGTGGAAAAATGAACAGTGAAAAAAACTTTCTCTTTGTGTAGAACACTATCTGTCACAGTAAAGCTGTCTGAGGGCAGGTGAGCCAAGAACCACCTCCACTTCCCGCCTCTGGCTGGCGCTCAAACACAGCCTCCCACATCACAGAGTTCTGGACCTGGATCTCTTCTCTGGGGCTGAGGGGAAGTTCACTGTCCAGGCTGGACTCTACATCCAGCCAATTAGCAGTAAGAAGGTGCCTGGTGAAGGAGTGCAGGAGTAACACATCCTGCATAATACAGGCTCCCCAAGTTGAATTCTGCAACATCCTCGGCTGTGTCACATGAACCTCAAGTGATTAAACACGGATAAGTCAGGATGTCGACTCTTTCTTTCGTCTTGAGACGCCCTCTCTGTCTTGCTGTTTGACCCACTTCCATTTGCTCTTGGCTCAGTTCATATTCTACATCATAGCCTTTCACATGGCTTTCAGCTGCAGCCAAGTGGCGTTATCAAAGAACTTGAAACACTCAAGTCAAGTTTAGGGACGAGCAGCACCATGACAGAAGTTGTAGGAAGCCGTTGGACTAGCAGGATCCACAAATGAGACTCCTATATAAATAAGATGAAGTCTAACCTCAACGAAACCCCAAACCAATAACCAATAACTTTGACGTGAATTCATGTTATTTCTCCGCTTCACTGCAACGATCTAGCTGCTGAACTGGGACACAGCGCTGCACTGATGTAAGGAATTGTGGCTTTGCAGAAGCAAGTTTGAGAAAGACTTTGTTCATACAGATCATACTATCTGCCACGGGAGTTCACTGTGATCGTCACCATTGTTGTTTACATTCCTCCTACTGCACATGCTCAGACTGGAGAGACCAGGTCCACCATCTCCTCCCACCCTCCTCCTCCAACCCAAACTTCTACCTTCATCCTCTCAAGCTTGCCCCTCCTCCCTCCCCTACCAGCTCTGGGACCTCCATCAGTTCAGTACCACCTCACTCCTCCTTCTCTGTTCTCTGTTGTCTGTAGTCTCAGGTGTCTATGTTAACATGCTGCTGTTAGAAATTAATTTCCTATTAAGAATCAATAAAGTATATATTCTATTCTATTCATTCGAAATACAAGGTGAAATAAGTAGCCTCATCTGAGTAAGTTAATATATTAGTCTAATGATTTTTTTTCAAGCAAAATACTAGCTTTTTCAACCTGAGTATTTGATTGTTTTTTCTTCAAGAATCCATTTCTTTGGGCTTTCTCAGATAAAAACCTGTAACATAAAACCGTTATTCTGAACTCTGGGAAACTGTGGCAGGATTTTCATTATTTTTTGTCAGCAAAACAATGAATGGAGAAAATAATGAACATTACCTTAGTAACTGCAGGCCTGTTTTTGACCAGAAACTGCACATTACAAATTGCAAGCTCTAAAAGCTGCAGTGAAATAACATTTAAATTAGTAAAGATTTAATGAAATCATGTGCAATGCAGCCAAAAGGTCCTTAAACAGTAGCTGAACTAACTTCCAGTAACTTATTAGCTTGTCTAATTCTGCTCAGATTTCTAAAATTGCAGGTCTTTGCCAGTATTCAAACATTTCCTGCTTGCATTTTACATCTTAAACCTGAATGTGCTGTGTGGCAAAAAGGTGCAGAAGTGCAATAAGTCAAGTGAATACTTAGAAAATCAAACCAAATATGTCACTGAGATCTTTTTCATGTTTTAAGATGTAGTTTTGTGATTTTCCTTAGCAGTCGCCCTCATGTCATCCCATGCAGAGTGGATTTGCCACACAATAAAGACCCAGTAAGACTTTCCTGACTTTCCTCCTAATAGTCAGCAGATTACTATATGACTATTCTACTTTCAGTAAAATCCCAAAATCTACAAACGGATTCTCAGCAAATCATGAGATAACAGTCTTTCACGCAATGCCATATCTCTCTCTAACAGTACAGTCCATTCTTTGGCTATATTTATGAGCTGCTTTATCTTCTAGTGAAATCCCATCAAAGTCTACAGTGAACACTACTGAGCTGCATAAAAGCTCAAATTGTTTTCAGTTACAGCATTTTGGAGATCAAAAGATCATAGCAGGATGTAATCGTCTGTGCTGAAATACTATTTTGGATCACAATGATCTTACCAGAATTGATTTTTAGTGCAAGTGTGCTTCTTAAGAATCAGACAGGCTCAGAACACGCACACTTCCACTGACTGACAAACAGCCTCATACCATGACAGCGACCCTCCTGACTCCATCCTCGGCCTCCTCGTGCTCTCGGACGCCCTGGGTCAGGTTGGTGTAGTTGGCCAGCTTGTTGAGAAGAGATGCAACCATCGGGGTGCTGTCAATTTCTTCCTGTGGAGAGACAGAGAAAAACAATTAAAATTAAAGCTGCAAGCAGCGTTGAATGGGTTGTCGCATCCTTGCTGGTCAGTGAATCCAAGCATGTCTACCAAGTGCCGCTGCGACTGAGAGTGTATTTCGGCTTATGGCCTTTTTGATGATGCCTATCAAAACTGTCCACCGGGTGGCACTATCACTGTGAATGTATATCGGCCTAGGTGTGATATCAGGGCCGGACTGTGATCACACATGTAAAGTTTGAGGCAGATTGGAGCATGTACAGGCCAGCTACACAGCATCTCCTGTGCCATGGTGAATTGTCCAAATTCCACCACCCACCATTTCCACACACTCAACTTCTGATCACCCATGCCTGGTGTACATCCTGGCCAAATGTGAGCTCTGTCGGGGTTACCCTGTATGAGTTTATAGATTTTTAAAATGTGCAAATATTGGTCCAAAATCGTTCAAAATATGTCACATAATTCAAAATGACTGACTTCCTGTTGTGCTTTGGGCAATTACAAGTGTCGATTACATTTTTGTGCATCTTGATGAGTTACGTATGTCTACCAAATTTCATAGCTGTAGATGGCACGTCCTGATTGTTGAGCTTGTTTGAAATTTTCTAGGTGGCGCTATTGAGCCATTTTGGCTCACACCTATGCAGAAGCTTATCATTTAAAAATAAAGACATTTCTCAGTGACCTCAAATTTTTGAATGGTAGCGTATATCTAATTTGTTATAAAATCACATTTTATAGTTAAGAATAGATTTGAAGTTCTGAAAATCATATTATCAATATTTCTAATATTATCTACATTTCTGAAGGTTTGGAACCTGTGTCCATCTGATTTTATCACTTCATTATTTATAAATAATGGCCTAATATAATGGCCTAAATTTCCTATTCTATACAATAGATCATATAAATAATACACTTCTAGTGGAAAACATGAATTCGCTTTAAATATATATATTCTTTGTGAACTTCAGAAACAATTAATGTGTATAAAAATATGAACATATTTGTCTTGTCTTACCTCAAACAGGGCCATGTTCTTGCCTTCATAATAAGGCTCTCTGTCACTGTTGGAATTAATGAATGGACTGGATTCTTTGTGATTGTCGTCTCCTGTCGGGATACACAATTAAAACAACCATAAGATGCAAACCACTGATACAGCAAGATCATCACTGACTGTTGTTATGTACTATTGGTGACAACTGTGCGATAGATGAAGCTCAAACTGTTGCGTGACTAGTAAAATTTGAGCTAAATGCGGTCAAAGATAGTTTTTAGAAACAGAGACTGCAAACAAACACTAAAATGCTGTATTTTGTGGGTAAGGGTCAAAAGAGACCGACGGAGCCATGGGTTCTCAGTGGAACAATCTGCTTTTAGGAGAAGGCGCCACATGGTTTTCAGACAGGCAATGCTAATTAGCGGTTGGTAACACAGTTGTGCAATTAATATTTACAACTGTCAGAAAAAAAAAGATCAACAAGTTATTATGGTCGAATGAAACTGTTCAGTCCAGCAATGTTGTTAATGAGCTGAACAAAAACCTGTGAGGCTGCTAACATTTGCAAAAAATCCACTTCAGGAGCTAACTTTTGTCATGTGTCAATGTTATTATTGTTTTATTTTGACGTGACTTTTACTCTCGCGATATTTCTGTGACCTTTACCCTTTGGTGATGTCACTTCCTCTCTGTTCGTGCTCCGTTTTTCAGACGGTCTGTGAATCTGATAGGAACAGGTGAGTGAACAGAGCGCGCCTTCCATTTAGACCCAAGAAAAACACGTTACGAATGTGGTTTGAGGCTTGTTTTATTATTTTTGATTTATTTTGTTTAATGTGTGAATTTTATGTTGTTATCTTTTAGTTGTAGAGTACAGCAAGTTAGTGAGGACTTAGGCTAGCTGTTGAGGTGATGGTTTCTAATGTGGTACGTTTTCTTCTCCTGTTTAGAGCGGCTAGTGTGACATCTCGTGGTTTGCTGTACCAAAATTATTTCATTTTCATCAGGTATGTGAGCTCCCCCTTTTTTGTGTGTCTTGTATTTTGTTTAGTTGTTTTCATGGTTCTGTTTCAATGCTGGTATTGTGTTCTCTGTTTGATTGTTCAACACTTATGAACTATATATATATGCAATCTAAAAAATGCCGCTAGCTGGTAGAGTGACATGATTTTATGATTGGCCTGTACGTGGTTCTTTTATTGGCTGTATCCCTTTCTTCAGACAGTCTGTGAATCTGATAGGAACAGAGAGGCTAGTGTGACACCTCGTGGTTTGCCGTACCAAAATTGTTTTATTTTCATCAGGGATGGAACGGGAACAGAAATAAATTAGCTGGCGTGCAACAAAGTGGTCTCCCATCGTCATTCTCCACACACACACACACACACACACACACACACACACACACACACACACACACACACACACACACACACAACGCAGAGGAGAAAGTTAGGCCAGACCGGCTACACAAGGACCAACTGATTAGATTTTGGCAGTGATGCGGCTTATAGTCTGGAACCACGGATTTGTTATAAAGATTTCGGTATTATTGCGAGATACCGGAATGGTGTCACTGCAACTATGACTACAAGTGAACACTACGTCAGCTGCCTACTGATGATCACATGATATGCGATCTATTATCTTTACTGTATATTGCTGCCTTTATTGTATATTACAACTGTATATTATAACATGGAAAATTTCCCCTGACATGGGGAGTAAATGTTTTGACTGAGGTCCCTCTGACTACCATAAATGTCAACTTGTATGTAGTCCAGAATTTATATAATGATTTTCCACCATTTAAATTCCATACAGATGTTTATATTCAAGTATACGGATTATAAAAACATCAACATTATCATAAGTGTGGTGTGGTGGTCCGCTACAGCCAATAGCAGAGTTTTGTATTTAGAAATTGCGAAGCACAACTTGTTACATTTCTAATGATAATAATAGTAACTTTAGTCAGATGGAACTTTTTAAAAACGGAGTTCACAAAGAGCTTTACAGAGAGGCCAGTAAAAGGGGGACACTAAGAAAGACCACTGGACAACACAAGGCCAGTCAGACCAGAAAAGCAAAAAGATTTGCTAAATAAATCAGTACAAGAAACACCAATAGATACAAATAAAGTAATAAAAGAAACAGAAATTCCCTATCAATTTAAAGAAAAAGAATACATGAAAACAAGGGTGTATAGTTAATCATTCAAAAATAATTCTAAAAAATAATTGTAGTAATAATAAATGAATAAATAAATAAATCTGAATAGTTACATACAAATCTAAAAAACAAAGTATTATTTATGTTTTTTCGATTTTATACGACTCTAAAAAGTCATCTAAAACAGAATTAAATATTAAACAAAAAAGACAAATAAAACTAAAGACATTGCATAGAAGCAAGTCTATAAAAATGGGTTTTATTTTAGTAATTTAAAGAATACACTGATTTTACAGCCTCATCTCCTCAGGTAGGTTGTTCCAAAAGTCAAAGAGCCCTGATGCCAAACACTCAGTCATCCTTAGATGTAAGCCAAAACTTTAGAACAGTCAGAAGGGCCTTTTTGAAAAGCCATTCGTCACTGCATCGGACTTGGGATGTGCAAACATCATCATCTGATTCAGTTTCTATTTAAAATGTTCCTTTGTATCATATTTACCGGACGCTGCCAACATGATGTCACACACAGACTGTGCAGGGTGCATATTCATGACATTTATACATCCTGCAGATTTCTATTGATTTTACAGATGATAAAGGTTGCCATGAGAAAAGGTGGACATATAAGCACTTTTAATTAGAAAATTCAAAAGATATTTAACTTGCTTGTGTTTATCCTTTATTTGACTGGTTTGTTTTTGTTCATGCCTGTGTAAAAACAGAATGAGGTCTGAGCACAGCGAACCAATTAACCACAACTCATGAAACTATTTGTATCATGACAGAGAGACTACAGTCCATGGTAGACTCCGAATTCATTATCCAAGCTGCATGTTATTGAGCTGTTTCTTCTAAAACTTTATGATAACATGGTCTAATACTGTTCCTAGAACATCACGTGTCAGCTTTGACCGACAAATTTAGACTCTTTTTTTTTAAACCAAATAGCTCTTGTACATTTTTGAAAAGACAAAGCACAGTGGAGTAACAGCATGATATGCCTTCATCTTCTGCTTGTGAGTTTGGTGTGTGGTTTTCAGCCTGTTAGATTTGGTGTCTTATCACACTTGATCACACTGTTGTCAGCTCATCTTTATTGCTTGAAAGAATCCAGGGCCTAACTTTGCTTCAGAGATGACGAAGATTAATTAATGAGAACAACAGTGGTACTGTGGGTGCACATGACATGTCGAAGACATGACGAAAATGTACCACGCAGTAATGAAAAGGGAAGATTTGGGGAAACCCCTGTCCAAACTCACCACCAGGTCCTCTGACTTTCAAACAAACTCAGAGCATTTTCCAGAAAAGTAAAAGTCAAGAGTAGATCTGTAATCGGAGAATTTTGCTGCATTCTGTGACAACTTTGGATCAATCCTCAGCAGGCTGTTGGATAAATTGTTGTGGGAATGATGATGCCATGAGAAAATACATTGGATTAAACAAAGGAAATAGAGAAGCCCTCCTTTGCATTGGGGGTGCATGATTATTCAGTGACATCATCGAAAGAGACTGAGTCGCAGATTGCACAAACACTAATATTCCCTCTGCTATGTGCTAAGTAACATACAAGTGATAAAAATAGAATAAGTAATAAAGATCTTATGGATGTTTGTCACTCATATGGTTACTGATGTGTCTTGAGGATCCACAGAATTGACTGACTAATTCCACATGTTCACCTCAGTGATGTAAAACCACCGGGAGGCAGCATGTGGTGTGAAAACATAGTATTCACACCCTAGTAAACTTAAGTAATAATAGGTGGTTAAACACTGCAATGTATCATAGGCTGAGGCTAAAGTTTGCTCACATGTATACAGACTTTCATAGTAATGGACATGCATGTGCATGCCGTGCACTCATATAACAGATACTACATGAAAGTGTCAATTCCAAGCTTTAAGTTGAGTAGGTTTAGATCAATATAGAAAGAACTACAAGGGGTCCTTGGTTTACGAAGTCATCGACTGACGGCGTTTCGTCGTCACGTTGGAACTGGCTACGTGGAACTAGTTGACAAGCAGAACATAATAAGAAACGACAAAATGAACATAATCCAATTATGAGCAGAGAACATGTCGTCACGTGACGCTATAAGATGTCTTTCTTTACATTCGCCAGTTGTACACCACCTTGGATTGTGCTACATTCACTAACTTTTTGCCCTTCATTATGGCTCCCAAGCGTAAGTCAGACTGTTCTGATGGCAGTGCTTCGAAGAAAAGGAAAGCCATCTCCATGGAAGTGAAATTAGATGGAATAAAATGCTTGGAACAGGGCGAAACACCGATGAACATCGGTGAAGTTGTAAAAACAGTGCAACATAGTGTAGCGACCCTCTGTGATGAATGAGTGAGACTTTGTCTCGTTCTCTGGTTGTTTATTGAACCTTCACACAGGCTACTGTGAGCCAGAGCCAACGCCAAAATAACTATGAAAACTGATCGATATCGTGATGCATGCAACGGCTTTGTTTACATTTTTGCATTTTGAGTTCCGACTAACGTCGATCCCTAGGAATAGAACTCAGACGTAAGCCGAGGACACCCTGTATATGAAAGATGTAGCTGTTTTAATACATAGAACACAAAGGCAAGTTGTTCAAAATTGATGCGCATTGCATCTAAGTGATTTTTGTTTTTTCAAATTAAGTTCAATTCAGTTTCATTTATGATGCCAATTCACAATATACTGTATGTCATGTAAGGTCACGTCAAATAGTAAGGTGAAGAACTTACAAAATGTATACTTATAAACCCAACAAAATCAAGCACTTTGTGAAGCAGAAAGAAAAAAAAAAAACTTCCGACAGACCAAAGCTCAGGGAGTGTGGCAATCTGCCTCGACCGGTCGGGGTGAGGTTGAGGATTTGGTTGAGGATATTGTGGAGAATATCTTGCAGTCACCAGTTGAACTGTATTTTCCCTGGCCTTGCTTGTTGTGGGGGGCTATTCACTTTCAGTCTAAGCTTCAGCAGGTTCAACAGAGCCCCATTAGACTTACAATAAACTGGTTTAGCCAGGTCTTCACACTAAAAAGCTCTTATGTTACTTTGGCCACATGTTCAGGATCATTGTCATTCTGAATGATGAAATGTTGTTCAACAAGTTTTGAAGCATTTTGATTGAAATAGGCTATTGTTATACCATTACATTCATCCCATTGTTTCTGCCTTTTTGTACATTTTTGTGTGCATGAACTCAAGGTTAGGTATAGGTTGGTATGTCCATTGGTATGACTTTACTGTTTCCCTCCCTTCTTTTATGTGCTTTCCCCCCATAAATTTTGTGTTTTCACATTAAGCAGTATGTATAAGGAGGCAGCTCAGTTTTAGTGTTGCTAAGTCGTCTTTTGGACTCTGGAGTCTGGCTAATGTGTAGACCTATATTAAATTCATTCATTCCTTACAGCTAACCTTTGCTTTCAAAACTAAATATTTAATCTTAATTCCTATATCAACAAAGTCTAAGTGAAAGTAGGCAAGAGGCAAAAAGATTCATGAAAAAGCATGCACACAAACATACAGCCTGCAGAATGTGATCTTTTTCCCCCCCATTGAACTTCTGAACTGAATTCATTCGCAAAGTTTAAAGAAATCCCAAAATTCCACAAAGGCTTCATGCAATAATTGTGTTAACCAGCAGATGTCCATGTTTCTTTATTCACAATAGCAGGCCTCGAGACCCACTTCATCACACAGATTGTACAATTCAGAAATGTTGTTAACTGTTTAGGCATAAAACAATCTGACAGCCATGTATGTTATTGTTATTTGAAATGGTGCAGATTGATAAGGGTATCAACACCTCCACAACTCTACTTTTCTAAGTGAAGTAAATTAACAGGATTATTTAGAAGTCTGATAAATGGCACTGAATATATCATCCCTCAAGTTGTATCACTTGATTTTTGGTTTCCTTTGGTATAAAAATGAAAGATTGGTTGAGATGGTGAACACTAGCGACCTGCAGAGCACATTTTGCATGGTTTCTGAATAATTGTGTAATAGCAGATGGCAGATTTGAGGAAGTTTGAGTTGTATAAATGATTGACTTAACAGAAGTGAGCCTAAAATTCTGATGCCTCTTGTAAACATCCCATTGCTTTAACCATACATTCCACATAAGGGAGTGTCCCGCGTTACCAACCTTCAAAACTCACCTTAAACAGTGGCTGAAGGTGAACCAGTCTTGTGACCATTGACCTTAAACTTCTTTGTGTACTTTTTGTAATGTGCTTTTTTCGTGATTATTGTCTTATGTTTCACTGTATCTTTCATTGATATTACTCTGCCAAGGAGGCAGAGCTTCAGCGGAGTTATGTGACAATCAGCGTTGGTTTGTCTGTCCATCTGTCTGTTAGCAACATTACTCAAAAACAGATTTCGATGAAATTTTCAGGGAAGGTCAGAAATGACACAAGGAACAAATGATTAGATTTTGGCAGTGATGTGGCTTATAGTCTGGATCTACGGATATGTTAAAGATTTCCGTATCATTGTGGGATAGCACAGCGTCACTATAACTATGATTACAAGTAAAAACTACATCGATCACATGATTGTGATCCTACTACAAATCGACTGCATATCAGGACTTATCCATCGGAAATGATACAACAAGCAGTTGATTAACTTGTGGGGGTGTTTCCAAGTCCCATCAATTCCCATTGCCCACTACATATTTAGGTCATGCAATTCATACATAATGTACACATGCATAACACACGCCTCTGCTTAGCACAAGGTCATTTTGTTTGTGGGTACCTTGGCGGAGTGCTGCGCTCTCTGAGTGCTTTTCTTGTGTTTTCTAGGTGTACTTTTTGTCATGTGCTTTTATTGTGACCTATTGTCCTATGTTTTACTGTTACATTTTTTTTTTTTTTTTTTTAACCTGCCTCAGGACTGCGGATGTAAAATAGCATTGTTACTATAATCTGGCATATTTACGTCTATTGCTGTCTAAATAGACTTTCACTAATGTGCACTGTCCCTATCAAAAAAGAAAAAAATAAACATCCTGTGAGTGACAGTCTAACGAAACAAAAGTCACAGTGGACTGAGCTAAAAATATTCCACAGAGAGAAGTTGTCAAGCAGCTTTTCTCAGTAGTTCACCGACTCCATTAACACTTGAGAAACAATGCTATACACAATGATTAACATCCGTGCAGTGTGACGCTGAAGGGCAAGTACATGATGATCTCAGACTGGAGAGGAAGTGCCATGCATGTTCAGTCATTGCTAAAGCAGTAGATAACTGATTTGATTAGACTGGATATTAAATATGCCAGTTTACTTTCCAGTCACTGTCAGTGTATCTCCAAGGGTATTAAACATGGAGATAAAGGAATAGTTCAACAATGTCAGGAAGAATCAGATGAGACGATCAATGGCACTTTCATATCTGGGAACATGGGAAACAGCTACCCTTAGTTCTTGTGCTAACGATGCCATACCCTTACAGCATATTTACCATTCAGATATAACTCTGGTATTCATCTTCCCACCATAACCTTTTTTCTTCCGCATGTTTCATATTCTTCCTGTTTTCTGCAGCTTTCAGACAATTCTTCCCCTATGTGTGCTTCTTTTCATAGAGCTTTCCTGGTTTTAAGTGAACTGCTTAAGTTCACATAACATTCAGTTATTAGCTTAGCTTATTTGAATGCATGTAAGAAGCTGGAAGAAAACCCATCTTGCTAGAGCTACTGAGACACCAATATACTGGTTTGTGGTTATGTACACTGCAAGCAGAAAGTGGAACAACATGAAACTGGATACTGGGTTGGAAAATGATGGCACTGAGATGTTATTGTACATACAGATTGCATCTTGTCTAATCAGCATTGTGTGTGTCCTTCTGCACATTTTGTCACTTCTGCTTCCATCAGGAAAGATATGCAGGGTCAGTCAGTGTCATGTCAGATTGTGATGCTCCACTGTTTCCATTTGGGTTATTAGGGGTGAAAATATTGAAATTCTAGAGTCTGAAACGAAAGAAAATTGTCAAAATGCAGCCACAATGTTTAACAGACATTAGTCTTGGGTCACAAAAAAACAAACTCTGAACAGGATCTGTTGTGCAACAACTTATTTCCTAAATTCTGCCTGACTTCACATGAGCTGACCCACCAGTAAAATATAAAAGTAACCACTGTAATGACATTAATGTTTTTATGTAATTTACAACACTGTCTTTAAAAGGACAGTTTGGTTTTAAGGGATTTACCCTGATAACATCATCAGCCAAATGAAAGCATGCAATTGAGGTGCATTCTGGGAATTGTAGGACGTTTTTGACACTGAAGCAGTGGTAGAGAACTCTTTGCCCTCTGGTCTGTTACAACACCTGCAATACTGGGTCAATATATAACTGAGGACTGTTGAAGTCCATGAGATATATCTTGCCTACATTTTTATTAAAAGTAAAAAAAAAAAAAAAAAAAGTTTTTTTCATTATGATTATGTCTTTACAAATTCCACAATGATTTATTATGAAAACAATCACTTATTAATAAAAAATTGACTGGATATCACTAAAATGTCAACTAAATAACCATCCGAACTTAATAATAGCCACCTTCTAATTAGCTAAGCAATAATAAAATGAGCTTGTTCAAAATTGTTTTGATTGTGTCCTTTTTATTAAGTTAAGATAATCATGACAGATATTTCTTTTTTGTCAATATATATAATTTTATATGGAAAATAACAAATTACATCTGTGTCCGAGAAATCACTTTCAACTAAGTTCGCCATAACAAAAACACCTCTCAAGGAAGCGTGTCTAAATGACATTGCGACTTTCTACATGACCCCATTTACATCATGAGAATCTGTTCAGTTATAATAAATCAGCTCTTTCAGATGAGCAGTCAGCCTGCGATTAATGCTCTAAAGCTACCCTAACTTGCCTTTAACTTCACAAGCACATCAGAGCTTCTAACTAATAAACAAACCACCGCTGTCAGTTGGCGTGTGCTTGCGATCTTCATGTTCACACCGACACACAGATGTGGCATGCTTACTCTTAGCCAACAGCTAGCAGTTTCAGCTCTAGTAGTTCAACTATGAGCAACAGCAGGAACAGTGAAAATCAACCCAATGCTGGAAAAAGAGAAGCAAATGCGGCAGAACAGGGACAGAAAGAATAGGCCGTGTAGGTCTTTGGTTTCAGAAAACGGAACAGAACGCAACAACATGCAAATACTGCAAGAGAAAAAAACTAGTTGCAATGAACCACATCGCAGAGAATGTTGAGTGCATAACCACAAAAAAATCCATTACACAGGTATTTAATATCACTTATCCATCTTTTAAACTATTTTATTTCTGATCTTCTGAAGTCACTTCCAAGCAGCATGAAAAAATCTGTACATTTCATTGTTTTATTACCTCAAATGCTTCACAGAGTCATAACCAATTTGTCTGACATCCAAAAGAAATATGCAGAGAAGATCAGGGCATAGATTTTTGTTGTAGGAGGAGCCAAAACATAAAAAAGACTTTGTTTTTACTATTGAATGTTAAATAAAATGGGGGCACCAATCCAGGATTTTTGTGATTTGCAGTACTAATAATAATATTATTTTCATGTTTAAGATCGATTTTGTGCACAAATGTATTTAAAAGATGTGAGAAATGTGACAGTTCATTGTTATATTGATTTTTGGTCATACCACCTGGCCTTATCGCATATTTGAAGTTATAATCTTTAATATTTCCATATTAAAGTAGCCAATTTAACCTCTAAAAACTCATCTCTGATATTGTTAACCCATGATTTACCTCACCACATGAAGTCAGTACAATAGCTGTCAACTCATCTAATGGAAAGTTAGCAATTAACATAACATTAGGTAATGTTTTACTGTTGGTGTTTCATAATAAAATGAGCTAGCATGAAGATAGTTACATCAGACGGGATTTAACTGGAAATAGTGGTGAAGACATCATCGCCCATGATCCCACGCTACTTTATCACATCATCATACCACATTTTTGGTCATTGTTTTGATTGAGAGACCCCTTACCAGCAGAAATTACATAATCGACATTTAAATACTGACATTTTAAATTTGTTTATTGTCACCTAACAAAGATAGAATACATCCAATTCCTCTAAAATGTTCTGTAAATGATTAACATTTATTCTTGTTACTAAGCTGTCTAATTTTGGTACTTTCCATATTTAAAGGAATCTGTGCAGTATCTGAATTTCTACCTGGCTACTTGGCTTATCTTATCACATTTCTTAGGCAAACAAGCTTAAACAGACAAGAGAGGTCAAGTTTTGTTGGTAGCTGCTGCATTTTCTCAGCGCTTTCTGTGAAATGTATGCAAAAGCAGTGTGCCGTATTTGCACTTTTTAGACGTTTAAGGCAATAACTTTAATAATTTTAACCTTAAAGTGGTTTAAAAGTCTGTCTTTTGCAGTTTCCCAACTTGTTTCTGTACTGACTGTGTTGTGCTTTAAACATACAGCCCTGCAGTGCAGCAGTGATGAAGCAAAGCAACCATCAATCAGTCCTTCAAAGACGTAAGTAACAACACACAGGCCCTTCCTCCTGCCCCACTAAACAGCTGCCCTGCAAGTCCTAGCTAGCTTCATGAGTGTGCATTTGTTAATGTGTGTGCACGTGAGTGTGTGCGTGTGTTTGTAAAGCGTGTGCCTGCCATAACATGTACCTGTTTGTGTCAGCATGCTTCCGTTTGTGCATGTTCAATTACACGGTGATGTACACAGTTTATCAAACTGTCCTTCACTGAATGCATGCTGGGATATTTACACTAAAACACCGTAAATTGGACTTCCATTAGTGTATGTTAGCAAGTCAAAGGAGATATTTGGTTTTACAGTTCATTCCTACCTGAAGGAGGCTCTTGTAAGTGGTTTGCATCCTCTGCGTTTGCAAAGATTCTGCCCAGACTGGCAGGTTTGTTGGCTCCAGCTGTTGCCCCACTGCTGCTGCTGCTGTCCTCCACATCCTCCACGGGCACAACGGTGAAGTTTGTGGGCATCTTGGTTCCTTCTGTTACCCGGAAGAAAACACTAAGAGATCTCCGGTGATGAACAACTGGGATGATACTGGACTTTCACCCCAACAGCGAAGAAGGAAAAAAAGTATCCAAAGGAAGCAAAATAAAAAGACGAGCCCAATCAGTCCCCTGGTGAAGCAGATAAAACTTCAGTTTAACCACAACATGACACTTGAGATGTTTCGTTTGCTATTTGTGGTGTAATCCAGTGTCCTCTAAACTCGGGGT
Source organism: Amphiprion ocellaris (assembly GCF_022539595.1). NCBI lineage: Eukaryota > Metazoa > Chordata > Actinopteri > Pomacentridae > Amphiprion > Amphiprion ocellaris. The sequence continues at coordinate 5,845,146 of NC_072775.1, forward strand.
GAAAGTGCCGGCTCCTGCACATGGGGCAGGCCAAAGTCCTTCAGTGTATCTCTCTCTCCTTGTTCCTTTCCCTCCCTTTTTCCTTCACTGCTCCAAGACTACTGCCCCATGTGACCTTCTATTTACCATATGAACAGAGTGAGAGTCCATACATGGAGAGTCCTGCAGCTCCTCCCTCCACTCTGACGTCCCACTCCTCTTACTCACACCTTTGTAATGCCAAAAAGGTAGTGAAACAAACTCCAAAGTTTCTCTTAAAGTCTCCAACTTTTCTATAAAGTCCATTTAAGACAAAGCAACAGCTGGATCACACTGAACAACAACTCCTTTCTCTTTTGTTCTGTTGGCTGATTGGTTTTGTTTCCTCCTCTCCCTTCTTTCTGGTAGTTTCCGTCTTTGGCTTCCTCCTGCAGGTAAACACAGTGGGCGTTACCTTTCCCACAGTGCATTATGGGTAACGGGGATTTGCTGATGTTTCAGTAGAGACACGACACTAAACTCTCTCGTGTGCACACACACACACACACACACACACACACACACACACACACACATTGTGCCAGCAGAGGAAACACCTTGTAAACCTTGAACATTCCTCCGTCTTTCTGAGTACCAGCGTGGATTACAATGGACTGTCGCAGGGGAAGAGGAGTGAGCTTTGAGTAACAATGGACATGAGTAAACATGAATTGTTTTCAGTTTGTGGGAATGATGATTTTATTTGCACTTTTACACAATCCAAACAGTCAGGACATTTCATGTACTGTAAGCGAGCTGGAAACGTCCTTCATAAATTATATACACCAGTGTAAATAATATAAACTGAATGAAAGCCAGTTTTTGTGCATCTTCATCAGTCAGCATTAGTTTTTCTGTAGCATTCCCATTAAACCAAAAGGACCAGATGCTATTTTTGCTCTGGTCGACTCCTAAAATATCTTTTTTATTTTGCGCTTAACTGCTAATCACACAGCAAATCATGTGTTTCACTTTCATAGAATCACTTTGCTCTGCAGTCATAAGGCTGTGTGAGGGTTATTTGATGTATTTTTACACCAAGAAACTCTCCGCTTCTAACAGTAATTGTAACAGAAGCCCTGAGGTAATAAAACAGTTAAGCCTGAGGCCGCAAGAACAAATCAATAAATTGCTTTGTCACGATGTTCCCCTATAGGTAGACATCATTAGCCTCATGTTCATCATCTGTTTATTCAGAGGAATTTAGACCATAATCTATTAATTGCACAATTTTCAAGTTATTACACAGTAAAAATTGTTTAAATGGTAGGACACTGTGTGCTCCACATTAAAGTCACAGCAAAAGCACGCCGACTAGACCAGTGGTTTTCTTGTTTACGATGATTTACAGAGCTATAATCTTATGTAACACTGTGCCTTTGGTTTAAAAAGTTGTTATGCATTTTATTTTGGAGTAACTCATGTGAATGACTCTTTTAATAATCCCAAGAGAAGAGATGCAGGTTTTCACCCATAAAGTGCAAAAACACAACACCCCAAAATATGATTTGATTTCTGACAAAAAATACAGAATTTCTACCCATAGCTCAATAAAAGCTTGGCTTGCCCTCGGGTGTGAAACCGTCTGCTCAAGGTGTTTGTGTTCTGTACCTCACTGAAAAGAAGAAGAAGAAGAAACTGACTTCTAAAGCAAGAGATGTGCTGACCAGCCGACTCCACTGATGGGCGCCAGCCAAAGCACAAGGCCTTGGCTGGGGAGGTTTGAAGGCAACATTAGACGATCAACACAGCGGAGCTTTCCCTTTTCCTTCCTTGTTTACAGTGTGCCATCATAGTGGAAAAGTGAGCTTTAGAGTGGATTACGGTCATAGCGTGGTGCCTCCTGTCCTGCAAAGCTTCCCTTTAATGGTCAAATTTATCTCAAACTTAAGTAATTTAGCAAAGGTTTTTAAAGTTGTTCAATTCTGAGATGAGGAAATAATTGTTTGCTGGAAAGTGTTTAAATAAATTAAAGGCAGACTCTGTTGGTCCAAGACACTTTAATCCACTTCTAATGGCATCTTCATATATGGTTAGAGGTGTGAAAAGCTGCACTGTTTTGCTATTTATTTTCCAAGCCTGCCATGAAACGAAGGGGTATTTTATGTTTGTTTTTAACAATTTTGAAAAAAATTTTAAAAATATATTCCAAAGTACATGAAAAATTACACCATAAATAGCTTTAATTCATCTTTAGAGACTTACCAGCGAGTGGTGCTTTAACTAAGTCTAATTTTTTAGCACCACGTGTTGCTTGGTCAGGTAAATGTGTTGTTTATTTTCCTCTAAACTGCTTCATAATTTACAAAATGAACATCATACTGTATTGAAGGAGATTTATAACTAACTACTGAGATCATAAACTCATGAGGAAAATGTTCACTGAGGTAACAAATCGAGTCAGAAGAAGGATGATTTTCTCATAGACTTTTGTACAATTGGGCTTTTAATTCAAGCAGAGAAGTCACCCCCTGCAGGCTGTTTGAAAGAATGCAAGTTGAAGACATGTTTTGGTTTCACTCTTAAGACATGGAGGCTATATCTATCTTTAACTAATAAGTTCGCAATGAGCTACAATTGGTGAACTTTTACGAAAATGGCTCAACAAAATTGAAAATAAAAACATAGTGTTGTAGAAAGGCAACAGAAAACAACTTTTACTCAAAATAGAAGGCAGACTTCATCCAAAAGACTTCATAATCAGAACTTTGGTCCTCAGCAATACAACTGTCATGTATTAAGAAGACTGAACTCAATGTTGGAGATCTTAACCATGCAACAGCAGGTTCTTCCTCTTCCTAGTCAGCATCAGATTCTGGCTGACACAAATTACCCGTGGTAACGATATCATGTCAGGAAATTTGCACTATTCATTAAGTAGTAATCTGACTGGCTCGAGGCAAACCTGGAGGCCACACCTCCAGTGAATGAGGACCTGTGGTCATGAATAAAACAAACTTAAAGCAAATTTTATGTTAACATCTTCAGATAGAAACTGCTGGAGGCAAACTGTCAGGAAAGTTGGATGTAGAGAAATCTAAACAATTTTTAGTGAATAAAATGCCACAGATAAATTTAAAATGGACTTGAAAATTAATAGAATAATGATAGAAAAATAATAGAACAGGGATGAAAAGAAAAGCACCATAGTCTATTGTCATGCATTCACAAACAGCTGTCAATTTAAACATCTAGCAGAGACTAAGCAACATTAATGTTCATTTAGTGTCAACTTTATGTCCATCTGATGAATTTAGGTTCAATGTTCACTCTTATTCTGTCCTGTTTTTGCTACTCCATCTGTTCTTTAGTTGGTAAATGCAGGAATACTTCAGTTTTGTCAGGATAAAAATGTTCAGCAGAATCAGGTTTGTGGAAGGCAGCCATCTGCCTCAACTGGTCAGGGTGAGGGAGAGTAGATAAAACAAAGAAATAACAAACAAGATAACAATAAAACCGCCAGGTGAGTGAGACTAGTAACTGCAGATAAAACAAGTGCAGCTCTGGAACCAGAAATATATCCAGAGTAGAGGGTGAGAAAAGACAGGAAACAAAACCAAACTAATTTACATTGCAACATACATTGTATCTGCCACTCCTGGGGATAAAATCTGAAAATTAGTGAAATCTTCTGGTTCCACCCATGATGGATCCTCATCCTTTACTGAAGAGCCTTGAAACATTCTTAACTAAGCAACAACATGGCTTAAAGTAACTACAACAACAAACGAAATGAAAAGTGATCAAAAATGAATCCAAAGTCAATACTTGTAAGCAACCAAACATTGCAATACATGACATGATAGTGCAGATATGCAATATAGAATACATTCTATCAGGAACATACTATATTTACTTACCCTCCTCGCCTAGCTAAGAGAATAAGCTCACCTAGCCTAGCTTAGCTTCGTTTACATAACTTTCCCTTACTTATCTAACTTGCATCACTTTAGCTTAACTGTGAGCAAAAATAAACTACTTAGTGGTAAATTTCATAAAAGTCATAGCCTTGCTTAGCTTAGCTTGTGTTATTCTATGTTAGCTTTCCATAGCTTATATTTATTATTGTAGCTTATCTTAGAATAGTTCAGCTAAACCTTCCCCTTAATTCCACAGATTGACTTTATCTTTAAAATGCATCTTTTGTGTCTCAGAGTTATAATTTGACAATTAAACGGTCGCAATACCCTGAATGAACTTTAATTTCATGGGTAATTACCAAGCAGCGGGAAGATAATGAATTTTCATTGGGAAGGCGACATGGCTTCAGGCAATTTGATGCCATTTTCCACACATCATGTCAGCAAGAACTCCGAGAAATGTCACTCTAAACTCATGTCATCCTGTCACATTACTGCATATTTACTGTGATTGATGCTATATATAAGTTTCACATACCAACAACTTTCTCTTTGTGTGTTAGGTTTGGATTAATCTTATACTTCACCCTAGTTTTCTTTGTTAGTTGTTGTGTGTCTTTATTTGTATGACTCGACAATAAAGACGTATTTTTATTGTACAATCTAACTTGTTAATCAAGTTCAGGAGATTTTTTGACAGCACCAAACTAAATTCACTACAGTGACAAAAAATAAATACCAGATGTTTACCCAGACATTTGTTTTTTTTAAAGGCTGCGTATTCGTCTCCGGTTAGATTTCAAGCCTATTGTGCAATGAAATGTAGACTTCACTAGGAAAGAACCGGATTGGAACGGTGATGAAAGCCAACATGGCTGATGTTTAACCTGCAGATCCTTTCTACAGATCTCATATAATTCCCTTGTCACAAAAGAAAACTGCTGTTTGTTCAGCTTTGTTTAGGAAGTGGACAACATTATAGGAAGGCATACAATTTCTTGTGCTCTCTTTCTCACCAGCTATATCTTCAAGCAAAGAAAAAGCTGACATTTGTATTCCTTTCTAACCCTTTGGCCTCCTCTTTTAACCCTTCATTTTTTTGCATGTGACTTGGTCAATTTGTTCCGGATCTGTTTCATCAGAAGCAACAAATGAAAGTAGTGGGGCCTGTCCATATAATGCCAGCAGAGGGTGCTGTAGGTTCATGAGAACTGCACACATTTACTTTGACAACAAATAGAAGAAACTGAAGAGATGTTAGGTCAATGTCCAACACACAGGGAAGGGTATTTTTAGTTTTTAAGCAACCAGTGGGAGGATGAGTGCAAATAAATTTCAGCAATGGTTCTCAGCAGGAGGTAGAGAAAAGAAAAGATTCTGCACGATGGAATTTTCCTTCTGCAAGACACTTGGTTCATCTCTTGTGCTGTCCCTGACCTCTGACCTCCCTGTGAAATGTCTATCTGAATGCATGTGTTATGTCCAAGTATGCATGCTTTCTTAAAGAGTTGCATGGCAAGATGCACAAACCCTCCTCCCTCTTTGCTTAAAAATCCCAAACATTTCCTCCTATCAGCGGTGTGATATCACTTGGCCTGTAACTGAACCACCACAGCTTCTCCTTCCTGGACAAAACTTCCATTTTATCCTCCTCAGATGCCTCAAGTGTGAATGTTGAAAGAAAAAAAAAATGGTAGAAGCGAGAGAGGTAGAGGTGAAATCAAATCCCTTTAGCAAACAGCAAAAAGGTCAGTGCTGACGCAGACCCGGGAACAGGCCGACCTCCCTTAAGACTATATTCTTAAGTGGCTATAGATTCTATTTGTAGCATTTTACCTGTTTACTGACTCCCCCACTCCAAAACCATGTAGCTATGCAAACATAACTGGAGGGTTTGGACGACCCCTTGTGTCATCACACAGGAGGATAAATTTCAACTGGCCGTGCTGTCAGACCGCATAACGCAATATCAAGGCTACCAGGGCTCGTATTGATGAGGAACTTTTTATTCAGGCAGTGGATTGGATGATTTCTGGAATTATTTAATATAAGAATACAATTTCTACTGATTAGGATTGACAACAAATGAATAGCAGTTTTCTTTTAGATGAAGCAGGATTGTTGTTTGGGTGGTGTGTGTCAGAAATTAAACCCTATGCTCTGGGGTTTTTCAGAGTTGTTCAAAATGAAATTTGTTCTTTCTAAGCATTTTAGACTTTCATAAGTCAGATTAAAAAGTTTCCATGTAATCAAATAATCACAATAAAGATAATAGTACTTTAGGAATTGCAAATCGCCTTACCAGCTGACGACAGACGAACAATGGTAATGAATTTAGTTTCAGTAACTTCTGGCAAGTCGCTGTAGTCACTTCTTTAAGCATATATCATTCGTAGATCACCATTTTCAGGGTATCTGTTGAGCCTCTTGGGTTTTCTTTTTGTTCTTTCCTTGTGTTTCCTGTATTACTATCTTCTCTCTTTGAGTGGTTTCCCTCATTTTTGGATTGTCTCTACCCTCATTAGTTTCTCCTGTCTTGTTTTCTAATTAGTTCTGTGAATATTTAGTCTTGTGTTCTGTCATTTGTCCGTTAAGATGTTTACCTGCCTGCACAAGCCTTCCAGTAAGCCTCTTAGTGTCTCCACTTCTGTCGTCTTTCATTACTTTTCCGGTATTACCTTTAACCTCTACCTTGGATTGTAATTTCTTTTTAACCTGTTTTACTTGAATCTCCAGTCCCTGCCAGTTTTTGTAAACCATTCTATGGTTCTATGGTAATAAGGTAAACTTTTGTATATTCTGCTTGCCCATTAGGTGTATGTGTCTGCATGTCTGCAACACTTGGCCACTTTACTTTGTATATAGTACCTTTTTAAAAATTAAAAAAAAAAAAAATTTTGTATAGTATATTTGTCTATTTTTATTCCTATTTGCACTGCTGCTGATTGTCATGTTCTTCCAAACAAATTTCGCTGTACTTCTGCACAATGACACTAAAGTCTCTTTATCATTATGTGTCTTCTTCTTCCCGTACATATACCGCTAATTTAAAGTTGTAGTACGTTATGGGGAACAGAAGTAGAGATAAGACAAGTAGCGACCAGCTTCAAAGGCCTACTGTTGCTACAAAAGTTTGCTAACATTCACTATTTACTAAAGCTCTGGATAGTGAAATGCATCTCTGCCATCACCACAATGCAATGTGGTTGTGACCATGTTTTGGATAGAAAACCAAGAAATGGAGTACTGATATTTCACAGGTGAAAAGTTATTTTACATTGTTTTACTGTTATATTATTATTTTTAGAACCCTGTTTAATTTCATATTTTACAGTAAGCAATCATCCTCTTCAGCTGACAGAAACTGACAGTAAATACTTATAGATATATACAGCATACGTGTACAATATATATCCAACGTCGATGTAAGCTAGCTCACAATCAGGAGACCGAGCCTGTTATGTACTATATTTCCTAAATGTTTCCCCACTGTGGGAATAATAAAGGCTTATCTTATCTTATCTTATCTTATCTTATCTTTCCTTTCATTGACAGCTGCTATGCTACAAGGGTACCAACTGTGCAGGAATACGTAGAAGTCGATTTACTGTACATGTATGACATGTAAACTCCAAATGAACTTCACAGTACTATTATTCCAATGTTATACCTTCCACATCTGCATCCACGTAATGGGGCACTTGAATCTGTGGGGCAGCATTTTTAGCATTTGCCCAGTCCGTGATTGTCTGCGTAGCCAATTAGCTACAAGGACAATAGTATGCAAGCTCAACAGTAATGTAGTAATTGAAGATTTCAAACTAATGCACATGTATAGAACAGTGGCCTCCAAGGGGACTATAGAATAGTATAAAACCTTGATTATATGGTCCTGCAAATGTGCACATGTACAGTTGCGAACACGATGACCAGAGATTTCTTTTTATTATTCTTCTTCCTAGTTCACTTGGAGTCTGCTTGGAGGATGATGGTCCAAACGTGTGCTGAAGATTGGCAGCTACATATTCCGTGCTACTGCTGTTGTAGCTTGTAGCAAGTCTCACAGACGTGACAGACATGTATGTAAGTAGGCAACTTTGCTTCAGGCTTATTAGATAACAACTTGACTGTCATGACTTTGTGGGTGAAAATGTAAATACTAAAGTTAGCACATAGCTTTAGGTTGTCTCCAGGCTTCTAGGAGCATAATGTTCCTCCAATGAAAAACAGTGTGTGTTGTTATAATGTGTTTTTTATTAAGTCATTCATAATTACAAACCAAATTGTTTAATCAAAGCCACTTTACAATTCATTAAAGAAGAGAATACAAAAGAATAGGAGGTAATTAGAAATTAATAACCTTCGAAGTAAATCCTAAATATCATATTAGAAAAATGCTTGTAAAAGTATCTGACACCTTTAATGTATGTTGAGCATTCCTAAGAAAGACTGACTGGAAAATTGGTGGAAAATTTGCAGTTTCACTGGGGCATGCTGATGACACATCACTTCAATAACTGGCAGAAGCCAGTGAGGTATCTACATGTATATATGCGTGACTTTAGTTAAGCTATACTTTCTTGGCAAAAATACTTCTTATAGAAAGTTATTTTTATGCGAGGGCTGCACAGTGGATCATGGTTAGCACTGTCACCTCACAGCTAGAAGATCCCCATCCTGGGAGTGGGATCTTTCTGCATGGAGTTTGCATGTTCTCCCTGTGCATGTGTGGGTTTTCTCTAGGTTCTTCAGCTTCCTCCCGCAGTCCAGAAACATGCTGAGGTTAATTGATGATTCTAAACTGTTCATAGGTGTGAATGTGACTGTGATTGTTTGTCTCTATATGTAGTCCTGTGATAGACTGGCGACCTGTCCAGGGTGTCCCCTACCTTCACCCTAAGTCAGCTTGGATAGACTCCAGCCCCCTTGTGACCCTAATGATGATTAAGCGATGTATCGATAATGGATGGATGGATTGATTTTTATGCTAAATTTCTTAAGTGATGACCCACCTAGTTTGTTTAAGTTGTGTTAATTTTAAAAGGAAGTTTTTGTACAGCTACAAATGCCATGTTTGGTAGCTAGAACACTAGCTAGGCCTACATGGTTGCTAGCCTTAGCTGTCATTCAGCTAACAGGTCAGAGCATAATTTGATGAATGCACAAATCTTATATTAAAGCCAGAATGTAAAACTTTTACATACAAAGGAACTCCGGTTCCATTGAAGCCCTCACCAAATGAGTTTACACAATGCAGATTAGCTTAGCATAGTAGCTCTGGGAAAATCTCTCAATATTTAGCAGTACACCAGAACTTCAAATCTACTCTCTGTGGCAACATTCTCGCACTATAACGAAACGTTTTGCATCAGCCAGCAATTATTAGTTTGCCAGAGCTGAAGACTGGAGCAAAAATCGCAACTGAGACAATGTACACTACAGCAACTAGAAGTAGAGTTTGTGGTGGACCAACCCAAGAAGTTTACAAGAAAAGCTTCTAATGCTCCAGATATAAAAGATACTTAGTGTTGAGAGGCAGAGTTGCAGTCGAAAACAAAGGGATTGATGGGGAGGATGGGGAAGTATACGTCATAAGCACATATCAACAGTGTTTGTGTAAAAATGCCAAATAACGCTAAATAAACCGGCAGCATCTGAAAAACATAATAAGCTTTGTATTTAAATCTTTTGAGGCAACAGATTTGCAGACGTAAAGCCAGAGATTCCTGATTTTAAGTGTAGTACTTGTGCTGTAAAGGCAGCAATGTGACCTTAGAACCTAGTCTAAAACATATTATTTTTAAATGTTAGCTTTTGATTAAATAATAAATTGGGCATTTCTGACCAAGCACCACGCTGTATAGTAGCATTGAGGATCATATAGTGCCTACTTTGTCTCCATCCCTCAACTTTTTTTAAAAATTTTTTTTCGGAACATGCCCACTCTCTCTACATGCAACAGTGCCAGAACACCCGGCAGTATTTTCATTTATTTCACCCCACTTCACTCACTTGTACAAAAACTGGATATTCTTTCGTCACAGTGAGGAAAAAAACAACACAAACAAAAAATTAATGAATTTCCTCACTATTAAGAATCTCTGTGTGTACTCAGCTCACCGTAAGCGACAGGAGGGCACCATGCAAGCATGCCCAGCACAGTCTGACAACTATTTTTGGTGCGAGCGGAAAATTTTGTATTTGAAAGGGGGGGGAAGACGACCAACAGCAAAGGATCAGGGGGGTAAGAAGAAAGTCTGTGAATCTTGAGGAACTGTGGGAAACAGTGACCCTCTGCCACACTCTGCTGGCGCTGGAGGTCCACATATGGGCTACCAACAAAACACGAAGAGAGGGAGGAATGCCAAGCCCATAATTTGACTATGGGATCAGTGAGTGTGTGTGCGCGCGAGTGTGCGCGCGAGTGTGTTTGGCGGGTGGGAGGTGTGGAGAAGCCAGGATTCATCATCCTCAAAATGCTTTCCACCTGCAAAAAATAAGCCCAGTAGCACAGTCTTCAAGGGTGGAATCAAGTCGGTGTTCTCCGTTCTCCAAGACAGATCACTTGTGCAGAGGCAGAGAAGTGGGAAGAAAATGAGAAACAAAGACAGTATAGTATAAAGGGTGTGAGTAAAAAAAGTAAGTGTTAACTAAGACTGACAGAAGCAAAAAAACCCCAAAAAGACAGGGCTACAGCATTACAATCTCGTGGGCAATTGAAGGGACTTTTGAGCAGGAGGCCGGTTGTAGTTTTAGGCAGGACATTGAGACCGAACCAAACATAAGGGAAGTTTTAAGACCAATTACCTGCTTGGAAGTGTGACCTGTTACAGTCCAGTATTAGGAAAGAGTCTGGCTGAGTAATAAATCGTCCTCATCCATATTTCTGTCACCTGTCAACACCCACTCACTTTCCGGCAGAGTGGGCAGAGCATTGGCAGAAATCCTCTCTCTTGCAACCTGTAGGCGCAAAAATGAAAGCGCCCGTGGTGTTCTTGGATACTGATTTAGCTAAAGTAAATAAGTGTCTCAGCAATATATATAGCAAATGTAAAATAGACAAAAACAGTCATACGTAAATCAGGATTTAAAAATATATGTTGGTATCTTGAGGGTGTCTCAGCGATGGAGTGCAGGAGTTTATTCTACACAAGTGGAATATGCTTTACCACTACTAAATTGGAGCTAAAATACGTGGGGGAAAATATTATGTCTTTCACTCCTGCTTCCTAAGGACACCAACAGATTATTGAAGGGACATTCCATGCACAGACCCTGAGGGTTAGTGGGTCCTTGGCCCAAAACCTTGGATGGAAGCGTTTGTTAACAACTATTTGTTAAATGTGTGGTTATGTGTTTGAGCAGGAGTTGCTATTTGTGTGATATGTTTGATATACATGGAGGTATGTGCTATAGTAATTCAGATTCTGCACTTTACTCATGCTTCTATAATATTTTCTCAACTTTATGCATTATATTTAGTCTTTTAATGTAAAGTACATTCAGATTTAATGTGGTATATTAAAATATTAAGAGCAGTTGATGCTCAAATCAGCTAAAAAGTTATATAAACCGTCTAAAATAAGATAGGAAAAGAGATTCAAAATTACCACAAAACAAAGCAAAATGACTGCAGAGACACAGCTCCAAAATAGACACCAAATGACTACAGAGGCAGCAAATTTACTGCAAAGAAACAATCACACAGAGGAAAGGAATGAGCACAGACACACGCGAACACTACATGACACAAATGAACAAATTCATGAAAATCAACCACAAAAACATGACTTCTCTTTAATTAGGTGAGGTAAATACTTACACAATCACTTATTTTACATTTTCTATTTTTTATTAATTGACATTACTTTAACATAGGTCCTTTTGGGAATTATTGTCAAAAAAGCCAAATGACATTGGCAGTGATTCACTACTTCCAAGGGCAGTGAATACTTTTTTTATTGGCACTGTATAAATGAAATGGAAATGCACAATGAGCCATTTTAAAGGTGGGATGCTAATGCAGTCCTGTATTTTACTTTTTAAAAAAAAAAATTTATCTGCCATTACTTTGGAAAAATCTGTTTCTTGTTTGACCTGAAACTTTCTATGAATGATTCATCCTGAGGTGGGAGATTAAATTGGAAGTATTGAAGGAAGAAGCCTTGGTTCTGCCTCGCATAACCAACGCTTTGCTGTCATTGCAAATGGCAAGTTTAAAATCTGAAGGAGACACTTAGAAATAATTCCAAACCACAGACATGGTGTTAGTCAGGCACAACAAGCTTGTTACTGCAGCCACACTTGTTTACACGGTTGACGACGCAATTTGATGATTTCATCATTTGCGAACCGGTAGATGTTGGTGAAATCCAGGCATTATTTTATTGGCTTTCATGATATCCACAAAAACCCAATAACTATATTGACCGATATTACATTTTTATGCCAATATCAGGTCAATAATATCGGCCCATCTGACATCCCTACATGAAAGAGTCTTTTTTTGAAAATTTGGGGGGGAAAAAAATTTACATTGATATGAAGCTGATTCAAAGCTGAAAAGCAATGAAAGGGGAAAATTTTCAGACTCTTGTTTATCGACACTATATGGAAAAATAGGGAATAGCAATACACAGCTCTAGTACAAGTAACAGTGGTAAAATTGTAGTGTAGTGGTTGAGTAAATATACAGAATTACTTTCAACCCCTGAAGGTTCCCATCAGCCTCAGCTGTTCATTGCTAATCATAGATTATATGACCTTTAAATGCAGTCTATGGTGCTAACTAGCAATGCTAATGAACTAAGCTAATAATGTTACCACTCAGAGTTTAGCATATAACCTGCTGTAGTGCAAAGCAACTTAGTGTTGCCTCACAGAGCTGCTAGCTTAGCCTTTTTAAACAACCATTGCACTACAACATTTGACTGGTGGATTACAGGAGTAATGAGTGAATCTTTTTTTATTGTCAATACTGTCCTTAACATGCTCACTCAGAATAAGCTACACCAAATTATTCCAATTCAGGAGACTGACACGACTAACCAAATATGACTTGGAGAAGCTTCCAGACCTGTGTTGTGTCATGAGAAAGTAGAGCGAAACGGTCCACGGTTATAAATACGCCTCAACCGACAGAAAACCCCGTGGTGGGGAGATGATTACCGTGTTTCGCCACCAAAACACAGCTGCTAACTATGTTAAAATAATAACAACGTCTAAATCTATGAGAGGTGGAGGGCTGAGAGGAGGAAGTCCAACCACACAACTCACACAGCAGGACACACACACACACACACACACACACACACACACACACACACACACACACACACACATTACTTCTCATCCTGTCCCGCGGTGATTGTTAGCCCACATGCATGGTGTGTGTCCGCCCAGGAGTTTAACCGCCGGCGGAGCGGCCCGTAAAGCATGAGAGTGATTGCACGGGTCATATTTAGAAAGTGCCTCACTTCTGCACGTACACAACTACACATTTGTCTGCGGAGGTGAGTGCATGCATAAACACACATTCACACACGCATCCCGGTGTGTTTCAGGCATGACCAGCTGTGTCCAAATTTCAAACATATCTCAAAAAAACCCTCATAATTGCTACATCCATTTGACGTTTCTGTATTTTACTGACCAACACACACAATCAAAAAGGTTTTATCTCTAAAACTGGCAACACAGGAGTATGTTGTTAGACCTACACAAATACCAGCCGCGACTATTTATTCATTCGCTATGAAAAGACTCATACTTTCCCGTACAGTTAAATGGTATGGATTAAATGTTCCAGGCCTATAACTAGCATTATTTAAAGACGAGATGACAGTTATGACTAAAAGTGCAAAGTATAGCAGCAAAGTAGGGTGACTCAGTTTAGTTTGGGTTTAGAGTGGCTACTTTAAAGGCTCTGATGCAGATTTACTGAAGCATTGTTGAGAAGTGTGGCGTATGGAGGGGAGAGGACGTCTTCGAGCTTTATTGTGGAGGGGGGTCTCAGAGGAGCCACGTTATATTGTGTTAAGTTCAACACATCAAGGTCAAGGGGCCCAGAATTCCTAGCTGTGCACCTGGGCCCATTTAAATACTGCAAACTCTGACATGTTTCACAAAGCGCAGAGAAACATCTTGGATGTATTATACCCATTTTCACTGCAATATATGTGTTGTATTAGCTATTATTGAAGTAACAGTGATTGTACAATCAGCCACTGCAGACCAGTAGCAAGTGTTGTCATCACATGATTGAAGAATGAAAGAGGTGTGGGGATTATAATCATTGCCAATGCTCTAAGAGTGTTGTGAATACCCTTCATGTTTCTCTGGTCATTCACTGACTAATAGCTGGCAACCTATGACCTCTGGTAGTCAATTGTTTTGGTCTGGTGTCCAATGTCCACATGTTTTTCATCTCTAGGGTTCATTTGGTCGAAAATGTGACTTTTGTAACATTTTATAATGATGATCACTTACAAATCACAGAAAAATTCTACTGTCACAATGGTGTTTCCCTTTTTTAGTAAACGTTTTCATCTGATTGTTGATTTAACTCAGAAAAACTCCTGTTTGCACATCAACACAGAATTTGTTTCTGTGAAAATCATTGATTCCTGCCTTAAAATGGCTTTTACAACAGGATTGATTCCTTGGGTTTTTCACGTATGAAACCCTGAGACTGTCATCAGTACACTGTAATGTCCAGGTTGAAATACTCAGCTATGAAACTGACTTCTTGTTTCACTTATTATGTGTCTCAAAGCAAAAAAAAAAAAAAAACATCGTATAAATAAGTTATCAAGGTAAAAAAACAAAACCTTGATTTTCACCAGAGGGGGGGTCTTTAAATTTGGCAAAATTAAGAAAAAAAATATGATTTTAATGTGCAAGTCGCAGCTTACATGTTGCAAATTCCACTGAATGGGTCCCAGTTAGCTGCTTGCTGTTACAGTCCAGCTATGGAACTGAGGCTCCTGATGGTTGCAGTTAACTTAGCAGTATTTGTCATGGTATTAATTTAGGAAATCCACTTCTTATACCAACTGCACCGAGACTGAACTTGTACACCTGAAGCTGAAGCAATGTTTAATATATATGCGTATATAAATATTTTTGTGTGTGTGTGTGTGTGTGTGTGTGTGTGTTTTCAGAGACATTTAACAGGTCCAGTTCACTCATATTACAAGAAAAGCATATTTTTAATCTTTTTCCATTTTTTTCACACTGAACTACACTGACCATGCCTGAATGCTTTCTGTGTAGACCCAGACAGCCTCTTAAAAAAGCAAAGTTTATTTCTAAACATGGTGAACTGTTGCTTTATACAAGGAACCAGAGTCTAAGAATTCGCTGTAAATTCTTTTCTTGACTGACAGTCTGTTTGACTGCCTGAAAAAGCTGCTTTTCTGCAGTAATAGACTGCTTGGCTAAGTGGGTGGCTATTTGTCTGACCAAACTAGCTGCCTGTCTGAATGATGGAGTAATTTCTCACAAACTTGAATGCTCGAGTAAGCCTCTAATTGACTGGCATGAAGGCTGAGTGAGTGGATGGCAGCTTCTTGATTGACAGGATGGCTAACTGACCGGAGCAGTTCAGAGGGGTCTGGTGCCAATGGCCACCTCTGCAACAGGGTCCTGTGAATTTTAACAGCGCTGCGATGCTTGACTCTTTTCTCTAGGAAACCTGGCCCAAACCCAGCCGACAGTTTTAATCTCAGTCGCAGTTTCTTTATGTGATATACATTCAGCAAGAGGTCATGTCCACTTCAAGCAGAGTCATGTGATGGTTAAACTGGTCACTTCAGGCTGTATTTGTTTATTTAAGTATGATCAGAACCTGCTGCACCCAGTCTAAAGGCATCAATTCAAAATTTGTCCTGTTTTTAAGTGTTTTTCTTACATAATTTGTGCATCTTCATTTACATGCGTGCACTCCTGTGTGTTTAGAGGTGACTTTCGGCTCTAGCCTCGACACATCTGTGCCAGTCCAGAGGAAGGAGCGGAAGTGCATCCTGCGAAGTAGAGTGATAAAGATCAGTAAAACACAGTTGGTCTTTGTTTGTGTGCCCGTTGGCACAGCAAGGGATCCTGAGCACTTTGACTTCAGTTCACTCGCAGGACTCAGTTCAAACTCCAGAAAATGGAGATGAAACAGAACACCGCAGGAACATAAGTGGAAAATGAAGCCTTTAACACAGAGTGCAGGTCAGACCACTGTTATTAAAACTGCTTATTTTCCTAAATTAACTTTGGAACTGTGACATGTTTAAGACTTTTTTTTATTCCTAGAATGCAAAATGTTGTGAATCTCCAACCCAAAATCTGTACTCTTGAACTTAAACAAATTACTTTAGGCATTTAAGTCCACCACTTTCTACTTGGAAAAACTAAATCTCATGTCAGACTGTGAGCAGTTTATGTAGGTCTTGCGCTTCACTCAAAACATGCAAAGCCAAGTGGTAGATAAGATCTTTTCCCTGGACCTGGAACAAGCAGCTTTCCCTTCCTCTATGTTCCCCTCAGTTCCTGGAAACACCCACGGCTTTCTAGAAAGACATTTCTCCTGGAAGTTTGATCCGCAGCTGAATCTGAGATGTTGAAATGTTAATGCCCAGATTCCGCAGGCTATCTGGAAGCTGCGGGTGCTGATATTAAAATAGTGTGGCCACTCAGCCATATGTCTACCACCATATGTCCGCAAAAACTGAAAACAAGTGTAATGCAATACAATGTAAACCGAGGAGCGGATTCAAGCCTTTAACTTGAGGTTAGAGGAGTTGAACCGCTGCTGTAGCTAAATCATCAACTTATGGCTTTAATCCTAAGCAGAAAAATGCATGTTGCTGATTTTATGGCACAGAATCTTTAGTGAAGTGAAAAATGACACAAAAAATAAATATAAAAATTTGAAGTATTTTAATTGTGATTTCCACCATGCACATACCTGGCCAGCCAGGTTCCAGTTATACAAATAAAAGCTGGGAAATGCAGTATAACATAAAAAATACATATATATGTTACACACACACACAGTATTTACAAACGTCGGTTTTATGGCATTATGGTGGAATTTGTCCTTTATAAAAATAAAAGCTCGAGTGGCAAATATACGTTTTGCATGCAGAAGCTGTATCACCATCTATTGTTTATTGCGAAATGTTAGAAATGTGAATGAAAAGGGCAACAGTAGCAAGCATTTCAAGCATGTTTTCAATATTATTTACAGTAATATATACAAAAATATACAATTTGCATTTAAACTGCCTGCATTATTGCTATACTATATACTGTAATCAGACATACAACATATGGAGGTCCTAACCAGACTTTTTAGAAATAAAACAATTGTTCCATTTGTGTAGAGGTCAGTAAGAAAATGATTGTTTCCTCAGTGAACATTTTCCCACTGGGTTTATGGTCTCAATTGTTAATTTCAAGACTGTTTTAATTTAGCATGGTGCCAAATTTGAAAATCATGGTAACATTTAGAGTAAAATAATCAATAAAGCAGTTTTAGGGCATGTTCTTCAGTCACGTCCACCACACACTTGTTTCATCTGGTATCAAAAGAGCAAGACAGCCTCGGCCAAATTCTAATCTCGAGGCATGAAAACAGGAAAATGTAGGAGATTTTAAAGTCTCTGTAGTTCGTATACTTGAGGGAAAATAAATGAGATTACCATACTGAAAATATTAAAACAATGTTGTTAAAGTTACCTAATAAAAAGTGCTGTTACTTCTTTTTTTTCTGCCCTTCAGTCATCCAGTTTATTTCATTATTGTGATTATTTCTGGTTAATCACTTTTCCTATACTGTACATCCAGTTTGGGCCTCCACAGAATACACCAGACACCTGTTTGGCAAAGTGGGATGGGAACCTCTGACCACCAATAGTCTGATTAAATAAAGGCACATTGTACAAGAAGATATTATGAGTCACTTTGTGAATTAGCCCCAATGGAAGGGCTAAATTGCTGTGCTGTTTTACCTGGCGTACATGGAAATGATGTATGCCACGTCTTGAATTGCTCTGCGAAAAGCTTTGATTTTAGACTTTTACTTTTAAGTTCTGAAATTACAAGAGGTGGTTGAAATTGGTGCTAAATTTAGTGGTGTATATGCAACTTTGAGTGTTAAAAAAACATGATGTCACCACACCATGTCTGCCAAAGATGCATGGCAGCCCCATGTGTGTGTTACAGTAAGCTTTCAAATTTAGGGAACGATGTAAGGCAAGAGACATCCGAATGCATCATTAAACAAACATAATTTGCTGCTCTGTTATTGGACAGTGATTCACTCGTGACCAAAGATAGAGAAGCCTTGAATAGAGGCATGTTACACTTTTAGCGTCAGGAGCAGAAACGCTGATTTATTGACTGCAGGAACGAATGTAATTGTAGGTTGTAAGTTCATAATGAGTGGGTTTGCTGGATATGAAGTGGCCATGTTTGATGGTACTTTGTCCTTTGAGAGTGGTTTTTCAGATGACTGCAAACACTCTGAAGGCTTTTCCTCCTGTGGGGTTCACTAGGCTGGAAAGAGACAGAAGCAATGGAAAGTTAGAATGTAAAGATTTCTCACATGCATTGTATGGGCTGCAATACCAACACCAATGTTAGAATTTCATATATTTTAAGTAAATGATCGCATCTGGGATCCATAAAATGTTACCTTTCTGAGGTGATGGCATTCTGATAGCTGCCACTGTACTGCCTCCTTCTGTCGACTGGCATCACATCAAGGTAACCTCCTGATTCATTCTGGATCACTCCAGCATGAATGGCTGCTCTGCAGATACTGGATTTCTGGAAGAATGAGTGGAAACCACAGATATAAGAGAAGAACTGGATATTGGACTCAAACATCCCTCCTTGCTCACTTGAATAAAAATTGCTCAACTGCAACATAAACTAAAAGTTTCTAGCTTACAGGTTTGTGTGCATAAATCCTCCAGAAAATTCATCCAAGAAAGACTGAAAACTGTCACTGTTTGCACTTGGAGGTGTTTTGTCAACAGTTTTACAGGTTTTGTGTATATTTTTTTATTGCAGTACTGTACATGATGTCCACTGGGGACAATTTGGCAGTGAGGCTGAGTGGTAGAGCATTATCCAACACCTTTAATACATCCATGGTGGTACAATTAAAAATTGCATTATTGATTTTGAAAAATACAAGACATCTCTCTGTGTTCTGGAAAGAATAAATGATTTATGACTGGTGCCTAAAACTCAACACCAAAACCCAAAAAAGGGCTTTTGTCAATGATGTAAGAACTTACATCGGAGTAGTATTTTGTGCCAATGACTCGGGCTTGGCTATCCCGTAAACAGTTCCTGGGACAATACAACCTGAAAAAAAGCCAAAGATAGTTAAGAAATATTTTCAGTGCAAATTCATTACATACCAAACTTAAAAGATTAGGAGAAGTTAGAACCAGTGTAAATTTTAGATATAAATATGTAATTTGTCAAGGTAGAAATCAGAAAATGCACAGCAAATATATGAATCCCTCAATGATGATGCAGAAAGTTTGTCTACACTTTAATTTGAAAGGCTATTTATATTGGCCTTATATATTGGTTAAATAGCCAACCTGTAGTTCTTATGGTGTGTGTCTACAGGATCCGTCATTCCCTTCCTTCCCATTCATTGTCTATATCAGCACCTTTGCAATGCATTCAGGTAGCGTTTCATTTTGAGAGATGGGGCGTCATGTTGGCTGCTTCTTGTTTGCATAACGTTGAAGTTTAGATTACTGTGTGCAGATCAGGGTCATCCAATGCCCGACAAACCTCTAGAAATGCCTGGAAAATTTTTAAACTAACCGAACAGATTCAGCAGTTGCATGGTTTATCTCTCTCCTCTTCAAAAACACATTTCCATGAACTATTTTCATCATGTAAGAGGTTTCCAAACAAGTCACCATGTTGGTCCAGTTTGACATCCAGGTGTGAGCAGCCTACAAGTGAAGCATTTTTCCAATCAGGTGCAGCCAATGTCTGTGTGGTTGTTGGCAGGTATAGAATTTACTGGTGTGATGTTCATCTTTTCTGACACTTTGCAGCTGTACACCTATCAAGGGAAGCAGCGGGGAAACAGGCCTGTGGACACGCACCATTAGATGGACTGAGACTGTCTACATAAAAGCTCCATGTTACCTGGGACAGTGTCGTACAGGTTTCTTGAAAGGGCAGAAAAGTGCTACTGTGGTATCACATCTCACTGCCTTGACTGGGATAAAAAGTGGACAAAACACAGCAAAACATGACCGTACAGTATTTATGTACAAAGACAATGGGATGAAGTAAAATGTGATTGTGAAATCTTACCAGGCACTGAGTCTACTTTGAAGGAATTTGCACTTCGGTTTTTCCTGTGAATTTAAAGAGAATTGTGAGTGATGACCAATGTGAAACAGCTAAGAAATACAGTCAAATAGCCCTAACACAAAGGGTTAATATCCATAAATAGAGAGCAGAAATCAATATTTAATAAGTGATTCCTACCCAATGGATTGAATACCATTCTTGTATGACTTGCTGAACTGTTGTTTTCTGCCCAGTCTGGTCACATCCAACCATCCTCCATCATTATCAATAACACCAGAGTGCAGCGCAGCTCCACACACACTGGATTGCTGGAGGATTAGTCAAACACAGACAGTCTTTTCGTATAGTATACTATTGAATAAATACATGCATTGGTATCTGTTCTTGGAAATCATTTACCATGTCATAAAATGCAGTCCCAACTACTTTTCCAGGACTGTCAAGGCAACCAGGTGGACACTCATATCTACGGGTAAAAACACAATGAAGTGAACAACACAGTGGAGCTGATGCTATGTTTCAACGTGAGCTAATAATGCTAATATAACTCTACCCATGTGAAGAAAATCCTGTGTATAATATGTGTATATTATCTGGCCAGACGTTGCTCGTCTTTTGAATCAGTATCTACCTGTTGCAGGTTGTTCCCTTGCACTGATCCCTCAGTTTGGTCTCACATTCGACCTGTTGGGCTTAAGCAACAACACAAACTCATTGTAATACTGATAAAAAGACATACATTAATAGGATGTTAGTAGTACTAAGGGGACATCCTTACACATCTGCTCCGTGCTGACGACTTGGTTTCTCTCTAGGTTGTCGTTGGGCGAAGGGTTTGGTGACTGAGCCCTAGGTTGGGGCTCTCTGTCTCTTACTGGTTCTGGTTCGGGTTCAATGTAGTTGGTTTCCTCAATCTCAGGAGCTGGACGCCTGTCAACACCCCCATCTGAAAACACAGATGCTGGATTATACCATTGTGCTGTCTTGCTAGATTCTATGTGCACTTTTCCTTGACTGATGTACATATAATTCGACTAATTTGAATGCGGCAATAATTTTTTATGTGGAAATGAGTGGAAATGGAAACACTGGGTGCATGAAAAATGCACAGAATCATAGGAAGATTTCACAGTGAAATTAAGTGAATTATCAAAACAGATCATTTGGATAAGGTAAATAAGAAGAAACCAAGTCTGTATCTAACCTACCTTTATAGCAGAGGTTGTCCCTGCAGCCTCCTGCATAGCTGGCTGGACAGGCAGAACAGGGAGCTCCATATTTGTATGGAGCATGACCCCACCAGTTGCCCCTGAAAACAACAACTGTTATAACACTGACTTTGTCAAAAAGGAAAACAGCAAACACTTTTATTTGTCATAAATCTGCATTGTTATTGTCAATAATCTATACAACCTTTGGTTGGTGATTAGTTTGAGCAGAGACAATTGGATCATTGTATGCAAATTCACATTCTTGCATAATTATTGTACTTCATGTATGTGACACTACATCCATTGACAAGAGACATCTCATGTAATCAAGAACAACATGTGTGTATTAAGTAATGGAAGCATTTCTTGGTTAATGATGTGAGTTTCTTTCTTTAGTTTTGATTCTAATGCACAGTGTTCTAACATGTTGTCACTGGATGAAACTTACGGTGGAGAGTAGTTGCAGACCAAATAGACAGCTTTGGCCCAGATCATTCCCCATACATTCATGTTGTAACACACATTGATGGCACAGCCAATACGATTACTAGTCGCCCAAACCAACTGGAAAAAAGACATTCAAATCCATGAGTTGGAGCAGGTAGTTGAAATATTAAGAGACAGTGGTAAAGAAGTAAATCTCTTGATACATTTATTTTTTAGAATAAATTCAGCCAATTACATTTCTTCTTTGAACTTCAATCAGTCAGAATAGCATATCAAAAAAAGTGCTGAAATCTCAAATGAATATCAGTTTGGTTTTTTTCAAGTAAAAAAACAAAAAATGTAGGATAAGTAATATAACAGTAAATATAACAGTTCTTACCTGAGTGTAGTGAGTACAGACAGGTCCTGAACACCTAAACGGACAATGTGGGTTACACTCCTGGGAGTACGGATAGCTGTAGTACCTCACTTCATCATACCAGGCCTGGACATGGTATGTCGGGGGTCGGTCCCTAAAGTGACAGAAATGGTCTTCCACTGTATCCTCTCATTATGTCACCAGAAACAATGAAAACATACATCAAAGCAGCTAAACTATACTGCTTGTTGCAAGGTCAGCACTGGGCAATTTCCAGGTATTCTGTGTTAAATGAATACTTCCCTTAGAACACACACCATACTTGACATATGGCATATTATTGCCTTATAGTTACCAGAAGTGCTGGCTAACATGCACATATCCAATAGGCGTAAACATTCATTTTGAGCTTTATTTTCACTCTGTTTTAGTCTCCACCATCACCTAAGTAAAATGTCTACTTGAAGAAAATAGCTTTGTTTACTTACTGGTGTAGAAATCTAAAAAAATAAATAAAAAATAGGTGAGAAAATTGATCCCACTGTCATATATGTACAGTAAATATAAAGCTACAACTGGACGACAGTTAGGTTAGCATAGTTTAGCTCAAGCACAGACGAAACTGGAAATTGGCCACCAGCAACTTTGAAGCTCACAAATTAACAATTTAAATACTGAATTTGTTTAATCTGTACAGAAATCAAGGTGTAAAAACCATAATTTTTGGTGTTGCAGGTTTATGTGTCAAATCTCTTGGTTCTGAGCAACTGCTAGCTAAGAAGCAGAGACTAGAAAGCTACTGATCCCAGTTAAGAAACATCTTGTAAATGTAAAAGAGCAAATTGTTAAGCAACTCAAGGACTGACAGCACATTGTTTCTGGAAAAAATTAATAAATGAGACTGAATAGCTGCTTTCACCTGTTTCAGTCTTTGAGTTAAGCTAGCCAAAGCTAACCAGTTGCTATCTGTAGCTTACCAGCTAGTCGCTAACTGTTCACCATTAGGTGCTGGGCAGATTAGCTAACAGACTGTAAAACTGAGGTGAATTACACTGTGTTAGTCAGTATGAATACCTTTGTCATTTGATAAATTTTTAATGAAATTGATTCTAACTTTCAAAATAGTCAACAAACTATAAATTTATTACATTCAAACAAAGAACAACAGTCATTCTGGGTTGCAAGGTTTGGTGAAAAGCTTAACGAGGGAAATTTGTTTGTGGATATAAATATTTTGTTCTCACGTTGTGAGAAAATACCATTATTCTTATCACGTTAAACATTATGTAAATGCCACTCTTTCTTCCACTTCATTGTACGTACACACCTGCCCCAGTGTGCTCCGAGGTTTTGGCCTATTTGCGTCAACATGTGGCTTGGCCCATGTTCCCATCGACACGTATGAGCCCAGTGCTCCGCGCTCCTCTCCAACTCGTAGTCCCACACCTGACAACACAGACATACATGAACACACAAAACAACTTACTATGCTGTGGAAAGATGAACTTGAAAGGTCAACTTTTAAAGTTAAATAGGGTAAGTAGCTGATCTATTTTCAGTAATAATAATTTTCTGTTGGGCAGCAGGTAAAACTCAAACATTGCTTTGCTTTTGACGGATGTCTGCAAACCTGAAACTCCAAACTCCTGATTTAAGTGGCCACTTACCATAGTTGTGGCTGTAGTTGTTTCTTATTACAACTTGTTCAAATATCTCATAAGTCTCTTCAAGGGAACTACACTACCACAAATTCCATTGAAATCAATCTGGCAGTAACCGTATGCACACTTGAGGCAAACTGAACCTGAAAGATGAACCTGCTCTTTTACTTGAAAGACTGTATGCAGGCCTCTTGCAAATTTGACACAGTATAGTCAAAAGTAGGCCTCTCCTATTAAGCACACACATCCACTCTCCTACACACAGACACATACATGAGAGACCACCACATCAACTTGCAGCTTTGTGCCACTTCTCAGCGAGGTTGTTTCATAGCTTGTTTCCAGTAAGTTTTGGTCGCATAAAACAATCTGAGAGGGGAAAACAGCCTTCAATAAAAAAAAAAAAAAAAGAAAGAGCTTAAAAAACTAGGAACACAGAGGGTCTCTGTTTGGGAGCTTGATGCCTTCTTTACTGTAAAAGCTTAACACAATCTGATGAAGTGAGGTCCAAATACCTGAAAAGTATTCACACACCTCTTGTTTTGAACAAAGCAGACTGTTGGTCGTGGCCGAGCAATTTAAACATTGTAGCAAAGTTAATTTACTGTTGACTCTGTTGAGGAGGGAGAAGAATAAGTGCAGTGTGCTGTGCTGTTTGCCCACTGTTTAGTTGCATTACAGCTATCACGCGTCAAAACTAATAGGATAATGCTTAAGTGTGGAGCTGTAACTGCTTGACTTGACCGCCATAATGCGTTCCATATGTTGGGTACTGTTGCCTATTCACTGTGGTGCTGCTTACTGTTCAAGCCCGATTGGTAAAGTGATATTTTGACTGTTTAGTTCTTTGGCCACGAACCAGCTGTGGCCAATATAGCGGCGCAGAGGAGATTTTCTGCTCAAAAGTGCTTCGTGTTTGCCATGTGATGCTGTATTTTACAAGGATTTTTAACGCTATATTGTAGCTGTTGGGTAGAATTCTCATTGTGACCATTTTGATTTTATTTTTGCTTAATTTTTGTGAAAAGATTGCATAAATTTCCATTTCATGACAGCAAAGATGAGTGTTACATCACCTTTAGTGAGTGTTCAGAACAAAAACACAAACGCCATGTGAGAATGTTGCGACAGAGCTAGTATCAGTTCTGTATAAATATGTATGAATGTGAGTGTTTACCAGTAGGAGTCCACTGTTAGTGTTTTTTCAGGGATGACATTGATACTGATAATTAGTAACCAAGGAGACCTACAGTATAATTGGAACCGCTATGGATTTGCAGAAAAAAAAATCTTGGTGTCATAATTTAGAATAACACAAACTGCAAATCAAAACTGAATTAAAATGTCTTTGTTGATGTTTACATGTATTTCATTAAAAGACAGGTTTTCAGAATTCATACTTTAGTGTTGATAGGCTATTACAGTGATGTGGGTGGGACATTGATTGTGGCATTTGCATTAGAGTCTTAGTAGCAGGAATCGGTTAAAAAAATAACTATATTGATAATCATATGAATGCTGAATACTGGATCTGATATTCAGCGTTTCGTCTGACAACTCCCTGTTACCAGACAGAAAAAAACTGCAAATCAGTCAGTTCATTCTACAGCTCAACGAGTCCAAAATTATCGGTTCCCTTCCACCTAAAATAAGAAAAGCAACACTTTCCAGTCAAATGTGAAAACAGACACAATGTTGGATTATAA
This sequence comes from Amphiprion ocellaris, assembly GCF_022539595.1. Classification (NCBI taxonomy): domain Eukaryota; kingdom Metazoa; phylum Chordata; class Actinopteri; family Pomacentridae; genus Amphiprion; species Amphiprion ocellaris. Next base: position 5,870,754 of record NC_072775.1, read on the forward strand.
TGTCGATGCCTTGTGTGATAATAGTTAAAGGAAATAGTCTGTTGGAATAATTTATCATGATTTCCAATAATTTTGTCCAGGTCATTTGGGAAGATCTTTATACTATAAGCAGGAATTCAGCTGTTTTAATAGCTTCTTTGTGTTATTCTATGGCAAACCAAAGGGAAACGGACAAAAGAGCCCTTAATCGCAACTATTTCAGGAAGAACAGATGGCAAGATTTTTGGCCATGTTTGTACCTTGCATTTAACAGTAGAAGAATTGTGGTAAAACAGCATTACTAAGAATGTGTCTTAGTACATATTTGACCGAAGGTGCATTGTGACTAAAATATCCAGGTCTCACTTTATCTGTCTTTTGCCCAAATCCTGTGCGTCAGTTGCTTGCTGCAACATGGTGGTCTCACTGAAGCTGTATAATTTCATAGAGCTAATCATAGTCACTTCGGGGCAGCAAGCAAATCATAAAGTGCATCTAAAGTGCAGGTCAAGTCATGTGTTCTTGCTTGTTCTTTGGATAAGAAGGACAATTTAGCAGAAAAGCTAACCTGGGTTTGTTGCTCAGGGTCTGTGACTCTTGTGTAGCAGCTACTGTTTGCTGATGACTGAAAAAAAATCATCCATTTTGGAAGATGATGCTACTCTGTCACATGAAGGCAAATCTGAACAAGAAATGCTATTTAATGACATTTTGTCTTTAACAATAGGGGTAGTAGCTGATAAAACAGTCACATAATTTGTTTTTGGAAAGGTAACTGGATATTTTCATACAAATCATACAGTTATTTTCGGTAGAAAAGTCCTTTCATCCTCTTAAACCAATCTCAGTTCAAGATAAGATAAAGTTGATCACACACGGGAAAGTTTGCATATTTCCACTTAGAAAGAGAAACAGAAATCCACATTAGAAAATGAGAGGTCAGGTTTAATTTTTACAAACGTTTTCAATTGTTTTTTGGTTAAGTTTACACACCTGAACTTCTGGGTTAGGTTCAAGAATAGATCATTGTTTTTGGTAAAATAAACCCCATTGTTATATTCGAGCAAAGTTCCATTTTGTAGGTTTTCAGGGTGATAATTTACATGCAGTTTTTCTCACAAGCACACAAGGTCGCTTACAAAATCCTGAGAGTTGGGGTTTGGGAATGAATAATATGATAGCAACTTGTAAACATCATTTAATGGGCTGATGATGATGATGCATCTGAACATTTCAATGCAACTTTCCAGAACTGCCAGTTTGACAAGCACTAGCATTTCACCCAGAAAATGGCAGAGTATGTGGAGGAGGGCGACTGTGTAGGATTTAAACAGTCTTTTTCATTCTTCACCACTGCTTTCAGTGATCTTTCATTCAGCACCACTGATGCTTTGGAGGAAGTATCCCTATTTCTGCACTGTATGATGGCAGAGTTTTCATCCTGTCTTTGGGTGTGGCATCCGCAACAAGTGAAACATTTAAACCCATTCTGAAGAAACCTCACAGGACCTAGTTGGTTTAAAACATACTGAACCCTTAGTCCTACTTACAAGGCAATACTGGCCACCTGCACGGCCCAAAACTTCACCAGGTTATTATGAAATCTGAGTTCAGCACAAAGCTTTCACTGCAAACAATCTACAGCGGATACTAATGATCTCTGCCAGCTCATTATTCTCTCCGTGTTCTTGTTATTCTTCCCCCTCAATTATCCAATGGAGGGGAAGATGGACTGCCCACCAGCCTTTTGGAGAAAGGTCACAGCAACAACGACCAATCTCCTTTTGCATTCCAAAGAGCATTAAGTTTCTAAAACATAGACCTGCTTCCAGCCATCTGCCAGGACCACCTCTGCTACAGAGCTAAGGGCAAAACGTGCGTCCTTGCAGCAAGAGAGTACTCAAGGCAGCGCTTTGCGAAGAAAAATCTTCAAGAAGAAAGCAAGAAGTTTGTATAAGTATGCAAAATTCCTACAGTATGGAAAGTGGTTGTGATTATGGGACATTTAAAGAGCTTTCTAAGAATGATCTGCTGGGCAAGAAGTGACGTGTTTTAGTTGCAAAAAGCGCTTTAAAGGCACTTACTGCATATCTTTTGTATGAAATTAAGGAGTCGGAGCTGCAGTGGAGGTGTAGCCCCCTTTGGCCTCCAAATCCTGCAATCTGAAAACCAAATACTTGGCCCTCATCAGCCCCCTGTCTTACCACATCATTATCATCAGTAATAGTATCCCTCGCAGAAGAAACACTGGATTAGTGTACATAACATACATTTGCACTACCATGCACACGCACTTCAAACGACGGGGCTCGCCATGTTTGAAATAGATTCACCACCGTGGCACCCGAAATGAGATGCGTGGAGGATCAAACAAAAGATAACATTGGCACGAGTTCGAGTGAGCAGAGATGGATGGAGAGAGGAAAAGTGGAGGAGGGTGAAGAGAAGCCTGAGGGAAGGTTTGTGAGGCTGAAGATCGAGCGAGGAAAAGAGTCTGCGAGAGGAGAAACGGACTGAGAGAGTAAAGAGAGGCAGGACAGGAGGAGAGGGAAGGCAGGTTGGTTGAGGTAGAGGGCAGGACAACACTGCGGGGGTGAAAGCTGGATCCGGGCCAAGGGCAGCGAGGGCAGCGAGCAGGAGCTGGCCAGACAGTGGCTTAGGCTTCCAGATCTCGTTTTCTCTCTTTCCTCCCCTAATCTGCTGTCCTCAGCTGGCAGAGCATCACTGGCAGAAAGTGCTTTCCACTTAGAAAGACTTTAGTGTCAAACTCCACCAATTTGGCCAAGGTCACTCGAAATTATTCAGTAGATAGTGTGAAGGAAGAATTACTCTTTTCCCCCTCATTGATAGATTTCCTCGCAGCTGTTAACTGAAAACATCCCAGGACATCATGCAGGTTGCATCTGTCAGCTACAGTCACCTTAACCCTCATGTCGTCCTGTGGGTCAAAATTGACCCGTTTTAAAGGTTGAAAATGTGGAAAAAAAGACATTTTCACAGTGAAACTTCTGATGGCCACATTTTGAACATTTTTGGGAAATCTTTGAACCCTTTTTGGTGGAAAAGAAAGAAATGTTAAAAATGTTTCTTCAGAACATTTACACAAAAATCGACCAAAATCCAGCGAATTTTGTTGGATTTTGGTTGATTTTTATGTGAATGTTCTTAAAGAAAATATTAGAAGTTTTACTGATATATATGTAATCACTTTAGATATTTTTAGGATTTTTTTGGAAGATTTTTACTCATTTTTTGAAAATATTTACAAGAATTTCCTTGCTAAATTTGAGGGATTTTTAAAAAACTTTTAAGGGAAACTTTTAATGAACTATTGGGGTTTTCTTCCTGAAGGTTTTGCAAATTTTCAGAAATTTGGGGATATTTTTTTTTTTGCTGATTTTTTCCAGACAAGGAAACAATATTTTTTTGTGCCCATAAATGAAGACAAACAGGAGGCTTAAATTAAGTTGTAGAACCTATAGATCACCTCAAATTGTCCTACAGGTTACACCTTTGACCTCTGTTCCTATTTGCTTCTCCCAAAGTGAGGCTGGGAACACATTCAGGTCCTCTCTGTCCCTAATATGACCCTGATAAAGGCAGATGCTGCAAAAGAAGATACATAAGAGAGAGACAACTGCCGTAGCAAAAACATGACTTGGTTAAGATTAGATATTGTTTAGTCTGACGTTACGGAGTAGACAAGTTGTCTCCATATTGGGTCGTAATCTAAATATCCTCCCAACTCAAAATGTACCCAAGGTTGAAAAGAATCCTCAGAATTGAAGCTGCCAGCGCTCACATCACTGTGTTGCTTGTTGTATCACTTCCCCTGATATCAGTAAACCTTACTGTCAACATAAGCCATCTGAATCTCCAGAGTGTCTCTATATCTACCTCCTCGTTCCTCTCTCGACATCGCAGACATCGCTTCTAGGATAGCGTAAACTTTGTTTGCATCCATGACCAGCTTTCTACTAGTACTTTGTATTTGCCACAAACTGACCTTTTTCTTACCAATAACCCCACAAACTAATATAAATAACTGAATCAGTCGATGATGAGTTCTTTTGTCTGGAAGTAACGCTAGATTTCTATTGCAGACAGTAGTGAGTTTGGCAAGGTTACAGCTGACAATAGAGCAGAAAGTGCTTTTAGTTTCAGAAAGTTAAAGCTAAAAACTATCTTTTGTACTACAATCCTTGGGGAACCACTTCACAGCATGTTTGAAATACCAGACGTTGACAGGTCTGCTGTGCCTAGTTTGAGCTGCTTAAGTAAGACTGGATGGGATTTAGTGAATGGTCAACCCAAATGAACTGATTTTGGAATGAGGAGTTTAATCCTGACGCGTTAATATTCAGCTACTTCCAGTTAATGTCAAAGTCTAACTAATACTGATTTTGTTTGCTATTTAGGTAACTGATTTTTTAAAATGATGTAACAGCTATGGTCAGTGGTTAGCACTGTCGCCTTGCAGCTAGAAGATCCCCGCTTTGCGTCCCAGAATGGCCTTCCCAGGATCTTTCTGCATGGAGTTTGCATGTTCTCACTGTGCATGCGTGAGTTTTGTCTGGGTTCTCTGGCTTCCTCCCACAGTTCAAAAACATGCTGAGGTTACCTGGTAATTCTAAACTGTCTGTAGGTGTGAATGTGAGTGTGCTTGTTTGTCTCTGTGTAGCCCTGTGATAAACTGGCGATGTGTCCAGGATGTCCCCTTTTCAATTTTCAAGCAATTTTGGTCAATTTTTAAAAATCATTTTGGACATTTTTTGACATTTTGCCAGTTTTTAGGCTATTTCAGACAGGTTTTAAGTCACTTTGGATGTTGGACAGATTTTGAAGCATTTTGACCGGATTTTAGAGTCATTTTAGACAGTTTTCAAGATGTTTTGGACTAGCTTTGTCACATTGGAAACATTTAGTATAATTTTGGACTACTGAACAGTCATTTTGGACAGGGGTTTTGACATTCAGACCAGATTTTGAGTCATTTTAGATAATTTTCACATTGTTTTGGACTATTTCTTTGTGATGTTTTGCACATTTTGAGTCATTTAAAAACTTTAGTCATTCTAGACAGTTTTCAAGTAATTTTGGACAGGTTTTTGACATGTTTGGTCAAATTTTGAGACATTTTGTCCTGATGGAGCCTATCCCAGCTACCTTAAGTCAGCTGGGATAGGCTTCAGCACTCCCACGACCCTAATGAGGATTAAGCCATGTATCGATAATAGATGGATACATGGATAACGGCTATTCTAGTGTGACGAAAATGACAGAGCGGTGCATCCTCAGCACTCACCATGTACTCCATGTTGGAGGCAGGAGGGTGAACCTGACCCCTCAGCTTGTTGTGCAGGTCCAGGATGAGGTGCATGTCTCCCTCACTGATGGCCCTCTTCCCTCTCGACCTGGCCCTCCACCACTCATCGTCCTTGTTCCTGTATTTCTCCAGGATGGACTCGAGCCTCGTGGAGTTGGTGAGGACCGCCGCCAGGACGCCCTGGCTCAGGCACAGGAGCAAACTCGCCGCTCTGACCCAGCCGGGGTAAGGAGGAGACTTTCTCATGATGGGGGAAGCACTGATGCTATGAGGGATACTTTTGTTTTGTCTGCAGAACAGAGAGAAAGAGCATGTGTTGAGGTAGAGCAGCTTGAGCTTGAATATCTGCTTTATCAGCCTAAATGCATGTGAGTACAGAGCTTTCATGCATCTTTTTGGGTGCTCAGACTTCCAAGCTATCAGAGTGCATATTAATCAACTCTCCTTCCAGCCTGCAACCTTGAATCTGTCTTCTGTCCCAGTTTAATAATGTTTTAATTATAGGGGACTTCACTTCAAACAGTGAGTCTAACACAGCTTTCAGCAGCCGGAGTGCATCTGCGGGTCACTGCATCACTACACACAGTAGGACCAGTGTAAACGGACTTTTCACACGTTATGTTACAGGGCACAAGATTTAGTGCGCATGCTTAAATTGCCATACTCTGTGTGCCAACATGCCCTCCAGGGAGACTTTGATATGGACTTTCTAAGATGCAAACAGAGATTCAGTTATGGTTGCATGAGAGCTAAAAATATAAACACTGTAGTGCATTTTACCATTAAAAGGATGAGAATAAGATTGTGAGTGTCACAGCACAGACTTGCACATAATGAAAGAAACGGTGCAAATTTACCTCTAAATTCCTTCAAAAGTGATCAAAAATATCCCCCAGGTTTAATATTCCAGATGCTGATCTTCCTGGAGATTACTGCAGAGTGACAGATTTCCAATTTAGGGCGCCTTTAAATCCATCCATCACACAGAGGGAGAAAAAAAGAGCGCAGGCAGTCGGATCTCTGTCAGATTGTACATCCACTGCTGCTGAGAGCTCGCAGATGTCTATAGGTCCCTGTTGAATTCCTCAGGTCGCTCAGTGCGAAGCGGGCTGCACGGGACTGCTGCTCATTTTGCGCTTATATGCCAAATTTGCGCTTAGCAACGCGCAACGCAGCGGACCACGCCTCTGCAAGCCCTCTGGCTCCACACGCACACGGACACACACACACACACACACACACACACACACACACACACACGCACACGCACACACGGACACACACGGACACACACAGGCCAGCAGATCCAGGGTTGATCTATTTGAGAAGGCACCTGATCGCAGTAGAAGTGACGCGAAGGTAAACTTTGGGATGTTATGAGAGCAGCCCACTCGAGTAACAAATATTGAAAATTTTGCTGTTTCGATTTGTTTTTAATATATATTTGACAGGAAGACAAAATTAGCATCAGCTATTGGTAGAGCAAAATAGGCTACAAAAGTTCAGATGCACCCAACTCAACTGGGCAGATATTTCAGTCTGTCTTGTGAATCAATATGTATTTGTGGGACTTTTTGTAACATAGTTGACTTTTTTGCTGTTTTCAGGCCTAAACTCAATGTGGCCGCCTATAACCAAACACCACATGACATTTTTATAGAAAGATTCTTCTAAATATTATATATACAAATGGGTAAAATTGAAATTGAAAATTATTTATAAAGATATTCTAGTAACACTGCTGACATGCGATAAATCCACTACTTTATATTAAATAACTCAGAAAGACTTGGAGTCTTGCCAGTCTTTTCTTCAGGAGGAAATGACATCATGTGGAGCAGGTCATGTGATCTGGAATTAACACACTTCAGGTGTTCTTGTAATGGGGAACTTAGTTGAAAGTGATTTCTGGGACACAGATACAATTTATTTTCCATCTAAAATTTGATATATTGCCAAAAAAGAAATATCTGTCATGATTATCTCAACTTAAGAAAAAGAACACAATCAAAATATTTTTTGAATAAGTTCATTTTATTATTGTTTAGCTAATTAGAAGGTGGTTGTTACTAAATTCAGACGGTTGTTTAGTTGACATTATAGTGATATCCAGTAATTTTTTATTAATGTGATTGTTTCCATAATAAATAATTATAGAATCTGTAAAGACATGATCACAGTGAACCTAAAAAACGTATTTTTCTTTTACTTTTAATAAAAATGTATGCAAGATATATCCCATGGACTTCAAAAGTCCCTCAATTATATATTGACTCTTGTCATATGGCGTCTTGTAGTATTATTTTCTCTATATCTGTGCAGTGTTGGTGCAAAAACAGTGGAAAATTCTCACAAGTGTATCTCATCCATCTGTGCTTGGCCTGTTGCTTTTCTTGAGATCTCCACGTCATTACTGTTTGTGAGAATAGCAGCAGCAGCAGCAGCAGCAGCAGCCAGCAGGGTGGCCAGTATTCCCCCTACAACACGACCACAAAGCACTGATTCATCTGCCTTAACACACACTAGAACATTTGTGAAAGTTTGTGGGCAGTGTGTGTGTGTGTGTGTGTGTGGGTGTGTGTGTGTGTGTGTGTGTGTGTGTGTGTGTGTGTGTGTGTGTGTGTGTGCGTGTGCGTGTGTCTGTTTATATACTTTCTCCCCCTCTGTATGCTTCCTCTACTCCAACATGCTCTGTACTGACTGTCCATCAGCACAGAAGAAGAAGAAGCATTTTCTTTTAAACTGCCATTAAGATACAAAAGCAAAATGAAGGAAATATGCATAAAATAATGCAAACAAAGGAGCCTGCATATGACGCAGAATCACATTTAGGTTTTATATCTCCAACAGGGGTGGAAATTTTCAACTAGGACTCAACCCAGACTTCAACTTTAACATGATCAAATGATCAGCTCTCACTTTCTAACAGCTTCATTGATACTTGTAGTCTATTTAAACTGCCCTCACACTCATTTCTTGCCATGCTGAAGTAAAGAGAGACATGAGAATGTACCAGGACACACCCACACTAAGATGTGAAAGCATCAGCAAGGATGTAGCAATAATAATAATAATAAAAATAAATAAAAGTAGGATACAGTGAGAAATATATGCTGTACCAAATCCAAGCACTGCACCCTGACAGATCTATGTTTTCGGCAAATTATTTTATCGATTTAGCGATCAAACACTGGGACCATGAAACATAAAAAAGTGCGAAGAAATATTAAGGTGGCTTTTTTAAATTGGTTGTTTTCCTTAAAAAGTTGTCTAAAACCTTCAGGTAGCAGACAAATGTAGCAAATCCCTTCAAGTCACATCACAGAGCTGTGGAATATTTGGTATTTTTGCTAAACTTGAAAGAAAACAAATGATCAAGTATCTGAATAGTTGCTGATTATTTTCCTGTTGATCAGCTAATCAATTTGTCATACAAAATTGTTTATACCCACAAAAAAAGCAAACTGTACCGGTTTAGTTCACACAAAAACATGAACCTCCCTGATGGAGATTATTTCAAGAATATTTGTGTCAATAATCATTTAGTTAGAACAGCCTTAAATGTGGACAGCAAAAGTTTTTAGTGATTACTTTCTGTGTTTTCAAAGTTTAAGGGACTTTACACTGTCATAAATCCAGTGGCACTGCCCAAGCCTTGCATCATTTGTTATCTTCTACTAGCATCTGCTGCCCCCTCTTGGATACTGCAGAGCTTTTCAGACCCCTCAAAAGAAAAAACCCTCGGCAAGCCATCAGTGACGTTTGAGCAGAGGATTGTCCATTAGTTTACAATGTTAAAGCCAGGTCTCCTGCATCTAGATGGATGGACGATACTCCTCCGTTGAGAGCTTCTTTTTGTTGCACTATTTTGTATCACTGTTCTATATGGAGTACTGAGAGTGCCAAATTACAAAAATAAATCAATAAAAGAATAAGCAAATAAAAGTGGAAATATAAAGACAAATAAAATAAAAATAAATCATGTTTCCATATAAAGAAATATTATTTAAAAAATGAATACATAAAAGAAAAGCCTAATAAAAGTAGAAATATAAAGACAAATAAATAAAATAATTTTTAAAAAATAAGAAGAAATGTGCTTATAAATAGATAAAAAATAAATAATGTGACAGTATAAATCAATATGAATCAAAAAATGAATCCATCTAAGAAAAAGCTAATAGAAGTAGAAACATGAAGACAAATAAATAAGAAATGTGCTCTTCTTTTGCTTTTAAAGGGACATTAAATGTCACTTTAAAAGCAAAGGAAAAGATCATCACCTTCTCACTGCTGCCCTCAGGAAAGAAGACTTTTCCCACATTTCTTATTCATTTGTCTTTATATTTCTACTTTTATTCGCCTTTTATGGACTCATTTTTTGATTAATATTTCTTTAATTAGCAACATTATTTATTTTTATTTTATTTATTCATCATATTTCCACTTGTATTTGTTTATTCCTTTATAGATTTATGTTTGTAATTTGGCACTCTCAGTACTTCATAGATTCACTCAAATCAAATGTTTAACAGGAAAAGCGTGGCGCTGCGACCTGGCGGCAGCTTCATCTAGCAAAACTAAATGGATGTTAGATGAAAAAACAGCCTAAAATACCACTTCCTGCATCAAAATGAAGGAACTGATTCTCCGACTCGTTGATTCCTTGAAGACAAGACAGATTAAACTTTCTTACATGCAGTGATTAATGGAGAACTTCGGCTTTGTGTGCTGTTCATCTACAAGGGCAACACAACCAAGAAGTCTGCTTCTGTAAAGTCACTATAAAGGCTCTTTTAGAGGTCACACAAAGCCATGCACTGTGCATTTTTATCGTGGAAAAAAATAATAAGGCAATACGACACACATAAGTCAGAAAGTTATACAGCTCCAACATTATTTGATTTATTTCTCATGTTTCTTACATGCTTTTTCTGCAATAAAATTTCCTGAATTAATATTTCGTGAGTGACAATTTTTCACTTACTGCTGTTTTTCATTATATGGGTGTCATTTAGATTATCAACTGTATGCAAACGTGGGAAATTTCTTGTGTGGTACCTCTGTGATGTGTGTAGAATATGAATCTGTTGTATTGTATATTAGGTGTGAGCTCAGCAACTGTTTTGAACACAACAATTTGGGCATTACATGAAATGTACTGCTATGTTGCACGATTATAGAAAAATCATGTTGACAACTAACAACAAAATCATGAAATCCCATATTTCTGCCAGAAAATGTAATCCTTGTGAATGTGACATGGATTCTGTCCCAGCAAACATATATTAAAATATATCTATTTCCATGGCATATGTGATCGCCATGGTAATTAATAAACAAGAACACTCCTACTACAATTAATAACAATAATCATAATAATAACAGCAATAAGGATGAGGATGAAGAAATGAAATGTGCGTTCTGGAAATATTTTATTGTGGTGTTGCTTTGGTAATGCTGATCATGATGGCGAAGGGCGAGTTAAGCCATCAAATCGTAAACACACACACACACACGCACATATGCACACACACACACACAGCTTTGTGAATGAATATCTTGTGAGAGGATTAAAGCAGCCCAAAGGTGGAGCAAAAAATTGTGAAGGTTTTGTGGCGGACGAGAGAGTAATCCTTTGAGCTGTTGGGGAGACAGAGAGAGAGAGAGAGCGAGGGATGAACATGCCGAAGTATTTACTCTGGGATTTGACGCATATTAAGAAGAATTGATGGGTTGAACAACACTTTTATTTATCTTTTTTACCCCAAAATACGGATGCGCAGGAACTGATTTTAGTCAAGACAATTTAATGGCAATATCTGAGAGCGAGCTGCTCATCCTCAGGGAACAGAAATGGTGCACAAACTTCTGCTGCCCGTCGGTGAGTTTATTACTGTGAACGTGTTTCATAGATGCATCTGATTAAAGAAACAAAACACTCGTAAAACCTTTAAATACCATCTATCTATCAAATGAATCATTACAAGGCAAAGGTTAATAATCCTACACTCCATTTGTTGTGTTTCCTCCCCTCTGGTACAACTTTTGCAATCATTTTTCTTTCTGTTTTTCTATATTTTTTGAGAAGTTTAAGCTGCTTGCCGATGGGTAGCATAATCTTGTTTTTCTTGTATTCTCTCAGCTTTAGCAGCAAGCCTCATCTCCCCCGTCCTGTCTGGTGCCACGTCAACCAAAACCAAAACTCAAGGTATCCTGTCACATCCCAAGGTCACTGTTCACCATTAACCAATCAGAGAATTTGGTTATTTTTCAGGGGAAAACAGCTCAATTTATTTACAAACTATTAAGCAGCTTGATGTTCAAATAATTAAGTCAAGCAAACGTGTGCAAATTGTATTCAAATGTACTAATGTATGTATGTATATATATATATATATATATATATATATATATATATATATATATATATATATATATATATATATATATATATATATATATATATATATATATATATATATATATATGTATTTATGCATGTATGTACGGTCAGACAAAACCACAGACATCACACTGAGCTCTTTAGTTGTGATGCACATTTTTTTGCTGTTTTCTGACATTTAATTGACTAAGTGACAAATTAATTAATGAAAATTTTAATGAAAAACAATAATTAGTTAGTGTGGTAGCTCATAAATATATTTAATCTGTGACTCTAATTGCATAATGCCTCACTCAGTATAATATAGTGATATTTTAAATGAGATTCCTTTGGAAAAAGTCATTTGGGAAACGTGGGTGTATTCTTTGGGTAGATCAGAGCGATGACAACCTTCTAATGAGCACTGACTGGAGAGTCCCATTATAGAATAATAAATAATGATCTTTCTGTTTGTGTTGTGGGTGAGTTTTTCATTCTGAGAGAAACAAAAATACTCATTATGGTTGGAGTCTCTCACAAAAGAGGAACTAACCCTAAGCCTAACTGTGACCCCTCATCTAAAAAAGTTACACCTACTACCCCAGATGTGAAGTAAAAGTCATGCAGCAACCAATTTAGTAAGATTTGTAGATGCAGAATGATAGAAGGAATTGCAGGCTGTGTAATTTTTTGCGCCTATTTGTACTGTTTGTGTGTTTCCAGTGAAGAACAACTCAGGTGTGACACCAGCCGGACAGTGTGGGACCTGGATAAAGGAGCCTGATGGAGGCACTTTCACTTCACCCAACTACCCCGACAAATACCCGCCTGAGAGGGAATGCATTTACATAATAGAAGGTGAGACTTTGTTTAATTTAACCTCACAGCTACTTTCCGCCTTTCCTGTTTTTAATCTGACCTCTCCTCCTGCTGCAGCCTCTCCCCGACAGTGCATCGACCTGTTCTTCGATGAGAAGTACTCCATCGAGCCGTCCTGGGAGTGCAAGTTTGATCACATCGAAGTTCGCGACGGCCCCTTTGGTTTCTCGCCCATCATCGGTCGCTACTGTGGGCAGGAAAGCCCTGCGTACATCCGCTCCAGTGGGAGGTACCTGTACATCAAGTTTGTGGCGGATGGCGAGCTGGAGGCCATTGGTTTCTCTGCACGCTACAACTTCACAAAAGGTGAGTGGTAGAAGATCCAGTTCTGTCCTGATGATAAAGAGACTGCAGAGAGCTTTGCCTTAAAACTGCACTAATCAGTATTCTTATGATAAAAATGAATACAATGTGTAATGTGAAATTTCTCATTGTCACAAACCCCTTTAGAATTATCACCCAATTTTGCAGTTCTCTTCAGTTTAAGGTAAATTTCTGCATCCTTCCGCTCCTTATTTTGGTTTTATGGCTCAAAAACTCAACTGTTTTGGTTCATTTTCACCCTTGTAATTTCAAAACTGGAATAGCCTTATTGCATGTTACTTAAAACACATAATAATAATAATAATAATAATAATAATAATAATAATAATAATAATAATAATAATAAGACACAAAAATAGCAACTATCCACAGAATACAGTAGAGCATTTAGCGAGGAAAAAGATATTTCTTTGTAGTGTGTATTCACCACATAGTTTAAAGTTGGGTAAATGAAACTTACAGTCTCTGAAGTTTTATCAGATGCAGGACCTGTTGTACAAAAACTAGATTTTGGTTTAGAAAATTGTGTCCTCCGCTATACAAAATCATAAAACATGGAAATTTTCACAAAAATAGCTGAAGGAAGAACAAACATGATATATTGCAAATATGCAACTGTATACTAACATGATTGACAAAGAAAAAGTCGATTAATAGTTCTTTAACTCTCCATCCAAAGTGCTTTTACTCAAAGCAACGAAAGCAAAAATAATGTCCAGTTTGTTCTATTCCACCCAATTTATTGAGGAAGATAATATTCAAATTAAAGTACACCTAATTTGTAATCCAGAGTCTCATTCTCATCAGAATTCCAGTGATTAGCTCATCAATAATCATGCTGAACTGCCATTTCATTGTCACATAATTAGTTCATTTCAGTAATTAAGAAGAATGATTGAATAATGAACAATTCCGCTTTGTTTTTTGTATTTCAATTACCGAACTATGTGGCTTACAGGAAATCATGTGACATCAGTGGAGGAAATTGATCTTCTTTTTTGCAAAAGTTCTAAGTACTTTACAAGATTTTATTGTCACAAATACATTTTTACAGCACTGTGAAATGTAGTTTTCACATATCCCTTTCGGGGTCAGCCATGGTACAGAGGCCCTGGAGCAGGAAGGGTTAAGAGCATTGCTCAAGGGCTCAGCAGTGGCCACATCAGGGTTTGATCCTCTGACCTTCTGATCAGAAACTTTAACCATTTCGCCACCAGGATTAAGATTAGGAACTGGAACCAGTCATATCTGATTCACCCGTGCTTATGGAAGAGATAGCTTTTGCTGGGCGTGAACTAGAGACCCTACGACTCAGAGTTCTGCGTTTTTCCAGGTGAGCTAGAGTGCTCTTGTCCTGGGTCCTTTTAAAATGTTCTTTGATTTTCTGAGCTTTTATTCAAATGGCCTGCTAATTTTCTGCCAGCTGTGAAGGTGTTAACATGGTCTGCCATCTTGTCTGCAGCGAGTTCCTCCTGGGCAGTTCAGAAGTTTGAGTACAGTGCTAATAGGGTCATTCAATTCAAAATATGACAAACTGCTGACCTTATAGCAGCTCTTTGTTTGATAAAAGCACTGGGTGAATCAGCACCTGAAACTGATATTTGACATCCTTTTAAGTTGCCAGTCAGTTCACATACATCATATATATTAACAATACAGGGATTTATTCTATTCTCACTGGTATACAGTGTACAGGAGGGACAAACTATTACACCTCCTAGTTCTACACAATGAAATTCAACAGAAACTCAGTCTGCCATAAGGATTTACAAAAGGATTGTTGTACTAAGAAGCTAGGTGTACCTAATAAACTGCATACTTTAGGACTTTATAGTTAAATCATAGCTTAGGTCCAGATGTTGCTCAAAATGCTCCTCACTAGACTTCACACTCTTGTGGTGGAGTGTCAAAAAAAGTGGAAAACACAGATCCATTTTCATAAATTAGCATTTCTGTAATGTTGTTGCTGCAGCTCTGTCTGGTTGGCTGGGAGGAGGGGAGTTCAGAGTATTACTACAGCTCTAAGCCTTTGCCTCCTCTCCTTGGAACTCTCTCCCAATCTACATCCCTGCTGAAAATCTGACATTGTTGTCTGCAGTGTGCCAAAGCCGGTCACCTTTTTCACCCTCAACATTTCAGTCTTTTTGTGTGCCCCCTTTTATTTTTAGGTCATATCCACTTGAAAATGAATTACAAATCAGTTAAAGTTTGTGATGAAATCGCGTCAGAGGTGCAGTATATGCAACATATGCAGATCTTTAACTGCGCATGACATGTTTAAGAGTGGCATATTGCAACTTTGGTAGCGATCTGGTTGCATGCTGCTGGGAATGCGCTTCATTTCCATCCGTAGTGCAGCTGCAGCTGACAGGAGGAGAGGCGTGCAACAAACACTTCCACTCACAAGCACATACACAGTCACAGAGGCACTTGTTCACTCCGTCTCACACACACGAGAGTTAATGAAAGCTTGTCTTCAGGGGAATACAGCTTGTCAGCGCTGAGCCTCAGCAGCAGCTTAAGGGAGTCCGAGGCAGAGGCTTTATTAACAGATTTTATAGGCCACCTACACTGACAAGGGCCAAAGATTAATCTGCATCCCTCTGTCCTTCCATCCATCCATCCATCCATCCATCCATCCATCCATCCATCCATCTTTTCTTTGTTTCTTAACATGATTGAGACTGCATGTTATTGTTTTTATTCCTCAAGTGATAGACTCTCCAGTCAGGATGGTGATGTTGATGATGATGATAGTGAAACTTTTTATTTTATCCCCAGAGGTCCATCTGAAACACACTAGTCTTTAGGTTGGCTGAGATTGTTTGCCAAACCTGCCACAGCTTGATGCTGTTTCTCTGAAAATAACGACATGACTTCTGTATTATTCTACCACAATTTTAGCAAAGTTGCCTCTTTTACTTCCAGTTTTAACAACTCATAAAGAAAACTCACTTATGTCTGTTTTCAGATTTCACATTTGAGCAGTTAAATCAGCTTTAAGAAGATACTTTATTGGCAGATCAGATCAGGAAAAGCTGTTTTCTGTGTGTTTACACCACATGTAATGAGTCCTTAATGCCAAATGTTAATCTCCTGTCTAATTCCGCCCATCATGGACGGCAGGAGGGAATAAATTCACAAACATGCATATATGCTTTGCACACATTTCTAAACACTGCAATGTCTTTTCTATGTAAGCAAGTGCTCCTTGTATTATCCAGCTCCAGACCCCTCAGTGACTTTGAGCGTTCAAGTGTCTTTAAGTTTGTTGTTTTGGTTCCCTTTCACTGTTTTTATCATAAACATTTTCAACCACAATTGGCAGGATTGTAATTTGAAATCAAAAGTGTACTCAGTGTAGCTGAGTTGATCACAGGTGGTACAATTTTGAATAATTAGACTTATAAGAAATATTGCACAAGAGCATACTTGTTTCTGCTGTATACTATATAAGATGTTTTTTTAAGTATGAATACATTAAAATTCATCCTTCATTATGCAAAGAAATCTTGGAAAAGTCCAGTTTAAACAATGTGGTGGTTATGATTGCCAGTTGTGGTAACTGGATCCTTATTCTTGTGCAGATGTCACATCACCATTACCACATAATGTGCAGTGTAAATGTAAATGTAAATGTAAATGTGTAAAGTCACCAAGATTAAACAGTGTGGATGTGAAAGCGCCGGGTGGAGCGACTAACTAAACCCGTAGGAATTACTTTGTAGCTTCTGATGTGAGTGATCAAACTTAGCGACTTTGTCTGTTGCAATCAGACAAAAGACATATGGAAAGAAAATCGGAAATATGCAATGCTGCTCTGATTGTAATCAAAACATGAGGATTACATTAAAAAAAAGAGACTTATAAAACTGAGCTCAATTTAATGGCACAGAGATATTTTTTTTTCAGTTTTTCCCCTAAAATTTTAGTTGGTACAGCAACTTGTAACACCAAACTGAAAGTAAACTGAAGTAAAATCCGTTGAAAAGTAGTTTGTAACTCTCATTTATGGCATCCCATGACTATATCTTTAGCATATAAGTGGTGTTACAGGTTCTTTTGGACATATTTCTTGACAGATTTCTTGTCAAATGCACTTCAAAATGAAATCTTTTACATATAATACAGTGTTATGTGCAGGTTTATATTAGATATGCATCTATCTTAAAGTCAGATTTGCCTTTGTAGACTAGTTGAAGTATAAAATGAAAACTTCAACTCTCACTTCTGTAATTTGGCGTTAGTTAAGTGAATCTTTGTATGTTGTGTTACACATCACTGTTGCTGTCTGTACAACTCATTTTCAAGCTGAATAACGTCAGAAGAGGATTTAGATAAACCATCTTATATCTTATCTCGCCTTTATCTGACCTTTATGTTTTGTTCTTATATTGGATACAAAGCCTGTGGGAATGTATTGTTGCATCACATGCACACACACATGCACATGCACAGGAATGAATGTGAATAATCTGGCCAAGCCTGAAGCAGAAACAGTTAAGAAACATGAGAGGATTAATAAGACTTCTTGCTGATTGGAGCCTCAGACAAGTCCAATGATTGTCCACTGTGCTGCATTAATAAAAATTAAGAAAATAAAATAGCTCTAAAATAAACTTTCATTTAAAAAAAATCCTCACTGTCTACTCCACATTACTTCCATTTAAACATCGTGAATTTTTATGTTACACTGTTTGGTGTTTTACTTCCATGAAACTCTTAAATCTTAAACTGTGTGCCTCCAAGAGAATTCAAAAGCAGAAGCAACGTTTCTATCGCCAGGTCATCCCTGCTGCCAGAGTCTAATCTCTCCTGACCTAAGCTGGTGTATCAGGATTTATAATCCACCTAGCAAATAGATTCATCAGCACAAAGGTTTAGAACACAATATCTGTTCCCTTTCTGATGCTGAGTGAGTTTTTTTTCCTTTTTGATGAAGGGAATCAGGGTTTCAGGGAGGTTGAAATGAGGGCAGACGCAATGTGCTGGTACAGAGATTACTTAAGCTTCCACCAGCTGTGTTTTTTATTTTGTTTTTCCATATGTCTTTAATATTGTTATTTTTCTTGCACGGCATTTCTTTCTTTGTGTTTAACCCACAATCTAACTGTAGGAGACTTATGTTTTAATCTTTGTCTTTTTTCGTCTACAAAATTTGTTGCAGTGAATGTTGCACGCAGGCATTTTCCATTCCACAGAACAGGAGATGACATATTTTTATTCTGAAAACATATCTCATTATTTTCTTCCTTCTATACTGTAACTATGAAAAACAAATCTACACATACTACGGCTAAATGTACATATTACATGCCGACATCCATCCATTCTCTAAAGTATGGGGTCACTTAGAAATGTCCTTATTTTTGAAAGAAAAGCAGTTTTTTAATGAAGATGCCATTAAATTAATCAGAAATACAGTCTAGACATTGTTAATGTGGTAAATGACTATTCTAGCTGGAAACAGCTGATTTTTAATGGAATATCTCCATAGGGGTACAGAGGAACATTTCCAGCAACCATCACTCCTGTGTTCTAATGCTACATTGTGTTAGCTAATGGTGCTGAAAGGCTAAATGATGATTAGAAAACTGTTTTGCAATTATGTTAGCACATGAATAAAAGTGTGAGTTTTCATGGAAAACATGATATTGCCTGGGTGACCCCAGACTTTTGAACAGTAGTGTATATATGCTAAGGCTAGTTACCGATCAGCCACAACATTAAAACCAGCCAAAGTTTCCAGCAGAACATTACATTATGAAGAGATTATTAATGTTATTCACCTGTTAGTGGTTTGAATCTTGTGGGAGATTATATATAATATTGTATATATTATATGCATCTATTCAAGTTATTGGTAATAATTTCACCAAGTGTTCCTATACATTTTTCACCAGTTTTTGCACATGAAGCCTGTCTTTAAACCAACTTAATTATGTTCTGCTTTTAGATCCCGAGTTTAAAGAGCTTGGAGAACTGCCAGCTCTCCCATGTGAGTATTTTCTTATGTGATAATTCTACACTAAGCAGATGTCATGAAGATAATGCAGAATTTAATTAAGAAGAGACTTTAATATTGATAAGTTGTTGAATCACACTTTTATACTGCAGGAAGGGC
Organism: Amphiprion ocellaris; assembly: GCF_022539595.1. Taxonomy (NCBI): domain Eukaryota; kingdom Metazoa; phylum Chordata; class Actinopteri; family Pomacentridae; genus Amphiprion; species Amphiprion ocellaris. The sequence goes on from NC_072775.1 coordinate 5,889,771, forward strand.
ATTGCTTCAATGTAGGAATGGAGATTATTACAACCTCAGTTTATAATTTTGTTGCATTGTGGAACATGGTGGCTTTCCTTAAAAAAAAAAAAAGAAAATAGTAATGAGAGACAAGCTTACATGTAAGTAAAGAAGCTAAGAGTTTAGCCAGTTTGGCTACCATGTTGTTTGGAGGTAAAACTAGAAGTGAGATATTCAGAAAATGACAATGTTGACTACAATGCTGTCGAAACCAATTACTGGAACTACAAAAATATAAGAGATGTTGTAGTAAACTGCACACATAATTTTACTTGAAGTCCCACTCCACTCAAATGTGTGTTTTGGTCAGTGTTACCACTCGTGTAGTATAGTCATAGTATAGTATAGTGTGTTCACTTAGAATCCAGAAGGCTGTTTTAATTTATTTTGTCAGTTCAGATAAAACCTGAAGGTGTGTACCTCATTATGTAGTATTTTTTACACATCAAACATACCTGGAGGAGATCTATAAGAACTGGCACGAGCCAACATGCTAATAAATAAACAGTAACAGGCAAACAGAGCAACCTTCTTTAGCAGTGATGTGTCTGACTGCCATGTATAGAAGTCAAATCAAGCAGCAGCTATGACACACAATGCTGGACATTGTAATGGCCACTTGACTATAAAAGTATTCACTCTCCACAGTTTGTGAGTTTGAGCTGGGCGGTCCCGAAGGCTTTGTCGAATCGGCTCAGATAGCCACTGAGGGCCGAGCGCAGCAGACTGAAGCTGTGGACTGCAGGTGGTACATCAAGGCTCCACCAAGAGCAAAGGTCTGTATGTCAACCCTCTGTTGTATAGAACATACTGTGACACATGACAAATTAAATCACATTCATTTAAAAACTTCAGAAACTATCTATATACTGACTACCTGCCTAAACTTTCTTCTGGATGGAGGTTCTTGAGAAAATGACCATTTTTGCAGTAATGTGGATGGCCATGGCGAGCCCTTCAAATAGCTAACACACTGTGACTCTGCGAGAACGTCTGGGAGCGGAGAGGCCTCAGCCTTACCACCAAGCTGAAGGTCTACCATGCAGTGGTACTCACCACCCTCCTCTACGCCAGCGAGACCTGGACTGTCTACAGCAGACAAGCCAAAACGCTCAACCACTTTCACTTGAGCTGAATCAGGCCAGCATTCCCAGTGGCTACACCCTCCTTCATGTACCCGTCTTTACTGCATTCGTTTCAACACATTTTAAAGTCTTCCCTTCAACCATGACTGAATTCCATAAAGTTTAATAAGACCCATCCAGTTCTATCACTTCTACAAGTTCTCATTTTTATTTATAGGTAGACCACTGGTCTGCAATAATCAGTGTTAAAGTGTCAGCATGAGCCATAAAGCAATTAAACCAGGATCATGTTGGTGTGAACAGGAATAGCTCAAAACATGTTGCACTCCTTTCAAACTACCTTTAAAATATCCCTCAAATGTCCTAAAATATTAGCCATTAATGACCTAAATATATATCACTCTAGGACAACAGTAAATGTGTTTCTTAACAGTAATTCCATTTGCGTTCATAAGGTATTTCTACTGTGATATTTTTACAGTAGAAAAGTGTTACTATGCGATGGACAATAAAGTGTCCAAAAAGATGTAGAAAGGAAAATTTATCCTCAGATTACAGAGAAAAAAATGTTTGAAGGTAGATGTTAATAAGCTTTGCTCCATTCTTTGCTCCCTCTTTCCTCCCCAGATCTACATGCGTTTCCTGGAGTACGAGATGCACAACTCAAACGAGTGCAAGCGCAACTTTGTTGCCATCTATGACGGCAGCAGTTCGGTCGAACACCTGAAGAATAAGTTCTGCTCCACAGTGGCTAATGACGTCATGCTGGTGACGTCTGTAGGGGTGGTGAGGCTGTGGGCAGACGAGGGGAGCAGGAAGAGCAGGTTCAAGATCCTCTTCACCACCTTCCACGAACGTGAGTGAATCTCTCTGTCAGACATTAGAAGATCGGTGTTTCTATGGAGGAAAAAAGCTGAATGACTATTTTTGTTTTGACTGTTTTGACAGAAAAAGAAGTTTATCACATCAGATCAGACTAGCTGGCTTTAGCGACCATAGGGATTTTGTTTTCATTAGATTGTGAATGTTGCCATTATAGTAATAATATATACATTTATCTAGTGATTAAATGGGTCAATATATAATTGTGGGACTTTTTGTATCATAGTTGACATTTTTGCTGTTTTCAGGCCTAAAATCAACATGGCCGCCTATAACCAAACACCACATGGCATTTTTAGAGAAAGATTCTTCTTAATATTATATATACAATTGAGTAAAATTGAAATTGAAAGTTATTTATAAAGATATTGTAGTAAACCTGTTGACATGCCATAAATCCACACTTGACTCACACACTAGTTTATATTAAATAACTCAGAAAGCCTTGGAGTCTTGCCAGTCTTTTCTTCAGGAGGAAATGACATCATGTGGAGCAGGTCATGTGATCTGGAATTAACACACTTCCTTGAGAGGTGTTTTTGTAATGGGGAACTTAATTGAAAGTGATTTCTCAGATACAGATACAATTTGTTGTTTTCCATCTAAGATTTGATATATTTCCAAAAAAGAAATATCTGTCATGATTATGTCAACTTAATAAAAAGAACACAATCAAAACAATTTTTGAACAAGCTCATTTTATTCTTGTTTAGCTAATTAGAAAGTGGTTGTTATTAAATTCGGACAGTTATTTAGTTGATATTTTAGTGATATCCAGTCATTTTTATTAATAAGTGATTGTTTCCATAATAATTATAGAATGTGTAAAGACATGATCACAATGAACCTAAAAAACATATTTTTCTTTTACTTTTAATAAAAATGAATGCAAGATAAATCCCATGGACTTCAAAAGTCCCTCAGTTATATATTGACCCAAAGAAAGAACACAGTATTGCATTTTGAAAGGTATTATGGAGAGAAAATGTCTCATTTGTGCTGTCAGTTGGTATATTTTAACCATGCAAGTGACAAAAAAGGCAATGTACTTGGCTGGACATTAATAATAACACTGCAGAATATTAAATTACAGAAAGAAAAGCAGCAAAAAACTCTAAATAGCATCTGTTTGAAATGTAGTGATTTGTTTGGTTTAGTCTATAGCTGCAGTGTCTCTTGTGCTTTTCAGCTCCGTGTGAAGGAGACACTTTCTTTTGTCACAGCAACATGTGCATCAACCACACGCTGGTCTGCAATGGAATCCAGAACTGTGTTTACCCCTGGGACGAGAATCACTGCAAAGGTAAGCTGACTCACAGGCTGAGAAACTTCAACCACCAGCTGTATTTACAGCATATGACTGTGATTCTTTTTTTCTGTGTTGTGTCCCTAACTAGAGAAGAGGAAAGCTAGTATCCTGGACACGCTGGATAACACTAACCTCACTATCATTGGAATAACCTGCGGTCTGGTTGTCATCCTGCTCACCATCTCCGTCATCATCCAGATTAAACAGCCTCGCAAGAAATACATCATCCGCAGGTGAGAGCTTTAAATTCATATAAACATAATGTCTCATTGTCGCTTGTAGTGTGAGCATTAGATTAATGTTTAGTCAGAGTTCTTTAGCCTCTTTTTACTCAATACTTTGGTTTGGTTAGGTGGAGAATGAGTGGATCAGTGGTGGCCATGGACTGTCCAATGACTGTCACACCACCTTAGTTATGCATAACTTTAAGCCTTAATACAAATATAAATGAGAACATTATAAAACAGTTAATTCCCAGTATAGTTGTCCTGAATGAGGAAATTAACCAAGAGACCAAAAGCGGTCTCTGTACCGGGCTGTAAACATGTTCATTTCTATTGTAAAGTTAGGAATTTTAACATGGGGGTCCAGGGGGAATTGACCCACTTTAGGACTCAGCTTCTAGTGGCCATTCAAGGAACCTCTGCATTGACTTCGTTTTTCAGTCCCCTTTGAAAAAAATATAACCAGTGTAGCCAGTTTTGCTTTGGGCAAATGCATTGTCCTATTTCATTTAGATGACACTGGCTGGGGTATGTTAGCCAAGTATAATAATATAGTTCCCAAATGCATTAGTATATTACAATAAGAAGCTAAATGAGCCAGAACATGTCTTTGTATGACTATAAATGAAGAAGCAAAGTGATTTGTTCAGGGATTTAAAAGGATTCTAGTTTAATTATCAACATGATTTGGCAGAGCCAATAAAATGCAACTGACCCCTTGCCCTAATTGGAATTATTATACCTAAACATCAGGAAAGGGGTCAGATCACAAATTAGAATTTTTTTTATTTAAAGTACAGCTAAGCAAATTTAAATGCATTTGTGTGTAAATGTATCAATCAAAGGCCTTCGAGTTCAAACTGCAAGTGAATAGTAATGCAGAAAAATCACATATGTGAATATTTTCATGTGTTATTTAACTACATCATACTGTTTATTCAGGGCTGCACAGTGGCGTAGTGGTTAGCACTTTCGCCTTGCAGCAAGAAGATCCCTGGTTCCTGGGATCTTTCTGCATGGAGTTTGCATGTTGTCCCTGTGCATGCGTGGGTTTTCTCCGGGTACTCCGGCTCTTTACCACAGTCCAAAAATACGCTGAGGTTCATTGACTATTCTAAATTGCTCGTAGGTGCGGAATGTAAATGTGATTGATTGTCTGTATACGTAGCCCTGCAACAGACTGGTGACCTGTCCAGGATGTCGCCTGCCTTCGCCTCAAGTCAGCTGGGATAGACTCCAGCTCCCCTGAGACCCTAATGAGGATTAAGGGGTGTATAGATAATGGATGGATGGATGGATGGATGGATGGATACTGTTTATTCATATACATGAGAATTTGTACATTTGTACAATTTGTATTTGTTGGCATCTAGACACCTGAAATCAAAGTTAAATAGAGTTTAAAATCAGTTTGAGAAATGATATGAGCTTTTTTCTTGTGCTTTCCTGAATATTCACTGCACCTGTATAGTATGTTTCATGTGCATTGTCTTCTACTCTTCGTTTCCACAGAGACGACTTCGACCCTGCCCTCCTCCACCCTGGTTGTGAGCCTCCTCACTATGAGCTCTGCACTCTGCGTCGCGCCCCATCGGGTGAGCTGACCGATCCCGCCCTGGCCGAGGACTTCGAGAAGTTCCACAAACTCCGACGCTCTGAGAGCAAATGCATCCGTGACCACCACTGTGGCTCCCAGCAGGGCAGCTTGCACGGGAGCCGCAGCAACCTCAGCATGAGGGACGCCACCATTGCACCCGAAGGGGCGGCTCTTTTACCCCCGGTGCCACCTATGATGGCGAGCCAGCAGTCGCCACATTTGTCTCACCACAACACGCCAACAGGTCGACGGAGCATCCTGGTGATGAAGCACAGCTACTCGCAGGATGGGGCTGAGGGGTACAGAGCGGAGGAGGAGGATGATCTGATGATGGATGATGGTCCCACCACCAGTCAGCACCACATGCACCGACATCCCATGTACCACGGCATGTCAGGGCTGGACCACGCTGTCCATCGTACACTGTCTAATGACTTCTAATTTAAGACAACAGAAAACGGTTGGCCAGGATGGAACTGCTTTCAAATGAATGGGGGGAATAGGCTGGATGATGTAAATTTGATGAAACAGTAGCAGATCTCGTAATCTAACCTTTAATCTACTGAAACTTAAGTTTTAAAGTGTTACTGCTGATCATTACAGCTCTTGTTTGAGTGTTTATTTGTGTTATATATTCCAAGTGAAATCCAGGTTTAACATTATATGAACTTGCAACTTGAGAAACACACAATAGTGATTTTAATAGTCGTTCCCCCAAGGTGAAAAGTTTATGAGCGGTCCTAAATCTTAAAGGAGGATTTATAAGCACACATAATGAGATTAATGCCTCCCATTCCACTGGATCACACTTTCCTTTTTCCTTTTCTGTTCCTTGTTTAGTTTCAAATCTGAGATGTATGATTACACTATATTTGAAATTGGTAAATGTTAGATGTCATATTTAATATGTAATTCACATGCAGGATTAATTCAGCTCATATAATGTCGTTTTTCACCTGCCAAAAAGTGATTGATTTCATTCATTTAGGTTATTTTTAAAGATTCTGGCCCATAAGATCATTGCAAGAAAAAGATCATTTCTGTATTTCACGTATAAGCCATCTGTAAATTAAGTGAATTACAGTTTAGTTGAAAAAAACAAAACACATGCCAAATGCAACACTGGAAATAATACTGTTGTATTATCTACAAACTTTCTTTAAAAGTTATAAGGACATATATTTCATACTCTAAAAATAACAAAAGCATATGTGTATTTGCTTGTTATGACTTCCTGATAAAAATAAATAAATTAATAAAAAATAAGATAAAAGTAGGTGTAAATGTTTGAGCACCATAAACTGGGTGTTTTTTGGCAAACAGTCACTTTTTGGCACTATGTCTGATGGTGAATGATTTATTTCTTTGTTTTTTCATTTAAATAAATAGTTTCCCTTTATTTGAATTCTTTAATGTGTGTATTTGCTAATGCATCGCAAAAAATTATATGAAAAATTTTAACATTTTCGGTCATTTATTTAGAAGAGTAAAAATGTAATATATTTTATTAAAATGTTTCAAGCACTTTTTTATTTTTATTTTGATAATTATGGCCTACAGCTTAAAAAATTATATCTCAAATTATTTCAATATTTAATTTTGAGTATAAATACTGTGTACCTCTTGATCTAGTTCAGAAGACTGCCGACTTGAAAGTTGTCCAGAAGATGATTATCTACAGGGTAGGCCACACAAGGTCATTGCTAAAAAGTATTAACAAGTTATTAAATATTATTAAAGGCAAAAGTGTGGCAGGAAAAGGTGCACAAGCAACAGGGACAACTGAGGATTACCACATTGTTGCAGTAACTGGTGGTAAAAGAAGCCCCATCTAAGTATTGAGTGTATAAGTGAGCATACTTCTCAGAAGCTGGGCATTCTTGTAGTATAGTTTTTTGATTGATCTTAGGAAATATAATAATTTAAGCTACAGGAATTCTGATTTCCATGATCTATAAGTAATAAACATCAAAACTTACATTAAGATAAGATAAGATAAGATAAGATAAAGTTCTTTATTTCTCCCCACTCCAGGGGAAATTTACATTGTTACAGCAGTTTTATTTACAATATATACAAGGGTGGCAAAATTTTTAACAGAAAAAATAAAAATAAAAATAAAGTTTAAAAGTGCAAAGATGTGCAGTGCAAGAATGTCTGTGCAAATTTTATGGTTTGGGGTGGTAATGATATAGTCCAGTTTATGTTAACATCAGCCAGTGATGCTGATGTTGTAAAGTCTTATAGCAGATGGGATGAAGGACCTGCGATAGCGCTCTTTCTTGCAGGGTGGATGTCTCAGTCTGCTGCTGAAGGAGCTGCTTAAAGACCCCACAGTGTCATGCAGTGGGTGAGAGGGATTGTCCATGATGGATGTGAGCTTTGACACACATCCTCCTCTCACCCACCTCCTCTATGGAGTCCAGGGAACAGTCCAGGACAGAAACCAGCCCTCCTGACCAGTCTGTTTAGTCTCTTTCTGTCCCTTTCAGTGCTCCTGCTCCCCCAGCAGACACTGCATTCGAAATAGCAGACCGCTACCACAGAAGTCATAAAATCGTCTGAGCAGAGTCCTGCACACTCCAAAGGACCTCAGTCTCCTCAGCAGGTGGAGACGACTTTGGCCCTTCTTGTACAGGACCTCTGTATTGTGTGTCCAGTCCAGTTTGTTGTTGAGGTGAACACCCAGGTATTTTGTATGTGGTCCACCATGTCAATGTCCAAAACCCTGGCTGTTCACCGGTGCAGTCCGGGTGTCCTCCTCCTGCGGAAGTCCACGACTCATCTCCTTCGTTCTTACTGGCGTTGAGCTGCAGATGGTTTCGCCTCACACCAGTCCCACAAAGTCAGAGATGACCATCCTGTACTCCGCTCGCTCCCTTCAGATACGCCCAACAAATGGCTGTATCAACGGCAGAACTTCTGGAGGTGACAGCTCCCAGAGTTGTAGTGGAAGTCCGATGTGTACAGGGTGAAGAGAAAGGGGGAGAGCACTGTCCCCTGTGGGGCCCCCATGCTGCTGACTACCACATCAGACACACAGTCCTGAAGCCTCACGTACTGTGGTCTGTTGGTGAGGTAGTCGATGGTCCAAGCAGCCAGGTGACAGTCTACTCCCGCTCCTTCAAGCTTCACCCTAAGCAGAGAAGGCTGGATGGTGTTGAAAGCACTGGAGAAGTCAAAGAACATGACCCTCACAGTGCTGCTGGGTTTCTCCAGGTGAGTCAGTGATCTGTGCAGCAGGTAGACCACTGCATCATCCACTCCAATGTTCGGTTGGTAGGCGAACTGCAGTGGATCCAGATACTGGCTCACCTGGGGACGGAGGTTCTTGAGGACGACTGCGTGTAATCAATAAAGAACATATTAAACATTAAGCTTTATCATTAAATTAAGAAAAAAATTAACCTGTTTACGATATTTTAATATTTTTAGATTGTCAGAGTGAAGGAACCTTAATCAGCCTGTCTTTGTCATCCAGCCGGACTGATAACAGCGCTGCACAGGTCATCTTACTGAATGCCTGTGTTTATGAATAACTGGACGACTACTCTCAGTTGCTAAATCTTTGCTTTATAATATTGTTTTCACTTGCAAGTGAGCAGAGCAAACATTTGCGGTTTGTTTTGAATAATATTTAATCTTATTTACGACAGTTTAACCTTGAAAAGCTACTAGCTTGCTAGCTTTAGCGGCTGTCATTCTGGGAGTCAGGCTAACTATTTATTAGCTTCCTATAAAGTCAAACGTTGTCGTTCCGCTAGCATCATGTCACAAGATGAGCTTTTCCTGGACTCGGGACAGTCCACCGGGGATGTGGAGGAGAGGAAAGGCAGAAGCCGGCTCGGTCTGGCGGTCACCGGGGTGGTGGGAGGGTCGCTGGTCGCCCTTTACGCCGTGGCTGCTCCGTTCGTGGCTCCTGCTCTGAGGAAGATCTGCCTCCCGTTCGTACCTGCGACCACAGCTCAGGTGGAGAATGTCCTCAGGGTGCTACAGGCAAGATCAGGGACCCTGGTGGACATCGGGAGCGGAGATGGAAGGATTGTAAGTGAAGAGAGGCTCAGACATACCCACATTGGGTTTAGCAACTCACTGTTGGTCAAATAGTCATTTTCTGGGTCTTTCTTATCATTTAAATAACTGCCACGTTGAAAGACATGAGAACTCATCAACAGTATAGTGATCTTTTTATGCAACCCTTAATTTAGTTTAAAAAATGCTTAAAATTGCTTAAATTATGCTTTTTAAATTGCTTATAAAACTCAGAAGAGAATGCAATTTATATTATATCAGATAAGAGCCTATTTTAGACATCACATTTTGTCCATCCAGCCTTTTGTTTCTTTTTTTTTTGGCTGCAGATTTTGGCTCAGTCTTTACAATTTTCAAAAGTTTGTTTCCACAGTAGGTTTAACAGTCTGCACAAGAGCTTCGACTAAACCCACAACTAACCCTAAATCATACAGGCTCTAGCTGATACAAACTTGTACAAACACGTTATTTAGAAAACCGATGCATTTTACATTGTCTATACACTTTTCAATGCCAAATGAAATCCCCTGAAATGCTACAAAGTCAGTGTGAACATTTTCTGGTTGATCAAATGTGCTTGGTTGTATGTAGTTGAACGCAATGGTTGTGCTGCTAAAAAGGCCATTTAAATTTTAGTTTTTGGATGTAACTCCAGTTCTTTAGGTACATGCATAACCTTCTAACAGGCTTCACATTCGGTTGTGTGAGGTGACCAGACTTTAGTCCAAGGTGACCACCCTGGTACACCTCTGTTTTGGACCTTTGATCTCCTTCAAAACCAATAAAACTGTGCTGTTTCTAGAACTGGTATTGATTGATGCTGCAGAAGTTACACTTCACACTTAACAGCACTGATCCTGGTGGTTTGTGTCTCCTTAACAATGAACCTTTCTTCTCCTGTCATCTCACCTACACTAGAAAGCTGAACCATACTTTTTTTTTCACATCCATGTCATCTTCATGTTTAAAAATAATACCACTTCCTCAAATTCCAACTTCAGCAATATGAATCCTCAAAAGAAAGAACCTTTCAGTCTTCACCAATCTACCTGGTTTATGTGCAACGGCATGTTGTCTGGAGTTTTACTGCAGAAATCTCACAAGTATTACCAGACTTTCTATGCATCAGGCTGCTGCTACTGCTGCTGTGCTTACTTGGTTTTCTCTCAGGTGATCGCAGCAGCTAAACATGGGTTTCAAGCGTCCGGCTTTGAGCTAAACCCCTGGCTGGTGTGGTATTCTCGCTACAAGGCCTGGAGAGAGGGAGTCCACTGCTCCACCTCGTTCCACATCTCTGACTTGTGGAAGGTCAGTGGTACTGGAGTAGTGCAGTATAATGTGGAAATGTTTTTGTTGCATCAGATTTCACTGAGTAACAAAATGAAAACACACAAGGTGACTTTTCACTATGTTAATCAGAATGTTTGCCATTCTTTTCCCAGGTCAGTTTTGCTCAGTATTCCAATGTTGTCATTTTTGGGGTCCCTCAAATGGTGAGTTCTGATACTTTTATAATTATGGTATTTCTTAGCATATAATCCCAAATTAAACATTAAAGTAATATTACTTCGTAGCCTTAGACTGACTTTGTTAATCCCCAGAGGGAAATTCAGTTGTTAAAGCAGATGAATCTTCAACAAAGGGGTAAACAATAAGACACAGAATGTTAGTTTTGTTGTTTTGTGTTTCCTTTTTGTCTCTTTTGTGTTTTGACTTATTTTTGTCAGTTTGTTTCGTTTTATTCGTTGTTTTTTGTCTGTTTTGTGTTTTTTTTGTCTCGCTTGTGTCTCATTTTTCTAATATTTTGTCGTTTTGTCTTTTTTGTCAAACTTTTGTCATTTTGATTGATGTAAAATACTATATTGTTCAATTCCAGATATCTGTGACTCAATGTTTTGTGTCTTTGTAGAAACTCTGTGATCTGTAGGTTGTAATGCGTAAATGATAAACTGAAGCATAATATTGTTGAAACTGAATTTATTTTTCTGAAGGGTATAAAGTGAAGGTAAAATAAAATCTAATAAAATAGATTAAAAGATCAAAATATAGAAAATACAAAATAGAAAGAAAAATCAACAAAATGTACAAGAATATACAAGAATGACACAGAAATGTGCAAATGACATAAATAGGGGCAGATAAGTTTACAGATATAATGAATGACTTTTAGAATGTAAAGTGTCTAGAATGTACAGTGGTTTAATCAGCAGGCAAAGTGATCCTTTTGTGATCTGCCAGATGCAGATACATTGAAAAGAGCTCTTTTAACAACAGTTCTAATATATAGCACCCTAAGTTTTAGTTGCTTTTTTAATCTTACAAAGGGTGCTTTTAGATCCCCAAAACTTTCTACTAATCGTTGCTGTCTGTGTCTGCAGATGGACCAGCTGGAGCTGAAGTTGGCGAGCGAGCTGCCGAGCACAGCCAAGGTGGTGGCCTGCCGCTTTCCTTTCCCTACCTGGGTCCCTGAACGCACCGATGGGGAGGGAATAGACACTGTATGGGTGTATGACGCCAAAACGTTTAAATCACACCTGCAACACGGGATGACAGGAAGAACGACGCCAGATCAGCAGGAGACGCTGGATTCGCACACATGACATGTTTTGTTGTTGTAATCACATGCTGCAATCTGGGGATGAAGGTTTTTTTAAACCCCTGTAGGTGCTAAAAAGTGCATTTTTGGATGCCCAACCCGACTGAGCATGAAGAAAGCAAGAAGGCCTCAGTGAGTGCCGACACTTATGTTAATGTCAGATGAATGATCCAGAAGACATTTCATATTACACACGTGTCAACAACAGACCAAGGATCAAAGAGAATGTAAGATGTGACAATGTGGGAAAGTTTAAGTCCTGACAGGAACAAATAGTACTGGCCATTAGTGGTTGCAGATGCAGTTGAAGTTTTATTCTTATAAAATCATTTAAATCATGTTGTTTATGGACAGATAAGAGGCTGATAAATGTACTATACTGTATGCTACTTTTGTATGGTGTTACACAAAAAAACCCCCAGCCCTGTACCACATATTTTGGCTTATTTTGTATGTGCATATAAATAGATGTGTGTATTTACTGGCTGGCTCGCTGCTCTTAGTCTCCATCTAGTGGTGAAATCGCCGCATAATCACGTGTTGTTGCTTTGACTGTGTCCTGACCGCTAGCTGATTAACTATGAAGTAAAAGGAGGGGAGAAAAAACTTTATCTAAATAAGAAACGCATGGTGACGTCAAAGATAACCGCAGATTGAACTGAACGCCTGCTTGAAATGTTTACATGCAGATAGCAAACGGTCATCGCTTCCATACTGGCTGAATAAGCGGTCTGCTGTGGAGCAGCCAGTCAAGATGGACACCGCTGAGGAAGGTAGCTAATGTTCAAACTTGATTACCCTAATTGTTGTCGTTAACCGGAGAAATCACTCATACTAGCATTGCATGCGTCTAAATCTCGGCCACTTGTTAATGTGGTCGGTGGTGTTAAATTGATTCTACGTTTTGTTAAACTTTGACAAAGGTTCACCAGAATTAAAGAAACCGCTAGCCAATTAGCGTTAGCCAGTCAGCTAACTGGGGTTAGCTTCCAACCGTTAGCAAACGGTTGTAAACAAAATCGTTAGGTTTTCCAGTTTTGCCTCCACACACATTGCATGACCACAAGAGGGTTGTACCGGCAACGTTATAAATACCAGAAGACGACAATTTCACTTAAAAGTGCCACGGAAAGTAGCCAATTATGTACTTAAGAGCTAACGTTTAATAAGTTTAGCGAGTGCAACCGTTATCACGTTACATACAGTGTGTTAACCTGCACACGGTTCTATCAGCTCACTAGCCTTGTTTACTGCCTTACACTGATTAATTCTGAAAATAAAATGTCATTAACAACATAAAGGCTTCGATATATACTATATAATCTGGCAGTTGCTATTACTCTTGGATTGATGTGTTATTAAACCACAACACATTCTGGCAATAACAGTTTGTGTTTATGTTCTTCTCATATGTAAACAGTAAAGTCAGTCACCAGTAATCAGAGGGGGTATCCTAACCACTCCTTCATCCTGGACTATTTATAGTCGTTTTATTTTAGTTATACAGTGACACAGGTAATCCATGGATTATACAGATACCTAGTCCGACCTGTCCTGTATACACACAGACGTTACCACAAAAAATAAAACAATTTTCAATTCTGACACATCTGAATAACGTAAATCAGCTACAGCTATTAATCAAGTAGTTGTCAACTTCATCTTCAACTATCTGTGAATGGACAAATCAGTTTGAGTGCGTTTTTAAGAAAGTGCATCAATATTCTCTGATTCTAGATCCTAAATGTGCATAGTTTCAGTTTTTCCCCTCCTGCATGACAGTAAACGGAATATTATTTACATTTGATTATGTCATCTTGGCCTCTTGTTGTTGTTTTTTTACCCTTTTCTGACATTTTATACACCAAAGAACTGATTTATTAAAATAAATATCTGACAAAACAGTCAACAATGAAAAAAATCATTAGTTACAGCCCCGTTTTTAATTGTTTTCACGGCATTAAGCTTAAGGTGTGTTGTTACTAGGGAATAAAGATTTGAAATGTAAAGAAACACATTGCCAGGTTAATTAAATGACATGTCTCAGTCTGTACTAATTTCTGTTATTGTGTGTTTGCTGTACAGCGGACATCTGTCGGGTCTGTCGGTCAGAGGGGACCCAGGACAAACCGCTCTACCACCCTTGTGTTTGCACAGGCAGCATCAAGTTTATCCATCAGGAATGGTACGTCAGTGACCAAGCTGTTAATCTAAAGATGCCTTTGGTTCAGTTATTTTTGCTTGCCTTTTAAGTTAAATATAGGATGTTGTCTGAGAAGATCTGAACAGATAATTATGCACCTGACGAACAATATTAACAGTCAGATACAGACTGAAAAGGGAGATATTTTGGGTTAGGGAGTGCTTAAAGTGGGAAACAGTTGTGTGAAAGAAGTACAGTTTTCTATAGAATGTAAACCTACTATGTGTTCTTTGCTTTTCACAGCTTACTGCAGTGGTTAAAACATAGTAGAAAAGAATACTGTGAATTATGCAAACACCAGTTTGCATTTACACCAAGTAAGTTGATTATTTTTCCGTAATATTTCAAAAGTGTGTTCATTTGTTTTGAGCTCCTCTGAGCATCTAACTCTGGCGTTCCTCTTGTATCCAGTCTACTCTCCAGACATGCCATCTCGCTTGCCTGTCCAGGATATCTTTGCAGGGCTGGTCACCAGTATTGGAACAGCCATTAGATACTGGTTCCACTACACACTGGTGGCCTTTGCCTGGCTCGGTGTGGTGCCTCTCACAGCATGTAAGTCACAAGTTAGGTTGCAGCTGCTGATTACTCTTATTTTTGAAATTGCCAATTAGTTTCTCAGTTAATCTACCATCTTTCCATCTCAGCTCAATACAAATTCTGAATATTTCCCAAGGATTCCCCCCCTCAAAAAAAAAAAAAAAAAAGTACAGTTGCAAGATAAAGTATGTGAACCCTTTGGGATTACTTAATCCAAATGAAAAAAAAACAGACTGTAAAGGACACAAAGATAGAAAACATAGTACAAATGTTGACTTATAAAATAAATCCACTAAATGTAAAATTACAGCCTATGAAAAATTAAAAAACAAAACAAAAAAACAAAAACAAACAAAGAAACAAACAAACAAAAATATATATATATGTGCAATGAATCGCAACACTTTACTATAAAAAGTTTCAAGGAATGTAAGTTATCCTTATTTGGAAAATGAACAGTTAAAATATCTTAAAATTTTGTGTTTTTAAGCTCCAAAGTTGTAAATATGGTGACCAGTGAGTTTTTAATGCACTACCAAATAACTTCTATATATGTATAACCATATTAATACTTATAATATGCAAAATTTGGTTGAAAACTAATGGACTTTTTAATTTTTGAAGAAAAAAAATATGTGTGTGTGTGTGTGTGTGTATGAATGCAACATTACTATCTTCTTTTGATATTTTTTTGAATTTTGATTTTTTTTAATCTTTCATTGGCTATAATTTTACATTTAGTGGATTTATTTCATAGGTTAACATTAGTACTATGTTGACATCAATGTTTTCTATCTCTTTTTCCTTCAGTTCAGTTTGTTGCATACTAGATGATGTCATCTTGTTAGAAACACAGACTGGGGGAAAGTTGATGTTTCAGAATAGTTTTTGGATTCTTTGACGTTTGGTCAAACAAAACCTGATATTGAGAATCCCTTAAATTATACAAATTTGTGATTTTGCAATATTTTCCCAGTTTTCTGTTGCTTCATATGCCACACAATTAATGACAAAATAATAGGTTAATCATGCCTGTGTTAAAATCCTCACAATGAAAACAGCCCTGCTTTTAAGCCACAAGTGACAGCTTTGAGAGATAAATTAATTTCACTGTGTTCACTGGCAAACACTACTGCTTTGGAAACCTTGGTAACAATTCGAGCATGTGGCATTGGGAAACATCCAAGGACATCTCTAGTACAACTTCAAAACATTGTCTGAACTTTTGGGCTCACTTGCTATGAGCAGATTTGCAAAAATACTCGATGGCCACAAGTAATACGGTTCAGTCTTAAGAATGGATTTTTAAGTACAGCATGTTAACTTCGTTCATTTTGAGTGCAAGTGAATTGAATCACTTATGCTCCAAATAAATTATTTAGCTCAGCATGAAATGCAACAGAATTCCAAGAATTTAGTTTCACCCCATCTGGCACTTAAAGAAATGATCCTCATGATGTTGTTGTTCTTGACAGTGTTGGCTTTTTTTTGTCTGCTTTCATCACAGGTCGTATCTACAAGTGTTTATTTACTGGCTCCGTGAGCTCTCTTCTTACCCTGCCTTTAGATATGCTTTCAACGTAAGTCTCTGGTCTTGGTTTTGTCCCTTCTCACCCATTGTTGTGCTTAACTATGTTGTAGTTCTGTTTTCTTCATGCCTTGTACATTTAAGTTGTTTAAAACAGTGGGTCCCAAACTTTGTTGTCTGATGTATCCCACAGCCCTGTTAGATGAGTTGAAGTACAGTGGTCCCTCGCCACATCACGCTTCACTTTTCGCAGTCTCACTATATCGTGGTTTTTTAAATTGCATTTGGTATCATGGATTTTTGGCTATATCATGGGATTCTACGGTATATAGCTGTTTTTTTGTATGTATTATTGTGGAAAGATGCATTGAAGAATGACGCTAGAGAAAGGATATCTGCCTTTTATGCACTCTGCAACTGGCGGATGCTTTTATTTTGACACACACAGAGACATTTAAACCCCCAACACCCCAAACTCCCATGGTGCATTGCAGCACATAGCGACCGGCTCTGTGATCGCTACATCATGTTGATTATTTTTGAGGTACAATAAGCATTTTCTAGCCTAAAAAATGGAAAACAATGCAAAGAATAATAATTAAAACATATTAAAAGAACATTTAATTGAAATAAAATGCACAGCATACGACATTGCTCGCTGATTGGCACAGCCGCCGTAGCATCATTTCCCTGTGTCCTGCGTGTAGCATGTGTTCAGCATCTTGTCTTGTCCATTTCACATATCACATATGTATTCACTGATCGCTGCATAGTGTTCCTCTGTGGTGTTGTGCGGTGTGTGGGAAGGGTTTATAAAGCCTTAAAATGCATATAAATAATAAAATATATATGGTCACTACTTCGCAGATTTTCATCTATCGCGGGGGCGTCGGAAACATAATCCCCGCGATAGATGAGGGACCACTGTACACCTGCATTGGTAATAATTTGAATTGATTTTAAACTTCTGTTCATGACATGTAGCTCTCTCAACCATAGACTTGCAGTAACTTTTTGGCTCACACTAAACCCAGCATCATGTATGTAACGGTTCAGGATGAATACACATACCATTACACCACTGATGTTAGGTAGTATGTGTTATGTGTCTATCTAGCTATCTGTATATGAACTCTTTATTCTCATAGACTGCGTCTGTTCATAGCTTCTCAGCTACTATGTTAGCCTTAGGTCGCCCACATGTCAGAAAATGGATTAGTACACGTTACTGCAGAATAACCAGTTCTGTATTTTTTTTTTTTTTTTTTTAGCAGACCATGACAATCACACAGTTAATGCGAGGGGGGATGGGTTCATCTGTGTCAGCGATTTATGTATTAACTTTGTTCTGTTCTTTGCTCTTATTGCTCACAGCCTCACTAGTTTTCATGCACTAATTTTGCAACACAAGGTGTTCAGGAGTTACAGGTTATTATGTAGACTATCTTTGTCAATGACTTTACCATTCTACTCTGTACCCTTTGAAATCTGCTGAAGTCCCTTGTGGGGTACAGTAATCCTGGTTAATGAGTGGTTTGATTAATCACATAAAGGTGGTTAAGGTTTGATTAGTGATCAAAGTGTGGTTTTTCAAAATATGTCCTTTCACCTATCATGTAACCTTTTCTTCCCTTTTGTTCAACTCTCTGCAGTTTTTGGAGTGGACTTAAAATACAAGATAAAAACACAACAGTGTCTTTCTTGCAGGCAAAACCTGCTTGCCGACTGCCTCCAGGGCTGTTTTGTGGTCACATGCACACTGTGTGCCTTCATCAGCCTGGTGTGGCTCAGAGAGCAGATTGTCCACGGTGGCGCCCCTCAGTGGTTAGAGCAGAATCAGCCCCCTCTGGTTCCTAACCAGCCCAACGGCCCGGCACCAGCTAATGAGGTAAGCTCAGGTTCTGCTGAAGACCAGCTAGGTTCTCTTTTTTCCTACCAACACTTAGAGGGAGACAGATAATGACTAACACTATAAATCACCATTTGCCATTGGTATGAACAGTTGTGGGCTTCACTCCCTGCTTAAATGTCTGACTGCAGTGCCACACAGGACTGATTATAAGTGACAAGAAATTTACCCACCCTTAGTGCCTGTATTGGTTTGCTCCAGCCTTGTGCAATGCAACCTGTTGGGGGTTTTTTTGCCAACGACTAGCATTTTTTTTTTTTTTTGCTTCAGTGATTGCTACAACTTTAAGCCACCTTCGGCACAATTAATTTTTTATTCCAAAGCAAAAAATTGGAAAATAGTGATGTCAAAGCATTTTCCAGCATACATGAATTCTGTTAACCCTCTAATCCCCTAAACCTGCCAGTAGATTTGAAAGACATGTTTTTTAAATCAACAAAATTACACAATTGATCAGAGCCAGAAACTGTAAAAACAGGCAGAATCTGCAGATTTTCAACTTGCTGACAGTTTTCCAAATGAAACCCCAAGTTTCATTCAATACAATTCAAATCTAAGTTAAAAATTGTGATGTGACAAAATCACTTAAATCTACATGTCTCATTTAAATATTTGCCAAAAATAAACCATTCACTACCCAGGTTCACTTAAAAAACATAAAACTCTGTGAAAATTCAATGCAACCAAGACATTGTTATTGACTGAGCTAACAGTCGTGATAAAAATTCTGGTCACCTTTTGGCTGAACTGGGCTGAACTGCAGGCTGTGCGTACAGATAGGAGACAAGGATGTAAACAAAAGAAAAACGGAAATATTAAAATATCTATAGTATGTCAAGCCAAGCTTTTCTTTTCCAGCATTGGTAGCATCTGTAAGTGTTTTTTCGGCCTCAAATTCAACTTTGTTTTTCTTTTTGTATGATTTATTTTAACATATTACTATTATAACCACATAACTGTCATACTGCACAAAGACATTTTCAACATCTAGTGCTGTTTCTATAAAGGTGTAGGACTTTATGTTGCAGTGAAAAATTAACAAACAGAGTATGAAAATATGACAGGTGCCACAGGACACCCACAAACTACTTGGGGTTCATAGTGTTAATATAATCACATTTACAAATCTTTAAGCGATGAGTAATCCTGCTGCCAAATTAATGATCAAAACTTGACGTGCACAGTTTGTTATTGATTAATTAATTGAAAATATGCCTTTTAATAAACACTGATCACAATAATTACCCAAAAATTCCCGGTCAGAAGAAATCTAAACCATGTAGGCAAGCCTACATATTAACACACTGTAAATTTGAAAATGCTACCTGAACATAGTTAATGTCCTAATTAGGACAAGATGTATATTTTTTATTTCATTATAGCATCCTCCATCAATCCATTATCTATACACCACTTAATCCTCTTCAGGGTTGCATTGAGACTGGAGTCTATCCCAGCTGACTTAGGGTGAAGGCAGGAGACACCTGGACAGGTCACCAGTCTATCACAGGGATACATATAGAGACAAACAGTCACACGCATTCACACCTACGGACAATGTAGAATTACCAATTAACCTCAGCATGTTTTTGGACTGTGGGAGGAAGCTGGAGAGCCCAGTAAAAACCTATGCATGCACAAGGAGAACATGCAAACTCCATGCAGAAAGATCCCAGGCCCAGGCCGTGACACGAACCTGGGATCTTCTAGCTGTGAGGCAACAGTGCTAACCACCGACCCACAGTGCAGCCCCATTATAGCATCATTGTATACATAAATCCATCTTGGGTTATTGTTTCTAAGTTTTAATGTCTGATTTATGTTGTAGTTGGAAAAATAGTCACTGTGCTCCAGTTTTCTGCAGTATGATATAGTCCAAATGAAGACAGAAGTGAAAGACCTGTTTTACCACAAGAGGGAGCAAGTGCCTCTGTCAGGAGTAAACAAAGACAAGGCTGTAGAGAAATGTGTAACAACACACTCACATCTACAACACTCATATGGCCACAGATCCTATTGACAGCCAGCAGTTGCCTATAATAGCCTATGTGCCCTATGATCAGACATGGACGTAGTTAACTGAATGTCTTTAAACATATCTGTCAAAATGCAAAGATTAGACTGTTGAAAATATGAATCTCTGACCACAGAATGAGTAAATAGGCTTTTCTGTGTGTGTTTTTTTTTCATTACTGTTGAACAAAAAAATGGACAAACTTGTGAATAGACTAAGCAGTTTACAACCATGTTGACAATGTAATAAGCTAGTCTACAGTCAAATTAAGCATGCTTCCAGAGTGCACAATGAAATGCAAAAGCTGCTCTGCGCTGGTTCACCTTTTGATAACAAACATAATTAAAAAATGGTCACAATTTTGCACTTTGTGTTATTGGAAACTGGATTTTTCAGATGTGATTTATTGTATGATAGTCTGTGATAAAGAAACAATACAAAATTGAGTTTTCAGGATAGAATTTAATGGAATGCAGCTTTATGTCTATTTTTGAAATATTTCTAACAACATATAATTATCAAAAAAGTATTTTTTTTCATTTTCTTACTCAGAAATGGAAATCGATTGCGACAAATGTGCACAGACGTAATGACCTACTAAAGCCGTAGCTTCCTCCATAGTTTACCACCAATGCTCTCTGGCATAGTTGGCACAGAGACACGTTCATAAATGTAAAAGATAAGCTGCTGGAGTTTATGGTTACATAAGGAATTCATTTGTTGACTTTCAAAACAAAGTTTATTTAAAATCAGACTTTGTGCCACATGAAGGTTGATTAAAGCACTTGAAACAGTGAGGAATAATTAATGCATGTTTATCTCTGCTGCTTTTCTGTGTTGGGTCACATTTGTTTGGCGTGTGTGGTCTGGCCAACATTTCTTCTCTCTGGGGAAACTGGAGGACATTTATCTTTCCTGATAGAGAATTTGCTTGCCAAGCTAGCAATGACATTTGTCTACATTTAACCACACGAGTAAAGCAGCACATTCCAGATAATGTCAGTCTTCTGCTGTCATTATTGGAATGAGAAACACAGTTTAGGGCTGAAATATCTTCACAAATGACTACGCATTTGCTGATATCTTCTTTCCCATGTTGTAAGTTTAAGGAGCACCAAGCTGTCCTTGGTAACTGCCAAATCAAAAACTATGATTGTAGATAATGAGCAAATAAGAACACTAATGTTACCTCATTAAACTGAATGCAGGTTTCGCTGCTGTTAATGAACTGTGAAATGTCTTGTTATGATTTGGTGGCTCTGCAGGGTGGTAACGCTGCACTCAATGCCCAGGCCGGTGTCGATGCCGCAGCTGCCCAGAACCCTGCTGACCGTGCTCCAGACCAGCTGGCACACGCCAACCCACAAGAAGCCGGCAACCACGGAGATGAAGCCGAACTGGACGATGATGAGGATGACGACGACGGGGAGGATGACGACGATGACGACGATGACGATGAGGAAGGCAGGGAAGAGGATGCTGCTGATGTCAATAATGCAGGGCAAGGTTAGTGAGCCGTAAAACATTACTGAAGGTTGATGCATCAAAAGTAGTTGTTTTAAAAGCTGCACTGTTGGTACTGTTGTTAAATAACATTATTGAGTTACTATGATCATTTAATGAGGTTGTTGTAATTAAATGGAAATAACCATTTTCATGCTTTAAACAACCTACACTTAATGCAACAATGGAAGATTGTTTTATAGAACATTGTGGTTGTTCCTCACTGACTCTGCTATGTCTGTTTCCTCTTTGTAGAAGATTTGAACTGGAACGCCCTGGAGTGGGACCGTGCTGCAGAGGAGCTGACCTGGGAAAGGGTGGGAATCTAGTTTTTTTATTCCTCTGTCTCCTGCTCCATAAAGCGGAGTGATGTAGCTAGGACGCAATGCTAAAAAAGCAAAATGTAAGGAGGGTAGATGGCAGATAAATTTGGGCTAAATGTTCTTCTTTGTGTAGTGTGCATACACAGCACTCTGAATTCCTTCTGTTTATGGATGTTGTTTGTAGTAGACCTGTAATAGCATCAATAAGGATCTTCTCCTTTGTGTTTGTTGTAGTTGCACTTACATCGACAGTATCACCTTGTTCATTCAGATGTATTTAAATGGTGATTATGACACTGCAGTCTGTTGTTTTCCAGATGCTTGGGCTGGATGGTTCCCTAGTTTTCTTGGTACGTATATGCTCTCAGTGTGACACTATTTCAACTGTTCCTCACCAAAATTAGAGGACCTATATGTTGATATACCTATCATTTTTTGAAATATGAACTTACATTTGGACCTTAGAGCAAGTTAAATCTGACCTGTTTGACATCAAAAATGATGAAATTAACACCAAAGATAAGGCTTTTTGTAGACTTTGTTTAAAGGCTGTAGTTAAAATTCTTTCTAACTTTTAGAAAAAAAAGAGACCACTATAATTTACACTTAAGTTTCACTCGAACTGTATTGCCAGAAACTGAATAATATTAACAGAAGGTCCCTTTTGTTTGTGTCTTTTCAAGGAGCATGTTTTCTGGGTGGTGTCTCTCAACACGCTCTTTATCTTGGTATTTGGTAAGTAAGTTGTGCATCTACATGCAGACACTGCTTTCCTTTTAGAAACTACATTTAGAATGTTTCTGTTCATTATGATATGAAGACATAACCCTATTTAAGCAGGAGACAGTCCAACAGTATGAGACAGTCTTGTGAACCTTTTTACACTATGCTAACATGTTTCTGTTTCTCACTTCAGCTTTTTGCCCGTATCACATTGGCCATTTCTCAGTGGTAGGACTGGGCTTTGAAGACTATGTAAGTGCTTGCACAGTTTCAATTCTATAGCACTATTTGAGTTTGTCCAACACTTTGGTGTGCATTTGACGATGATGATGTTTTGTTTGACTGCAGATCAAAGCCTCACACTTTGATGGCCTCATCACCACCATCCTGGGGTACATCCTCCTGGCTGGAGCTCTCATTGTCTGCCATGTATCCTCTAGATACTACACATTACCTTATGCGCTTTAAATGATGTAGAGTGTATCTGTCACGAAGTGTGAACTAGCACCAATGACGTGTGGTTTGGTGTAATGTGTTCAGTATAGTTAGTGATGAGATTTTTAAAACCACAGTAACATTTGTATTACACTCATTACATTTGTGTGATTCAGGTCTCCACTCATTAGAAGTAATATACTCAAAAGAAACATTTTAGTTACTCACATTGACACTGAGACCACAGATGTGTCTCCACAAGATGTTTTTCACTTTAATAATACTAAGAGCTGCAGGTTGTTGGTGTCAAACTATGTATGAGTCCTTAACTGTCCCTTTTTTAGGCACTGGCTTCATTAGTGAAGTTCCAGCGGTCCAAACGCCTCCTGGGTGTCTGCTACATTGTTGTCAAGGTAAACTAGAGAGACGCAGCTCTGAGGCATTCTCTGTAATCGCTTTGATTTTGAGTTTATCAAACTAGCAAATCTCTCAGTTAAAACGGCAATTAGGAAAATGATGATTACATGAAAACAGCAACTAAATTGCAAGTGTTTTTTTTTTTTTTTTTTTAAATATGTTGCAGGTGTCCCTGCTGGTTGTCATGGAGATAGGCTTGTTCCCGCTGATTTGTGGTTGGTGGCTTGACATTTGTTCGCTGGTAAGACAAACATGCAGAGTGAACTCAGCTGATCCTGTTGGTACAACCACGCACTGGCTCCTAATGATACCCAAACAGAATACAACCATGGCGATGTGCAGCGTCCACATTTGATCAAAAGCAAAAAAATCTCAAAATGTTGCACTGATTGGACCAATTTGAAAAACGGATTTAGTTGTGGTTCTTGACATTAAAAAGGCTGTCCCTTTATTTGTTGCAGGAGATGTTTGATGCCACTCTCAAGGACAGGGAGCAGAGTTTTGACTCGGCTCCTGGCACCACCATGTTCCTCCACTGGTTGGTCGGTATGGTCTACGTCTTCTACTTTGCCTCCTTCATTCTCCTGCTCAGAGAGGTAAATGGAGGATGTCATCAAGTCAAAGTTATGCACCATGACACATAAAACCTCAAAAAACACGGTATTCAAGATCTTAACTGTCAATATATAATTGAGGAACTTTTGAAGTCCATGGGATATATCTTGCATACGTTTTTATTAAAAGCAAAAAAACTTGGGTTTTTTATGTTCATTATGATCGTGTCTTTACAAATTCCATAATTATTTATTATGGAAATAATCATTTATGAAAAAATAACTGAATATCACTAAAATGTCAACTAAATAACCATCTGAATTTAATAACAACCTCCTTCTAATTAGCTAATCAATAACAAAAGGAGTTTATTCAAAAATTGTTTTGATTGTGTTCTTTTTATTAAGTTGAGATAATCATGACAGATGTTTCTTTTTTGGTTGATATAGGGTGGTTTATCTTTAAATTTTATATGGAAAATGACAAATTGTATCTGTGTCCGAGAAATCACTTTCAACTAAGTTCCCCATTACAAAAACACCTCTCAAGGAAGTGTGTTAATTCCAGATCACATGACCTGCTCCACATGATGTCATTTCCTCCTGAAGAAAAGACTGGCAAGACTCCAAGGCTTTCTGAGTTATTTAATATAAAGTAGTGTGGATTTATGGCATGTCAACAGGTTTACTACAATATCTTTATAAATAACTTTCAATTTCAATTGTATATATAATATTTTAGAAGAATCTTTGTCTAAAAATGCCATGTGGTGTTTGGTTATCGGCGGCCATGTAGATTTTAGGCCTGAAAACAGCAAAGTGAAAACTATGATACCTGTCAACTGTGTTACATAAAGTCCCGTAATTATGTATTGACCCTTAAGCTTTTGATTGTGTGTGTGTGTGTGTGTGTGTGTGTGTGTGTGTGTGTGTGTGTGTGTGTGTGTGTGTGTGTGTGTGTGTGTGTGTGTGTGTGTGTGTGTGTGTGTGTGTGTGTGTGTGTGTGTGTGTGCGCGCGCGCAGGTGCTTCGGCCAGGTGTACTTTGGTTCCTGAGGAACCTGAACGATCCAGACTTCAACCCGGTCCAAGAGATGATCCACCTGCCCATCTACAGACACCTACGGAGGTTTATACTCTCTGTGGTCAGTCAAATATCCTCCTGCTTTATTCCCTCCAGAGCCAACCTCCAGTGACATGACAGCCAGCAGATCTCTGTCTGCTGTGATGTTAAATACAAAATACAGAAATGTTGGTTTTGTCGTGACAAGCTAAGGGCATTGTGTAGGTTTTCACAAAAGCATTCAAGTACTTAAATCAAAGAAATATAGCCTTAGTAGATTTTCTTTCATTTACCTGCAGTATAGTGGTATCTACTTATCCACAGTGTTTTGGCTTTAATTTCCCAAGTTTTATAATACCAGTACCTGAGATTTTTGTTTCCACTTTTTGCTCACAGCACTAAATCTGACATTTAAATAATTCAACACTAATGTTCCTCTTTTTTTTAGCAATATCCTGGTTATTCTGGATAAGAGTAAGACTTCCATAATTTTTATTTAATGTATTCTATCATTTTAATGTTCTTCCTATGGAAATAGTGAGCTAATCTTATCTTACAGCAACATTGTTTCTGTTTTGAACCCATTAGGTGAAATTTAATTTGATTCATTACCACTGTATTAGTGGGACTGCACAATTCATACATATCTCATAACCTGTACACATATAACCAAATCTGTCTGCATTGCAAGATATTGTAAGGGCATTGTTTCCTTTTAGATACAGCTATATCTGAGTAAAATTATGCTGACTGAGTATTATGTGTGACAGTTCCTGTATCGGCGTATTTCTGGTAACATTCTATACATATATGTGCCTGTAAATAAAACCAACATGGCTAATGTACAAATACAGAGAGACATTTTCTCTTTCAGTATTTACCTGAGAGTCTGACTGTTTTGTGTATCAGTTTTCTGTTTGGTAATCTTGACACTCTTGATGAGAAAATGTTTGTTTATAATTTGGGTGAACTGATCTTATATTGTTTTTGTGTCGTATTCTTACTAGTAAAATAGAAAAAAGATTGAAATTTCATGGGTAGATCGTAAGTGCAGCTTTTGTGCACAAACTTGTCACACATTTGAAAGGAATCAAATGCATTTTGAATATTACTGTATTTCCATGTGATAGCACAGGGATATTTAGCATGTTTGCTAAAAAATGTTGGTATGTGATTGTTTTTGTCTTGTGTTTTTGTGTCAATTTCCAGGTGGTGTTTGGCTCCATAGTTCTGCTGATGCTTTGGCTTCCCATCAGAATCATTAAACTGTTTTTCCCAACCTTCCTTCCCTACAATGTCATGCTGTACAGGTACGCTACATAATAATTTAACATTCACTATCTGGAAGCTTAAGATGACATTCTCTATTCAGGTAAAACTAAAATCGGGAGCTGCTTGAGAAAATGAGCTGCCATCTGTACCAATGTCTATATTATACAGTGAATGTAAATTGAGTTTGGCTTCTGTGATGCTTCTACAGTGACGCCCCGGTTAGCGAGCTGTCGTTGGAGCTGCTGTTGCTTCAGGTTGTTCTGCCGGCGTTGTTGGAGCAGGGTCACACTCGCCAGTGGCTCAAACGCCTCGTCCATGCCTGGACATTCACAGCTGGATACGTGTTGTATGTATACACAAGAACACACACTGCAAATTTCAGCAGCTTTGAAGGTCTTCATCTATCATAATTGGTGAAAAAAAATAAGATGTAGAATAAGGCAACAGTGTTTGTTAATCTTCTCTGCTTGTCGTTTGTCCTGTGATTTTTCTTGCATAGTAATAACATATTTGCTCTAATGGCCCCCCACAGTGACCTTCACTCATACCTGCTGGGCGACCATGAAGACGAGGACAACCAACCAAATAACCCTCCCGGTCGCCATAACAACAACCGGATTCCCGGTCTGGGGGAGGGGCTTCACGCTGCCCATCAGGCCATTCTGCAGCAGGGCGGTCCAGTGGGTTTCCAGCCGTACCACCGGCCCGTCAACTTCCCACTCAAGGTGACCCACAGCTGGACAGTTGACCATATCAGAGTCATGGCGATTTTGAACCCTGTGCTCATATTAATCGTTATTTTGTGTTGTCTTCTTGTTTAGATCGTTCTGCTCATTGTCTTCATGTGTGTGACACTGTTGCTAGCTAGCCTAATCTGCCTTACTTTGCCGGGTGAGTCACAAGCAGTCATGTTACCTTCGTTGTTCTCAGTTAGACAAAAATATTCCCCTCTGTTATTGTCCTTCACTTTACTTTGTCCACTTCCTCTGGCACAGTGTGTGTTGGTCGATGGCTGATGTCTTTCTGGATGGGCAGCGCCATGGTTCATGAGCTGTACACGGCAGCCAGTGGTCTGTATGTGTGCTGGCTGTCCATTCGAGCCGCCACAGTGCTGCTGTCCTGGATGCCACAGGGACGGACAGTCATCATGCTCAAAGTCCACGAGTGGGCGCTTATGGTAATTCGGATGAGTCTCTTTTGTCAGTTAAAGACAAAACTATAACTGTCGGTGTTTTATGCTGACCTGCTGTGTTTTGCGTTGTGTAGATCCTGAAGACCGTAGTGGTCGCCGTGCTGTTAGCCGGGGTGATTCCTCTGCTGTTGGGTCTGCTGTTTGAGCTGGTCATCGTTGCTCCTCTCAGAGTCCCACTGGACCAGACACCTCTGTTCTACCCCTGGCAGGTAGGACTGTGTGTAAATATGAGTTACATGTGTCTTTATTGGATCCTTCTGAGAAACCATAGAATACTTTAGTTCCTTTGTCAGAAACTGTTGGTGCTTACATGTTTTCTGTAGGGCTAGAGATCAAACTTTGGTACTCTTTTGGAATCTACAAAAATGTTTTTGGAGCACATTGTGCCGAAACTGGTGTGTTTCTTTGAATTAAAAAATGTTGTGGTACCTATACCGAAACATTGATCTCACAGCCAATTAATTACCAGTAAATTTTCTTTTAAAAGAGGCAGCCATGCTGCATTAAAACTGGGCAGATAATGAACTCTTGTGACAGCTTTATTGTGTTGGTTGTAATTTGACTGCTGCTCTTTGTGTGCGTGGCAGGACTGGGCCTTGGGTGTGCTTCATGCTAAAATCATTGCTGCCATAACATTGATGGGGCCTCAGTGGTGGCTCAAAACTGTTATCGAACAGGTCAGTCTCACATTCTTCCAACTGCATTCAGTTAACAAAACAAGATGGAAACTTCTCTTTGCTATCCGAATGTCGTGCAGCACTCTAGTTTGTAATTGAACATTTCCTTTTAAACTTACAAAAGATGCACATTCTTTCCAAATTTTTTTGGAGCTCTCATTATAAAGGAACAAAAGAACTGAACAGGCACTGGAATAAGGTCAAATAATCACTATATCTGTGTTGTGCAGGTCTATGCAAATGGTATCCGAAACATCGACCTCCATTTCATCGTGCGAAGGCTTGCTGCCCCAGTCATCTGTGTCCTGCTGCTGTCTCTCTGTTTGCCCTACACCATCTCTAAAGGCATCACACCACTGCTGGGTAAGCCTAAATGTGTGTGTGTCTGGGTTGAGCATGGATTTTCTGGTACCTTAGTGTACCCTAACATTGGTTTTCAAGGTAAACGAGTAAAAGAGGACCAATTTTTGCTCCTCTCTTCTCTCCACCTTTTCCCCCTGTTGTGTCTCTTTCGCTCTGCTCCAGTTTGTTCTCTGTGAGTGGGATCAAAGATGTTGTAATGAAGAATAATA
The DNA here is from genome assembly GCF_022539595.1 of Amphiprion ocellaris. NCBI lineage: Eukaryota > Metazoa > Chordata > Actinopteri > Pomacentridae > Amphiprion > Amphiprion ocellaris. The sequence goes on from NC_072775.1 coordinate 5,918,440, forward strand.
CCTCTGTTTTTGTTCTCCCTGCTCCAGGTTTTTTTCAATTTTCATTGGTAATTTACACACGAGAATGCTTGATAGGTGCTTCCTGGCTGTATTATTTTCGCCGTCTTTTTAAACATAACCTTTGAGCTGTTTCATCAGAATGCATATTGCCTTTTTATCAAAAGCTGTCTTGAATTCTTTATGCTCCAATAGAAAAGGTGTATAGAGTGTTGATGAACTGGTCAAGGATTTATAGAAATGTTTTCACTTTTCTTTAAATGCTACAGTATAAGTAGTAATTTAGCCACAAGTAGTGGGGGGGAAAACTTTACCATGTAAAACCCAGTGTTGCAGAAATACATCATCAGTTAAAATGTTTTAAAATATTACTTTTATTTTGCGGGTATATATATATATATATATATATATATATATATATATATATATATATATATATATAGTTCTTTTTGTTTTTGCTTATTTTCTTTCTATATTTGTTTTATATAAATATTTTTGTCTTTTTTGGTTTTTTTGCTCATTTTCCTCTATGTTTGGGTTTGTGTTTTTATATATATATATATATATTTTTTTTTTTTTTGTTGTTGTTAATTTTGCCCTTTTTTTCTATATTTGGGTCTTACAGGGTTAATGGGAAGTAAAGTAATTTAAGTGTAATTCTGAGCCTGGGTAACAAAACGATAGTGAAATGTACTGTTGACTGGTTGAATGAAACATTTTTATTATGATCGTATTTTAGGCATGTCGCTCTGCCGTAAATAATTCATCAAAATTGAGCTGTGCTCGATGTTAATTTGTGAACAACTTGAAACGAGTCTTCAGCTTTGATTTGTGTCTCATTTTGTTTGGGTTTCTGATTACATTAGGAACAGATGAAATTCAGGCACAAAGACAGCAGGCACGCTCTGACCACAGTGCCAACAGATCCTCACTAATTTGAACACGGGGCTCATCTGAGAGCTGCTTTTCATGCAAAGCCCACCCAAGGCACCAATTGTTGTTCAGACAAGTGTTTTTGATGTTGACTTGGACAACAGTTGCATTTAAACAACTAGTCAATTAAGATTCTCCATCTCTTGTGGAAATAGAGATTGTAGCTGTTGTGCAAAGTAAAGTGCAACTGGTCCAGTCATGCCATGTGGTTTTATTAAACTGAATTATTTGCTTTTTGCCAACCACCTGCTGTCACTCTCTCTATTCCAGTCCATCAGTTCCTGTAGACTTTACAGACATGCACAGTCATTAAGAGGAGCTCCTGTTATTCTCTCTGTCTTCACTCTTTGCAGGAGTGCAGCCAAAGATGCAGACGCTGGTGGAAAGGAGAATCTATCCTTTCCTGCTGATGGTGGTCATGCTGTTGGCCATCCTGTCCTTTCAGATACGTCAATTCAGACGCCTCTACGAACACATCAAAAATGACAAGTCAGTAGACCGTTATAATCTTAAATGTGACCTTACATGCATACAAGCAAGACAAGTTCTAGTCGTTCTGTTTACTGATCCACAGAAACTTCAGGCTGTGGAATATGAGAGAAAAATATAATTATTTTTATCTATAATTTGGCTAAATATCAGTAAGTTGGTATTTCTATTGATCATTAAGATTCTCCTCGATTTAAGATTTCATTAGAAGCACATTGAAAACCCAAAAGTCTCACACAAATTTACTGTGGGTGTAATAGTCTGTTTATTCATCCTGCTGTCTGGTACACAGTGTTTGGTTGTGGATGGAACTTCCTGGGTTTGATAAACACTAATTCAAAATAATGCAAATAATGACTTTACAAGTTTACGTCTACATAGTTGCATGAAGTAGGTGCCACGTAGAGTTGCTCCCCAGATGTGTTGGCAGGGCACCAGTCGTTCATTTCTATGAGCTCTGGCATTCTAGCAGTATTAGCATTGCAAGCTGGGGAGATACTGTGCCGCTATTGTTAAACAGATATGATGAGTGAAGTCACGCTACACATTTTTATTGGCCTTCCTGCAGCCAGAATCTCTGACTTCTCTGCTCACACTGTATGGTTTAATCAACAGTATGCACTATTTGCATTTCTTAACTGTTCTTGTAAGAATAACTAGATACAATTTAATGTTTCATTAAAAAAAGAAATTTTCTCTGTTTTATCCAAAAGAGCACTGAACTGTGGCCCCGAAACCAGAGTTTATAATGTTCTTTGACTTTTATGCACCATTACACCCCTAATATTAGCTACAGTCCAGCAATGGAAAAAAGAGATAGTACCTTCCTGTCAATGCAGGGGAAGCAGGACTGCAAAAACTGAGAGTTTTGGAAAATGCTGTAGACTCCATTTTGATATTAATGTAGAGTTTTTTGGGGTTTTTTTTTTAGAAATATGATCACAGTAACAGATGTAATATGTTCAGTTCAGTGTCAGATTACTTGCACTGTGTAGGAGAAAGTGTGAAATGCATTATAACTGGTTAAATTTGTCATTTTATTAGCTTTTAGTCTGGTATATACATTGCCCAGCCAAATAAAAAAAGTCCCACTCTAATATTTTGTTGGACGGCCTTTAGCTTTGAGTACGGCACTCATTCTCTTTGGCATCGTTTCGGTAAGCTTCTACAATGTCACAGCATTTATTTCTGTCCAGAGATACATAATTTTTCACCAAGATCTTATATTGATGATGGGAGAGTCGAACCGCTGCATAAAGTCTTCTCCAGAACATCCCAAAGATTCTCAATGGGACTGAGGTCTGGACTCTGTGGAGGACAATCCATCTGATGCTCCCTGATCCACTCATTCACAATGTGACCCCATGAATCCTGGCATCATCATCTTGGAACAAGTCCATGCCATCAGGGAAGAAAAACTCCATTGATGGAAAGACCTGGTCATTCAGTATATTCAGGTAGTCAGCTGACCTCATTCTTTGGGAACATAATATTGCTGAACCTGACCAACCCCAGATCATAACTCTAACCCCCACAGGCTGGTAGACACTAGCCATGATGAGGGCATCACTTCATCTGCCTCTCTTCTTACCCTGATGCCCCCATCACTCTGGAACAGGGTAAAGCTGGACTCATCAGACCACATGACCGACCACATTTGTTCCTCAAAGATGATGGTTCTCCACTATCCTTCAGGTTTTAATAATGTTGGACGGTTCTTAACCTGATTTTAGTAGTTTCATCTCCTTAGTTGTTTTCTTTGCTTGATGCAGGCCAATAATTTGACCCTTCTGAGGCAGATTAACATCCTTTCCATGACGACAGGATATGTCTTCCAACATGGTTGTTTAAGAAATGAGAAGCTCCTCACTGCATCAGCTAGGATTAAATAAGTTGTTGCAGCTGAAATGTATTCATCACTGCAGTAATTATCCAATGGAAGGCTCTTACCTATTTGCTTAGTTAAATCCAGGTGGTGACTTTTTTTAAGCAGGCGGTGTATGTTCTAACAAGTGTATGCCAAAAGTGCCTTTTTTCTTACTGAAGAAATGTTTCTGTCATGGTAAATTGAGGTATAATGGATTATAATGGTATTGAATTATGCTTGTAAAATACAAGTAAACTATGTTTCCCGTTCCTCCTCCAGATACCTGGTTGGACAGCGACTGGTGAACTATGAACGTAAGACAGGAAGGAGCACGTCCACCTCCTCCTACAGCACCTCCTCATAGACCTGACACCGCTGTAGGATCAGTGGAGCCGACTCGCTCTGCTCTTGCAGTGAAAACTCCCTGCTTGACTGTCAACTTAAAACACAACCTGTAAACTTTTGACTACAGCCTGATCCTTTTGTTCACCCACATCAACATCTGCAGCAATCACAGGTGGGGAGACGTTGAAGATGAACACAGAAGTCTTCACAGAAAAAGAATTTCTGAACAAGGTTGTTAATCAACCTTCAGGAAACTGTCAGCATGACTGAATCTCAGCAGAACCACAAACTGTCCGTCTTTTTACACGTGTCCGGTTTTCGCCTCTGATGCAGCTGACATTTTCATTCGTATTTACTTTGTTTTTACAAAGGTTTGGGTTGAAGTCGGGTCACTCGAGCATAGCTTTTACCTCAAATTGTGCTTCCCTTTGAATGTTTGTTGTGAAATATTGTCTCGGTCGCACTGAGCGTCTTTTAGACATTTTTAGAGCAGTGGAGGAGATATTTGGACTATAACGGAAATGCCTCCATGGTCCTATTTCCATTGCTGATTTTTCTCAAATGACACCCTTCATCAACTTGAGGCTGTCAGTGATAAGGAGGGACATAGATGATGTAGCAATGTGATTGTATTGTTTTTAGATGTTAGGTGTGTTTTCATAGATTTTTTTCGTGTTATATTTCTGGAGTGAGCTGGTAGATAGTCCTCTGAGGATTCCTTTGAACTGAAGATGTAGAAAAAGAAAAGAAGAAAGTGACTTTTTTCTGTGGACACTGCCCGGGACATGTTTTCTTTTTTAGGGGGGGGAAGCGGGGGGGAAGCGGGCGGGCGGGCGGGGGGGGGGCTTCGGCAGACATTTTCCGAGTTTTTTTCCATTTGTCATTCTCATCCCTGTACATCAGAGTTCAGTTCCTACGGTGTGACATAATTCGATTTTCGCTGTAAGTCGGAACTGAGGTGAAAATGTAAACAAAGTCGTTACATACATCATGATATCGAACAATTTACATATTTGTACAACTACAGTAACAAAAACGGTCATTAGCTCACACTGAAACACAACTCGGGAGGAAAATACCAGCGAAAATGTAAACTTTAAATCTGACTTGCGCTTGGGAGCCATAATGAAGTTCGCGAATGTAACATAAACCAGTGTGACAGCAAATGTAAACAAAGCTGTCTTATAGCACCATGTGACTACTGTACATACAGTATTCATCTGCTCCACTCGCCAACTACTTCCACTAAACCAGTTCCAATGTAACGATGAAACGCCGTACGTTAAACAGAGGACTGGCCCGTAATCAGTTCGTAAAACGAGGACCTCCTGTATTTCAACCTGTACTCATTCCCAGGGAGTCAAATGCTGCCATTTTGTTGAAGCTGCTAGCATCTCCGACACACAAGCTGCACTTTGGTGTCAATGCCACCCACATCAATATTCAAGACAGACAGATGTTTAAGACCTTTTACAGAGTTTGAGAGCCTCATAAGGAGGTGGAACTTGTACCAGAACACTGGGGTTCATTTTCAGTCTCAGACCATTACTTTATTCATCTAGACTCACTTTATTTTGTGTCTAGAGCTATTTTGTGTCTGGTTTTTACTCGCTTTTTGGTTTTAGGAAAAGTCTATGGTATGGTATGGAAAAGTAAATGCACCCTTTGACAACATTAAGCATTTTGCCAGGACGACTTTTCATTCCATCAAAAGGAGCGATAGCTGAGAACATTTGGCTGTGGAGTCACGACGCTTATTTCTGAACTTGTTTTTGTTGGTGTGTTGGAATGTGACATCAAAACGACAAACTGGCAGTATGTGATGAGGAGCAGGAGTCGTTCAGGTTCTTGTACACTAGACAGCTGAATCATAGAAATTCTTTAAAATGAATTATGCTCTTTCTCACAGCTGCTTATGTGATTTATCTGAAGTGTATCGATGACACTGGTGGTCAGGAATCATGTTCGGGTGTTTGAGTTGGTATTGTGAAATAACAGAACTGACTCAGTGAATACTATCCACATCCAATATCCACGAGTAATAACAGAATTGTTCACTAAATATGTGCTTTTAAATCAACACGCTTCCAGGATCAGACAGCTCAGAGGTGGCTGCTCCTCTGCTGCTTGTATAATAGTCTGACTGTGTGCTGCATGAAGAACACAGCTGAGGATTTTTAATATAACACCTGGCTTACTCATTATAGACATGCATGAAACAAACAGGATGTGTCTGTGAAACGGCATAAATGCTGCAAATTTTAGACCTGAGACGCTGTTTGGACATAATCAGTGACACTCACATGGTAATTCTGGCTCAGTTTGTGCATTTGCAGATGAGGGGAATAGTTCAACTTTCTGTGAATACTTTAATTTGCTTTCTTGCTGATACTTAGATGAAAACATTGGAGCCACCGCCATGTCAATACAAGAAAGGGCAGTTCACTAGTTAACTAACTGTAGAAATTTGCAGTTTCAAGAGGTCAAGTACTGGAAGTTTGTCTTGGCTGATCTCTGAAGAAATTTCACTCTTAGTCCATTGAAGTTTGCTGTAGTGGGGTGTTGTTGTAGTGAGGGTAGGGAGGGGGCCGTATGTAAATACAAGGGTGAATGGTTAATGGTTGCTAATCAGTGACAGGGTAATACAACAAAGAACAAAAGGTAGTTGAATCAAGGGGGCTGGAAGACAACAAAAGGTAAGAGGGGGGATCTGACAGACAGTAACAAATAATAATAGAATTGTGGATAACTGGGAAATGGAATGAAAGGGTGACGCTAGAAGGTATCTGTAGCAAAAGCTGTGCTATTTTCTTCATCATGTCAAGACTGTAGAATGTGTGCTTATCTAACTAGTGGCAAGAAAATGTATTAAACCAAAATGTCAAATTCCCCTTTCTCCAACCACATGTACTCCCCTAAATCCCTCTTTGCATGCGAATGTAAGAGTTCTGTCCAGGTGTTGTACTCTGTGTCCACATTGTCATCTCTGCTACTCTCCACACGATGACAGAAAGTTCCTTCTTTCATGTTTCAAAGTTGTTGGAAGTCAAATGTATAGACCCAGAACAGAACAAATCAGGACAATTAAATGAAAAGGTTAAAAGTTGTTACAGAATTTTCAATGAGAGAAACAAGCTCCTGCCATTCTTTTAAATCTTGCTGCCAATGAGAACAGAATCAAATGCTCTGATGGGCTCTACAGTCCTAAAAGAGACATTTGAAATTTTATTAGGTTGGTTTTGTTTGTGTTTTTTAAACAGTAATGGTCAGGTAGTTTAGTTTTTTTTTTTCAATTATTGTTGTAATGTGTTGCACTTTATACCACTGTTTTCGATCATTTCAGAATCCACTGTAACAGTCATCATAGCCTGATTTGTGTGTGTGTTTTTTTTTTTTTTTATTTAGCTCCCACTAAGACTGTCAGTATTTGGCTGTGGTGACTCTGTACAATGGCTTTTGCTCAAAGGACGTATTGAAGGTTTGCATCCTTTTTTCACAATGCATAATTAGGAGTTTAGTAAATAGAAACTGCTTTTCTGTTGATATGGATTGTGAATTACATTAACTTTCGCGTCGACAGCTGTAGTGCTGCTGCTGTGTGGAATGCTCACATTATATGATGCTATAAAGTGACCTTTTTAGTATCTTTGAACCTTGCTGGACACTTTGAATTTTGCTGTTGAATTTAAATTTCTAGGAGCAAATGATTTCTATTTTTATATGTCCAAAAAAAAAAGGCAGCGGCATGTACTGTAACATGAACCTAAGGGTCTTTTGATTGTTGGTTCAGTCATATGAAACAATAATAAATAGTTGTAAAGATGCCTCAAGAGTGCCGTCTCTTCACACTGCACACAATATGCAATTCTAATGAATGATACTCATCTCCATTTTGGCTCACAGTTGTAGCTCCCGCTGTCGTCATGGCACCCAGGGGATGCGGGATAAATGTCAGGACTGGCAAGATGGAAAGTCCTGCTTCACTGTGTTTTTTCCATTTCAGATTTCCTTATCTGGTCACTACAAATCATTCAAAATACTCTTGCAGATGTATCCTGTGATGAGGACCATATTTTCTGAAATATTCTAATCGGGGTGACCAGGTAGCTCCTCCAAACTTAAAGGTTAGTCCTCAAATGCATGGATCGCTTTTCAAACATGGTTATATATCAACCAGGACTTCTACACAGTAGATTAAGTTACATAATAAAGTCATATTTCTTGTAGCCTTTTTGAAAGTATGCTTGCTTATTCAGCATTTACAGCATTCGCTCTCTTTAGATACAGATAAATCCTCTGTGACGTTACCCTATTCTGAGCAGTTACTGTCTTGGTTCTCTCACATTGCCAGCCCATTCTGTTATAATAGTCCACCTGCACTGTCATTCTCTAGTGATATTCTGCAGTGAATTCTGGGGATTAAATACCCTCTGACAGGTTTGTATATCTTCAAACCAATCACAGTTGTCCTTAATGGGGATAAGAGAAGGATGCGGCGCTGGGGTTCCTTCAAAATGGTGGCAAGTTGAATTGTTCTGGTGGAAAATTTGCATGCACGAAGATGACCACAGTGATTCGAACAGATAATCCACCATAAAAAACTAGCAGTGCCCTTACTGCAGGATCTAAATCCTCTCTAAAACTTGGAATTTTCAGTGTAGTGAGTTGGTGGCGTGGTTGTTAGCAGTGTTGTCTCCCATTGCGAGGAAATGTAGGTAGTGGAAGGGAAGGATTGCACCAAATGGCCGGCTAATAACTGCAGCCTAGACACTGTAAACTGGGCTACCATCTTGGTAGTACTTGACTCTGGTGGAGCTGAGGCTGACTATGCTGTGAGGACACCAACCTATCACTCACAACAGCAACATCCTTAGTTATGCATAACTGCATAATGAGCATAAATGTTCTCCAGGGCTGAAAAAATAAGCTGACAGTAGTGTCAAAAACTGCAGTTCCTCGAATGTTCACTTGAGGCTGACTCCAAGGACAAGTCAATCTTTGCAGATCCCCATGTTAAAATGTCCAACTTCACAGCAGAAATAAACATGATTACACCCTGGGACAAAAACAGATTTAGTCTCTATAGCTAATTCCCCCAATTCATGACAGCTTTTACAGGTGGTGATTTTTAATATAACTAACACATTTACATTGTATTTAAGGCTTAAAGTTATGCATAATTAAGGGAAGCGTTATCTTGAGTGGCAGCTAAGTGCCATCACAGGACAGTCCATGACCCCGAGACATTCACGTGGGTCACCTCAGCTCAACTTACTCTCCATCTTATATCTGGATTACCCATGAGTTAGGAAGAGTCAGACACTGCCAAGATAGCAAAGTCTGGAGCCACCACATTGAGGGTCAAAACCAGTCCTCAGGAAACCTACGGGTTATGTAACGGTGGGTTCATACACCTCTGAATGCAGTCACTAGCTCTCACTGCACCTTTTCTCCCAGTCTTCTCCCCCACCAGTCTCTATGGACCATGAGGACATTTACTGAGTTTGATATTATTTTGAGACTATAAATCACATTTGGCCTGGGAACACCTTGAGATCCCGCAGGAAGAGCTGGAAAGCGTCGCCTGAAGTAGGGACGTCTGGAATGACCTGCTTCGTCTGCTGCCTCCACGACCCAGCCCCAGATAAGCGGAAGAGGATGGATGAATGGATGGATGGATGGATGGTTTATCTTCACTGTGCTTCAGTGACGCTGTGACCTGAGAGTAGTGTTGTAGTACTCGAGATCGGTCTCGGTCTCGAGACCGGTCTTGAGACCACTTTTTGAAGATCTCAGTCTTGTCTCGCACTCGACCGCATTTTTACTCGGTCTTGTCTCGGTCTCGGGCACAGAGGACTCGGGATTTTTACTGCGAGACCAGCCGAGACCATGGCTTCACCGACAACATCGAACTACCTCTCAACTGTCTCATTTGTTCAGTAACAGCTTTGTTGTGATTGGATGCAAAACTCCCCGCCTCGAATGTAACCAATAACTTAACTGATTTTTAATTTGGATTATTTTTACGGGCTGTGACCTGTCACCTGCCCCGCCCCTCTTCACACGTACTCCGCTACAGTTAATGCGGGAGGCGGAAGAAAGAGTCCGTTCCCTGGGAAACATGTCAACTAACTCTGCTGTAATAAAGTTTGGCTTTTCTAACCATAAACAGTTTATCTGTAAATCAACGTCAAAGAGAAAACACAGCGCTATATGCAAATTCTGCAACGCAACGTTCACTGAGGCGGCTGGAACCACACCAAACTTTTATCGACACTTGGAGAGGAAGCATAAAGAAAGGTAAGCTAACGCTACATGGCGCTAGCGAAGTTAGCAAGATAAATTTAGCAAGCTGTAGTTTGTGAATATATATATGTGTGTGTTTGTGTACATGTATATATAGGGAAAAGGCACGTGGTAGTGTTTTACGTTGGCCTTGCGCTTCTCATAAACGATAAAGAGACAGGCTACATGACGCTTTGTTTATGTTCCATCAATGTTAGCTAATGTTAGCTCTGACATAGCGGCACATACCGCGGTACCGCTGCTCACTTGGATGAGAGCTACTGATGTGACAGAGGAGTGTCCACTTCAAATTATGCACCCCGTCTATGAAAAAGTTCCATCTCACGTATGCAACTTGGCCTGGCAATGTACACACTTAATTTTAGTGCCAATTTTTAGAATTAAAACACACAATTGCATAATAAATGTGTAACTTAAATATAAATTAAAATAAATATGTGTATAAGTAGAGGGGGCATTATAATGAGACCCCATCGTACACGTTTAGGTCACAAAATGTTGCAGTCTCTCATGCTTCTAAAATGCAACCAAACTCTACTTTAAACTCACTTCCCATGATGTAATTTTTAAGGGCCATGTTGTTTGTAGTGTTTATAAACGACCCTTTCATGTGTTTATCCTTGGTGGTGAGCTTTGAATAACAAAGTATTTTGCGTCAGCAGTTTGTCAGGGAAATATTTGTAGTTTGGCCTTTCAGTGTCTGACCTCTTTGAAGATACATTGACATGTTATATTTCATTGCATTTTAGATGCTGATATTTGGCATTGTTTTTTCTTTCTGTTTTATGGAATAGTGGTTCCAGGTTTTTTCTTTTACAATAATACACCTTTAAAAAAAAATCACCCAAGTTCAGTTATATCCAATTTATCAAACAAGAAATATTTGTGTTGTAATAGAAATAAAGAGGCCACTGTTCTAGATTAAGATATGTTGTAGAAAATTGTACATATTTGTGCATGGCTTGATATTGTTTTGAAAACAAGACAAAAATGAAGACGCAAGTATTAAATATTTGTTTGATACGTTCCATATTGAATGGTTGTTTGTCGTTGCAGACAAGAGTATTACAGGCAACCTTACACTTGCCTAAAAACTACATTGAATAAGTACTGAATAAAATGGTTAAGTTAAATTTAATATGGTCTCTTCTCGACTCGGTCTCTCTTTGTCTTGGTCTCGGTCTTGACTTGGTCTCGAAACCTCAAAGTCTTGGCCTTGTCTCGGCCTCGATACACTGTGGTCTCGGCCATGTCTTGGTCTCGGTTTAGGTTGTCTCGACTACAACACTACCTGAGAGTATACACAACTTCCACATGCAGATGTTTCCACTATGCTGGTTGACTTGTGAACTCGACATCCCTCTTAGCGATTATGCACTTCACCAACCGAAACCTGTAAACTGCTAGCTTAAGTGATAGTATCTGTATTTTTCTGGAAATCAAATTACCCTGTCGGTGTCTTTTTATCTGCTATTACCTACGATAGTTTAAAATATTTTGAAATGAAGAGCAGTGCCATAAAAACATACCAACCAAACCCCCATAAAACAGTCACTACATTCCAAATCCCATACTTTATCCTTTCAGTACATGCTACAGCTGCCCTTACAAGGTATGTACTGTTGCATAAGACATCCATGCGCTTGCAATATACTACTTCATCATAATATTGCACCTTAAGCTTTGAGACATTCTAAATCTTTTTTTGGGACGAGACTTTGGTGTCACGGCTTCTCTTGGTATTGCAGAATCACATTCCCACACTATCTTTACGCAATAATGATTGTGAAACTGTCATTATTTGAGCAACTCAAACACATTTCACTCAGTAATTCAGTTTAGTTGTATTTACATGGTGTCGATTCCCAGCAGACACTAGAAATCCAATAAATTTGTGTCAGGACCTGAGAGTCCAAGATACTGCAACGTAAGAAAGCTCATGCCAAATTAAGTAAAGGCATTTGATAACACGTCCAGTGACTAAACGCAACCAAATACAGAAGCCTGCATGTGTCACAGAAAACTTACTAGTTATCCAAAATGTTCAGCAATGATGTGTTGCCAAAAACAGACACATAAATTAGTGTCAATCAGCTCAGCTCTAATTTGAGATCATGTCTGGTGCTGCTGGAAAGTGCAGCTCTTGGAAACAGGATGTGAGGTTATTTCTGCTGAATCCAATTACCTTTCTGCTAATGCACAGTCTTAGCGGTTGGTACAGATTAGGAGCATATGCAGCTGAGACGAGATTTCTACTGTCAAGCTAAATCAGATTTTTCCAACCTGCATTTCATTTTTCTCGAGCACAATGGGATCAACTTTTTCATGGCGATCAAATCATGGAGTAAGTGCCTGTGGTTTGTTCCTCCTTAAGGAGCTCTGCAGAGATTAGTGCGGTGTCAGAAAGAGTTTCTCCTCCTGCTCTGTTGTGGAACCAGACTTCAGCCATTAAACGAGTGTAAAAATCAGTATTGTCTCTGGCACAGATTACTACCTTGCACAAGGGTAGTTTCGCACTTGGAGAAAATAAGAGCGTTTCACAGCGAAGTGTGTGGTGCGTCTCAGGAAAGCAGGATTTAGCAGCTGCAGATTAATGTTTCTGTGCCTGAAAACATGTTGGCTCACTGCGAACTGTGTCCTCATGTTGGCACATCTCACCTGCCAGAGGTACTCGGCACAATACTGCAGAGTTAATCCCAGACTGACTGATATCTGCTTGGAGAGAGACCAGGTGAACTAGATGAGTTCAAACTGCACATACTGTATCAGTGCAAACTCTGTGGAAGCAAAGCAAGCTGTAACAATCTGAAAGGCTATAAGCAAATGAATAATACTACAAAATGTGCTTTTTTTCTTGGAAAACATTGGTTTGGGTGTCAACTCACACACTGTGGAGTTCCAATATTCACTATTGCAGTGGTGCTCAAAACATCACAATTGTTGGGGGTACAATAAATAACTGTATATTAGAGCCCCATAGTGTGCAAGATCTTTTTTCTACTTTGTTGTTGTTTGCAGGATTTTGCCTCGGTACCTGCCTTTTTTTGGACTGGGTGTGTGTCTACATTCCTAGTTGGTTTTTAGTTCGACTAAAAAAAAAAGCCTTCAGAGTTTACAAATTCAGATAGAAAATGTCAAAAGAACTCCCTAATATTTTGAATGAGAAGGAAAATCTGCAGCTGTGCTTTCGGCTCAGCATTACAATCGAATGACTGCAATTATTTTGGCAGACGTACAATTGCGATATGAGCCACGCTTTTAGTGGGAGTAGTAATTTGTGCATTTCTTTTCCACAAAATAAAAAAGCAAAAAATAGGTGACTTTTGCAGCAGTCTACACCAATGATTTAACTTTGTTACACATTTTGCTTTTATCAAATCTGCAGCTTCTGTGATTTGGATATTGTACTTAATTCTTTTCAGTCCTAGACAGCAGCTCACAGTTACAGAGTTGAAAGTACCAATGTTGAGCAGGTGTAATATTTACCTTCTCAATTTTGCATGTTAGCATGGTAGCGCAGTTAGCAGGGATACCAAAGCTACCAATATGTGTGTGTTCTAAATTCTATTACAATCCATCCAATGGTTCTTCAGATAGTTCATTTGTAATGACATTAATATTGCAGGAATGCACCGGTCAACTCCTGATGCAGGTTTACACAGATCTGTCCATATTTACCAGACTGAGCTCCGTTAGACTTTTGACTCTCATGAATGATTTTAATACATGATTTTCATGTGTGTTGCCTACCTTGCAGACAAAAATAAATGTAGGAATGTGTCTTGTCAGTATTCATTTATCAAGGAAAGAGCTAGATAGTTAGATAATACCCCTATAGACCGATCAGGCATAACATTATGACCACCTGCCTAATATTGTGTTGGTCTCCTTTATGCTGCTAAAACTCCTGTGATCCAGTGTGGCATCGAAACAGGACCTCTAGGGATGTTCTGTAGCACCGTGGCAGTGATTTCTGTGGGTCCTGTGGGTTGCAGGGTGGGACCTACCTAGATCACGCTTATCCTGGACCATCCCATAGATGCTTTGTAAGATTTGGATCTGGGGAGTGTGGAACCTGGGTGAACAGCTTTGCTCTGTTGTGTTCACCGGGCCACTCCTGAGCAGTTTTTGCAGTGTGTCTGGGTGCATTGCCCTGCTGAGGGTGGCAACTGGCATCAAGGACTGCTGTTGCCATGGTGAGGTTGGAGGGTTGCTTGACCTGCAATGTTCAGGTGGGTGCTACATGTCAAACATCCACATGAATGTCTGGACTCAAGGTTTCCCAGCAGAACAGCAGCAGGTGAGTCCCCCCATATGAGCCGGGTTCTGCTCAAGGTTTCTTCCCGTTAAAAGGGAGTTTTTTCTTGCCACTGTCACCTTCGGGCTTGCTCTGGGGGTTCAGGCATATGGGTTCTGTAAATTGTCTTCAGACAATGTGAATTGTAATTGGCGCTATATAAATAATATTGAATTGAATTATATTGAAATGAACATTGCATTTTAACAAGACGACTGATGTTATTCACTTCATCTGTCAGTGGTCATGATGTTGTGAATGATCAGTGCATGTCTAATATCTATTTATCAATCTTTCCAACAATGATGGTCTGCCATGTTCTTCGCTAATTCCAAAAGTCACTTATTAATCCAGGTCATCACAGCTCATACAGGTATTTTTAGGGGGCTGCATTGCACCCAACAAAAACTTTGGCTTAGGTGCTGATGTAGGTGTCAAATGTGACCTTTGTTGGTTTCAGGGGTTCCCGTCCTTCCACTGTACCCTCTATACAAATAAGGTCACATGGCTGAGAAATCCAGGTAAGCAGGCAGCATTAAATGCAGCAGAGATGAAACCTGAGGGGGGTGGAGTCAGCTTGACCAGCTGAACTAATGACATGAATTCACTAATGAGGATATCGCTGTAAGAATAAAGGTGGTAAATGAAGGTTGGTATAAATATTGGTGTAGTTTTTAGGGCCTGTCTATATTTGTTGCATTTTTGTTTATATTGCCTGTGCTTTTGATATCTCCTGGAAATAAAATGCTTCACTTGCTTATTTTTTTCTACTGTCCCTGTTTAAAACACCCATAGACATAAAGAGAGACGATTCTCTAAAGTTACAACATTCCCTCTGTGCTTGTATCAGTCAATTTTACAGTTCATTTTATTTCAAGAGAAAACATTCAAACTCATCAGCCACTGGGGAGGGGAAAGCAGTAGAAGGGCTGGAGCTAAAGAGAGAGAGAGTCTAAACGGATTACCATGAGGCGGTTCAAGAGAATGTTTCTCATCCCATTGCTGGCCATCATCAAAGAAAGACCAGTGTTCCTCCACAGGGAAACACAGGATTAGTTGCTGTCAGTTTCACACCAAGAAAGCTGCCTGTTCTTCTGCTTTCAAGGGACAACTTCTGCTTCAACTTTTCATCGGGACATCAAGACTTTTTGGAAATCAATCAGCCTGTTGGGTTTCTAGTGCGATGATCTTACAATGTGACGGACGGCTGTTGGGAGTCACGTAGAAAGGTAGCGGCTCAGTGGTATTTCAAAACTCAAGGATACTTTGGGACTTGTCTCACTCCATTTAATTGAAAATGCAGTTTTGACACATTCAGTAAATGGGAAAACTTGTGGCGTGACTGCGACAGACCATGCATGTGATCGAAGCTTTGGTGTCTTGTGGAGTTCAGGGGAATCTTAATCCTTACGGCATCCCGCTGAGGTTTATTCTGCAATGACGGAGGAGTGGCAACAAGTGTGATGATCTCATGCCACCCTTTGACCTCTGTAGCCTCTGTTGACCCTGTGGAAACCCATCGTAGATGTAAACTGATTTAAGTCAAGAACCTAGCAGGTTTCAATCGTCTGGGCAGAATGAGGTGCCATGTTGCGGAGGGTTGATGGACATAAACTCTAGGTGCTCCTGGAGTTGTCCTGGAACCCCACAGAAATTGTATGTATGTGGAGACTGGGGAGTATTTAAATGGTGGTAATAACGGAGGGCCAAAGAGAAGGTTCAAAGGTTCAAGAGAATGGAGTGGCGAGAGGAGTTGCTGTCAGCGAGACTGAGTTTAGAAACAGTACAGTGGCTATGGATGCGCCCGTCATCACCACGGTTGATGAAGATGGGAAAGAGTGTGAGGTGTCAGAAGAGGAGAATGATGAAGAGAGTGAAGTTGATTACACGAGGAACTACTGGGAGGATGAGGACGATATCTACCAGGAGTTTGAGGAGTTGGATTTCGAGTCCCTGCCGGATCGCTCGGACACCCGGAGCATCGCCTCGGATGATTCCTTCTACCCTCCAGACAGCTCGGTCACTTCTTTTATCATGTACCGCTCGCCGAGCCCTGACAGCCCCGAGCCCATCTCCTTTTTCAAGGCCTGCAGCAACAACAACGCCATCATTGTCAAAATAATGATCAGACAGGGAGTGACCGAAGAGGAAGTGAAGGAGACGGACAGGAACAGAAGAGTAGGTGTCGAGGTTCAGTACATTTTAATGGTTTGGTTTTCAGGCACCTCAAGAGTTGTTTACACTGCAAAGTTAAAGTCAGGCAAGTCTACATTGGTGGAACCCAAGGAACTCCATGTTTTTTTCCACAGGAACAACCAGTGTGCTGGTGATACACAATGTTCCATTAGCAACAATCTGAAAGGGCAGCACCAGTGTTTAGTTGTGTGCCACATGAACCACACATGCTTTTTCCTGTCCATTTACCAATTAATTCTGTAGAGTCTGAGGTCGGTAGTCCAAAGATGGGTGACAAATTCTGAAAAAAAAACAACAACAAATGTCTTAGTAAAGTGTTGGTCCACCTTGTGCTGTCAGAACAGCTTCAATGTGTCGTGGCATTAATTCTTCCCATGTATCTAGAAGTACTCTTCCAAAAGATATTCCTTCATTTGGTGTTTTGATTGATTTGGTGAGAGTACTGTCAAAAACTTTGACCCAAAATCTAGTATAGGTGTTCAGTTGGGTTGAGTTGTAGTGACTGTGAATGCCACAGCGCATGATTCATATCCTTTTCATTCTCATCAATTTATTCAGTGACCCCTCGTGCCTTTTGGATGGAGAATCGTTGTCCTGGAAGGTCAATTTCACATTCTGACGTAGAGAAAGTTTATCATTTGTACTCACATTTTTCACAACATATAGGTACAACAATTTACCTGAACTTTAGGTGAACTAAGAAGTCACTTTTTTATAGTAGAAATATACAGCACAGTGTTGAAAATATATATCAAGTACTCGTCATTTGGCGTAAACTGCCCAAAATTTGTTCAGTCCTTTGAAATGCAGTTATATATTTTAAGGCATTATGTGCACATTTTGTACCTGCAGCATCACTACCACGAGCATCTACTGTGACATGAGAGTGATTCAAAACAATGGAGTCATGGAGCCAAGATGGTCAAGCTAAGTTACACCCCACAAACTTCAACATGTTCTGGTAACATAAAACTAAGATGAGGAACAAGAAGTACTAAAAAGTGAGTGGATACAGGTGTTTGTTTGGTTTCAAACATCAAGTTCCATTTTAGATTCAAAACATATTATTTCCCCAAGCTTTGACACAATGTTTCCTTTATTTTTTCAAATCTTTTTCTGTTTTCAAATCTATTTGACTTTTCAGATCTTCTGCTCATCTTAATTTCAGCTTAGAGCCAATTAGACCAGCCTAATTAATGCTAATGTTAATTAATTTAGTAGCTACAAATAAAAACTTTTCAAATTTCTTTTTGCGAGTTGTGAAAGCTAAACTCAATTACAAGCGGTCAGCATATTTAATTAGTGATTTTGACACTAGATTTGACCTCATAAAATGCTATCAAACCCTCACTGAAGCAGGTTTTGCAGTCTTGTGAACCAGAAAGTAACTTGAAGGTCACATGCTGGAGGAAGGTTCAGAGCAGTTGGTTAAGCCTCCAGTGACAGATGGACAGAATAAACGGCACGGTGATGGTGTCAAGGAGCAGCTTGCCACCAGGGCTCAGCTTTTAAAGGGCTCACTAAGACACTGACCTCAGCGCTGGAAAGAGATACTGTATGCTTATGGAGTTGGAACAGACAGAGGATTGTCCTGGAGGACTGACAGGGTAACGTCCTCATGTACACCTACACTGTAAAAAACAAACTAACAAAACAATGGAAATCTGACAGCAACAGTGCCAGAAAAATATGTTAAAAAAGGTGGAATACTCTAGCATTCCAAAACCTTACAAATCTAAGAAAATGCTGAGAAATATCTGTGAAATAATGATTATGTATAGCTAGTATAGCTAATTTTTACTATTTTGCAGATTTAAATACAATAAAATTGTAATTTTACCATCACACATTGTGAAAGAACTAATTAATATTTATAGAAAAACTGATTTTTGGTGTCAACATTAATTACAGTTTTCCTCTTTTTTTTTTACAGTCAAGTCATAAATATATACTCTTTTTCTGAGATTTTACTAGATATCATCTTTAATGTAAGAAATTAAGAAAAATCTATATATTAACAGTTTTTAAATCCCCAATATACAAAATGTTTCTTACAAATACATTCAAATATCTGTACATTTGTATTTATTTTATTTATTTTTTGCTGATTTAAAAACAGTTCAAAGGAATGTCATTTTATGGTAAAACAGTTTAAAAGAATTGTATGCCATTGCTAAAAAATACAGACTTTTTGTGTGAACATTAATTACAATTTTGGCCATTTTTTTTTTTTTTTTTAAAAACGGTTAACCTGTAAATTAATACTTTACTAGTTATGTTCTGTAATAAAAAATGCAGAATCTGTGAAACAGCAGTAAACTGTTAAAAAAAGTTTTTTTTTACAGTGTAGGATTGTGCTGATGTAAGAAACTGTCATGGCAATTTTTTTTGACAGTTTATGAAAAAAACATAATTGATGAATTAATCATGAAAACAATGGCCAGATGACGGACTACAAATAAGTTCTCTGAACTGATGTCACTTCTGTCGTTCAGGGATTTTAATTGTCTTCATGGCCTGCTTTAAAATCAAGTTTCAGTACAGCACTACAAGCTTCTTTACTACTCAGAAAAAGCAGAACAGCAAAATGTTAAAGGCAAAATAGTGTTTTTTTTTTTCAGATAGAATGTATCATTTATTGTTGTCATAACTCATATGGGAGTCGAAAGTAAGGTATGTTTAACTTTTCTGTAGGTGGAGGTGTAATAATACAGCTAGATGATACCAGAAGTAATATAAAAAATATGACTGATTGCATTTCATCAATTTCATATTAGTTTGAGCCTCCCAAATATGCATCTCCACCTGATGTCGGGAAGTTTAAAAGAGTAAAACATTTCATTAAAGTCAACCTTGGTGTCTCCATTAACCCTGGAGTCCAACAGCAGAGTGGGAAAGATACAGTATGCAATGTAGGAGTCAAAAAGTTCACAGCAGGCCATTCTAATGCAGGGATGGATTGTAGGTAGTTCTAGAAGTGAACCAAAACCCACTAGATGACAATGCACAAGTGGTTCAAATAATCAGAGGTGTTTACTGTTAACTGTCGCCCCACTTTGGCGTTAAAATGTAGTCTGTACCTGATTAACTACTTTTAATCCATGGGGTGCTGCTTTTGCATTGTGATTTCATCTCAATATGTGATTTATTTGATGAGGCTGATGATGATGGGAAGATGCGTCATGAATCGATGTCTCTTGTGAGAGATGACTGCTACTGCTTCGGTCAGCTAGCAGCAACAGGTGGACTTAGATAACCTTTAATCCTGCAGAAGTGAATGTTTTGTCTTAAGAATGTGCTCTGATTGGATTGCATTTACACCTGGGTGAGATCCCAGCAGAGACTACTAGCGAATGGAGCCTGACTGCTCCAGCCACACTTGATCAAAAGGTGTTCTGCAAGCATGAACACCTCAAATTAATAATATATCCAAGATGTGACTGTCTGGCATCTCTTGTAATTTGCTTCACTGGACTTTTCTTTCAACAGTGTTGGAGTACGACTAGATCTCAACTGTTATATTAGTGGTTAGGACCTGTTGTCATAACTAAAAGACTTAAATTTAGTCTTGACAAGTCGGCTCAAACTTTAAAGCCAGTTGGACTAGAAAGTGTGCTCCTTAACATTGCATTAACTTATTGCTTAATATTGCCTGTACTTATATTTCTACTGCTTTCTAAATAGCATTTCTGTTACAGTGTGCAAACCTTTGTTGATGTGATGTTCCCCAATGACTGCTTTGTCAACTTTTCATGAGGATATCTGATAGAAAAAGTAACAAGAAAAGCACTAAGTGTCAGTACTCCACCAAGGCTGCACAGTCGTCGTATCATTCCCGACGGCTGAAATCCATATCAGTTCTTTTTATAAGAGTCACTGCACTGATTTTGTTGTGTGGAGAAAGGATTTTCTGGATCCATAAAAAAAATGATAATCTAACAAAAAGCTTCACTGAAGCACTGAACTTCTCTTTTTGTGTTTCAGTCTGGCCTCATTATGGCGTGTTACCATGGCTACATAGACGTGGTCATCGCACTGTCTCAGTGTCCATACCTGGATGTTAACTGGCAGGACAACGAGGGAAACACGGCTCTAATTACCGCAGCACAAGCAGGTAAACACACCTCACACCTCTGAACTGAATCCCTACATTTACTACGGATGGTAGATTTTTTTTTAAACCTGTGTTGGAATAATAATCACAGTCAAATGAAATAAGGATCTGGAGCACTTAAAGACCCTGTCTAATTAAAATCAAGTTATAGTTTTACTCTATTTTTTATATACTGGAAGACACATCGTGAGCGAAATAAACTGTCAACACCATGGCTATGTATTCCCATCTTGAAACTGTAATGAACCGATAACCATCACTAATGTAATTTATATGATTTTTTCGGGTTTAATCAGCAACCAGAGGGGGGCTTTAATCCACCTGTTGTTCTCATTTACGGGCACCAAAAAAAATTGTTTCCTTGTCTGAAAAAAATCCAAAAAATCTGCACAAAAATTCCCCAAATTTCTGAAAATTTGCAAAACCTTCAGGAAGAAAACTCCAATAATTCCTTCAAAGTTTCCCTTAAAAAAGAAAAAAAAAATAATCCCCCAAATTTGGCAAGAACATTCTTGTAAAAATTTTCAAAAAATGAGTAAAAACCTTACAAAAAAATCCTAAAAATATCTAAATATCTAATATTTTCTTTAAAAACATTCACACAAAAAAATCAACCAAAATCCAGCGAAATTCGCTGGATTTTGGTTGATTTTTTTGTGTGAATGTTCTTCAGAAACATTTTTAATATTTCTTTTTTTCCACCAAAAAATGTTCAACGATTTCCCAAAAATGTTGAAAATGTGGACATCAAAAGTTTCACTGTGAAAATATATGTTTTTTCCACATTTTCAAACTTTAAAACAGGTCAATTTTGACCTACAGGACGACACAAGGGTTAATATGAGGGACAGTGTAGGTTCTGGTGTCTCTTCGTCATTCTCTTGACACTTTCTGACATTTTAAGAACTGTGCACTTATGCTAATTTACCTACAAGATCGACGCCACTCCAGTGTATGAATGGAAAAATAAGTTAACCTGATGCTAAGTTAGCTTAGCGCAAAGACTGGAAACAGCCCGCCTCTCTGCAAGGGGGACCATCTCTGGCTAGTGATGCATCTACAGCAAACTAAATAACATGTTTATCTTGTCATTTTACCAAACAAATTCTAAAAATGATCATTCATAGTGTTAAGGCATGTTATTTATTTTGTTTGGTGGATTTTCTTACCTTTGACCAAAGCCAGGCTAGCTGTTTCCTGTCGCAGTTCTAACTACCAATAGGTAAAAATTTACCGTACGGAAGTCTCACTAGCCAAAAGAATTAAAAACACCTGAGCATGAGCGTGCATGGCTTTTAGAAATACTGTCACATACTCGTGATTGGTAATTATTGATGTATTTAATAATTACTTAATAGTCCAATACAATCCACATTTACTTGCCAGTCTTTTCTTCAGGAGGAAATGACATCATGTGGAGCAGGTCATGTGATCTGGAATTAATACACTTCCTTGAGAGGTGTTTTTGTAATGGGGAATTTAGTTGAAAGTGATTTCTCGGACACAGATACAATTAGTAATTTTCCAAATAAAATTTTATATATTGCGAAAAAAGAAATATCTGTCATGATTATCTCAACTTAATTAAAAGAACACAATCAAAACTATTTTTGAAGAAGCTCATTTTATTATTGTTTAGCTAATTAGAAGGTGGTTGTTATTAAATCTGGACGGTTATTTAGTTGATACTTGAGTGATATCCAGTCATTTTTTTAAAGAATAAATGATTGTTTCCAAAAATAAATAATTATGGAATTTGTAAAGATATGATCATAATGAACATCTTTTTCATCATCACCCACATTTTTCTAAGCCATTTTTGTAATAATAGAATAACTTTATCTTACTATATCACAAACATACAGCAGATCTTATGTAAAATATGGACTTGTTTGTGAACTGACATTTAAAGTGTCTAGTTTGGCATTTGGCTGTAGCCAACTTTCTCTTTTAAAATCAGTCAATAATGCAAGAGAGGTGGATGTGACTGAGAACACAAGAACACTGACATTATAGTGAATAAAATCATTGCTGCAGTAAAACATAACTTGCTCTATCATGTATTTTACACTGGAACCATTATCTACTAACATCATGTTGTATTAAAGCAAACTTAGAAATAATAAATAATAATAATAAAAATAGCGATCAAAAACGATTAAACTCATAAGCAAAATATTTACTGAGGAAACAGATCATGTGAGAAGTACCATCATTTACTCAGACTTCTGGACAATTTAACTACTATTTGCAACCAGAAGAGTCGCCCCCTGGTGGCTGCATTCTTTTTTTAATATATACAGTCCATGGTCACAAATCACACTTGTTAATTTCAGAAAAAGAACCTTATTCATTAAAACAAGCTTCTATCATTCTATCATTATAGCATAGTAGGTATATTGTAATAACAAGAAACATCTATATGTCATGTTTGTGAGTTAAGACAGCAAATGGCTACCTGCTTAAGTTTGAATATTTGACACTGGCTGGTTTATATCTTGAAATTAGGTTTTGTTCCATCCCTCCATTTTTCATCTAAGTTCACACACCAGCAATACTTTACAATATACTTTATTATACTTTCTTAAAATTCTTACAGTGAAATTAGAAATATCACCAAAAACCTCTTTGCTTAGAAGGTAATCATTTAAATTTCCCTCCAGTACAAAATTAAGCTTTAAAAGTAAGGCTCTGTGGAAAGGAATTATTTGCTCTTGTCCATATACTGAGGAGTTTCACTGCTAAAGCTGTGGAGGAACAGAGTAGACTAGTAGCTAATGCTCAGTAATGTTGGATTATTGAGAATACTGGGTCAGTCTGCCGACTTTGTGACTCTCAGCTTGTGACACTGAGGCGTCACATTTTAATATTTCAATTACTTTATCTCAACAGGAGAGTTGGTGCTTATTTTCTGCTTCTGAATTTACTCTTTTCACCCTATATGTCAGAAACAAGGCTGCAGAGAAGAACCTGTACACTCATTTAATTCCAGGCTGTTGAATTTCATCCACATCTGTATCATTGCATATGCATTCATATCACCATTATTAGCTTCAACTCTTGTATTCCAATCTGTTTTTTTCTTCATTACTTTTGATATATATATTACAGTTGAAGAGATTTCCCTGCATAGACCTGAGTCAGAGACGTTTCTAATGGGCCCAAATTAAAGCTCATGGCACATTATGAGGTCTGCTGCTTCCAATTGCAAGAATCACTGTTATTTGCTGGCATAAGAAAGTACCGTGATAAGTAATTTCATCGTGATGCAGCCACATGTATCAGACATAGCGTCCCAGCCTCTCGTCTGCTAACGATGATGAATGACTCACTGTGGACCGTGATACATAGCTGCAGACTGCTCTTCATTTTCTGCTTCATTAAAAGAAGTATCGATCCCCTTTCACAAGAAAATACTCTACAGCACCTCGAGGGAAACAGGTGACAAAGACTGTGAGTCCACAGAGCCGCAGCACACTGAAAGGCTTTTCCTAAAAACCCTTAGCTGAAGGTAGAAGGTGTCTAGACATGGTTTAGGTATGCAGAGGTCAACCTCCAGCATTAACCGGCCTCTTCAGACTTCCATTCAAGAATGCCTCTGTTCCAAGCTGCATCTTTTTTAATGAATTCCTGCATTGTGCTCACTTAAAAGATTATCAGGAGGTCAGACTGTTTAATTAGCCTCAATTTAGACAGTATTTACTCAATGAGGAACTAGACTGTGAATATTAAAGAAGCTTTGCTGAATGACAAACAGCTGCAGTTTGAGTTCCATCAGTGAAATTAATAAGTCTTGAAATCAGGTTGCAACTTCTGCACAAAACTCTAGACATGCACTCACATGTAGAGAACATATTTATTTAACTTGTGCTCTTGAATTAGTAATTTGGGCATTAACAGACCACAATGTAAAGCAAATGTTAAGCAATTGTTTAACAAACATGCATGAAACCCTAGTTCATATCTATAAATGAGTCTATATATAGTGGAGGGACTTTTGAAGTTCATGGGATATATCTTGCATACATTTTTATTAAAAGTAAAAAACTAATGTTTTTTATGTTCATTATGATCATGTCTTTACAAATTCCAGAATTATTTATTATGGAAACAGTCACTTATTAATAAAAAATGACTGGATATCACTAAAATGTCAACTAAATAGCCATCTGAATTTAATAACAACCATCTTCTAAATAGCTAAAACTGAGCTGATTCAAAATTATTTTGATTGTGTTTTTTTTTTGTTTTTTTTTTTTAAGTTGAGATAATCATGACAGATATTTCTTTTTTGGTAATATATCACATTTTTTATGGAAAGTAACAAATTATGTCTGTCTGAGAAATCCCTTTCAACTAAGTTCCCCATTACAAAAACACCTCTTAAGGAAGTGTGTTAATTCCAGATCACATGACCTGCTCCTCATGATGTCATTTCCTCCTGAAGAAAAGACTGGCAAGACTCCAAGGCTTTCTGAGTTATTTAATATAAAGTAGTGTGTGAGTCAAGTGTGTATTTGTCGCCATTTATGTCAACAGGTTTATTACAATATCTTTATAAATTTCTATTTCAATTTTACTCAGTTGTATATATAATATTTTAGAAGAATCTTTCTGTAAAATACCATGTGGTGTTTGGTTATAGGCAGCCATGTTGATTTTAGGCCTGAAAACAACAAAAATGTCAACTATGATACAAAAAGTCCTGCAATTATATATTGGCCCAAGAGGGTCCGGACAACATTAATTTCTCATTTTGCACTCCATTAGACTATAAATCAGTGAATGTGTGGAAAAACTAGCAAAACATGATCAGTATTTCTAAAATGCGTGTAAATAAACAAGAACACGATGTCACAGTGACTACTGCCATTTAATGTAAACAGTCTGTGTTACTGTAGGACAGAATTATTCAGTGCGTGTCCAGTTACTGTACCGACAATATGTTTAAATAAGAACATCATATGATAGAAATGAAGTGGAGATTAAGTGTTTTGATATTGATGACTAATATGAGTGTCTGCTTGAATGCACAAGTACTGATGTGCTTTAAGATCTATAAGAAGAAGCTATAACTGTTAAACTGTAGAAGCCATGAGCGTTGAACCATGTCTCTGTTTTTGGTGTGCAGGTCATCTGTTCATCTCCAACTATCTGCTGAACTACTTCCCTGGTCTGGACATCGAGAGGAGGAACTGTCACGGTTTCACAGCGTTGATGAAGGCTGCCATGCAGGGCCGAGCTGAGTGTGTCAGAGCACTAATGCTGGCAGGTTTGTACAAGTTAACCCATTACAGTCAGGACCACTTCCATCAAGGAAGCCTCTGATCAGTCTGACGGCTGAGAGGAAGCACGGAACCAATTACAACCACAGAACTGTGCGTATTCTACCCTTAAAATAACAGGATCTTTTTTCCACAGTACTCTATGTATGAGAGCAGATTTCAGCTGTGACCTTCAGACCTTGAGACACAGATCTTCCCTTCATACCAGACCTCCTCCATATGTCTTCATGTTTCCAGGAGGTGATATCCAGGCACGAGACTACAGCCGCAGAATGACACCCAGAGAGTGGGCTCTCTTCACTGGTCGATACGAAACGGCCGCCCTGATGTATCGAGTGATGGCCAGACCTTGTGCTGAGCAGTTCTGTGACTCCTTCTCCCTGGAGTGGCCCATGTTAGAGGTTAATACGTTCCTCTGGACTTCAGCCCTGCTATTGAATACTCTGTCAAAGTTTTAAATCATGTTCTTTTTCAAGCTGATTCCTGTAAAACTACAATGTTTGATCGCCTACAGGAGCTGGTGGCCCAGGCCCGAGAGCCAAAGTCCTGCTGGAGGCGTTTGCTCAACTTCATCTCCTGCTGCCCTTATAGGTTTTACCTCAACAACAAGGTGAACCCTGTGGACGATGGCGTTTTTGACCACATGGTCCGGATCACCACTAGTATCTCCAGTCCCTTCATCGCCACAGGTTGCCGTACGGTCTGTCCTGGCAGCCCGCCGTGCATCGGGAAGCGGCGTCACGCCGTTCAGGAGATCCTGAGGAGGCAGCGGGTGGCCGACCTGAAGCGCCTGGGCCCGGACAGACTGAACAACTACAAGAGATTATTCCAGAACTCACGGGTCCTTCTCATCCCCAAGCCGAGGGATCGGAGAGCCAGCCTCCAGCCTCAGCTGCTCAGCGAGGTGGCGGCGGCGTCCTCAGTGGCCATAAGACGAGCCAGTCTCCTGCCACTCAACATGCTGAGGAGAAGCAGCGTTCGGCCGGGACTCGTGGTGCCCAAAGTAAGGCTCTGCAAGGCTCCTACTCCGAACTTTATACCGGAAAAACTCAGAAGGAGCAGCAACCATAACAACCTCCAGATCCCCAAGTGGGATTACAAGATGAAGAGAATAGAGAGGAGGCAGGAGGAGGACAGGCAGAGACTGCTGCCTCTGACGAGGAGGAGGTGAGGGGAAGAAGACAAAGCAGCACGACAGGCTGCAGCTTCAAAAGGCTGCAGTGTGTCTAGCTGAAAATCCCTCACAAAGCTCCCACTATGCAGTGTTGCAGTCCTAGAAAAACTCTTCTTCTGAATAGAACTGCTAATTTTCACCTTGGTTTGTCTGATTTTGTTGCCTTGTTTCTACTTGAATTCACACACTTCTTCTGTGAAGTGTACTTTGGGGAGCACAGGAAAAGAAATATCCACATACAGTCCTATGTTGGTGGTTGCTTACAAAATAAATGTTTCAATGCTGGCAGCGTTTATTATGTACTGTGATACATTTTCTGGCATGTGGCAGGAGTACAAGTAAAATGTTTGGCTGTCAGAATTCTCACACTGATTTGCACAACCTTTAAAGGTGCCCAGTGGCAGACCTGGTTCTACAGGGGTAAATATTTTGCACCATGAGCTGAAATTTGAAGAATAAATTTGTGTCATTTATTTGTGAGTAGTGAGCGGGAACTCCTGCTGAGTGCTTTGCATGGTTAGTCTATCCATCATGCAGAACTGTATCAATCAAAACTGTACTGTGTAGCTGCACTTTGGCGTCTCTACTGAAGTTTACTATGTTTGCTTCCTGTCCAGATATCATGACATGATCAGCCATGGTTGGTGAGGCTGAAGTCAAACATCCACAGCAGCACAAAGACTGAGCATAGACACAACAGGAACATTAAGTTGTGATAAAGACTCCAGGAATAGTTAGCCTAGCCATCTCAATTTTAGCGTCTACTATACAGATTGGCCCACAGCTTCAACAGATGCGAGACACAGTCTATATATACCAAACATTTAACACAGTTAGGTTTTTAGTTCATGATTTAAAATCGAGAATGACTGGAATATACCTGCAAAAATTATGCAATATTTTGCGATGCTTGTAGAAATTTTGGGTCCAAAAGCATGCAGATGTTACGTTAAAATTTCACGAAGATATACCTTTGCTTTTACCACACAGGGGCAAAAAAGTGTATTTGCACATTATGATTGTCTGATCTACATAAAAGCAGCATAAAAACTTAAAATATGTTTGCTAGATGACCATCACTTTTAGATGTCTTTTCAAACAGATTTTATACTACAGACTGGGGAGTTTCTGGCCACTAGTAGTAGAAGCAAAGGGCATGTTGGGTAAAAGGTGCAGCATGGTGGAATCTGACAGTCAGATTTACTGAAGAGGAACTTAAAGAGAGCAAGTGGGCTTGAAGAGACAGGAAGGTAAGAGCCAGGCAGAGGGATTTGAAGAGAACGGAGTGAAGAGCTCCGACACAGCCAAATGAAGATTGGTGGCTGGCTGCTGCAGCAGATTGCTGCAGGAAAAGGACCGCTGAGCACGCAGGAGGAAGCCAAGAAGCCATTTTGCACAAATACATAGTACAACAGGTATTTTCATGGAGGGGAAGAGCTTATGAGCAGTATTTGACAGCTGAGCTGAGCAGCCAGCTCACACAGGCTTTGTAAAGGCTTTGTGGAGAATTTGAAAGGCAGAGCCAAAAATACACAGCTTAGTGCTTGACTGTAGCTTGTTGACTTCCCAAATAATCACAGGAGATAGTCTTCTGTCAGGAACTGCATATATTTGGTGCTATGAGTGCTGGAGATGGCATGAAGGACACCATTAGCTCTTCTTGAGTGGTTCTATCCAGATATGAATTTTGCACTGAAATAGCAGTTATAAAAACATTTTGAACGAGTGACTGTCCAGTGAATATCTCACTGTACGATGTTTGGAAGGAATAAAGTATGAAATATGCTACTTTTAGGATTAAAATCTAGTTTGGGAAAGGCTATAATTATAGGGACAGTCATTGGATATAACCTTTATTACTACTGGGCACACATCTGAAAGTTCCTTTCACATTTAAAATTACATATTTTTTCCATGAAAATAATCCCTTCCTATCTGCAGCTCAGCACACCAGCTCACCTGTGACTCTAATTTAAACTACTCTGTGCTACACAATGGTCTTTTGGTGAGGTAAAACTCTTGAATTCCACCAAAGGGGCTCTTTAAACTAGAGTCAAAGTCCAAACACAATGACCAAATCACATTTTTGAGTGAAAGGGAACTTTAAGTTTGGCCTGTCAGTGCTTGACCTTAAAAAGCAAACAGATCAGTGCGACACTCATACAAAATATGGCATAAATGAACTACAGTTTGGAGTCTGGGTGTGAGCTGTTCAGAGCAGATTTATTAGAGTCATTTGCTGCTGTGAGGCAGGACAAATTCTGCTAAATGCCCCTTTAATATTTAATCTGCCAAGTCCTTTGGTAAAATGCAAATTGGAGCCAGTAAACCATGAAACACACAAGCGGTGAATGAGCTCCGTTCTTTTAACTTTGGACTGGTTTTACTGAGCTGAACTGTACTTACTGTACTGCCTCCTCCTATGGATCTCTTTACATCTCTGCCAAAGTCTGGAACTTGATGAAAAAAATACAAGACTTTTGCATTATGTATCATTTTTGACACTGTCCTGAAACAACACTTGCGTGGGATTTAAACCCAGCAATGACTCAAACAGGAGCCACTTGGCCTAAGTGCATTTCATTTCCTAAATGCATTCACACTGAAAGGACAAGAAAACCCACATCTATCTGCCAAAGTCATTCCACACTCTGCTGCTGGCTGCTGATGAAAATACTGCAACTGATACTTGAATGTTGCCCTTTTTTGTACCTTCATGTACATTTGACTGTGTGTCACTGAACATAACTTTCCTTTGATAAATCTATAAATACTGATATGTATTTTTGAGCAGGGCTATTTTAATCTAAGCCACATTAAAGGACTTCCATATCAGTTTCTTGCACGTCTTTCAGGGGGAAACTGTAAGAGGACATTTTTGCATAAAATTGTAATAAAGCCTCTGACTGTGTGATGTTGTTCTGTGTGGTTTGTCATTACACACAACTCAATTACTGCTGGTTGCAGTGAACATGCTCAGAGGCTGCCCAGCTTGAAAAATCACTTTAATATCACTGCAGCAGTTCACTGTGTAGTCGTCCTTCCAAACTGTGCAAATGTGCTTTCTTGAAAATTGCTGCTAAAATGAAGAAAAATATTTGTTCTTATCATTCAGTGATGCAGTGGCACTGGGTAAACTGTAAAATCCAAGACCTAGATTGTAAGAATTGTCCAGTAAAGTGTTTCGTGTCCGTAAGGAACTGGCACAGAAATTGTGGGGGAAGCTCTGTGTCTTCCAGACTCACAGTTCAATGAGTACAGAATCATCACAGGACTCTCCTGTGTGACCTGAATCTGGGTTGTTTCCAACAGAAACATTTAGAAGCATCCGTGTTGGTAACCATGAGAACAGTGAACTTTCTCTGAGGTAAAACTTGCAGCCTCCAGAGTCTGCAAGATGCTTTGGTTTAGCAGAGGAGAGAGATGTCCACGTCTCCTCTCTGGTTCTGACTGAAGCTTCGTTCTGCACATGTGA